>NC_064854.1:118136612-118886612 GCF_024139225.1 Suncus etruscus | reverse complement strand
CATAGAGTAGATGCACAAAGGAAGCTAAAGAGAACATTCCCATGACAGGAGTGGGAGGAGGAGAAGCAGGGGAATGAGAGGCCTGACAGTCCCCAGGGCAGGACAGAGCAGGACACAGGGGATATTTAGGAAAACAAGGGGAACCAACAGATTATTTGGCAAGTCAACATGTGGAGGAAGTACTGATAACATTTTTCAAGAACTGCAGGGTTGGGTAAAATATAAGAAGACTTAGAAACTCCAAGAACACGAGGCAAATGGAAAAAAAAATACAACTATAAAAAGCAAAACTACAAAAAACAAGGACATCGTAAACTTCAGGGAAAATAGAAGGTTGTGTGGAAGGAAAGAGATAATTATAGTTTACCAGTTCATTTTATTAATGAGGCATAATAAAACACTCAATTTGGAAATAAACATCATGTTATCATAAGCAAAACTTGGTACAATTATGGGGGGGAGAGAAACAAGGGAGAAATCATTTATACATGAATCTTCACTGGTGATCAACTCAAAGACCAAATAAAGACCCCTAAAAAACCCCAAAGGAAAAAGGATTGAGGGGGGCACAATAAACAGAAAACTTACTTGAGCTAACTGTAGCATAGGTAACAACAGTTAAAACTGATAATTCTTAGGACTTATACTTCCATGTTTTAAGTCTTTTTTTTTTTTTTTTTTTAAATTTTTGGAACGCTTCACGAATTTGCGTGTCATCCTTGCGCAGGGGCCATGCTAATCTTCTCTGTATCGTTCCAATTTTAGTATATGTGCTGCCGAAGCGAGCACTTAAGTCTTTTTTTTAATATCTTTATTTAAACACCTTGATTACAAATGTGATTGTAGCTGGGTTTTGGTCATGTAAAGAACACCCCCACCCCCCTTCACCAGTGCAACATTCTCATCACCAATGTCCCATGTGTTAAGTCTTCATATAACATTTAAATTTATTTTTTATTTTTTATCAAAATCACAAAGTTAAACCCAGTCTAGGAAATATTTATTTTTCAAAGATGTAGAACTTGATTGGCTTGGTATCTAACCTGATTCTGAGAGCTTGATTGGCTTGGTATCTAATCTGATTCTGATCTCCCCCAAGGTGGGGGTGGGTGGGGTGGGGGGGGGTCAGGAGGCACAGCAGGTTGTGATGGATGTTGATGAGTTGTTGAGACCCTCCACCCCCCAGCACCCAGTGTCCCCCCAGAGGCTGATGGGAAGTACCCTTATTGTCCAAGCTTCCTAAATGCTGATACCTCTCAAACTGGAGATTTGTATTTCTGATCCTTCATCCCTCCTCAAAGAAGAGGTGTATATTTGTGAATTCTAGGATCGTGACATACTGTGTGACTAGGTGTTTGGGAGGTGAAGGGGGTAGAGATGGAGTGAAATAATTGTTTGGTGATGTCTACAACTGGGGAACAAGCAGAAACAGTGAAGGCACAGGATGCAGGCCCACAAAGAATAGAGTACAGAAATGGCTTGTGGCCCAACTGGCAGTGACCTCCCACCGACCTTCCTTTCTGGAGGGCTAAAGATCTGAAATATATACATACATTGGAATAGCAATCTGCCATAAAATAAATGAAGTACAAACTGAGAACTGCCTGTGGGTGGACCCTGTGCCAAGTGAAAAAAGCCAGTCTTAAAAGGCTGAACACTGAAGAGTCTATGGATATAAAAGGTCTAGAATAGAAAATCTATGGAAGCAGAAAGTAGATTTGTGGATGTCCCAGGTTGAGAAGTAGAGGACTAATAGGGCATGGGAATTTCTTATCAGATGACAAAAATGCTCCAATATTGACAACAATTCTATGGTTACACCATGGATATACTGCACTGTATGTTTGGGGGGGGGGGTCACACCCAGCAGCACTCAGTGGCTACTCCTGGCTCTATGCTCAGGAATCGCCCCCAGCAGGCTCAGGGGATCATATAGGATGCTGGTATTTGAACCACCATCCTTCTGCATGCAAGGCAAACGTCTTACCTCCATGCTATCTCTCCAGCCCCTGTATTTTTTAAATGGGTCAATTATACCTTAATCAAGTTGTAACAAAAATATGGAAAAAATGTAGAGTACTGCAGTAAAATATTTTCCATATAAAAGTTCTGTTATATTGAACCAGAAAAATAGTATAGTGGGTAAGACATTTGCCTTGCACATGGTTAACCCAGTTTGAACCCTGGCATTCCTCCTATAGTCCCCTGAGTACCATCAGGAGTGATTCCTGAGCACAGAGCCAAGAGTAAGCTTAAGCACTGCTGGATGTGTCCCCAAACAATACAAAAAAGGGGCTAGAGTGATAGCACAGCTGCAGGGCATTTGCCTTGCATGCTGCTGACCCTGGATGAACCCACGTTCAATCCCCCGCATATCATATGGTCTCCTGAACCTGCTAGGAGTGATTTCTGAGTGGAGAGCCAGGAGTAATCCCTGAGCGCAGCTGGGTGTGGCCCCAAAACAAAACAAAACAAATAAACCTAAACAGACAAAAAATCCAAAACAACACCTGTTTTGCAATGCCAAACTTTCAAACAGAATTTAGAAACCTGATCTTCAAATTTAAATCTGAGTAGAAATTAAATCAGACCTGAAACCATAAGGTACATAGAGAAAAATATAGGCAAAACATTCCATGACATTGAAACTAAAAGTATTTTCAAGGATGAAACAACACTGTCCATGCAAGTGGAAGCAAAGATAAACCAATGGGATACATTAAACTGAGAAGCTTTTGCACTTCAAAGGAAACAGTGACTAGGATACACATAGGCTACCTATGGAATGGGAAAAACTATTCACCCAACATACATCTGATTAGGGGTTAATATGTAAGATACATGAGATTCTAATAGAACTTAGCAAGAACAATAAAAATCTAACCCCATCCAAAAACGGAGAGAAGAAATGAACAGACTTTTCCTCAAAGAAGAAATACAGACGTCCAAAAAGCACATGAAAAAATACTTCACATCATTAACTGTTACCCCCCCCCCAGGCCATATGCTAATCTCACCTGGTGAAGGATGATGTACATTCTATGACTGAAACTCAAGTATGAATAATTTTGCAACCACGGTACTTAAATAAATAAATTATTATAAAAAAACGTGAGTAGATTTCCAAAGAATGCATAGGAGTAAACTGTATACTGTTATCTGGCCAGAAGCTATTTCTTAAAAAAGAACAGCAGAAAAATCTGATCTATAAATAAAAACATTTAATATGACATTTTTTCCCTAATTTTTTTTGGAGGGGGGCCACAACTGACAGTGCTTAGGACTTACTCCTCACTGCACTCGAAGATCACTTCTGGTGGGGATGTGGGAGACCATTGCCATGGATTAAAAACCTGGGTCAGGTGTACAACGCAAGTGCCTTACCCCACTATACTACCTCTTGGACCCAGAAAGAATTGAAGGAAAATTCTTCTGCTAAAAAGAAAACTTCAGCTGAAGTTCCCGATCAGCTCTAGTAGTCTGTGTTTCTCATCAGTTCATGTGTGGTAATGAGACTCAGAAACCCAAGGGACACAGAGAGAATTTCAAAGCAAACAAAGCATTTCATGTGGCAATGAACACAGAGACACACATTAGTGATTACAAATGGCTATCCTCAGAGGACTCACACTCAGGATTGTGCTTAGCACTACATGGCCAAGCTGAGCAACAGGCAACCAGCTTTCAGGCTTCTCTTGGGGGGGGAAAGTGTTCTGTTCTCAAGTGGCTAGGAAAGTACATTTCCTCCATAGAACATCTATTACGTGACCTGCAAGGCTAAGGGCAAGAAAAAGTCTGGTTGGAGAACTACCGCCTACAGGACTAGGATTCTGCTCCTCATCAGCTGTTACTCCCCAGGCTGACACTATGGAGAGGCAAGACCAAGGGGAGCAATTCATTATTTAATGCTCGGGAGCTTGGGGTGAGAAGAGAGATGAGGTTCCTTGCTTTGTCACGTGTCAGCGACAACAGGATTCTGAGCTGCCTTCAAGGAGACCTCATTTACCCTTTGGGTAAAGCACATGAGCTCACTGGTGACTCAGGGCTGGAAATTGTGGTTCCAAAGCCCCAGGGTGTGGATATTTCAATATTGGGAGTGCAAAGGCTCCAAGAAAAGACAGAGTAGTTGCGAGAACTCTGGCTGAAGCTCTTTAGGGTTCATTCCCTGTTTCTATCAAGTTGGAACTGGCATCAGAGGGCTCAAGTTGGAGGTGGTTCTTTGATCAAAGGTGGTAACACCCTAATTATGGAAATAGACTCAATTGCAAGAACTGCATGCACACAGAGGATGGATGCCCCTGGGATGTTTGCACTTTTAAAGGGCACTGTGATAAATACTAAGAAATGGAGGAATAAGCAAACTGTCTTTAGTCAGTCACATCAGCAGCATCATTAGCTAAGCCAGAATCAGGGAACCCTGACGTACCACCCTTGCCACCTTCCAGTGCTTTTTTTTTTTTTTATTGGAGAGGGGGTACACCTGGCAGTGCTTAGGGTTTCTCCTGTCTCTGCTCTCAGAAATAGCTCCTGGCTCGGCGGACCATATGGGATGCTGGGGATCGAACCCATGTCTGTCCTCAGTTAGCTGCATGCAAGGCAAATGCCATACTTCTGTGCTACCACTCCAGCCACCTTCCAATGCTTTTTATTGCTATTCCCTCCTCTCTACTCTGTGTAGGGTCCTCACCATCTCTTTTCTAAAGTCAGGGGAGGAGTGGATTTTCTATCTTCTTTTTTATTTGTACTTCTGGGCCATATACCTGGCTATGCTCTCAGAAATCGCTCCTGGCTCAGGGGACCATATGGGATTGAACCCAGGTCCATCCTGGGTCAGCTGTGTACGATCACTCCAACCCTATGGTTTTCTATCTTCAAGTCTGCCCCTGTGGTACTCTGTGTTTTTTCCTTCCCAAAACTTATCTCTACCTACAGAGGTATCTCCTGCTGCTCTGAGACCTACCACCTACTTTGCTGAGAAAGTCATACTCTCAAAGGCTACGTTAACTTCCTTACGTCACAGGACCCATCTGGGATCCCAGCCTACTCATCAGACACCAACTTAGAAGCTGACATGCAGAATCAATTGAGTAAGCCTTGCAGGAACTCCTGCCTGGAAGTTTCCATTCTCTCAAGAGATCTATCAGTCGTGCTGTGTGCTGCCCGCTGGCAATGATCTCCACCTTAGCAGGAGTCACCCTCAAAACCTGACGACTGAGGCTGGCTGGAGAGTAGTTGCCAGGCAGTGGTAAGTGACAACAGTGACACGGCATTCAGCTTTCAAATGCAACCTCCGGAGCTGGAGGAGGCAGAAATCCATATTCATGTGGTAATTTTAATTCACCTTTTGAAACAAACTGCATTACACACAACATACTGTACTGGCCTTAGGTGACTAATGCCACATGTCAAAATTCAGATTTGAAGTGCAAAGTAATCGAGAGAAGTTGGATTAGAATGACATTTGCCAAAGAATACTTCCACCCTGAAAATTAGAACTGGAAAATTTCGAAGCATAATGTTCCATCTAGAATTATTTCAGGGATTATTAAAAAGAGGAAAGAATGAGAATATCAAGGCACCTAGTGCCAAAATGAAATGCCCAGGCTAAATCAGACACATGAGTAACCAAGTCGGAATGAAAAACACTGCTCTCTGCATAAGCAAATATAAATTCTTGCATAGGAGATGTTTTGAAAAATATAAAATGCCTTTCATTTCAGGGGCTCCAAGTTTTATAATGTCTTTACTTACTATTAATATTACTTCAATTTAATATGTATCCCCAAATTAACCATAAGCCCCCTTCTGGTGAAATCTTTACATTTTTAGTTTCTTGATTCATGATATTATTAAGTCCCCATTGCCCTCCAGAAAAATCTCAAAATGCTCAGGAGAATAAAAACCATGAGTTTTTCTTTTAAACTGAATAGCTAAAAAGGATCTCTTTAAATAAATAGAAAATAAAAGCTGGAAGAGATTGGACTAGAGAAACACATAATGAAATTTCAACTCAAAGAGTCTTTTCTCTGTTTCAATATAAGACAACAGAAGTGATGAGAGGGAGGATGCCTCTGTCCTAGCCATGGAGAATGGCAGGTGACCGACCCTGGCTGTTCTGATTCTAGTATCCCTGAGCACTTAGCACAGAGCAGGTTCTTAGTGATGGCATGCGTAGGGGAGTAAGCCTGCTTCTGTGCTGGGATGAAACAAGGAGAAATCTAAAGAAGAGGTAAGCTGGGATTGACTTGTTTATCTTTACAATCTGATTTCAGAATAACTTTCACTTATTTTAAAAATGGCAAGTTGGGCACAGAGGATAGTAGTACAGGAGGTAAGGAAAATAAAACAAGAATGAGAGTTAAAAAAAAAATAGAGCTAGGGGTTGAACTCAGGACCTTGTATGTTTGAAGCATATGCTCTACCCCACTGAGCTACATCAGCTCAAGAACGACCATTTTGAAATGGTTACCTTGGACATGGCCCACCTGGATTTGATTCCTAGTATCCCATATGGTCTTGCAAGCCTGATAGGAGTGATTACTGTTTTGCTTTGGGGCCACACCAATGGTACTCAGGGGTTACTCCTAGATCTACACTCAGGAATTATTCCAAGTAGTGCTACCCAACTGGGCACAATTGAGATGCCAGAGCTGGATCTGGGCTTGGCCAGATGTAAGGCAAGCATTCTATGGCTGTACTATGGCACCAGCCCTAACAGACATGATTTTTTTTTTTTTTTTTTTGGTTTTTGGGCCACACCCGGCGGTGCTCAGGGGTTACTCCTGGCTGTCTGCTCAGAAATAGCTCCTGGCAGGCACGGGGGACCATATGGGACACCGGGATTTGAACCAACCACCTTTGGTCCTGGATCGGCTGCTTGCAAGGCAAACACCGCTGTGCTATCTCACCGGGCCCAACAGACATGATTTTTGATTGTAGAGCCATGAATAATACCTGAGCATAGCTGGGGGTGGCCCCCAAACAGAAAACAAGCAATAAAAATAAAAACAAAAACAACAAAAAAGAATGACCATTTTTGAGAACAGGGGTTGGTTTAGGCTGTATTTGGCAGTGCTCAGGGCTTTACTCCTGGCTGTTTAGGGGATCAAATATAATAATGGGAATAAAAGCGTGGCTGGCCATATGCAGGGCAAGTCCTGTACAATTTCTTTACCCTTAGAATGTCAAGCTTTGAAACACTGCATCACTGTCTAAGACATTAACTTTGGCAAATAATTTGGGAAGACTCTTAAATTTATATTGTGTGCCTTGGATGAAATTTATCATCTACGGAAAGAGAATGGGGTTTTCTTGTTTATTTTATTTTGCTTTTTAACAAGTTGTTGCGATTGCTGTGGGAGCCACACTAGGCAATCTTGGGGTCAGGCAGAACTGGGGGTGAAAATCTACCGCTGGAGTTCCATCCTCAAGGCTAGAGGTAACATTTTTACAGACACATTATCATTGCTCTGGAAACTGACTTTTTTTGGGGGGGGGGGCAGTTGGGTTACACCTGACAGTGCTCAGGGGTTACTCCTGGCTCTGCACTCAGAAATCTCTCCTAGCAGGCTTGGGGGACTATATGGGATATAAGGAATCGGCCGGGTAGGCAAACACCCTACCACTGTGCTATTTCTCTGGCTCCTGGAAATTGATTTCTAATGGACAGGGGACTTGAGCTCACCAGCCCAGACCCCCTTTCTTCTATTAAGTTTCCAGTTTTTTTTTTTTGGAGAATGTCCCCTTCTTCATTGGCCAGAAGGTGCCTGCTTTCTCTAGACCAAGAGAAAGGTGAGGGGTCCATTTACTCTAACCCCCTTCTCTGGCTCCAGGACTCTGAACCCACACACCAAGCATGGGCAGATTCAATTAGAGGCCCTTCACCATGTGCTAGTTGAGCTGCACCCCTAACACTGCCTGGTGCCAGATGTTTTTCAGACCTTTTCTTCAGCGGTTCATCTACCTGCAAGCTCCCCTTTCCCACAACCTGCTGCCCTTTTCCTCGGGGAAGGGGGGAGCCTGCGTTTGCCACACGGAGACCTGACTATCGCAAAGGCACTCCTTACGGGCTGGCCAGTTCTGATCACACAGTAAGTGCTTGCCAGCTGGATCCATTCATCAAGACTTGAATTCTTAAAGTAATCACATTAAGTAGATGAAATGTTTCCTCTAGTTCTCGTCAGCTCTCTTTCTTTCCTGGAGGGTAATGCATGTTAGATGAAGGAATTATCCACGAAGCAGAAGCTTTCCTATTCCCGTCAGAAAAGATCACATTTAAGGGGCCGGAGAGATAGTATAGAGGTAGGGCGTTTGCCTTGCATGCAGAAGGACAGTGGTTTGAATTCCAGCATCCCGTATGGTCCCCCAAGCCTGCCAGGAGTAATTTCTGAGCGTAGAGCCAGGAGTAACCCCTGAGCACTGCCGGGTGTGACCCCCCCACCCCACCCCCGTCCCCCCAAAAAGAAAAGATCACATTTAAGGGGAAAGAGCCAGGCTTTCCTTCAGAAACTCAAGAAGCAGACTTCCAGAGCCGAAAGCAAAAGGAGACTTGTAACACTTCCCAAGTTTTCTGTCTACTGGTGCTGGGGATCAGTGCCAGGTGCTCAAACATTCAAAGCATTAAATGTTCTGAATTCAATTCAAAATGGGAAGCATTGAACTTGCTCAAAAACCATTGAGATACTTCCAGGTTTCAAAACACAGAAGAAATAGTTAGAAACTGGTGACAAACGAGTCACAGGGTGATCTGGGTGAGAGAACCGCGAATTCTGGGGCCTGATTGTCACCAGGAAGGACTCCCCACTACTCACTTTTGCCGGGGACCAGAGCTTTCTGCAATGCTGCCTTCAGAGGACTGTGGCCATGCAGGAGCCCATGATCCAGGGAGATGGCGACATGGGAAGCTCCATAGATGGCCTCAGGGGTGGCTGTGTAGGCACTCAGCTTTTCTCCTATGACCTGCCCATCCACCTGAAAAGAGGAAAGCCGAATCATTGCACTTCTCAATCTTCCCTCTGGGGCTGTGTTCTCTCTCTCTCTCCAGCTATGCCCTAATCCTGCTTGCTGTCATCCCCAAACAGTTCAGGAGCGCCTCTCACAAATGGCCGAAGGAGGCAGGCCTGGGTGGGGGCAGAGAAGGGCAGGATGATCAGAGTGTGGTTCCTCTTTGATACCCTCCCAGAACCTTCTACCACAGGCGTCTTCAAACTTCTTAAAGTGGGGGCCGGATTATGGTCTCTTAGAGAGATGGAGGGCTGGACTATATGAGCTACTAATTCCTACTCACACTGCACATATCTTCTATAAATAAAATGAAAACCATTTATAAATAAACAGATCACGCGCCAGTATTTCAATGGAAACTGTGGGCCTGCTTTTGGCTAATGAGATGGTCAATGTCCGGTTCCATATTTGTCACTGTCAGCCGTAACAAGTGATGCAAGTGGGCATCAGTTAATCTTGATCTGGTTGGAGATTTCAGATGTTTCATTCTTGAAGAAGTCTGTTCACAGGCATAAGTGCTACCAAAGATGGCTACCATTTTGAGTGCATGGTTCCTGATATTTGGATATACACTGAGTGTATTTGCTGGCAGGTATCTTGGCAACCAAACAGCGCTCACTGCTGGCGGGCCGGATCAGACTCCTCTGTGGGCCGCATGTGGCCCTCGGGCTGTAGTTTGAAGACCCCTGTTCTACCAGATAGGTGGTCAAGCATCCTTGGAAAGACCTTTTTTTTTGGTTTTCCTGACCATTCTGTTCAGGAAGCAGAACAATCCAGAACAGGGGTCAGATTACAGTACAGTATTCTGGGTACAGTGGGTCATGGTGCCTGCCCTGTATGCGGCTGACCTGGATTCAATCCCTAGCCCTTGTGCACATGAACTACCAGGAGATGTTCCTGCTCCCTCACCTTCAGTGTGAAGTCCAGTCGGCAGCCCACACAGTCTCCAATCCAGTGGGCCTGCATGCCTTTAATTCCATACCACTCTGGAAGGTCTGCCAGTGCATCCCGCAAGGCCTGCAGGAATGAAAGAGCAGAGAGGTAGAAGCAGCAGGTATATGATGGGAGACTTGGTGGGGACATGGGAGAGATTGGTTCCTCTCTCACTCACTGGCCAAGTCCCAGGAGTCCAGCAAAGGTCAGTCATGGGCTTGTTTATACCATGACTCAGGTGAGGAAAATTCTCCCTGCATCCCAATACAGGGTACTGAGGCAAGCCCCCATTTAGGGGTCAGAGAGGTAACACAGTGGTAAGGCATTTGCCTTGCACACAGCCAACACAGGACAGACCCTGGTTCGAATCCCAGCATTCTATATGGTCCCCCGAGCCTGCCAGGAGCGACTTCTGAGCACAGAGTCAGGAGTAACCTCTGAGCACCACCGGGTGTGACCCAAAAACCAAAAAAAGAAAAGTAAAAAAGAATATCTTTAGCAAATGTGGTTAGGGTCGAGGACACCCGCCCCCCATGCCGATGGAGTCTTCTGGCCCCTGTAAAGTTTGACCCTCAATGAGCACCCAATATGGAGAGGCACAGACAGCAGCAGAAGCACAACCTCAGAGGGCACACGATCCCAGCATCACAGCCCAAGGGTGCCAGCTCCCACACACTTCACCAAATAGGTGTGAACACCACAACCAAGAGAGGGATGCCCAGTCCAGTCATCACTTCAGAAAGGCTAGATAGGTAGGAGAAGAAAAGGTCCAAGAGATCCTGCTTAAGGTTCTTGATTGTTCTTCAGGTTGCAACTCAAGTGGCTGGCCTCGAGTTTCTCAAAGACACCACAATGGCATGGCACAGGCATTTCATTGTCTGAAGACACTTCCTCCAGAATGTGGCTCTAGCTTAGTGTATATGGCACTCCCTTCTGCCTGAGGTAATGCCTTTTCTTCATCCCTAGCTCTGATCCATCTCTTCTCCTCCCCTCCCCTCTTCTTTTCCTCTATCTCTCCTTTCCTCTAGTTGGCTTGTTCATTTGTGGACTGGTAGCACCTTCTCTCTGAACTCTAAGTGACCCAGAAAGTTAGGCACAGGTCACTTTGCTCACCAAAGTCAACTCTACACCTAGACTTCATGGCATGGCATAGCTTGCATAAGAGAAAACATGACTGAAGAAATGGCCTTCTACCAAGAGAGAGCAAAGCCTTTTCCTCCACTTCTCCCCTGCCCTTGTCAGAGATCCCAGACAACAGAGCTCAAAAAGCACAGCTGCAAGGCCGGAGCGGTGGCACAAGTGGTAGGGCATTTGCCTTGCATAGGGTAGACTGTGGTTTGATCTCCTGGCATCCCATATGGTCCCCCAAGCCAGGAGCAATTTCTGAGCACATAGCCAGGAATAACCCATGTGCGTCACAGAGTATGGCCCAAAAGCAAAAAAAAAAAAAAAAGGTGCCCAGCTGTCAGGACCATGCCTGTCATGTAGCAGGACCTGGGAATAAATTGCAACCTTTGCACTTACAAGGCAGGTTGTTTCCTGACTCTGCACTTAAGAAATCACTCCTGGAGGGCATCGGAGGACCATTTTGGGTACTGGGGATCACACCCATTCATGCTTCTCCCAGGCATCCCATATGGTCTAGGAGTGATTTCTGAGTGCAGAGCCAGGAGTAACCCTTGAGAGTTGCTGGGTTTGGCCCCAAAACAGAAACACCCCACCCAAACAAACAAACAAAACTCCAAAAAACTACTCAACTGGCAATATGGACAAAAGAATCAAGTAGATTGAAAGATGAATATTTTGATGTCTTAACTATGGGAGAGGGGACTCCCCATTATGAATATTTTTAAAAACTTTTAAAAGAAATAAAAAATATAAACAGCCAGAATGAAATTTAAAAAATATCATTAATTGCAGTTCATTCCCAAGTCCTGCCATGTTCTTCCTAATCCAGTCTAAATGCTATTTGTGCCTGATTTTCAGTTTTTATTTTTGTAAACATTTTGTTTGTTTGTTTTAAATTTGGGGCTACTTGACCAAAGATATAGTACAAGGGTTAAGGCACTGGCCTTGCACACAGCTTACCCCAATTTGATGATCCCTAGCACTTCATATGGTTTCCCCGAGCACCATAAGGAGTGACTTCTGAACACAGATCCAGGAGGAAGCCTTTAGAACTGCTCAGTAAGAGCCAGAAAAAAAAGATTAAAAAATATTGGTGGAGGGGTGGTGGTGCTGGAGAGATAGCATGGAGGTAAGGCATGCCTTGCATGCAGAAGAATGATGGTTCGAATCCCGGCATCCCATACGGTCCCCTGTGCCTGCCAGGGCGATTTCTGAGCATAGAGTTAGAAGTAACTCCTGAGCGCTGCTGGGTGTGAAACAAAAACAAACAAATAAAAAATATTGGGGCAACAGTGCCTATACTAAGCTCCAAAAGAAAATAATAACTACCAACACTTTCCAGGTTCTCTGGTCTGGGCCATTATCTCTGTGGCATTCTCAGAATGAGATGGAGGAGCAGATTCCCCCTTTTACATCAATCCTAGCAGCCATGTCCACACACTCTTTACCCTCTGACAGAAATGGCCTAGCTCCATACCTCCCAAGGCAAGACTTCCAAACCACCAAATTTATTTCAGATCTCTAATTCCTAGATTGCGTGGCATCTCAAAAAAATTTTTTAGTAGTGTCTGCCCAGCAGTATCACAGGAAATCTGATGGGAAAATTATATAGAAATCTACTGAGCTTGGGGTCAAAGTAACTGCACAGTGGTAGGGCATTTGCTTTGTAGGCAGTCAACCTGGAATGGACCTGAGTTTCATCCCTGCATCCTATATGGTCCTCCGAATCTGCCAGAAGTGATTTCTTTTTCTTTTTTTTTTTTTTTTGGTTTTTGGGCCACACCCTGTGACGCTCAGGGGTTACTCCTGGCTATGCGCTCAGAAGTTGCTCCTGGCTTCTTGGGGGACCATATGGGACGCCGGGGGATCGAACCGCGGTCCGTCCTAGGCAGCGCAGGCAAGGCAGGCACCTTACCTCCAGCGCCACCGCCCGGCCCCCAGAAGTGATTTCTGAGCTCAAAGCCAGGAGTAATCCCTGAGTATTGCCGAGTGTGTCCCCAAAATCAAAAAAGGAAAGAAATAAAGAAAAATAGAAAGAAACTTACCAATCTAAACAGTAAAAAGGTTCAACTAGCACTAACCACAGTCTAATCCTCAAACACTGACTTTAGTAACACCATGAAGAGATTTAACAATCATTTCAAATTGACCTTTGTTGATCTAAGTTTTGATAATTCTATTTGCCTTTGTGTTGCAACAAGCAATATGAAGTACATTTATCTGAGCCTGCAAGGGGGCAGTTAGGATGGTGGGTGGGAAATTGGAGAAACTGGTAGAGAGGTTACATTGGTAGTGGAATTTGCGTTTAAACATTTAATGCCTGAAAGAACTGTTAGAAGCAACTTAGCAAATCATGATGTTATAATAAAATTAAAAAAAGATATTGGAGCCTCTATTAGAGACACTTAGGAATACCAAGGGTGCTCAGGGACAGAATGGCTACATCAGGCAACATGGGAGGGGGTATCTGGTGCTGGGGTCAACCCTTGGGTCTCACACATGCTAGGAATCACATCCCTAATCCTTGGGATATTTATTTTTATTTTATGGGCCACATCTAGAGATGCCCAGGCGTTACTCTTGGTTCTGCACTAAGGGATAATTTCTGGCAGTATTTGGGGGACCATATTGAATGCCTGGGATGAAACCTGGGTTAGCTACATACAAGGAAAGTGCCCTGCTATCTTACTATAAGACCAGCCATGGGATTCTTTTTAAAAGTGCTATGAATTCCCTTTTCAAACATGAGAGGGATGTGGACATGTGAGGGCTGAAGAGTCGATGACTCTGCGAAGCCCCATGGTCTCCTCTCATCCCTCTCCATCAACTCCCAAGGCAAAGACACAGTTTTGAGACCTCTGATTTATTCACCTTCCCCCACTTGGTGAAAAAAAAAAAAAAGATTCTTGATCAAGTCAACTGCAGATTCCAAATTATAAATTATACAGACCTTCTGGTGATTTTTTAGTCTTCTCTGCTTAGTTTCTGGCTATCTTTATGCAAATTAAACCAAAGACAACTTCTCCCAGATGTAAAACTTGACAATGAATGACAGCAGTGGGCATCTCATTTGATTTTTTTTAGTAACTAGTACTGTACTTAATATTCCTTTAAAGTAAATTGTAAAGATTCCCAGCAGTATTTAGCACATACAGAAAGTTTGTGGCTTACAAAAGGGCCTTGTGATCCTTTGGTTGTTGGAAAGAACATAAAGAAACGATGAGAAGATAAAATGGAAGTCAGTCTGGATAAGTCTGATGGTGGACACATGTTCAAGGGTAGAAATCAGGAACTGTGGGATTGTAGCACAAATATAGATCAAAAGGGTCCCGGCTGGGAGGCAGCTCAGTGGGAAAGCACTGGGTTCAATCTCTGGCACTACCAAAAAAACAGGAAAAAAATATAACCCTCCCCTAAAAATTAGCATACTAAAATAAATAAATAAATAAATAAAAATGAGTTAGTAATACAGAAACACAATTAGCACCAAGAAAGAGGATTAAAATGAAAAGGCTAGGGAGAAAAAGAGGATTAAACATACCATGGTTAATCTGTCTCTTTTGAAAGAGACAGAATTAATACCAGACATAAATCCATCCAAACTTCTCAAGAGAGGACAGTATGAACTAAAACTGTAAGAACAAGGTGCAATAGAACTTCAAGTAAGAATTCAGAAGGGTTTTGAAAAATTGATTTATCTTATTGTCCTTGGTGAGAAATGTTTAGGCTAACTGAGAAACACAGACTCTTTAAGAATTTATCAACATCTAGTAGCAGAACTAAAAAATCAGAACCTTAAGAAATGGCCACAGATTTGAGACAGAATGAGACAAGATCGGACAAGGTTTCATAAGACACTTCGTAAAAGTCTAAAACTTAGCCTACTTTCAAATCAGTCTGATTTAACTAGTCATTATTTTTAATTATAATTTGTATATAGTTTTCAAAGACTTAATCTTGCTACCAAGATTTCTTAATTATTTTCCAATCAGTTCACTGCAATCACTTCAAAGATAGTATGCATTTAGGTTCTAATAAAGGAAAATCAATTCTGAAAGCTGTCAGATGTTTAAAAAATCTAAATGTGGAATTCTTCCAGAGGTTTTCAACATCGGTTTGAGAAATGAAGGAGAGAAAAAAGGTGAAACATTCCACCAGTACAAAAAGAAGTGTCAAATATCCCGTGAGGGCTCCAACAATAAGCACAAGCACCAAAAACAAAACAAAACAAAACAAAACAAACATAAAAAAAACAAAAAAAAATAAAAACCCACAAAAATAAACACAAAACAAGCAAACAAACAAACAAAAAAATGTCATGGTCTTGATATAGGAAACATGGCATAGCATACAAAGGAAGAACAGAAAGGAAGAGAAAGAATAAGTATAATTGGGGACAACTTCAATTATCACACCCAAACAGAGAAATTGACCAAAAATAGATGGGTAAATAAAAATAATAATAATAAATGAAAATAAAATAATATATATAAAAAAATAATGATTTGTGCTTTTTTTTTTTTTTCCCTCCTGCCCAGGCACAGTAAATTTTGGGGTCATTCGAAAAGGAATTCACTTGTCCTAAGAGATATGGGGTTTCTCCGCCCTTGGAGTGTATTGTCATGGGATCAACTATAGACTCTGTTCATGATCACTTACTCTCCTGGTGGTGCTTTTGTGGTGTTTGTAAGACCTCTGCTCTGTCCTGGGTGATACTATCAGGCCTCTGTGACTAGGGATCTCAGTATCTGCACAGATCCTGCGGTGGGAGTTATGATGAAGTCATTCCACTTATTTTCGGCGTATTAGACTTTTACCCCAGTTTATTACTTTTCTCTCCTTTAAACAAAACCACGTAACTTGAACTAGCTAGTCCTGCCCCCCCAATTAGAGGGGGAAACAAGGGAGACACCAGGACCAAAGAGGTGCAAGACTACTATGCAGTAGGCTAGATACAGAGGAGACCACACATCCTAGCTACCCTGGGGGTGAGGGAAGAGGATATGGGTGGTAGGACAAAAACGGAGGTGTAGTGAGGACAATTTGATGATGGGAATTCCCCCTGATTTTATGTAAATATGTACCTAAAATATCATTGTCAACAATATGTAAGCCACTATGATCAAAAATAAAAAAAAAAAAAATCTAAATGTGCCCTCTAGAATGTGATAGAAGAATGAACTTTCTCTTAGGTCACCTCCTTCTCTTGCTTTGACTCTGGTCAGAGGTTACACACAAAAACATATATGAAAAAGCTTGTCTGTAATCCTGTTTGTCTCCCAACAACTCTCCTTCTTTATCATCTCTACTGAAATGTGATATGTACTTCTACCAAATCTGAGGTTGTAGAATTGCAGTGCAAATCAACTATCCAAAACTCTCAATTCCAGGGGAAGGATGAAATAATGTCTATAAGTTCAGATGCTAATACATCTGAGCTGCCAACAAGGTGTGAGGGCCTTGGGACTGCATGGAAAAGTCAGCTCTCACCTATATCAGGTATGCATTTCAGAGCCACAGTGTAAGGACAAGCCAAAGGCTAGGAAGCTTCCAAAGTCTGGACCCTTGGCTTCCATAACCCACCTGGGAAGGTCTTTTGGGTAGGAGTCTCTGGGGCTTATCCACCTGCTCAGTGGGAAAAACTATGGCAGTCCATGGATTTACTTCTCAAACCCAAGATTCAAAGAAATTTTGTTTGTTAATTTTTTGGGCCACAGTGAGAAGTGTTCAGTGGTTACTCCTGGCTCTGCACTCAGGAATCACTCCTGATAATGCTCAGGGGTCCATACAGGCTGCTGGGAATTAAGCTTGTGTCAGCTGCATGCAAGACAAGTGCCCTGTCCATTGTACTATGGCTCTGGCCCCACAGAAGGTGAATTTTTCCAGCTATACTTAATTTGTCATTTTATGTTTTGGTTTTTGGGCATTACCCAGCGGTGCTTTGGGGTTACTTCTGGCTTTGTACTCAGAAATTACTCCTGGCAGGCTCAGGGGATGATATGAGATGCTAGGGATTGAACCTGAGTTATCTTTGTGCAACGCAAACACCCTACCCGACCCGTGCTATGCTATTGCTCTGGGCCCAACTTGTCTTTTTTTCCTTCCCTTTTTTTTGGGGCCACACCCAGTGATGCTCAGGGGTTACTCCTGGTTATGCACTCAGAAATCGACCCTAGCTTGGGGGGCCATATGGGATGCCGGGAGATTGAACCATGCTCCGTCCTAGGTTAGTGCTTGCAAGGCAAACATCCTACTGCCTGTGCCACCGCTCCAGCCCTTCCTTCCTTATTTTTAAAAGCTACTTAATTTTTTTTTACAATGTTGGGGCTCGAACCCAACTGAGCAAGGAAATCAGCTCTGTACTTTGCCATAGAGACATCTCCCATGCTCCATCTTTTTACTTCTGTCCAGGGCCACCACCTTCCCAGCAGCAGAAGTGCTCTCAGTCATTTCGGTTCTGATATGTCAGACCCACACTCTGGATAGCAGAAGCCACACTTCTAACAACAGAGCCTGAGAAGAAAGTGTTGATTCCAGGCTGCCATGCCAGCATTAGCAGGAGAAGCTATGAGGGCAGCTCTGGGGAGCAGGAGGGAGAAGTTAACAGCCACATCCCCTTCCTGCTCCCCTAACCTGAAAAGGGAGCATGGCTTTGGGAAAGGGGAGTTTGGGGAGCAAGAACCTGTCGCACTGGTTCTTGTGACAACTTTTATGGGTCTAGTAATAAAAACCAAACTGGGAATCAGTCTCTGCTCAGTTACCTTCAAGTTGGAAGCCTGCCTATAAATAAAAAACCTTGAAACACATAAAACCATTCCTTTCCGAGGCACTCCTGGCTAAAAGAGGACGTGTAAATAATGATCACATACCCTGCTGTGGTCGTGCCGCTTGGTTTTATGATCATCAAAGAGAGCGTGAGTGGAATGGAAAATTTGGAAAGAGAATGACGAAAAACAGCAATTACCTAGGAACCATTTAAGTACCCTGGGAGATCACTATTGATTTTTGTTCCATTTCCTTCCTTCCTACCTACAGCCCCTCTGAAATGTGCACTTCCGCCTGAGACATGCAGAAACTGGGATTCTCTCCCCATCGATGGTGTCCTGGACTGGGAGCATTTTTCTTCGTAGATCATAAACTTTGTGTGTTAGGAATGCTAAATTGTGGGATGAACGTCAGAGTAGATGATCATGCTGTTAATATGCCCCCTGCAAGAGATGAGAGGCTGCCTTTTTGCTAGATTCAATAGCTTCTTATCCCTCTGGAAAGGATGGCACTCTGAAGCAGATGTCACTCAGGGCTGATAACCCTGGAACAGCAAGCAAAACAGAGACAAGGGAGAATATTGTGGGACATGGTCCTTTTCTATAAGGAACATGTTCTGAAAACAATAGAATGCGGGCATGTGTGGTTCTTTCTGTTAATGATGCCCCTTTAATAGCAGTGATGGCCTCGGGATCGGCTTTGTGGTTTTCTATGCTCTGTGTTTTTGGGTGGCTCCAAGGAGAGAAGGTTGGGGTGCAGGAGAAGCTAATCAAGCAAAACATGACCCAGCTCCAGTTGGGAGAGGCCAATAAGCTGACATCACTCAGAACAAGCTCCAAAACCTCTCTTCACCACGCTGCACATTACTTTTGGTGTTTTGGGTTTGTTAATGCCCTGGGCACTTCTTGAAGGCCTGGTTGCTTGGGAACTAGTGCTCAAGAGGGAGTAGAAAGAACAAGGCCAACACTGAGGAGAGCTGAGATCAGGGGCTGGCTGTCCTTGGGGAGAGGGGGCGGCTTCCAGCACAGGGGCCCTGGTCACTCTGGGGATAAAAGGAGGGCAAGGTTCTGTGGGTTATGGTGTCCCTTTCTTCTGATTTATTGACAGTCATCATTTTGTTTGTCAAGGCAGGCATAAAGTGTTCTGGTTCACTCTGGTTCACTTCTAAGCTCTTCGGGTCAGGGTGGGGATGTCAGTGCCTAAGGGACCCTGAATAGACCTGGAACCAGCACACTGACTTTGAGCTTTAAAATTCAAAGGACTTCCTAACCTAGGGCTTGGGGGCAACACTCATTTGCCATCAGCCCCTACCCCCCATCACAGTGCTGATCAACCTCTTCCTGCTTTGCAACCCAAAATAAGCAGTGAAGGGAGGAGGCTTTGAGAGAATTGGGGTCTTCTCTCTCTTTTAGTTCCACATCATCACGTTTCAGGTTCATGGAAGACCAGAACATGGTGAAATCAGGGAGTAATATCAGGAGCAAAGGAAAGGGGGCTTGTTACCTCTCCTCCACAATGATTTTGGAAGGACTAATGCCGCCCATCTGCTTCTTGCCAACAGAAAATTTCCTTCAAAGTACTGTGATGCTTGAAGGTTCCTGACCGTCTGCACATCAGTGGTGGGTCTTCCCAGCCACTGGGCAGGTGTGGGGTTCCTTGGGTTTTCCATCTCCCTGGCACTGTCTGCAGAGGGACAGTGAGCCAGTGGAGTTGGGAAAACTCAACCCTACCGGAGATAGCTTGAGATGGTAGGGAACAGAAGATTGTTGGGGACAGCATGAGACCATTAGGCACCGCTGGAGACCACTGGGGTCAGCCTGGGACTATCACAAGCAACTTGGGACCATTGGGGACATTTCTGTTGAGACCACCTCCTGAACGTGCCCCCAAGCTCCTTGAAAGCCTCCTCTGCTTGGCTTGCTTGTATTTTGGCGTCAGAGACTGAACTAAGGGCCTCATGTATAAGAAACGGGCATTGTACCCCTGAGTTTGTTACCTTAGCCTCTGCTGAGAGTTCAGGCTCTCAACAGCATCTGGGAGAGAATGAAAAAAATTATACTACTTCAAAGCAGTGTGGACTGCTGGGGAAAAAGTTACTGGCTTTGCCTTCTAGTGCTGTCCCTTTCTACCAGAGTGTGCCTCAAGTTTCCTCAGCCTCAGTGACCAAAATGAGTGCAAAGTTAAAAAAGGTGGAAGGAGAGGCCCAATAGCCTGCTCAGAGCAGGTTCATGCAGGCAGGGAATAAAGGTCACCACAGGCTTGAGTCCTAATCCAGTAACTGCAGCTAATTCCCCCACATTTGGAAAATATAATAATTGGTTATATCATTATATTGATATATAAGATATGGGGCTCACTGAGTGCCACGGGGGGCACAGACATATCCACCCTAATACCTGAGTGTCTCAGCAGCTGAGTGTCTATGAGGAGGCACAAGATTTCAAGAAGTCAACTAATTGCTAATCGGAAGTCCTCTGTTCCCTGTCCCCTCCTGTCTTCCTGGTCACCCTGCTATCAGGCACTCAGGCACTGGATCCATGGGCCTCTGTACCCCTCCTGTTTCTGTGTGTATGGCTCCATGTAATTTCTGTGTTTCCCCCTTCTCCTTGCAGTGCTGCCCACAAGATACCTCCCACACAGCTCTGTCAAGGCTAATTCATTTTCTGCCAGTCCTCCTACTGAAAGTTTTCCTTTTTCACAGAACAAGTGGCTGAAATCGCTTTTAACATTTCACAAAGCAAATAATCGAAGGAAGACTGGGGTTGGGGGGGGCAGTGGAGAAAACATCAAATATATCACAGAACAACCTTGATTAAGGACTTTTTTTAAATTTCAAGGCTTCCTATAATTTCTGGCATCATCTCTATCATTGGGAGACTCGGTGAGTTTAAGGAGGGCTTCCCTGCAGCCAGTCTCCCCAACAGACCACTGGCTGTTCATTATAGAGGCAGTCAGATGCAAATAGAAAAGCTTTCCATAAGGTGATGTGGTGTACATATGCCCTGTGCCCATGCTCCATCCACTACCCATAATCACCTTAGCTCCAGAGTCAAAAGCCTAAGACTCCTTTTCTAGTCCCTCTTGAAGCTGTGGTAGCCATCATCAAGACCTGGACAAACATGAACTACATCAGTAGGATTCTGACAAGGGTTTTCTGGAAAAGCACTTGCTTTTCAGATAAAAGAAACCACCAATCACCAACATCACTCCTGTTTACTTTCTTTCCTATGAAAATGTGATGTCTGGAGCTACACAGCCATTCTGCAACCATAAGATAAACAAAAAGCAAAGGAAGACCAAGGGAACCAGCAAGATGCCAATTCAGAGTCTTATTCCAGTCCAGTCTCAGCAACCTACCATTTGGTTATGTTAAGCTAACTCAGAGTTTCAGTTACTTAGTGACTGAAAGTAATAGTGACTGATTTAACAGCTCATCTTCTTTCTATAGAGCAGGATTTCTTCACCAATTCAAGACTAATCTATCAGTTTAAAGTAGGTTCATCTCATTGGATCTTTGATGTTTTGGATCCAATTATCCCAAATCTATAATTTGTAAAACTCTTGTGCCTCATTGCCCTTGACAACTCAGAAGGGTCAGAACTGTATATCTCTATGAGTCAAAGAGATAGTCAGTAGGTAGGGCACTTACCTTGTATGTAACTGGCCCGGGTTTGATCCCTAGCATCCCATATGGTCTCCTGAGCATTGCCAGAAGTGAGCCCTGATCATCTCCCAGTGTGGCTCCCACCCCCCACCCCTTACCTCCAAATACCCCCCACCCCATGATAGGTGACTTCCATGTCTTCTGTTTAGTAAGTTTAACCATTCACTTACTGTTCAAGTCAAGGTCTATCCTGAGGATGTGACCTCTGCACATACAGGCCAGAATATCATACAGTTCTAGATTTTACCATAAAGATGATTTTCTAACTTACTAATGTCTCTAAATCTAAATTATACATTCTAGGACCAATGTAATAACCACCATTTTCTACCAGGAAATTATACAATATAAATTTGATCATTCTCTTCCTATGAATCTTTTAAAGGTTTCCCATGACTTCCAAGATAAAGTTTAAATTATTATAATTTTCCTTTTGCAATGCAATCCAGACCATACCCATGCAAGGCAAGTACTCCACTGCTGATCAACAAACATTCTTAAGTATGGATTCTTGAAGACTATAAAGGCCTTGCCTAAATTTATCCCTAACTACATCCTCATTTGTCTGAGCCATGTCCTGTTTCTTTGCTCTTGCCTTTGATTTACACATACTATTTCTTTTAGCTTCTCAGCTCCTGTACATTTCTGTTATTGAGCCACTATACATGATGCTTCTTATTTGGGGGTGAGAGCTCTTTACTAGTGTTATGACCCATTTAACCACCTAACCTTTAGTTAGTCTTAGGCAGTCCAAAGAATTTTTCCATTTCAGGGGCTGGAGAGGTAGTATAGCAGATAAGATGTTTGTCTTGTACATTCTATCTGGTACCCGATTCAATCATTAGTATTCCTTATATAGTTCTCTGAGTCTGCCAGGAGTAATCCCTGAGTACAGAACCAGGAGTAAGTTCTGAGCACTGCTAAACAAAAACTACATCAACAAAACAAAAACAAAAACAAAAAAACCTTTTCCATTTCAGATACATTATGCTTCTCTGTTCTAGAGTTCTATTGCCCTCCACCAATAACTTCTATTTCTCTTCTGAGATTCCCCATCTGTTCACTCATTATGAGTGAACAAAGTTTTCCGTTAAGCCCCAGACTATTTATATAATAGATGTCTCTGGTTTTATCTCCAAATTCAAACATCTGGCTCATCTGAAAGACTATTTCTATTGGGACTAATGAAAATAAATATTTTAATTTTTAAAATATTGATTAAAAATGAAGACTCCAACATTTCTTATTTTTCTTCATTATGGGTCATCTTTTCCTACTTCTTTACAAGTCTACTAATTCATTATTATAAGTTGAATATTGCAGAGAAAACCAACCTGGCAGGTGTTTAGATTATTTCCTCTCCTCTTTTAGGGGTTAACTTCTAGAAGTTCCTTTGGAACCAATGATGCTTGCTTTTATTAATGTCTTTATGAGTCTGCTTTGATTTTGTGCTGATAGGGTGCATTAATATCTGACCTTTCTGGGGGTTTTGACTGCATCCCTTTAGCCATAACTTGCAGGTCCCCCATACTATGAAATCCCTGAAGTCTGTTCTGTCAAGTCCTGCCACAATCCAGCCTCTTAGGTCCCATAGAAACTGGCTTTGTGCATGTGTGGCCTTAACAGGCCTTCAGAAGGATCTCAGGTTTCTCCCATGTCACTCTGTCTTCCCCGATTTTCAGGACAAACTAAACGCTGACCTCAAAGGAGCTTTCTCAGTGAATCTGCACAGGAGTTCAGCAAGAACCAGGAAGTCACCATGGCAACTAACCATTTCTGTTGAACAGCCGAAAATTCACAGCTGACAATTTAAAACATAATGCCCCTCAGTTAGGTTATTCCACTTCCAACTAAGGGTAGGGGTCAAAACAAAAGAGCTAATTAGCTGACCTTCAGGACAATGCCCATTACAGAGTGCAATGACAGGCCCTGGAAGTCACATGGTGCTTCTCCCAGTAATGCTGTGGACTCCAACTGTTAGCAGTTGAGGCTTCGGCAGCCTGGATGTGACAGAGAACTGTATTCTCAGCTCTGCTCTTCTTATTTTTATCTCTTAATCTCACGGTAAACCTAAAAGAAGCAAGATGCGGGGCTAACAAGTTAACTAATGAGGAGATTTCTAAATCCATATGCTAGTCTCTGCTCCGTTCTGAATAAATTATGATGGAAAAATAGCCTCCAAACATGTGTTTTGAGAAACAGGGGTCATATTTCCATATGGCATTAAAGTGATCAAAGGTTACTTACTGTTATGTACTTTCTCTGCATATAAGAAGTACAGGATTGGAGCTAGCCTGAAACCCAGTACAATCCAAGCTCATATCTAATGGAGTTATTCAGAGGATTTGAAGGAGGCTGTGATCATTGCTCTTATAAAAACTTCCATGTGCTATTCTGCCTGACAGTGACTCTTCACAAAGTTTTTCACCTTTTCTGAGGCCAGGTTTACCCCAATGAAGGCAGAGATGACTGTAACCCAGCTCCTCATTATTCTTGTGTAAACTTACCTACAAGAAAGACCTCCCATTTCTGGGAGGGGTCTTTGGTAGGAAACAAAAAAGTTTGGCCTGAGGGGCAAAGAGAATTTGCATGGATGAAGGTTGGAGGAGAGATGGCTGAAAGAAGCTAGACACAGGGCAAGCTGACAAGACCATGCTTAAAAAGGCGTAAGATTATAGGCCACACATGTTGGCCAGGGCAAATAAAGCTGATATTTCCTGAAGCCTGTCTGTGGATGAGTTTTCTACCCGCTGTGATCACCTAAACTTGCAGACCCGTCGGCTGATGGAGAAGGTGGAGCTATGTGGTCCTGAGCTGGAGGAGAAAGGACTCCATCACCATCCACCTCCATCCAAACCCATCCAAAGGGCTTAATGCAACAATGACCAAATAGCCATGTGAAGTGTTTCTCACTTGCTCTAACCATTTCTCTTCAACATTCTTGCAAGTGGCCCCTTGATTCCATATTCTGAAATCTGTTCAGCTCCAAAGACAGATTTAGTAAGCAACACATCCTTAGCAGCTGACTATGCCTTGTTCCTTAAGTACAAAGAGCTAGAAAGTACTATTAAGATTACTCAATCTCCCCCTCTACTCCCAATAAAGACCCCAAAACTGATAACAGTGTGCTCTGTCAGTTGGGGCCATAATGAGAGTTAATATGCAGAGTTTTGGTTCCTGGCTTTGTTCACTTACACTCTGTCCCTCCTCTAAGGTGGCCACGCTGTCTGTTTTTGGGTCTACCCAGCAGTACTCAGGGATTACTCTTGATTCTGTGCTCAGGGATCACTCCTGGAGGAGCTCGAAGACCATATGGGGTGCCAGGGATGTAATCTGGGCCAATCATGTGCCAGACAAATACCCTACCCTTTGTACTATCACTCCAGCTCTTTTTTATTTATATTTTTCATCTTATATTTTTAATTTCCACTCATTTTTAGATGGTATTCTACAGACTCTTTGAGAAGGCATCTATCTTCTCTAGAGGTCTTACTAGATCAAAGATGAAGATCTCTCTTTCCCTCCGAGATTTATTACTGATACAATAACAGATAAAGCTTTTGGTTTCCATGGAAGGGCAATGATCGAGCAGTTTCAAAGGTCAGCAACATCAGCCTCAAATAATCTCCTGAACCATTCTTGACTTATAATCAGGAGACTCAGCATATCCTCCTCAGGCCTGAGGCCAAGGCTCCTGTTTCCACTCTATGAGTCTGTCCACTCAGACTTACAGGCCCTCTCAGAGTTCACCCCACAGTGTGGCTCTCCAGAACCCAAGAGCAATGACAGTATTGTGTGTGTCAGCCTTCCTGGAGAGACTCTCGCTGCCACTCACCTTCGCATAAGCAGTTGTCTTAATGAACCACTGTTTGAGGTACTTCTGTTCCACTTTAGATCCAGAACGCCATGAATAGCCATGTTCATCCACCTGCTCATTGGCAAGGACAGTTTGATCCACTGGGTCCCAGTTAACCAAAGCCTATTAAAATTCATGAAAGCAAATGGTATGGTTGGTGAGGACACATGTATCAGGAACATAACAGGAGTTCTCATATGAGAGAGTCTATAAACAGAGAGTTTCTGCTTGGGGCACCCCCTTGGAGTTCTGCTAGGTCAAGAAGCTACCTGAATCTACTTAGAACAGAACTGTCATGTTTTTTATTTTGGATCACACCCTGCAGTGCTCAGGGGTTATTCCTGGCTCCAGGCTCAGAAATTGCTCCTGGCAGGCACGGGGGACCATATGGGATGCCGGGATTCGAACCGATGACCTCTTACATGAAAGGCAAATGCCTTACCTCCATGCTATCTCTCCGGCCCAACTGTCATGTTTTTATATGCTTCTTTTGCCTTAGGAAAGCAGCCTGGAAGCAGGTGTCTAAACAATCTGGTTCCTTTATTTATTTATTTATTTATTTATTTATTTATTTATTTATTTATTTTAATTAAAGAGGATTTATAGTATTGGATGTTTGAATGGAAGAAATAGAGGGAAAGAAAAAAAATGGTGCTTAGAATAAAGAAGAATTGGGCTCTTTTAAGAGAATATAACATGGGTTGGTGACCAGGGGGTACTAAATGCTTTACTAAAGCTAGTTCTTTCAATCTTTACAACAAGGTTAGGAGGAAAGATTACTATTATTCCCATACTGCAGTAAAAGAACCTGAGGATCAGCAAGAGGAAAGAATTTGCCCAAGTTCACAGTGAGTAGCAGAGTCAAGCTTTTGGGAACTGAACAAAAAATGTTTTGAGCATAAATCTCCATCTTGGTCCATGAATTTGTATGAAGCAGACATTCATAAAACCATCACACAGGTGAGGACTTGGACATTCCTAAGTGGAAACAATATACACTGAATCATGCCCATTCTCCCAGGTCCCCTGACCTTGAATCTATAAATATACAGAGAGAAAACACAGACATTAAGACTTCCTTTGGGCAATAAACCAAGACTTTGACCCACCAATGATCTCTGTCCTCATCAGGGGCTCAGGGAAGGGAACACCACTTTAGCAACTGAAAAGGCCAAACCAATGCTGAGTTGTACAGTGAGTTCTTTTAAGCGGCATAGCTAACACTGTCAAAAATATTTCTAAAGCGAAAGGGGAAAAGCCCCCTCCCTCCTGTCTGCCAGACAGGCTCCAGGAGTGAGCACTTGGTCCTTCAGGTTGCAAAGGAGAGCAAGAACTCATTTCCTTCCCCGAATTTCCCACACAGCTGGGTGCCTCTGGCTTTCAGTTACACAATGAGAGAAAGATGCTCCTCCGAGGTTTGCACGTTATAATAAAGACCTGATGCCGAATGAAAAACAAATAAAAGCAAACCACAAAGGCAGTTCTCCTCTACTCCTTATTTAAAGAGTTGGGGGAGGAAGAAAATAGCATAGCAAATTGGAGATTTATCTGCTGTGATACACTTCCCTAGAATCCACCTCAACCAGAGGGATGGCAGGGTGGGGCATGGCCTCAGCTCAGACCATTCACAATGTGGGGCCCTTGCTGTGTGGGGTGCAATACAAGCAGCCCTTGGAGACTTGGAGCTGATTACCAAATTACCCTAAAAGCCAGGGAAACTGCATTTCCAGATATCCATATTTTGAACTTGGATACTCTGATGGATGGCCACACACACACACACACACACACACACACACACATTTCAATATATAAATTATTTATCATATATAATTGTATATATAATATTCAATAAATTATATATTTATATGAATCATATAAATTATATAAATTTATAATATATATAATTTTTCAAAATTTCATACTGTTAATTACAGTTACTCATGACTGGGTTTTAAGCATATGATGTTGCAACCCAAGCCCTTCACCAGTGTCCATTTCCCTTCATCAATGTTCAAACTAACCCCACCAATCCAAATCCCTCTCACCCTGCCTCTATGAAAGGTACATTATTATTGTTGTTTTGAGGCCACATCTAACGGTGCTCAAGAGACCATATAGGATACCAAGGACTGAACTGGCGTCAGCTGTATGCAAGGCAAGCTCCCTATCCACTGGACTATCATTCTGGCCCTATTCTGCTTTATTTTTAAGCATTTAGAAGGGAGTTTTGCCACACTCAGCCTGACACAATTACAAATGTGGCTGGTCCATGGTTTACACGGTCAGTTCTCTGCAGGCATAGCAGTGCCCCTTAACCCTGGCTTTGTTTCCTTCTCAGTTTCTCAGGGGTTTGGGCTTAGGCTTATACTACAAGTAGCAAAGAGCTTGGTGTGAGATCTTGGGGCAGTAACTTCTTGACTGAGGACTGCCAACTTTCCAGTGTTGAACTTTCTCCTCTCACCTCATCTTCTTATTCCTGTAGTTCATTCCTTCCCCACACCCCCCTCAGTCTTTCAGGGGGGTTCCCCTAGACAGAAGGGAACAGTGTCTTCTGGATCTCACAGCTCATTCACCTGCTTCTGCTTCCTGGTCAACAACTCACTCGTCAGACCTTTGGCTTTTCTCTACTGTTCTAATTTTCTGCTCTGCCATGACCGAAGAAGGCCTTGGCTAAGGAGGCTGTCTAGCTGCTTCAGGTTCCAGAGGGCTGGGAAAGTGTATGTTTCGGGCTATTTATTGATTTTTTCTCAGGGGGTTATTAGCTTTCCTTTTGACAAGAGGATGCTTAATTAAGAGACACCACATATCTTATTAGAGGAATTAACTCTCAAAATCAATCTTCCTCCATTTCATCCAGATTGAGTCAGAATTTGGATTCAATCCAAGGACTGGGGGTGGGGTCCTGAGGTAACTGTCACGGCCACCAGGGGGCAGTATGGGAATGGCTCCAGGCAGGCACTGTAGGGGTCGGCTGAGGCCACTCAGGTGGCCAATAGGCTCTAGGGCTAGCCAGGGATGCTGAAAGGGAGGTTAATGGGCACTTCTGAGTTCCCTAGACGAAATCCATCACTGCATCCTTCCCTCTACTGGCTTCATCCATGAATCATTTGTTTAAAACCAGAGAGGATAAGTCAATGTTTTGCCAAGTAAATGTCTTTATATTACTACCTATTGATGGCTAAAAATACCTGTTTTGTGAGAGCAAGAGCAGATTCCTTAGAGATGAAAAAACAAACACTTTGATGGAAAGAACAAAAAGACAACTGAGTTAGAACTTCCAGGCGGTTGGGGGGTGGGGGGGACTTCCAAAAAGTGCTCAAAGGACCAAATAGCCACTCCTGGCAGTACCCAGGCCTGAGGTGAAATACTCAGGCCCAATATTTAGTAGTGTTCTGTTAAAATACTCCCCAAATGCTCACTCATACAATGTATGAAGAGCTGAACCCAAGGCTTCAGGCTATTTATTAAAACATTGACTATACTCTGAGAGGACAACAATAATCTAATGCAGCCTTGATCAATTAAATTACCTCCCAAAAGTTAACTTCAAAAAGATAAACCCTAGAAAGGAAGTGCTAACTACTATCGATATGTTTCATTCTATGTGTGTATGTGGGGTGGTGGTGGTTGTGGGGGAAGCTCTTGGCAGTGCGTAAGGACTATTTTCATTTTTGTGTCTGGTTGAGGGTCACTCCCAGTGGTGCTCAAGGGACTATGCAGCACTAGGAATTAAACCCAAATGTAAAGCATCATGTGCTCTGCATGTTCCAATTATTTTGAAAAACCTTATTGCTATTTAGGGCCTACCTATAAGAGTATTCTTTTATTTTTTTTTAAATTATAGTGTTTTTATTTTCTTTTAATTTAAACACCATGATTACAATCATGCTTGTAGTTGGGCCTCAGTCAAAGGAAGAACACCCCCCTTCACCAGTGCAAATTCTTACCACCAGCGCTCCCCTACTTCCTTAATTCTTACAGTTTAGATGGACAATTATTGCGCCCATTACCATCAAAGTGCTCGCAACCCTCCACCATCGTCTTTATGACACTTTTGGACTTCTCATCACCCTCCTGCCATCCTGTTTGGAAACCTCTGGGGAGGGGGGAAATTTTAGGGGGAAGATGGGGGGGGGGTATGTGTCACACCTGGAGGTATTCAGTTCTTATTCCTCATTCCTGGCAGGCATGTGGTGCTGAGGATCAAACCAGCATTGCCTGTGTACAAGGCCCTACCCATCGCCATGGCATCAATCTCAGTTTTGTTATACAAAATTAAATGTCATTATTGCGTGCTTTTCCTTTTTCTGGGTCAGCAGTGCTCAGTGCTTGCTCCTGGCTCTCCACTCAATAATCACTCCTGGCAGGCTCAGGGGACTGACTATCTAGGATGCCAGAGATCAGTCTGCATCAGTATTGTGCAAGGCAAGAGTCTTATCCACTGTACCATCATTCCAGCCCCTGTTATTGTGTGTTGTAATGCAAATTTGGAAATAGCTAAGACTAGGAAATCCATCTGGAGAAATTACTGTGGTCTGGAGAGAACTGTAATCTCCAACAATGTACCAAGTGACCTATTTTTGCATTCTTTTTAATGATCTCTTTCCTTAAAACTGAGTCATTGTAATGGTGATTAAAAATAAGGATATACCAAAAATACTTAAGTCCATAATTATTTGAAATAAAATAATCTAAATGATTTGGAGACAAACGGCCTCAAAAGTAGTCAGGGGCTTCATTTTTTCCAATTTAAATACTGTCTTGACTCCAGAGACTCTCCAGGTACATTCAGATGAGTGCTGACACTGTGTATCTGACTGTATTTCCTCTCTGCCATGTACCACCACAGGTTCTTTACAAATTTTTGCTTCGTTACTTATTGTGACAACCGAACTAGTTTAAGTGGCTCAATGTAGATCAAAGAACAGTACCCCAAGACATCTCTTTTCTAAGGCTGGAGTCTCACGAGAGAGAGTAGGGTGCTTGCCTTCCATGCAGCTGACCTGGATTCAGTCCCTGACAAACCATAAGGTTTCCAGACTGATCCCTGAGCAAAGAGCCAGGAGAAAGCCCTGAGCAGCAGTGGGTGAGGTCCAGAAACAAATAATCAACAACCAAAAACCTCCAAGAAGAAGGATAAAAAACCATTCCCAGGAGTAAATTCTGAGGCAGAGCCAGGAGTAACCCCTGAGCAATGCAGGGTGTGTGGCCCAAAACCAAAACCAAACAAAAAGACAGAGAAGGTACCACTATGACAATAATAAAGGAAATGATCACTCTGGACAAGAACTGAATTGAAAAGTATGATAATATGTATGATACCCCTTCTGTAATAGTGTTGCAAAACAGGGTGCTTACAAGGAAAAAAGGTGTGTGTGTACGTGCGTGTGTGCTCTTGCACGCGTGCAGAGAAAGAGAAGTGTGTATGTGGAGAGAAACAGAGGAGGGGGTGCCATAGAGGCATGTGGGGAGGGGGGAAATATAGTGGGGAAAAGAAGGGTAAAAGGAGAAACTGGAGACAGAAAATGAACCATAGTGAAGGGATGGGTGCTGGACCATTGTATGACCAAAACTCAACTATCAACAACTTTTTAACTCTGTATCTCACAGGAATTTATTAAAAACAATCAAGAAAACAAAAACTAATCAGATGTTATCTGTTGATATCTCTGTGGCACTCTCAGAAAGGGGGTGTGGATTCCCCTTTTTGCATGAACTACAGGACCCAATGCCACATTACAACAAGGGCACAAAAGCAATGGTGGGAAAGAATGTTGGCCCTCAACATGGATGGAGACTAACAGTACCAGCATCGAAGGGCTCATCACTTTCATCCACTCCCAGAGTGGCCAGAGTGGATAGTGATGAATATCACTGAGGATAGTGATGAATCAAACAACTTTGTTGGTTTTTATTAAATCTTGATTCTGGCATACATAGCTTTCTTTGTATTTTCTGGGACAGATGGAAAGTAGCAATAAGGAAGGTGGCCTTGAGGAAAAGGTCAATGAGTCTATGAGTCAAATTAGCCCATTTCCCCATTTAACTCTTCTCTGTGAAATAATGCCTAATGATAAGAAGTGGTTATTTAGATTTAGGTAAGTGGCAAACATTTTCTCAAAAAGAAAGATAGGGAGCCTGTCACACCAAGGACAACTATCAGTCTTCAGTAACATCTGAGCTTTCAAGTGAAAATTAGAATTTTAGTAAATTTGTCATCCCTTCATCCCCCACCTCCACTCCTGCCCTGCAGTTTTCACAGCTTCCCAAAATGGAAGATTCTTCCGATTAAGTTGTTCAATGAAATATGTCAACATCTGGAAGATCTGTGTGTTACGTGAACTACCTACCTCTTTCTAAAATGACCGATTGGATAAAAAAATAATCTATCCTGGATTACAACCCAGGCACCAGGAACTCATTTTGCTCTGGGAATTCAGGAGGAAAATAGATCAGTCCCCATTATGGAGGTGGGAACAGAGGCTGTAGTCAATACCTAAACTTGAGGAAGCCAATATTCATTTTCAATGTACAAATGGGGTTTCATGGCTGGTTTTTTGAATTCCATGTGTTATAAGGAGACAGAAGACTTTTGACACCTTTAGTGTGCATCTAATCTTAACTTACCTCCTTTTGATAAACCAGTCCAGCTTCATAGAGCTTAATAAAGAGATATTGAGTCCATTTGTAGTAATCTGGTAAGCATGTAGTTATTTCCTGCCAAAGAAGGAAGAAAACATGTAGAGGTTATTATAAATACCCCACTCCATTTTCCCACTGAGCATATGCATCAGCTTTGCAACTAAAATCTAATAAACCATCACACTGCAAAAATATTTACCAACCTAGAATATTTTCACCAATCCAGAAAGTGAGGGAAGAAGCAATTTATTCTGGGACACAATGTTATTAAAATGTCATCCCTGCCCTTTTTCAAGACATGTTTCATGGTGGGAAACTCAACTTGAAGTCTTCTATACCTGTTTCTCCAACCCATGCAAGCACCATTGTGCAAGGAAATTGGCTATCACCATGATTTTTAACAGCATAAACATACTGCAGAGGCCATGTTAATTCACGTGTGTATGGCTCATTCTGATAACAAGTGCCAAGATCAAAAGAAGTATGTGCCAGCTTAGTATGATCCTCTTTGAAAATAAGCCTTGTTTCTACATATAACAGGTTATTCGTTTAGACTCATTATGGTCCATTTATCCTATTATGTGAATCAGGCTGTTGTCAACTTAGGAAGATACATTAAAAAGACAAACGTGAAACTTGGTAAGAAATCTCCTGGCTTGTGTTTCTAAGCCTAACCGGAAAGCTCTGAAATTGATTTTCTGTCCTGCAAACCATTTTCCATAAAGACTTTAAAAAGACGTTATCGATAAGCCACACTCTAAGCTTGCAGCTTATAAAACAAACAGAAAACCTCTGCATTGTCACCGTTTCTCTTCTCTATGCTGCCTTTAACTTCAAAAATCAGCCAACAGAGACAGAACGCAGGGCGGTGACACTTCCTCTGGCTTCTTTTACAAGGAGCCACTGATAAAGGCACACTTCACTATCAACTCTCTCTTCTGAGGAGAGGGGAGAAGGGGGCAGTGTCATGGAAACTATGCCTGCTGATAGAGAAATGTGTCCGTAAAGAGCTATTTTTCTTATGTAAGAGTCTTATGTATTAGGTTCTTTTAGGTGCTTTGTAAAAATGTCGAGCAACAGGTATCAGAAAACAAGTAACTCAGCTCTGATCAGTGGCTGCTCTTCTCCTAGGAATGGGCTGTGACGGAGTGCCAGCTTACAAGGGCCCTGCACTGGAGCTGTTCCTATGGCCTGACCATGCATAGCCAAAGCTACGGTTTCAAGCTCACACACCAGTATCTGCACCCACTCTCCAGACTCCAGTTTGTAGGGACATCTGACTCAAAGTACTTCACCAATTCTCTAGTTGATCTTGCTTCCTCAAATCTCCACCTTCACTCACATTTCACCTTTTTCTCTCTGGACACTTCTCCTTTCCCTCCATCTTTCAGACAAGCAAATGAAGACCTTCCATTTCTAACAAAACTCAGGTGGTTAATTTCTAACTTGGGTCGTTTCATCTGGTTCATCATTAAAAAAGGTCCTGGCACACGGAGATGTGCCCTGATAGTTGGATAAACTAGCTATAAGGATACCTGCAACTTGAGTCAAATTAAAATTCCTTTGTGACTTTTTCCCAAATTAAGTTCAAGTTATAATATAGTTTGCAAGGTGAACAGGATGGGGGTGGCTAGCAGTTGGTGGCAACCAAAGCTGACCCAGATCTTTCTGCTGTAGATGTTTTGTTTTTGGTTTGTTCTGGTTTTTGGGTCACACCCGGCAGTGCTCAGGGGTTACTCCTGGCTCTACGCTCAGAAATACCATATGGGATGCTGGGATTCGAACCACCGTCCTTCTGCATGGAAGGCAAATGCCCTACCTCCATGCTATCTCTCCGGCCCCTGTAGATATTGTCTTAACTCCTTCCTGTCTGTGAGAAGTTTCAAAAATATGTGGAGTTTGGGTGTGACCCAAAAACATATATATATATATGGAGCAAAAACAAATGACAATGATTGAATTTCATGGGCTGTGGATCCCCTTTCTATTTTCCATTTAAGTTTCCCATGCCCATATGGTGACATGGATGTAAGTGTCTGTATATGTGAACACATGATGTTATAGATATGCATGAGCACATATGAGCACATGGTGACATGGATATATTTATTGGTATGAGCAAATGATGACATGGGATGTGTGTATGTACATGCACCATGTGTCTTCTCAGTCCTGACTAGCCTCCATAGACTGACCAAAAAATGCCCCAGTGATGGAGCAGCACTATTATTTTCACCTTGGTTTTTGGTTTTGAAAATCACTTTTACCTAAAATAGAAAAAAAAAAGATGATAGATCTAGTCAGGGAAAAAAAAAAAAAAGGATTGTTGGATTGTTATCCAACCAGGCATTAGCCTACTTTCAGTCAGATATGTGATGTCAAGTGTGTTCTTTCTGGAAGTGTCGGTGTTGAGGTGAGGTGAGATGAGGTGAGGTGAGGTGAGGTGAGTGGCAGGGGAGGTCTTTTTCTTTTTTCTTGCTTTCCCAACTGGGTCTACCCTGTTTAACTGACTGGGCTTCTACACCTGTGGTCTGATGGGAAAGTAACATCAACTGCTAAGAAAGTACAGCCTGGAAACGCTGTGGCAAGGCATGATCCAGTGTGGGTGGTTTTATTTTTACATGTCTTTGGTCTGTGTCTGTTTCCTCATGCCAAGACTTTAGGTTACCTGTCCAGAGTAGAGAAAGTGTGTGGCGGTCAGCTGAGTACATTACAATTCCAAGTCTGCCTAAATCTGTGGAAATGCCTCACAAAACACTCATGAGGATCTAGGTAGGAACCTAGGGCCTGAGCCAAGTGCATCTAGCTCAGACAGACCCTGTGAGAAAGCCACTTGCCTTGCACATAGTCAATCCAGGTCAGTCCCAGGCATCCCATATGGTCCCCCAAGCCCTGTTAGGAGTGATCCCTAAATGAAAAGTCAGAAGTGAGCCCTGAATAAGGCCAGGTGTGGCACAGAAAAAAAAAAATCAATAATGAAAAACTTTCTTATTTTGATTTGGTTTGGAGTGGGGGTGCTCCCAGCCGTATCAGGTACTAGATGGTGGTGGAAACTGAACCTGGACCTCCTCCATGCTCCACATGCTCCAGCCCTTCTCTGGGCCCTTGGAAAAGTGTTTATTGAAAATGTCATAAGGGGGCCAGAGAGATAGCATGGAGGTAAGGAGTTTACCTTTCATGCAAAAGGTCATCGGTTCAAATCCCGGCGTCCCATATGGTCCCCCATGCCTGCCAGGAGCGATTTCTGAGCACAGAGCCAGGAAAAACTCCTTAGCACTGCTGGGTGTGACCCAAAAACCACACACACACACACACACACACAAAAAAAAAAAAAAAAAAAGGAAAAAAAATGTCATAAGACCTTCTGGAATTTTCCTTGATTTGCTGATTTAAAGCAAACAATAACCCCAGCTATCTTATTCTTCTAATGCCTGATCCAGATAAAAGTCATCAAAGGTATCTTTCTGAAATTAAACCGCTCTCAAGCTTTGACTTTAATCAACAGCTAGGCACTGAGCCTCCCCTTTTATGTATTTACTGAGAACTACTTACTTATTCAAAATGCAGCCTCATAGATGATGCCTTCTGCAGTCTGAGCATCTTCAAAGATACTGAGGGGGCCTCTTCCCCCTCTCCTAAAACAAGGATTCTTAGGTAAACATGGCCCTGCAGGGACATATGTGATGCCTGGAGACATTTCTGTTGTAACTGGTTGTGGTGGGGTGGGGGCTGCTGCCAACATCAGCCGTGGAGAGGTCGGGGATGCTGCTAAAAAGAGCCACTAGAGCAAAACAAATTCTCCAGTTGCCGATAGATTGTGATCTTTCTAGTTTCTAGTTTCATCTGTGACTACAGACAGATTAAGAGAGAATGAACCATGTAACTCTCTGGTGGGCATTCTATTCAGAAGTAGAAAACATAACTGGGACAGATGCATGGCAGCAGGAAGAAGTCAATCTGGGTCTCCTTTAGCTGGGGGCTCCTGTGTCTTGCAGGCCACACACAGATGCTACAGCCTAGTGAGTCTGAGACCAACCAGGGAAGAGCCCTCCAAAATCTAGGGGTGTAGAAGACATAATTCTAGAACTGTTATGCAAATCTTGTGCTTCTCACTGAGAAAGAATAATTAATTTCACTATCTAAAATTTAAATCACTTAATATACCTCCAAGTAATTGTCTGACTTGGGAAATCTCCGATGATACATGCATGTAATAATCCTATTTTGAACTCATGCATATAATTTTCTGAGATATGTATCCTTGCCCATGAAAAGTGCTGTTGAACAATTAAGCCCCTAAAGATATTCTATGGAGTCTGGCCCACAACACCCTAACGTCCAGACCCAGCCCTACCTGGAACCCCATCCTTCTGGCTTTGATTTGGGTTTCTTATTGCCTGTGCTGGTCATGAGTCATGATTCAGCATCAACTTAGTAAGACTTCTTACAGTATCCACCAGACAAATCACAGGCAGGCCCGGCACAGTTTCAGATCTCATTTAACTCCTGTGATTCATTTTACTCTGCTTCCCAAATGACCAACTCAGAGGAATGGTGTGTGTGTGTGTGTGTGTGTGTGTGTGTGTGTGTGTGTGTGTGTGTGTGTGTGTGTGTGTGGTGGGGGCTTAGAGCATATGCCTTGCAGTTCAGATCCTCAGGGTCCTTATATGCACTAAGTGGATCCTGACTGTTCTGCTGTTTTGAGTCTGGCAGCTCTGTTGTCTGTAATCCCTGTAGATTAGCTACTGGACCAGGGATGTGGTTCAGTAACAAAGCACATGCCTTGTGTGTGTGAGGTCCTGGACCCTATCCTGGATACTGCAAGAACCAAGTCAGTCAAATGAGATAATTCCTAGGTAATGTACCCTTATTTTACTATTACATTAATTAGCATCATCATCTTAGAGACTAAACACATGAATTCCATTGCTAAGTCACATGTCTATCTTGATGCACTCTTGCTTTTAAAACAAGAAGTCAGAGAATTAAAGTTAGAACTTCAAAAGGAACTACAATTCTGCCATACTTCATGTAGACCTACCTAAAGGTATCAGTCTTTGTATCCCCCTTAGTGCCACAATCTTATAGCTAAGAGCCCAAATTTACACATTTGGGATTTCAGCTAGAATCATTCCCTCATGATACCTGCTTTTCAGCCTTAAAAATATCTGCCTGCCACTTTCACAACTGAGCCCAGGGCCCAATCAAGGATAGTATCTCAGGAACCAGGTGTGACACCAACACGGTCCATCCTAACCCCTTAGGGATGCACAAAAGACTATCAGAAGTCTGCTATAGAGAGTTTCTGGTCCAGGTCACTAGGCACTGAGCAGAGGCAAGAAGGTTGAACTGCAGGGGTCTATTTTCCTGACCTGGATCTAAGACAGCTTGTAGTCTGGGAAAGGGAATCAGGGAATGTTGATGTATTAGAGATTAGTTGATGTATTAAGTTGATATATTAAGAGATTAGTCAATGTATCTTTAAGGGAATTAGTCAATGTATTTTTTTTTAAATATGGAACGCTTCACGAATTTGCGTGTCATCCTTGCGCAGGGGCCATGCTAATCTTCTCTGTATCGTTACAATTTTAGTATATGTGCTGCCGAAGCGAGCACTAGTCAATGTATTTTTAAAGGGTGATGACAGCTTGTAATGGCAGTTGGACCTGAACATACCCCCTGGAAACACCCCTTGCAATGGATAATTGCCCTGAAAGTATAAAAGGAAAAGCCTGGCAGTTATTGGGGGACCTAGGGTAGAGACCAGAGCAGCACCTGTGGGTCTAGGGGGTGGGGGGTGGCTGAAGATAAAGCACTGGAAAGATGCTGCTTGCTCTGTCTCTCACCTGAATCTACAGACCTCCTCCAACCCCCTCTGGCTATTATCTATCTATCCCTCTCTCTCTCAGAACCGCCCCCCCCCCAAGTTTAAGCTGCTACATATTGGCATCTGAAAGGTTGGAGGTTTACCCAGGGACTCCAATATGTAGTCATTGGGACTGCCCGCCCAAGAGTGCCAAGCACCTTTGGGGCCCATGCTGAGATAATCAGGCTGACATGTTCATTTCCAGTATGCTCTAGGGGAAAGACCATCTTGGCATTCTCTGACTTTTTGTTTGCTTGCATATTTGTTCTGGGGGCACACCTGGCAGTGCTCAAAGCTTAGCTCTGTGCTTAGGGATCATTCATGGCTAGGCTTGGGAGACCCTATGGAGTATCAAGGATCTAAGCCGGGTTAGCTGTTTGCAAGACAAGCACTCTACTTGCACTCTGGCTCCAGTCTATGACATCATCATTCACTCTATCATTCACACCATGGTTCTGGGCCCACAGCCAAGTCTCCCATCTAAAAGGAGGCATGATGGAGACCAGCATAGAGAGGAATGATGAGGAAGAGCTCAGTCACATTTGCAGGAAGAAGAACCTCCAAGGGAGATCACAGACAGAGGGGAAGGGAGTGAGGCTGACTTCATGGCTACCCCCACTGAAGAGGCCAGAAGGTCCTCCATGGGTCACTGCGACATGTGACAGGGAGGGAAAAGGACTAGGCAAGAAAGTGCTGTCCCTCATGATCCTTTCCTGATTGCTAGCTTGGAGATGACAGACGGGACTTTTTTTTTCGGGGGGGGGGGGGGGGAGGATCACACCCGGCAGCCCTCAGTGGTTACTCCTGGCTCTATGCACAGAAATTGCTCCTGACAGGCTCAGGGGACCCTATGGGGTGCCGGGATTCGAACCACCATTCTTCTGCATGCAAATAAAACGTCCCACCTCCATGCTATCTCTCCAGTCTCCAGAAGGGACATTTCTAAGGAAAAGTCCTCATCTGGGAAAAACATCTCTTTCCTGGGGGCAGTACTGCTGGGAGATTTATCCCCCCACTTTTCTTCCAGGAGGTCTATGTGTCTCTGTTTCTCCGACAGTGACTGGTCCCCTTGCCAGAAGAATAACCATCACTCAAAACTATGAGGCAGTTAATCTGCAAGACCACTTCACACTATTTCATTTGGCTCTCAGGATGGAGCATAATTAAGCAAACAAAAACCCGAGGAATGTTTATCAGGTGGCTGGCTGGCACTGGGCATCAGGAAACAGGGTAAGCAAACCAGGCACCATGGCCCCCTGGGAAAAGACCTTGTCACCCTGTCATTCATCACTGAGTTCCTCCTACCTCCATATTAGGACTAAAGAGGCAAGAAAAACTCAGGCCTTTTATTCTGTTTCAAATGATCTTTTGTAATGTGTACTTTCATCAGCAGGAAAGAAGAAAACCTATTATGGCTTGCCACAGTTTTTTCCAGGGGTCTTAGTATATAGAGGAGGGGCTCGCCACATAAGCCAGTCTGGGGTTTAGGGACAAAGAAATCCAGTGAGCATCAGTGATGGCTCAGGGTTCCTGTCTGTGGCTCTGCAGGCAAAAAGAGGCCACAGGAGAACCAGCTCACATAGGGTATTCATGCCCAGACTTCCTGCTCAGTCCTCTTATGCAGCATTTTTCAACTAGGAGCTCTATGTCTCTCTGTGGGCCCCTAGGAGAGTCCAGGGAAGTTAGGCAAAACATAAATACAAATGGCAACAGGAGAAGGTCAGCCAGTAGGTCAGGAGGTTCAAAGGAAGGGAACCAAATCAGAAGGAGGTCATGTTTGAAAAAAGGCTGAGAAACATGACTCTAAATCTCTCAAACTTGGGACTCCTTTTCAAAGTTACTGATGCCCGGGCCTCCCTGTATCTGCAGGAATGTCACATGCAATGTAGGGCAAGAACCACTATAAAGAGCCTCTCAAATAAATCTATCCCTCTGCACCCCCCCCCCACACCAAAGATAGAGCAGAGAGATGGAGCCCTGGTCATCCTTGTATTGTATTGGCACCAAATTGAGAGAAGCATCAGTCCAGAAAAAAACAAAAAACAAAACAAGACAAAACCCCAAACCAACCAACCAACCAACCAACCAAAAAAACCAAGGTACATGTGTGAAGCCCTGGGTTCAATTCCTGGCATCACAAACAAATGATTCTTAAGCCCAGGGCCAGGAGTGAGCCTTGAGCACGGCAGGGCTAAAACAAAACAAAACAAAGAAAAGAAAAAACAACACTAGGGTTATTAATCATAAACCTAACATTAGTCTATGACCTTTATATAATTATGCATTTTTTCATCTTAAGACTAACTTCAGATTGAAAACGGGCAATTTCATAAAAATTGAGAACAATAAATGTTAGATACTATGGTTTTGCGAGGGTGCATTGTATTCATTCAGGTCTTACTTTGGTGGTTAGCAGAGGGGAAGGGAGAGAGGGAGGAGAGGACAGGTGCAGGGGGTCATTTGATAGTGGGAGAGAGCTGCAAATATGGTCAGGTGGGAACAGTAAGACTAAGCACATAGGAAGACATACTGCCAAACCTTTTAGTATCATAAACCAAAGGTAAAATCAATTCAACTGAATTTTATAACAAAGGTCTTGTTTTCAAATCTAAGACTGCAGCGAAGTTATTAAGTAATTTTAAAGGTTCTCCTTGTTCCTGAAGCCAATTCAGAGAAATAATAGATGGTTGAGGGGGAAGAAACGTCAAGGTTTCTGCAGTTTAAAAACAGCTTGCACTGTCTCTCTGAAGTGAAATCAGCACCATCGCTCGGCTCATCTTCTTGCTAGTCTCTTAATCAGCGTCGTTTCAAGCACAATTGTATTTACGGTAAACTAAAAGCTGTCTTCTGCTATAAACTAGGTACAACGATGTGAACTCTCCTTAATCGGGGCCACACAACCATTGGCTTAATTATTTAGTCAACTGTTCTTTGCCAGCCGACATGAATTGCACCAAAGCTAACAACACCGACAGCTTTCCTAACTAAACGGGGGAACAGAAAACCCTCCCATTAAACTACTGACAAGATTAATGGGCTTGACTGGCAATTTGTTACTGGTCTACTTGAGCAGATGCCAGCTCTCTGGTTGTTTAGTATTTTTTTGGTAAGAAAAGAGCATTAATTTATCTGTAACACACTCGCAAATTTCAGGATCAAGAGGACAGAGACATCTGAAAGGTATTGTTGAGACGGGAGTTTTCTCTTTCCTGAATAATAAATAGGAAGGCTATTTGTTAGAAACGGGCATGGATCCAGAGGAAGGGAAAATATCAATCTGCCAATTGCATGGAAGCAAAACAGGGACAGCAGGTCCAAAAGGAGCTAGCTACGTTGCTGCCTGCAAGTTCCAGAAGCAGTGAGCAGCAGAACCTGTCACAGCTTGAAAGATTTCATATGTGACACAGACTGAGAAATAAAATTGTAAGCTTTGGGGAAAACGCTTAGAAAATTGCTGTCTAGGTAGGGACCAATTTTCTTATTCCATCTCCCTAGAATCCTCTCCCTCAAAGCATTTTTGTTGGTATTAGTAGAGAGAGGGGATGTTATTTTGTAAGACTGACTGTTTTAGGGGCGTCATTTCATCCCTCTCCCAAATTAGTGTCCACAGTACCAAACTACCGATATTTCCCCTTCCCCTTCAACCCGTCTCCCCTATACTATACTGGTAACCTCAGTTCTTTTATGTTCAGAGTCCAAGGATTTGTTTTGGGTTTTTACTCTTGATATTTTCCATCTGAGAGAGATTGTTTGATATCTGACTTGTTTTTCAGACTCATCTGACTTATTAGTACAACTCTCTCCAGTTCCATCCATGTTGTCAGAAATGGCATCATTTCCCTTTTCCTTACGATTGAGTAGTACGGTAGTTTGTGTATAATTCACATCTTCTTTATTAGCTCCTCTGCGTAGGGAATGACACAGAATGGAGATTGTAGCTAAGGTGGGCAGAAGAGAAAGGAGCTTATTCACGAGGATAGCCCTAGGAACTCTTGGGTTGGATATAAAGATTCATTTTTATATGTTCTAATAATCAAGCAAGCAAGCAAACATTCTTACACAGACTAAGTTATAGCCAAAGCTGGTGTGGCCTTGAAAAATAAGACACTCTGACACAAACTAAGTTACAGCCAAAATTAATGTGGCTGGCCTTGAGGAAAAAAAAAGTGTTGTGTGCTAAATCTATCTAGCTACAGCTGTTATGATCAGTGACTAGGGTACTTCTATGCTTGTAAATCCCTGTCAGCTGTTTTTCACTGTCTAGTTTGGCTCACAATCTGCCACTGGACAATGGAGCTGTTAACACATCCATATGGTTCTTTCTGTTTGTTTTGAGGCCATAGATTTCTTTGTCGTGGCTTTCTTGGTCCCATCTCTTCCTTTTCTCAGAGGCTGTTAATGCCTCTCCTTGGAAACTCATTTTTTTCTCTAGTTTCAGCATCTACTGCAATTCTACACTAACCCTAAACCCTCTCTTAGTTCTTGCTTGTCACTTTACCCTTAAACCTGGATATCCTGAGCCCTTTGTTCTCTCTACAACAGAGGTCTTCAAACTACGGCCCGCGGGCCACATGCGGCCCGCAGAGGAGTCTGATCCGGCCAGCCAGAAGTGAGCGCTGTTTGATTGCCAAGATACCTGCCAGCATATACACTCAGTGTATATCCAAATATCAGGAACCATGCACTCAAAATGGTAACCATCTTTGGTAGCACTTATGCCTGTGAACAGACTTTTTCAAGAATGAAACATCTGAAATCTCCAACCAGATCAAGATTAACTAATGCCCACTTGCATCACTTGTTACGGCTGGCAGTGACAAATACGGAACCGGACATTGACCATCTCTTTAGCCAAAAGCAGGCTCACAGTTCCCATTGAAATACTGGTGCGTGATCTGTTTATTTATAAATGGTTTCATTTTATTTATATAAGATATGTGCACTGTGAGTAGGAATTAGTAGCTCATATAGTCCGGCCCTTCAGCTCTCTAAGGGACCTTAATCCGGCCCCACTTTAAAAAGTTTGAAGACCCCTGCTCTACACTATCCCCCACTGATTTCATTCTGTTCCTTTATAATTGATGATACTAATAAGGCCCAAACCTGGCCTTCTGGTATGTCTATATGTAACACCACTGCTCTTATGAAGAAAAGCAAACTTATTGCTCAATTGCTCCATCATATATATATATATATATATTTTTTTTTTTCCCCCCCCTGACAAATTTGTTTAGCTGGCACTGTCCTTGGACGATCTGCCATTTTCTTTAGAATCTTAGCCTATGATAAATTTCAGTTAACCTAAAATTTAAATCTGAATGCAATTCCTAAAATGAAAGATATGTTTAACAATAAATTTGAAAGGTTACTTGAAAGTAATTTAGGGCTATTAGAGGCTATAAAAACCTTTCAACATAGAATGGTTCATCCTTCAAAGTGATTGGACATCTCTGAAGTGAATTTCCCCCTTAAAGTACGAGAAAACCAAGGATGATTCTCCAAAAGAAAATATGGCCCCCAGAATTTAACATAATATAAGAAATATTTCATTAAGGCTTCCCACTAGCTCTGCCATTCTCTTGCCCTGGCCTTGTTCCCCATTCCTGTTCTGAAAACCTCTAATATCACCTTAAGGTGTTTGTCGATTTATAAATTGAAAATAATATAACAAGTAACTCTTTTATTTTATAAACCCATATTTCTAGGAGTTTCATAAGTATCCAAAAAATGCTGGTGGAACTGAGTTTAATAAAGTGGAAAATACCAATTAAATGTTTTAAATTGTAGCTTTGAGAAAAGGTGAAAGAAATTGATCAAAAAACAAGAAAGGGAGTGGGAGGACTTTGGAGTAATTTCTAGAGCCTGTCAGCTCTCCAACTTCAACATAAACATTTCGGGGCTTAGGATATAATTCAGTTGTAGAGCACATTGTCTTGCATATCTGATGTCTTATGTTTGGAGTCCAATAAAACCAAATCAATGATGTAAATCTTACTTCATATGGGGCCGGGTAGGTGGCGCTGGAGGTAAGGTGTCTGCCTTGCAAGCGCTAGCCAAGGAAGGACCACGGTTCGATCCCCTGGCGTCCCATATGGTCCCCCCAAACCAGGGGCGATTTCTGAGCACATAGCCAGGAGTAACCCCTGAGCGTTAAACGGGTGTGGCCCAAAAAACCAAAAAAAAAAAAAATCTTACTTCATATGGAAAATATGAAACTGGATGGTTCACACACAAAAAATCATTTCTAGGTAAACTGAACACTCAAGTTTTAGAAAATAATGCAAGAGAATGTCTATGAAACAGTGGTAAAAAAAAGTTGCCATGTCTGTACCTGGCAAGCTCCATAGATTCATCTGTTTTCAAAAGAGATGTAAACCAAGCCATAAAAAAATCATGGGTAGACTGGCCACACTGCTGATAACTCAGAAGTGGGCAGGCCAAATTCCTATCCTGCTGACATTCCTACACACAATCGCCTATGGCCCTTCTTCACCACCCTTCTACAATTCTCTGCAGAGACACCAATGTGACCAAAACTCCAGGTATGCTGATGTTTGGGCTGATATTTTTTGAAGTGAGTGCAGGCGCCCTTCCCCCATCTTTTCATATTTTCAGAACACCTAGCAGCCAAAAAATAAGCCCCACATAAGCCACAGTTATCAGAATATCACATTATTAGAATTCTTGAACAACCCCATCTTTAATACTGTCATCCCCATAGGAACAAGCCAATTTAGATGCCAATGTGTAGCTGAAGTCATCTAATTTTCAGAAACAAATGAAGTAACAGAATGGTCATCTAGAAACAAAAGTTTGCTAAACCTTCTGACAATGACTTGATCCCCGGCATTTCATTATAGTCCCCGACGCTTGCCAGTTCTGAATGCTGAGCCAGGAGTAACTCCTGAGTGCCAGCAGATGTGGTCTACCCAAAAACAAATAGACAAAAATAGTTGTAAAGAAATTTTCTCCGGGGGCCAGAGCAACAGCGCGATGGTAGGGCGTTTGCCTTGCATGTGGCTGACCCAGGATGGACCTGGATTCAATCCCTGGCGTCACATATGGTCCCCCAAGCCAGGAACGATCTCTGAGCGCATAGCCAGGAGTAACCCCTGAGAAACCTCTGAGCGTCACTGGGTGTGGCCCAAAATATAAAAAAAAAAAAAAAAAAGAAAAAACATGTTCTCTATACAGGACATAAGAAATACTGACCCTAAACATTCGCCTTTTAAAAGTAAGGTCTTAAAAGAGTAAGACAGAATGGGAAAAGATATTTGCAATCCATCTAAATAATAATAATAAAAAAGTCCTATCTAGAATTCCTACAAATCCATAAGGAAAAGGAGAACTAGCGGCCAGAGAGAGTACAGAAGGCATTTGTCTTGCATATGGCCAACCAGGGTTCGATCCTTTGCACTACATATGGTCCCCTGAACACTGCAAAAAGTGATCCCTGATTCCACACTAATCAGGAATAAATTTTGAGTGAGCTCTACAGGGTGTAGTCCCCCAACCCAAAGAAAGGGAGAACTCATCAGGGAAAAGCACTTGTCAAATGAGAATATTCATATAGCCAATAAAGATACCAAATAATGTTCAATCCCACCAGAATTAGGAAAATTGAGATACACTTCAAAATGAATCACCTAGCTAGTGTTTTTCTTTTTTCTTTTTTTTTTTGCAGGGTGGGAGTGGGGCTCAGGAGTCTGTATTTTATTAGTAGTAGTAATATTTTGTATATTAAATATTATAGCATTATATTCTTTACCAGAGTACTAGTGTTCACTTCTTCCACAACTGTTCCAGTTCCTCCCCTCACACCCCTCCAAGTTTCCCCCTGACCTACTAAAATGAAGTTCTCAGTTTCTGTTGCCTTTGAACATTTGTTATCACCCTAATTACATTTCTTCATATCCCACATATCAGAGAGTATTGTGTATGTAAACATTTCAATGGGATTATTATGACCCTACCCTGATCGGTGATTGTGTCCTACCCTAGGGTGTGACCTGGCATTCTGCTCCCATCCTAGGGTGGTACCTGATTCTGCTCCCACCATTGGGTGGTACCTGATTCTGGGAGGTAAAAGCAAGGGTCTGTGGAAGGTGAGGGGCTTTTTGGCTGGAACTGATGCTGAGGCTTTGAGCTTCAGTCTTGTCCACCGAATAAAGCTAATATTTCCACAAGCCTGACTGTCTGCGAGCTGTTTACCTGCCACTTCACCTCAGATCCGCCAGCTGAACAGGGTGGCAGACAAGTGCTCTGAGCTGGAGGGGAAAGACCTCATCCTCCATCCCTCCATCAGTCAACCCCATCAAGGGCTGATTTGTAACAAGAGAGATCACTCTGTCTGTTCCTCTCTACTGGACTCATTTCACTCAGCATGATACTCTTCACTTCCATCCTCATGGAAGTAAATGTCATGATTTCATTTTTTCTTACAGCAGACTAGATAAATTTAATTTATTTTCTGGTTTGTGTTTGGGCCACCCCGATGATGCACAAGGACTACTCCTGGCTCAGTGCCCAGTGGTAGCTCCTGGCAGTGTCTTGGGTGATCAGAGGAGGGCATGTGCTGCTGGAGACTCCTGCATGCAAAGTATGAGCCTCAGCCTAGTGAGCCATCTCTCCCAGATTAGCTAAACATCAACTCTCCTGAGGATGTGGAATAAGGAGTATCAGAGCATTCTTAAATGGCAATGTGACCAGCAGAACCATGCTGGAAAATCAACATGAAAACAGAACACACACAGAGCCCATGTCCAGAAGACCCAGTTCTAGGTATCCATTGACAGCAATAAGGGCTGCAGGAAAAAGGATCCGCAGAAGAGAATATTCATGGTAGTACTGTGGTAACAGAAACATTAAAAAAGGGAGGGGGAGGACTAGGGAGAGACCCAAACAGAAAACAAATGAGTACCAATTAGCACTAAAATGGACAAATAAATTGTGTTGTTAATATAAGGGGATATTACACATACTGAAAATGAATGAGTTAGGACTACATCCAAAAATGTTCCCTAGTGGCCAAATTTGGGCATCTTAGCATTAAAACTGTACATAACACATGGACTAACTAAAATCAACTTACGCCTTTCATGGCAAGGGGAGGGTTTGACAAAAACTTTCAATCCCTCACACTCAAAACTAAATAGAGTCGGGGATGAGGCAGGCAGAATGGCTTCTCACAGATACCCCATATTTGAAACCAGAAATAGTTGTTAGCGAAGTGGCTAACATGATATGCAGACTTTGGCATATCTGCCTTTACTGATGTGAGTGATACAATTCCATGGGGGTGCTCTGGAGCAAGGATGGGGGTAGGGTAGTGAGAAAAGCTGAGTAAGTTTTTTTTTTCTGAAAAAACAACAACAACAACAACAATAGTAGGTCAAACATGAGCCAGGGAAGTGCAACTGAGTCACCTGGGAAGATAAAGATCTTTCTGTGGTAAAGGCCAGAGAGAGGCAGCAGAAGAGAAGCCAGAGGGCCCTGAAAATAGAGACGGGCTGGTAAAGCCCTTACTGACAGGATTGTCATGGAAAGCACAGAAGGAAAAGGACTGGATACTAGGAAATATGCTAGTAGTCCAGTCAGTGGCCTTCTCTGCCATAATGTTTCCATGAATAATACATCTTCAGTCTCAGGGCAGGCATGTGTCAATACTTAGGGCCAAGTGCCACCGTGTCAGTAGGTCATGAAGTGACCCAGGCAAAATGGCAAAGTTATTGAATCTAGGGAAGAGGCAGAAAATTACTCTCTAGACTTTTTTCAAGTGTTCTTAAAGTCTGAAAAAAAAAATCATATAGTAAGACAAAGAAAAAAGGTTGAGCCGAGGAAGCTGGAAACAGTAAAGCATTGCATACCATATGATGCCATTTATGCAACTTCGAGGAGGCTATGTGGTGGGGAAACTGTACTGAAAGCAAGGCAATAAAGACAGTAAATGTCAGAATAGTGGCTACCTGGAGAGGGAGGGTTATGGTGTAATTGGAAAAGGGCATGCCGAGAGCTTCTGGAACAATTTTATTTCTTCATCTCAGGGTGGCCATTTAATGTTGTGTGGAATTATACAGGCATGCTTCATGTTCTAGCCCAGTGGATTTCAACTACTGGGTTCATGACCTGGTGTTGGTGCCCAGGTATAAAAAGGTGGAAAGCCATTGCTCTAGTCTATTCGTGTATATGACTTCATAAGGAAAAAAGTTATAAAGGTTATTCTTGTACAGAAAACTGTACAATATTTTAAAAAATGCTTTTACCATTCTTTTCTGGTCTACTTAGGTCAAAAGACTAGATAATGGCCTTGTATTTGGATTATTACCTAATAGAGTTTGGGAGTATCGTTGTTCTTAAGGTCTTTTTTTTTGGGGTGGGGATAGTAAAACAAAAATCACAAACCTATTGAATCAGAAACTTAGGGAGGTAGCAGAGGAAAGAGCTCGATCTCAGGTAACCCATATGGTCCCCGGAGTCCTGCCAGGAGAGATCCTTGAGTGAGGAATAAGCACTGAGCACTGCTGGGTGTGACTCTAGAACCATAACAAAAACAGTAACAACATAGAAACTTGGGAAGTAGGAGCCAGAATTCTTTTTTAACAAGCCATGCTGGCAGAAACGATGGAATTTTACATCCCTCATTTGAGACAGGTAATTTCTGATACTGCACTGCTTTTTAGGTCAGCAGTGCCTGTGAATGCTCACCATGAGTGACAGGCAGTGGTTCCCAGTGTGAAATAAGGGCCCTTCTGTATGCTGACCTTTGTGCTCCAACACCAGCCTCCCTTCCAGGGCCACGCTGACAGAGAAGCTACCAATCCATATCCTCTCTCAAATGCATTGCACTTTCCCGCCTGACCAGAGGAAAACTCCGTGAGGAAGGTTAATTTTTCGATTCTGAGGGGGGAACAGGCAAGTCAGTGCCAGTGATCTGCCAGACAAACTTTCCCTCTGCAAGGACTTGAAAGAGGAACTGGCGGGCGCCTGTGACATGTTGTCAAGGCAACAGGCTCTGTGCTCCCACTACTGGCATCTTCCCAACCTGGTTTCAGACATTTACTTGCCCCCCAGTTCTTTATGATTTAAGCTGTTCTTTAAAGTCTTTTAAACTAGAAAAAAATTAAAAAGTAAAAAAAAAAACTTTATCTTTTTACCATGCTAAGTACCCTTGTTACTTCTTGTAGTTTAATCCTTCCTATGAAACATTTAGTCCTTAGTGTAAATAAAATACCAGGGTGGTAATGGACTGAAAGCAACAATTTTTCACTTTGCCATCATGCAAAATCATGCTATCTTTGGGAACCAACTCCTGAAGGTAATGGGCCGAAGAGTTATGGGTTTGGATGGAGAAAGTGTGTTTCCAAATCATGGCTAGCATGGAAGTGGGAAGCAAGGCCATAGCAGACGAACAAACCCATGGGGAAAGAACACAAGGCAATTGGGGACATTTGCAAAATGAATGCTATTCCATGGAGTTAAACTATTACTAAGGGTAACTGCTTCAGGTTCTGATCATGGAATTGTGAAGGAGAAAAGGGGAGGGGAACCAGAACCACTGCATCTAGCTGTATATGCCAAACTCTGCACAGATGAAGAGACATGATAGATGATATCTAGGGCACAATAATTTAGGACACGGGTTGTTGATGAAATAAGCCAGTAATGGAGAAACAGCTGTTGAACACAGCTGGGACATGCGTGTTTGAGGGTTTTCCCTACTGCTTTCACTTTTTTTTTGGTGTAACTGGGAATTTTCCATAATAAAAGTTGCAATAAAAAAAAGAGACAGGAAAGAAAGAAGACAGGAGGACAGAGGGAAAGGAAAGCAGCTGGGTAAGAGGAAATGGATGTTCAAGGACAATGGAAAGGGAAGTGGAGAAGAAAAAGAAAGCTCCAGAAATAGTGGAGAGATCTATGCAGATGGTGGGCACCATGAGTCCCTCCGTGTTTCCCCACTTGTGAAGGCTACCTGGTATATTTGTACAAAACCTGGAGAAACATGACAGTCATGAAAAGTCTGTTCCAATAACACATGCAAGAAAGGATGAGCTCTGCCTCTCCCCTGGCTCTCAGAGAGCCACCCCCCCAGGACTTCTGTGCCTACTCAGTCTTGGAGGAAGAGTGTACAGGTGGGAGACTGTCTCAGCTCCTCTAGTTCCTGCATTTCCCTGGCTCTGACACAGCCCAAGGTTCAGTCCCATTACTGGGTCCAATTACACAGAGGAGACTGAATCCAGAAACACAGAAGAAAATCAGGCACACGAAATTAAAATTCAATGAAAAGAAGCTCAAATAAGAACTCTGGAGATGTTGGCACCAACAAACTATTCTCCATACCTTTAGAATAGAAGCCAGGTTAATCCAAACATCACGTCTGCGTTGCCCTGATATAGTTCCATTTTGTTTTGATTCCACTTTTGAAAGGAATGTCAAGGACTTGTTCAGCAAGCACCAAAAGCAAATCGATTCCACAGATTACATTGAACCCTGACTCTTGTTTTCCTTCTCATATTTTCTACCCCCCTCCTCATATTTTCTTGATACTAAAATCAATGGCCAGGGATTGCTGATGAAACAATCATGCCAGGGTTCCTGAGAAACATCAGGCCAGAATCTACTTTAAGGTGCACAACCAGAATAATTGGCTCAGGACACTAAGCCAGAAATACCTCTAACTCTAGAGATCTTGGAAACTAACCCAGTTCTTCCTCATACAGATCCAGGAGGGCTGCATTCTCAGACCTCCTCACAATCACAACTAGATAAGCTGAGCTCAGAGAGGGGAAGGCAGATCTGATTCCTCTTCCAAAAGACTGCCATGGCCCCATCAAGCAAGTGCTTTAGATATGCTTCTCTCTCTCATGCAGTTAGGAATATTGTTTCCTCTTTCCTCAGTAAACTCTCAACTGTTGGTGGCTCACGGTCCTTTCTCAAATGATATGGGTTGGGGAATAACATTTGAAAAAGTGAAACAGTGCAGTAACTAAAACGACACTAAGTGATAAGAGCTACAACTTGCCAGAAGTGCACTGATTCCAAGAAAGTGTACATTTTTTCTTAATTCAGAGAATTAAGTCTATTATATAAGGGAGCTGAGAACACAGCTCAAGAACTGGACAGTTCTACAGAAATTCCCAGTGGGAAGGGCAGAGAAAACAAGGCCATGACCCAGGTTTTTGTGTTGGTTTCTCCATCTAGGAAAAGATAATATTTCTAACCCATCTTATTTTAAAATATTCTGGAGGAGCTGGTGTACATGTTTTGCATGCACTGTCTGTACCACCCCAGCACATGGTCCCCCAAGCACCAGGAGCCACCCCTGACCACTAACACAGGAGGAGCCTCCATGAACCCCTGGATGTGGCTCCAAAACAAAATAGTGAAATGTCAATTATGTTAACAGGCAGCTAGTCACCTGCTAGATTATCTGTATTTTTTTGGGGGGGGCACACCTGTTTGATGCTCAGGGGTTACTCCTGGCTAAGCGCTCAGAAATTGCCTCTGGCTTGGAGGGACCGTATGGGACGCCGGGGGATCAAACCGAGGTCCTTCCTTGGCTAGCGCTTGCAAGGCAGACACCTTACCTCTAGCGCCATCTCACTGGCCCCAGATTATCTGTATTTTAATAAGACTCTAGAAATGTTACCTGCAGAGGGCTCAGATTTATCCAAGCTAACAAAGACATCTTGAGCAGCTTACTTCACTGCATCATATAACCAGTTAGATTGTCAAAGTTTCACCAAAAAAAGCATGGGTGGGCTTTTGGCCTAGACAGTTCAAAATCCAGAACCTAGAGATTCCTGTTGGATGAGAAATGGACTCTCTTTCTCATATTTCCAACTAAACCAACAACCAAATGAAATGTAGACCTTGGGAAAGGAGCAGAGAGGTGGAGAGGCAATGTCAACCCAGAAAGAGCCCCAGGGACAACAGAGAAGGGAAAAATCATGAGAAATAAGACCCTGTGTCAGACTTGGGAGAACATGGGAGAGAGGCAGAAGCCAGAAGGGACAAGACAGAATCACTTTCTGGAGAGCAGCAGACACTAGGGAGTAGAGAGGGGCTTGAAGGGCAGAGACAGCAGACAGTGAGCAAAAACAGCCAAGCCAAGATTGGAGGGAAGAGGCCCAAATCTATGCTATTGCATGGCCCAGGTCCATGGGATAGCTCCTGCAGCTGCCCACACAATGAGGCCGAGATGCTGTTGGTTCCACAGCCCCTTCAAGGCTGCACTGGGTCTAGCCAGTCCCAAACCAATACCCAGGATGCACACTTAGCTACTGTGCTAGCTAGAAACTATCTTCCATATACAACAACCAATCTTTGTTCTCCTGTGCATCCTGTATATCACTGAGTTTTACAAGTAGGTTTATTGGTATCTGGAAACCTGCTAATGAGGTATCATAACTCTCTGGGTTGTTGCCAAGTAATAACGGGCACTGCAAGCAGGAGACTGAGTCAATCACGGACAGCTACAAAGGATTTACCAGGGGTGGCCTGTGCAGCAGTGAGGGGCGAACTGGCTTACCTCATGGTGGAGTCCCCAACACACATGAGTACTGGGACACTATAGAAACCTCACAAGCATTCCATATAAGCAAATGGCCTAGAAACAGGAGAGAAGCTTAAGTTTTCAGCCCAATTGCAACTGCTGGCTCTGATGCTCCATTAGCTCCTGTCTGCTGGCCTGGTCTTGCTTGCTCACTTGCACAAGGGCACATTAAAACCATGTCTTTAACCCTCTGAGTGCTGTCCTTGGAACTGTCAACCATAATGCACAAGCTCTTATAGATCCAGGCGTGCAGCAAGACAACTGCCACACTCTGACAAGACTCCAAAGGAACAATGATTGACATAGTCACAGACACTGACACAGATGGTGCTGTATACATTCTGAGGGGCGTAATCTCACACCAAAGTCTGGAGTTCTTGTCGTTTGAAGGAGTAAAGCTTCTTGACCATTGGACCAGCAACAGTCAGTTGTCTAAGTAAGGGGAAGCCTGGAAAGGTCTTAGAAAGGTTGGAAGTTCTGCTGATGCAGATCTCTCACAAAGAACACTTTAGACACCAGAAATGCTGATAGACTGGTGGTGGGTGGTGTTGGAACATGGAACACCTGAAGCATTACTATTCACAGTATTAGAAAGCATAGAGTCTAAATAGAAATGAAAATAAAGAAATACAAACATTGGGCCAGGGATAGAAGAGATAGTACAGTGGGTAGGGCACTTGCCTTGCCTGGGGCTGACCCAGGTTCAACCCCCATTTGGTGCCTCAAGACCTGCTGGGATTAATTCCTGAATGCAAAACCAGAAGAAGCAAACCCTGAGCTTTGCTGGGTATGACCCCCAAACTAAAACCCCAATAACAACAAAAACAGCAACAAAACAGAAAAAAAAAACCCTAAAAAAAAAAAAAACACACACCTAAAACATTAGGCCAGAGAGAAAGCACAGTAGAAAGCTGCATCTCTTGCATATAGCTGACTGGAGTTTGATTCCCTGGCAACTGTTATGATCCCTTTAGCCCAGCTGGGAGTGATCCCAAGAATACAAAACCAGAAGTAAACACATAATCAAGCCATCACAGGTTGTAGACTCAAAACAAAATAAACAAAAGCACCTGGTAAAAATGAAGCAGGAGAGGATGAAAAAGCTAGGAAGTGCTCCTGGCTGGTCCCTTGTTTGGGGCTGAAAACCAGCTGGCATTACAAATCTAGGAGGCTGCAGGAGGAGTTGAAGGTGAAGTGAGTTCATCTTGCTCTCAAAGACAGCTAAGGATCTGGTAAGCAGGAAGTTAGAGAAGGCTGATGCTCCTCTGGCCTGCATGCAGCTTTGCAGGGGGTAAAGAAAATGAGAACTTGGGGCCGGCGTGGTGGCACTAGAGGTAAGGTGTCTGCCTTGCCAGTGCTAGCCTAGGACGGACCGCGGTTATCCCCCAGCGTCCCATATGGTCCCCCAAGCCAGGAGAGACTTCTGAGTGCACAGCCAGGAGTAACCCCTGAGCGTCACCGGGTGTGGCCCAAAAACAAAAACAAAAAAAATAAAGAAAGAAAGAAAATGAGAACAGATGGGCTTGGCCTGGGGTCTGCCGATGGGAAAGTGTCTCAGCTTCTGCTGGGAGAAGACACCTTGTAAAGGGGCACTATTTCCTTATAATTTCTGGCTAAACAATGATTATCGTTGTTCTTACCAAATCATTGTGCAAAGGAACTGCCCAAGCTTATTAGAACCAAATCAAACTTGCAAAAAAATTAAGCTCACTATAAATATTCATTAAAATGCAGGTAAAGGAGGAGAAAAGTGTGTTTCAGTATCACATCTCTTTGTAAATGTCACATTAGTCACCTTAATCTTTTTTTGTTTGTTCTTGGACCACCATGATCAAGACAAGTACCTAACCACTGTACAACCTTTCCAGCTCTACTTAAATCTTTTGGGATTTGCTTGTTTGGTATTTTAGGCCATACAGGGTGGTGCTCAGATTACTCCTGGTGGATTTTGGGGGGACTAAAGGGAAGCAACCTGAATAGAAGGTCATATAAGGAAAGTACTCTCCCAATGTAATATCTTTCTGATCCCTACTTATTAATTTTTAAGAGTTTTTTTATTCATGAACTAGAATAACTCCTAAATTGCTTTAATATCTTGCTATGACTTTCCAAAATTACTGAGTGCAGTTTTTTCTAGCTGAATTATGTAGATTAGAATCCGAAGACAGTCTTTTTTTTAAAAAAAAAGAACATGCTAGTTGGAAATGGAGAACATGGTAGCGACTGCAAAAATATCTTTATGGTGACTTTGCTTTCGCAAAACTTGTGCAACTTTTCTGAACATTGGAAAATGCTAGAGAAGGACCCGCTGAGTATGCCCACACTGGCACTTGGAAACAATTCTCCAAAAGGAGTTCTCAGAGTTCCCAATACAAATTTCTGGTGTTTGTTAGTTTGTTTGTTTAGGTTGGCTGTTTGTTTGGGCCACACCCGGCAGTGCTCAGGGGTTACTCCTGGCTCTGCACTCAGAAATTACTCCTAGCACAGGTGAATATACGAAGTACCAGGAACTGAACCCAGGTTGGCCTCATGCAAGGCAAACTACCCACCTGACCTCGCTGTGCTATCACTCCAGCTCCTCTCTATGTTTTTAAATTCCATTTTAATCCTCTTTCCCTATTGTCCCTAGAGAACTTTCTATTATCTGTATCGGGAATTAAGACACAACTCATTTAATTGGACAGATCTCATCTAAGGACTGACTGAGTCTAAAAATAATTGAATCAATCAATTTCTGAGTCAGGGAGCTTCTCAAGCAGAACCACACTAGAGAAAAAAAGAAGACAACTTGCTTTGTTCGGTAGACTATTAAGGATCAATGGGCTAAGGACTATTTATTTTGTTCTTTTTTGATCTGTGGAGGTGTTAAGACAATTCATTATAAGCTAGAGCCAAGCTGTCCTGTGGTCCCCCTGGCTGGCTAACCCACATCACTGGACACTTGGGGTGGCCCTATATTACTGGTCAAATGCAAAAAGGCCTGCCTGGCATAGCCTCTTATTGGCACATATTCTGGCTCAGGCACCATGTCCATAGGGTCATATGGTGGATCTACCCAGGAGTTACCCTAAGCCACCAAAGTGCGCTCATAGATATGAAATGCCAAGTGGAAGTCTGGCCAATCACGTGGCTCCTGCCTTGAACCAAAGCATGAAATCTCTACGAGCTCAGAGCAGCTCAAATTCTACCCAGATGCTGAGGCCATTTAAGATGGGGTATCTTCCTGCTGCCCTACCGATTCTCTCTGCCCTTTAGGATATTCATACAACTGGAGAGGACCAGTCACTCACTGGGTATCATCCTCGTTCCCAATCTGTGCAATTCAATGTTCTCTCTGCACAAAAGGCAAAGGAACAAGCTGCACAAAGGCCCACAAAACCCCTGCACACTCCATGGGGTAGTTTCATATAAAACCAGGCAGAACATAGTTGTTCACTCACTTGTCTTCCAGGCCTCACAGCATCCTTTTTAGCTGTATGTTGGCTACACTGCCAACCTATCTATGAGCCCCCATGGACAGACATATTTGGAGAATGGGCACATGGATGGCAGGGGTGCTAATGAGAGAGCAGGGCAGTGCAAGACAAGCTGTTTGGTTTCATAGCCCCTTTGTCAAGGCTGTGTCCAGATTGTCTTCTCTTGAGCTGTTAAATCTCTTGTTTATTAACAACCTTGCTTATGGCATGTTTGTTCTCTACTTGTGCATCAGCCCTACCTCACCCTGCCTTGGTGTGGACTGCAAGTTCCAACCAGCTGCCACCAGACACGTGAAAATAATCTGATGTCATCCTCACTGGGTTCTCAAGTCAGACTTTAGTATCAGTAAATCTTTTTAAGAGACATTCTATTCTCTGGGTTACTGCTAAGTACCACCATGCAGTCCTTATCTGGGGACCAATAATTTAGCCTTTGACCTGCCCTCTCTCCTGTGAGGCCAATAGAGTCCAGCAAGAGTTCTAGCCTGGGGTCTGGATTGTGAAGTCTGCAGACTGAGAGCAGACACTGAATTAAAATTAACCCTTGGGTACTTACATCCCTTATACAGATGGAGGTTCACTCACTCTCCCACCATACATCTACCCAGACCTAGAGAGACTGCACTGTTCTTCCCTGCCTGCTGGTCTCTTAGAAAAGAGTCATAATTCTTTTGGGTCAGGACTGGATGTGGCCACAGGCACTGTAGAACTGGCCTGGAAGCATGGGGTGACTGCAGATCTTAATACTCAGTTTCTTCTTTCTTTTTCTATTTCTTTTTTTTTCGGGGGGGGGGAGGGAAGATGGGGAGTAATCAACCCTGATGATGTTCAGAGCTTACTCCTGAATCTGCTATCTATCCTGTCAGGGACTGGGGAGCCTTTTGGGGGACCAGCAAGGCAAGAGCCCTATCTACTCTACTGTCTCTCTGGTCCCACCACCCCTCAACAGTTTCAACGCTAGAAGTTCTGTGGGAGGTTTAAGCAATAAACTGCTCTCTGCTGCCTCTACCTCTGCCTCTGCCCAGTGTAGGCACTATACAGCCAATCTCTATGCAGGTGCAAGCGAGTTAGGGTATAGAGTAACAGATCCTGTTACTTCACAGTGTCCTGAAGAAACATCTGGGATTCCAGCTGCAGCATTCGGATCTGATCCATGGTCTACACAGCAGGCTCAGGGGGATCAGGCTCAACTCAGCACATGCTGCTTAATAGACGATATCAGACAAAAGGAGCAAACGGGATTAATTCAGATGATAGTACAAAAGCAAGCTTACGAAAAGTTCTAATGTAATGGAAGGGGGCATTTTGCCTGAAGAAAAGCTGAAAACAGATATTATACAATGTTAAATGAAATCAAACTACTGATAACCAAAATTTATAATAAGAACAGAGAAATGATTAAAAGGTTTCACATAGAAATACAGGACATAAGTAAACAGTGGCTGAACTATTTATTTGTGTCCTGTTTAGTTAGAAGACAATATGGAGGATTAATATTAAACAGGAAGAAATAGCCAATAGAATGAGTCAGTAGGAAACTGAAGTAGGAGAAAACACCCAAACAAAACAGCAATAAATAAGAAAAAAGAACTGAATAACACGAAAACATTTTATGAACTTTATCAGAATACATTAGGAAGAACAGAGCATTATTATGAAGTCCAAGAGGAGAGAGAGGTAGAAATACTATTCAAAGAAACAACAGTGAAATTATATATGCAATGAGTAAAATTAAAGGTTTATTGAAAAAGTAAACAACCCAGTCAAAAACCAGGCAGAAAAATCTCAGTAAACACTTCTCAAAGAGGACATATAGCTGGCCAACATGAAAAAAAGGTATAATCATCATTAATTAAGTGGAAATGTAAAGTAAGACCACAGTGAAATATGGTGACCTTGTATCTGTCAAAATGATTTTACACTGGATTTACATCACAGGTGACAAAAATAAAAATGAAAGTGAGGAGAAAAAGAAATTCTTGAGCACTGCTCATGGAAACAAATTTTAGGAAATATATTGGAGCTCCCTTGAGAAGCTAAAGATATAGCTAAATAGGATCCAGCAACCCCATCTTTGGGTATCTATTTAGAACCACATAAAAAATAAGAACATAAAAAATTTCATTGACATCAGTAATTATCACAGAATTATTTACAATAGCCAAAATACAGAAGTAAGCAAAATACCAGCTGACAGATGATGGCTCAAAGAAGATGTGGCACATAAACACAATGGCCTATTACTCAAAAGAAAAAAAAAAAAAAGAAGGTATTTTGCCACTTATAGCAAAATGAAAGAAACTCAGGATTGGGGAAGATGGATCAAATGCCTGGATTTCAATGCCTGGCTTACAGGAGCCCTCAGTTTTGTTGTGTCTCTAAGCACTGCTGGGTATGGCCCAAAGGGGAAAAGAAAGAAAGAACCTCAAGGGAATTTTGAGAAAGAGAAAAAAGAAAATAAGCCAGAATGAAAAAGAATTGCTGGATTATTTCACCCACAGCAATAAACAGACAAAACAAAATGATACACTAGTGATTCTGACAACAAAACTATGACTACCTGAGGGGGTTTGGGGGTAGGGAAGGAAGAGAAAATGCCAGAAAAAAGTTGGGGAGTATTAAAATAGGTGGTGGGGAAAATAAATCACACATATGTATATTTAATTGTATGCAAGTATATATAATGACTAGAAATAAAATTGAATAGAAACAATATTAAAAGAAAAGAACAATATTAAACTTTGGGGCCTGAAGCAATAGCACAGCAGGTAAGGCATTTATTTGCCTTATACACAGCTGACCCGGGTTTGATCTCCAGCATCCAATTTGGTCCCCTGAGCCTGCCAGGAGTGATTTCTAGAGCAGAGCCAGGAGTAGCCAGACTGTTGCCAGGTGTGGCCCAAAACCAAAAGGAAAAAAAATAGGCAGAAGTGGCAAAGGGTCAAATAGAACTTCTAGAAAAAAGAAACCAAAAGAGCACATACACCAAATCTATTTCCACTACTTCCATTTAAATGACCATCAGAACATAAAGATGTTGCAAAGACACTTGGGCCAGCACTGATACTGATTCTGGAAACAGGACAAAGTGCCTTCCATATGCCAGACATATCAAGGGGATGGGATCACATTGAAGAAAAGTCCTATAAGCCAAACAGCATTTCCCCCTCTCAAGAGCAGGCTGGTTTCTGAGAAACCAGGCTCTGTCCTCCTCTCCCCCTTTTTCAACGGACAAGGTCAGAGAGTTGGTGACTGTAAGGCAGAAGGAAAGCACATGATCCAGACACTGCTAGTTATAGGGGCTCAGCAGAACATCCAGCTGAGATGTCAAGTTCATTGTGGTAAGAACAAGAAGAAATACACCAGGAGCCTCCAATCCTCAAGAGAAAAAGATGATGGACTATAAGATTTATAGATTCCTAAACTAATATACCTGCTAGCCCACCTCACTCAGGAAATGGAAAAAGTCTACAAGGAATCATTTTGAATCAGAAAAAGAGGGGGGCATGGCATTGCAAACTCATTAAAAAGACTGACTACAAAAAGCAAACCATAATTTTAGAAACATCTTGTATCCCCGAGAAAGTTTCTGCATATACAAGGCAAAGGAGATAAGAGAGCAAAATAAGAAAAGTATCTGGCCAAGAGGTTTGAGAAAGAAACTCAGGAGCTGAGTGAGATAAGGAAAAAAATAATGAATCTAAAAATACAGTAGCAAAATTAACATCTGCATTGGAAACCAGACAAAGCAACACTGATTCAATAGGAATTGAATCAGCCATGTGGAAAGCAAACATCAAAAGCTCTTCCTGAGGGTAGAAAAGAACAAAGAGACCCAGATCAGGAGAAATGGTGGAGACAGTGGAGCGTGAATAGGGCACCTCTGAGAGATAGGGTTCTTGACAAAACAAACAAACAAGCAACAACTTAAAAAGGGTCACAGTGGGAGAATTTCTTCATGGGACTGTCACTAAGCACTAGAAACACTCAAGTGCAAGAACTGACCCTGAGCTACACTCTGATGAAAGCTATATATAGTAAAGGCTGGGGCCAGAGAGGTAATACAGTGTATAGGGCATTCCACAAAGTCAATTGGGTTTGATCCCCAACACCATAAATGGTTCCAGAGGCCCACCAGATAGAGACCCCTAAGTAAGCTATGAGCACAGTGGGGTAAGGCTCAAAAACAAACAATAATCAGTAAAGGCAAGAAAAGAATGCAACAAGAATCAAAATGGGGCTAGTATGATTACTATCTATATATTTGTGTGGCTTCAAAATCCATCATCGAAAGGGGTTGTGGTTATATAAATCTACTCATGAAATTAAATTGTTCAGAACAGGGACTGGAGAGCTAGTACAGAAGGTAAGGCATTTTCCTTGCATACTTCCAGCCTGGTTTCAATCACCAGGACCCATATGGTCCCTTAAGCCTGCCAGGAATGATCCCTGAGCCAGGTAGAAGCTCTGAGCAGTGCCAGATATGGCCCAAAAAACAGAAAAAAAATTTAAATTAATAAATTACTCAGAACTACTGCATATACACACTGAATGTAAAACATGAAATTGGAGTAAGACTTACACACAAATAGTATTAAACCAGTATTACTTCTGGCTTCGATGTTATATTACAGTTATATAATGTGATCATTAGTGGGAGCTGGAAGAAGAGTTCAAAACTGATCTTGGGGGCTGAAGTGTCAGTCCCTAGTGGGGAGGGCATTTGCCTTGTGCATGGCAGACCCAGGTTCAATCCCCAGCATTCCATATGGTCCCCTCAAAACCATCAGAAGTAATGCCTGAGTATAGAGCCAGCCCTGAGCATTACCAGGTGTGGACCCAAAACCAAAAACAAACAAACAAAAAAAGGTGATCACTCTGTCCTTATGTACAATTTGTATAATATAAAAGAACATAGTTCCGGGCACGGAGAGATAGCACAGCGGCGTTTGCCTTGCAAGCAGCCGATCCAGGACCAAAGGTGGTTGGTTCGAATCCTGGTGTCCCATATGGTCCCCCGTGCCTGTCAGGAGCTATTTCTGAGCAGACAGCCAGGAGTAACCCCTGAGCACAGCCGGGTGTGACCCAAAAACAAAAACAAACAAAAAAAAAGAACATAGTTCCAGAACAGAGGTCTACAACAGTTTTAAGTAGAAAAACAACACTCTATACTGCAGTAAATTGTTACTCATAGATAAAAGTCTGCCTCAATAATGAAAATATATAATATCAGTTGAAAGTTTTCACAAATAAAAATGGAAATTTCTAGAGGGTTTAGAAAGTTTACTGAAGAACTCAAAACATTCATTTAAATTATTGTTAGAAAAATAATACTAAAACTGAAAGCAGAGGCTGGAGCAGTGGGGTAGGGTGTTTGCCTGGCATGTAGCCAGCCTGGATTCCGTTCCTAGTAACCAATATACTCCCCAAGCCCTGCCAAGAGTGATCCCAGAGTGCTTGCCAGGAACACTGCTGGGTGTAAATCAATCAATCAAACAAACAAATAAATAGATAACCAAAGAAATCGTATCAAGCATGATATTTATGGAATGACACATGATCAGAAAAATGATTTCAAAATACATTATATATCAAGTCTTGGAATATGTCCCTGAAACTGTAAAGGAAAAGTTTCTCCTGGGTTTGCTAACTGCCCTGATCACCTACCCCCCTTCACAATTCTGGGAACTTAAGTTTCCCCTGAGTTTCCTAACTGCCCTAATCACTCACTCCCCTTCACAATTGTGGGAACTTGTAGACCCAGTTATAGTTTAACTTTCTTTCTGTTCCTACATGGTTTTAACCTGGTCATGTTAACCCTGTAAGCTTGCACCTGCACCTTGCAAAAATGTGATTGAGCAAATGCCAGATGTCATGTACTTCCTAAAGCAAATCAATCTACTGTACCTTTCTATTGTTTGAAATACTATATACAGCTTGTAAGCTCATGGCTCAGGGCTGGCAGTTTCTGGCTAATGCTGGATTCTAGCGCAGCCCCTGCATGCTTGTAAGAAAATAAACCCCCTGTTTTTGCATGAGACTGTGGTCTTGGTGTCTTTGAACGGCGCATCATCCTCCTGGACTTAACAAAACCTTCTGGAAAAAAGGATTATATCATGGAAAACATAGCTGCTCTTATTTCAATATACCATATAGTATTTAGTTGCCTTAACGAATTTAGTTATTGAAGTATTTAGTTATAGGCATTTGGGCATTTAGTTCTCTTACAAGGGCTCTCAGCATTAGTTCTATTTTTTAATGTTGACTAAAACTTTTAAAACCCTTAGAACTACTTTTAGTAGAAAAAAAAATTGTCTCTAAGGGAAAAAACAAAACAAAATCCCAAACCAAGACATTATTAAAACAGACAGCTAAAACTAAATTTTAAAAGCTAATTAAAAAATAAATATTCAGGGCTGGAGAGATAGCATGGACGTAAGACGTTTGCCTTTCATGCAGAAGGTTGGTGGTTCGAATCCCGGCATCCTATATGGTCCCCAAGCCTGCCAGGAGTGATTTCTGAGCATAGAGCCAGGAGTAACTCCTGAGCGCTGCCGGGTGTGACCCAAAACCCAAAAATAAATACATAAATATTCATAGCTTACATTTTCCTATTAAAGACTCTTGACTGGTTAAAAGAATGTTTCCAGGCCTAGACAGACAGTACAGGAGTTAAGGCACTGGCCTTGCATTCAGCCAACCTTGGGAATCTCTAGCACCACATATGGTCCTCTAGTACCTTCTGAGATTATGCTTGAGCCCAGAGTCAGGAGTAACCCAGAGGAATGCTCGGTGTTACTCAAAAACACTGTTTCTGCCATATGCTTTGTCCATGTTTAATTTTTTTTAAATTATTTGGTCATATCTATGAGATTTACCAAAAGAATTCTATAAATAAAGAATAAAGGTTTTTTTTTCTTTTTCAATTTAATTTTGACTTGAACTTTGGGCTACACCCAGCAATACTCAGGGATTACTACTGGCTCTGCACTCAGGAATTACTACTGGAGGTGCTCTGGGAACCAAATGGGATGCTGGGGATTGAACCTGAATAGGCAGCATGGAAGGCAAGAGCCTTACCTACTGTACTATGGCTCCAACCTTAAAAGTTTTTTTTTAAATGTGAGCAAAAATCTATAAAGGAAACAAATAGAAACACAAGACAATAAGGGCAGCAGAGAAGTAAAGCCTACTACCAGGTTTTACAATTAGAAAGCAGCTGAAATTAAAACTAGGTTAGAAATAAAATCATAAAAAATGAATAGAAACAGAACTTAGAATAAATAATAGTACAAAAGAACATGTTTCTAATATAGAGATTTTTTTTGTTTTGTTTTGTTTTGTTTTGGGGCCACATGCCATGACTCTCAGGGGTTACTTCTGGCTAGGTGTTCAGAAATTGCCTTTGGCTTGGGGGAACATAGGGACACCGGGGGATCGAACCGGGGTCCATCCAAGGTTAGTGCGTGCAAGGAAAAATGCCCTACTGCCTGTCCCACTGCTCTGGCCCCTACAGTTAGATTTTTAAATCAATGAAGGGTTTGTTTAAAAATAAAGAACAAAGAGGCCGGAGTGGTGGCTCAAGCAGTAGAGCATTTGCCTTGCACATGCTGACGTAGGGCAGACCATGGTTCGATCCCCCAGTGTCCCATATAGTCCCCCAAGCCAGGAGTGATTTCTGAGCACATAGCCAGGAGTAACCTGAACATCACCAGGTGTGGCCCAAAAACCAAAAACCAAAAAAAAAAAAAAAAAAAAAAAAAAAGAACATACAACAGGCTTTGGAGAAAAATTGATTAATTCCTTATATCATATACTACAGTAAACAGCAGTTGATTTAAGCATAAGGATTAAACAACAAAAATTCAGTAGAAAATATAAACATATTCATCTAACTTAAAGGAAATGTCTCTAAGCATATTATTTTTATGCTAATAATAATAATACATTTTCCTATAAACAAATGCAGGACAAATGACAAACTAAGGATTATTTAACAAAATAAAAAGCATTGAGAGAAACACTGAGGTGCCCTTGGGAGGGTGTAGGCCCAGTCTCAGCCTTCTGAAGTCCCAGCAGCTGCAACCACAACCCACAATTACAGCCAACCAATGGCCCAACTTCACCACTTTTCCACTGATATTTGCAGATACACCTACCCACTTAGAATTCCAGGTATGGGGGCCTCAGAGATAGCATGGAGGTAGGGCATTTGCCTTATATGCAGAAGGATGGTGGTTCGAATCCCAGCATCTCATATGGTCCCCTGAACCTGCCAGAAGTGATTTCTGAGTGTAGAACCTCTGAGCGATGCTGGGTGTGACCCAAAAACAAAAACAAAAACAAAAAAAATGAATTCCAGGTATGATGGCTTCTGGGTTGAGAACTATGGGGTCTTAAGGAATGAGGACGAGCAGCTTCCCTCTGCTCTTCTGTGCATCCAATAGCTCTGGTAGTCATAGACACATCCCAGAGCCACCATTCAGTCATTTCATTGTCCCAGCTCAACAGATCCTAGAATTCCTGGATCAGGCGACCACATATCAATACTAATACCCCAGCAGGAATGCATCAAATAAGATGTGAAAGTAGCATACAAGCCAACTAAACTCAATGAACAAACAATACAGAATGCTTAACCAGCAACAAACAGCTTAGCAAACTTCAATGACATATTATGAGTTACAACAATTTTCACCAAGTTTCTTGTACTGAAGTTTTTTTTTTTTCAGTAATGCCATTACAAATTAGCTGTAACACATAATATAGATAATTTCCTTCCTACCAAAGGGGTAGGCTTTGGATGGGGGTAGAAACTGAAGACAATGAATGGTAGAGGGAATGTTATACAAGTATGGGATAGGTAAGGGAACATTGAATGTCAGAAACAATTATCCTATGAGCCATTTCGAAAATCATGGTGTTTAGATCAACACTCTCTCTCTCTCTCTCTCTCTCTCTCTCTCTCTCTCTCTTTCTCTCTTTCTCTCTCTCTCTCTCTCTCAAATTCAAGCATTCATTAGACACATAAAAACAACTCATTATCACTAAAGAGAAACAGATGAAAATAACTATATAATAACTGGAGTGTGAATTTATGCCTGCAAGTGTGCTAAGCTCAATTATACCTTTAAGTGTCCTTTAATCACCCAAAGCCTTAAACTTGTTTATGGCTTTTTGAGATTTTGATTAAGGAAATAAAATGGATTTCTGCCTCAAGTATTGAGGAAAGGCACAGCAATCATATTGCTCAGGATATTAGCCCAGCATAGTAACTTAGGTGACCAAGAATAAAGTGATAAAAAGGAAAATATCTACCTCTTAGTGCTTTCTAGAGACCCAAAGAGATCATTTGGGTACCTGGTCCATGTTAAGTATTTAGTAATACTCATTAGCAGCTGGAACTGTGGCATTTGCCTACCCAATTAGCACTGGTCCAAAAATCTCTTGTCTGAAAGGCTTGTAATCAAATATGCTTCAGAATGAAGCACATTAATTAAAAGGCATAGTTTCCCAGAAAGGTCTAGAATAGTACTTGGTAATCATCTCGAAAGCAAAACATATTAATTATATTAATTCCAAGTGAGATTAAACCTCAGTTCAGGTCAAGTTCTGTAACCAAATTAAAAAAAAAAAAAACAACAGCACCATATTTTTAGTTCTATGGACTTTAGATTTCACAGGAGGGGCTGAGAACGTCCTGTATTTATTATAGAGAAACAGGAGTCTGGAGAAACAGTGGACAAAGTTGGGTTAGTCCAATGGTCCTCAAACTACGGCCCACGAGCCACATATTGTATTTAATCCCATTTTGTTTCTTCACTTCTAAATAAGATATATGCAGTGTGCATAGAAATTTGTTCATAATTTTTGTTTTTACTATAATCTGGCCCTCCAACAATCTGAAGGACAGTGAACTGGCCCCCTGTTTAAAAAGTTTGAGGACCCCTGGTAGACAAAGTTGCATATAAACTGAGTTGGGTTAGAAGCCTGGTTATCCTGGATGGTTCCCCAAACACAACCAAAAGTGACCTCTGAATGCTAAGTCAGGAACAAGTCCTGAGACTGTGAAAATTATCCAAAAATCATCATCATCATCATCATCATCATCATCATCATCATCAAGAAACATTAGCATCTACTTAATGGTATGATAAACTGAATTGACTTCACATATTTATTTATTGGGAGGAGGGGATTGAACTATACCAGTGGTGCTCAGAGCTTACTCCTGGATTTGTACTCATGGCTTACTCCACATACTGCTTCAAAGATTATATGTGGCACTGGGATGCGACAGAGGTCAGGCAGGTGACTTAACCATTATAATATCCCTCTTACAATAAGGGTTAGGTTAAATGGAAAACTACAGAGCTATCACTTCTTCAAATAATAATAAAATAAAAACATGTCAGGAAAGTTAAAAAAAATGGTAAGGTAAGAAACGCATTATAAATTCAATTTTGTAAAAGTAAATGATACAGACGTTTGTAATTCTAAAATAAAAGACTGCAAGGAACCTTACAGGTTTTAAATCAGCCAAACTGTCTCTGTAATTCTCAGTATTGCCTATATATGTGAATAAGGAAAATAAGTCACTAGGTTTTTGAACCATTTGTGTTTGATGGGCTTGTGCAGGGCATGGTCTTTACTGAGGGTCCTGAGACCATCTCTGCCCTCAAGAAATCCACGGTTTCATTTCTGAGGGACCTCAGCACCCTCAATTCTCTCTGCATCAGACTATATTTCATTCCCTAACATTGATTCCCTGATGGGACCTCAGGACAATTTGAGTAAGGCAAAAGGACTCTTTCATACCTTAGTCAAATAAAACACCAGTAATCTCACAAATCAGTGCGAAAAATGGCATCAATCATGCAATTAAAACTTCATATAGCCCATGCCCTTATTAAAGATTCTACTGGAAAAAAGCCAGGCTTTGGGGCCGGGTAGGTGGCGCTGGAGGTAAGGTGTCTGCCTTGCAAGCGCTAGCCAAGGAAGGACCGCGGTTCGATCCCCCGGCGTCCCATATGGTCCCCCCAAGCCAGGGGCGATTTCTGAGCACATAGCCAGGAGTAACCCCTGAGTGTCAAACGGGTGTGGCCCAAAAACCAAAAAAAAAAAAAAGCCAGGCTTTGTTTCAATTTTCATTCTTTTCTACTGGACTCATCAAATATCTGCCATCAAATATCTATCAATCAAGGAACTGGTGGGGAAAGGATAAAAGGAGATCTTCTTGTGATGCAAAGGACATGAACTGGAATAGCAATGACTATACCAATCATTTTGTGGATGCCAAGAGGGATGGGTCATAATATCAGATGGATTTTTCACAGTGGGATAAAGAAGTATTCACTTAACAACAGAGCACCCATAGTGGCTGAGGGTGAGTCTAAGTGTGGAATAGTTCACTTCCTATTGAGTGGGAATGTTTCCATACCCAGGTGGCCACCACCGAACAACCACAGATCTGGAATTCTCCAATAACTTAATACACAATTGGAAACATCTTTTGTTTGCTTGTTTTGGGGCCACACCTGGCAGTGCTCAGGGATAATATGGGATGCCAGCAATAGAACTAAGGCTGGCCATGCGCAAGGTAAATGCTCTATTCACAGTGCTATCATTCCGGCTCCCCAGAAAACATTTTTTATAGAAAGTCTCTATGGGACAAACTCACTAAGGATTGTTTTGAACCTCCTAATATGGATCTGAACTGTGAACAAATAATAAATAAAAATTGGCCAAACCAATTCAGTGCCTAATCACATCAAAGAACCAGATGGGCTGACAATTGGGTTTTTTGTTCTTGGGCCACTCCAGCAGTCCCAGTAGGGGTGCACCAACATTGCTCAGCAGTTGACATGGTGTTGGGTTTCGAACTCAGTATATGCCAGGCATTTGCTCCAACCCTTTTGAGCATCCTCTTCAGTTTCCCATAAACTTTGAAAACTCTAGCTGAGAATGGAAAAAGTTCTTGTATAAAGATTTTGTCATGGTCCTGGAGAGATAGCACAGCGGCGTTTGCCTTGCAAGCAGCCGATCCAGGACCAAAGGTGGTTGGTTCGAATCCCAGTGTCCCATATGGTCCCCCGTGCCTGCCAGGAGCTATTTCTGAGCAGACAGCCAGGAGTAACCCCTGAGCACTGCCGGGTGTGGCCCAAAAACCAAAAAAAAAAAAAAAAAAAAAAAAAAAAAAGATTTTGTCATATAAGTCAGAGCTAATTATGATAGTAAATACTGTGTTTTTCGCTCTATAAGACGCACCTGACTATAAGATGCATGGGGGAGGGGAGGTGTGCCTCTTATGGTACGAAAAATAGGGTCATAAGTTAACTCTCTTAATCTTACAGAAAATGATCTCTTTGTGCAATTATCGTCCACTGGTCATCCCTCACTATTTGTGGAGCTAGTTCTGCCCTCCTGTTTCCTTACCCCCTTCTCCAGCACCTGAAGAAGGAATGGGAAGAAAACTTGGACTGAGGCCAAGACCTGCTTTAAAGAATGGTCTCTGGGCATAGGATTGACTTACCCGATCCCAGTTGAAACACAGACCCAGCCTATCCAGCTGATTCCTCATGTGTTCGATATTACTGTAAAATAAAGGAGAGAAATGGTAATTTCTAGAGTGGGGGCGGGGAGGAAAGCTCATAAATAAGCCATATTTTGAGAATATGAAAGAAAACTCAAACAATAAATCTGGGGTTATTATTTGCTTGAGAAGAGCTGGTGCTCAGGGTTTTAAAAAAGGTCCTAAACCACCAAAACTGATTCAAGGTTTTTCTTGTAAATTTTTGGACTACATCCAGCGGTGCTCAAGGGGTTACTCCTGGCAGGCTTGGGGGACCATATGAGATGATGGGGATAAAACCCAGGTCTGTCCCGGTTGGCTGTGTGCAAAGCATATACCCTACCACTATGCTATCACTCAGGCCCCAAATAATTCAAATTTTAAATATTTTGGCTTGGCGAGGGGCAACACAAAAGAATCACTAAGGATCAGTGAAAATAATAGCTCTTTAGACTACAGCTAGTCCTTGGATTCATACAGAGATCACTGGAAACCATAGGCTCTCTGGTCCTAGGAGCTGGCTAGTCCCTGGCCAATTGGCTAGAAAACATGGACACTTTAGGTCTGGCCAGGCTTAAAATCTGCACAAGCTTTAGACAAGCATTCAAGGTAAAACAGTGATTGAAGAGGAAATCCTTGGGGCTGGAGAGATAGTGAGTGGGGCATTTGCCTTGCATGTGACCAACCCAGGCTCAATTCCTAGCACCCTATCTGGTACCCCAAGCACTCGGGTGACCCGAGTGAAGAGCCAGGAGTAATCCCTAAGCATTGCCAGGTGTGCCCTCTCACCCCCAAGTAGGAAATCTTTCATGTACAAATTGTAGGGCTCTAAAAGAAACCATACAGTGCTTTGTCCATCAAAACCTGAAACCTGGGGCTGGAGAGGTAGCATGGAGGTAGGGTGTTAGCCTCTTATGCAGAAGGACGGTGGTTCAAATCACAGCATTCCATATGGTTCCCCTGAGCCTGCCAGGAGCGATTTCTGAGCATAGAGCCAGGAGTAATGCCTGAGTGCCACCAGGTGTAACCCAGAAACCAAAAAACAAACAAACAAACAAACCTGAAACCTAAGAGGTGAAGAGAGAACAGTGGGTAAGACATTTGCTTTGTACCTGGCCAACTCAGGTTCGATCCCTGCCACCCTCGTATAGTCCGCTGAGCTCTCCAGGAGTGATCCCTGAGCACAGAGCCAGGAGTAATCTCTGGATACTGCCAATAGGTGTGGCCCAAAAGCCAAATCAGTAACCCCCCTGAAACTTAGGGGTTCAGGGGAGCACCCCTGCCTTGCAGGTATAAGGCTGGGAGTTGAATTCTGACCATTTATGGAGTACCATTCAGTCAACGCTGCTATTTCAGATCCAGTACCTCAACCACAGTGGTCATCTCTAGCACACCAAGTCCACATTTGGGTAGCCCTAACTCACCCACAGTAAGAAAGAAGGGAGTCTAGAACTCTCCAAAAAAGGAAAAGAAGTGGGTTAATTAACCTTAGTAAATGAAACAAGGAGACAGGCAAGTTTTCCTTTTTTATTTTATTCTTAATGAGTCTGGTCTCAGGTGCATTCCAAGAACACCTATTTCATAATGTGACTGGAGCGTCACTAACCTCCAGCCATGCCTTTTCCCAGCCCTTCCATCACCCACATCCACACCAGCCATGATTGCTCAGAAGCAATATGGCAGCAGCAACTCCTTCGTCTCGCCTGAGGATCTGATTCATCACAACCTAGCTCCCCAGATCCCTTACCATTCCTTGCCATCTCCTTTCCAAATCCACATTGGAATTTGGGGGTGTTTGGGTCCTGGGGAACATCCTGGCAATCAGCCCTGCCATCTAATACAGACTATCATCTGCTCACAATGCTTATAATTCAGAAACAGGCTGGCTTTCCAGAAACCTCAAACCTAGCTGTGATTACTTTTTCTCCATACTTTTATCCCATTTCCTTCCCTTTACTATTGCTTTTCTAATGACATGGCCCCACAAACTTGGTTCCGATTCTCATACACACGTTTATGGTGCACAGAGAACACATAATTTCTAGTGGCATAATATCCCTGAGGGTCATTTTTTTCTTTCTTATAAGAAAAAAGAAATGATTCCTCTATACAGCATTCTCTTTTTGTTTTTTGTTTGTTTGTTTGTTTTTTGGGGGTGTGGGGGGCACACCTGGCGACACTCAGGCATTACTCCTAGCTATGCACTCAGAAATCGCTCCTGGCTCGGGGGACCATATGGGACTCCTGGCATCGAACCCAGGTCTGTCCTGGGTCAGCCTCATGCAAGGCAAATACCCTACCGCTGTGCAGTCACTCTGGCCCCAGCATTCTCTTTTATTTCAAGCTGGCTGAAAATAGAGAAGGTCAGAACAAATTTTCTAGGTGAGTGGTGATTAGTTATAATAATCTATTTTATTTCAAGTCTTGTACTAAGCATTTTTCAGAAAAGTGCTCGTTATAGATTGAATGCTTGTTGCCTCCTTCCATTCATGCAGTGAAACCCATCAGGAATCTGGCTTAAGTGAAAGAATATAAGCCTTAAAAATGCAAGTGTTGGGACTCCAGCACTCCATAATGGGTGCTTGCCAAAGGCACATACTTAGTTTGCTGCCCAACACATTTAGCTGTGGTGCTTGCCAGAGTCCGGAGCTTTTTACCCAAAGTGTTCATATAGATCTGATTACAGAGCACTAGATACCGATCATAAACTTTGTGGTGAAGCCATGGCATATGGGCAGGTCTGAGGACCTACCATATTTTTTGTACTATAAGAGGCATTTTCTCACTCCCTGAATCCCCACAAAAGTGCATCTTATGGAGTGGATGCTGCTTGGAGCTCAGTGGAGCTGAGTGGAGCTCAGCCTGAGTGTAGGGAAGGAGAGCATCTAAAAACTATGTGCATCTTATGGTCAGGTACATCTTTTAGGGCGAAAAATATGGTACCCCCCATTCTCAAGGCCTCAGGCTTGTAGCAGGCACTCTACCAGAGAGGGTTTTTTAAAGGCCTTTTTAGAGGCCTTTTACAGCCTCTTTTACAGATGACTAAACTGAAGCAAGGAACCATTAAGTCATCTGGTCTAGGTGACTAATTAGCAAGAGGGAAAGGCGAGCTTTGTAGCAAGAGGCCTAATTCAGGGGCCATCTTCTTAATGGCTTGGCTTTAATGGATGATTTGGCAAACTTCCTGTAAAAGACTAGATGGCAAATCTACTTCTATTAGTGAGCTATATGGTTTCTGTCATAAACTCTCAACTCTACCATTCTATTATGAAAGCAGTCATAGGTAAAGAATGTAAACAATGGATATGACTGGGTTCTAATAAAACTTGATAAAAATCAAGAAAGGCCATTAGCTATAATTAATCTGCCAATTTCTGAACACTAGCTAACATCAAATCTATGCATATTTGTTCCATTTTATTTGAATTTTCTGACCTTTCTCTCTCTCTCTCTCTCTCTCTCTCTCTCTCTCTCTCTCTCTCTCTCTCTCTCTCTCTCTCTCTCTCTCTCTCTCACACACACACACACACACACACAAGCAGCTGGTACAATGCTTGTTTTTGACATTATTAAGGTAAGATAAAGCTAAGGGAAGTGAATGACTCTGGAAACAGGCTCCAGAAAGGCAAGACCCAGATCTTTGTGAAAGGTACCGAGGCAGTGAGAGACAAAGCATATTCTCCTGGGTTCTGGAAGAGGTTCCCAACACTACCCAGGGAGAAACCCCACACTGTTTGCCAATTGCATGTAGAAGCCTGAGGTAGGGTTCAAAGAGTTCAAAGAGTATCTGTCCCCCTTGAAAAATCCAGGCTCAGCATAAATTAGCCATGTATTTCTGCACTGAAGGTTGAAATTCCACTGATCTCAGAATAGTGAAAGCCAAAAAGGAATGGTATTTTCACAGAAAATCATGAGTAGAAAAGAACTCACACTGTGTCAAGAAAATGAGAAGTACATCCACTTAACAGCTGCAGCCCTCTTTCCTCCTCTGTCCTCCTTAATAAAATATATTCTGAGAAAGAATATCACAAGGATCAAAATGAACACTTAAACCAAAGACTTCTTTGTGATTTCTTAGATAAGAATAGGGAATATGGAGGGCTGGAGTGAAGTAGTAAGGTTTTTACCTTAGAGGAATGGCAGAGCCAGGAATAAGTCCTGAGTAGCACCAGGTATGGCCCAAAACCCAAAACAAACAAACCAACAAAAGACAAGAGTGCTAAGAGACAAATTCCAATATAAAGCTTGTCCATACCTTGTCCATTGCTTGACACTGCTTGCTTTGTTTATTCTGCTTTCTATTTCTTGTGTACATGTAAATTTTTTTTTTTTGCATATTTTTTGGGCCACATCTGGTGATGCTCAGGGCTATGCGCTCAGAAACTGTTCCTGGCTTGAGGGACCATATGGGATGCTGGGGGATTGAACCACGCTCCATCCTAGGTTAGTGCGTGCAAGGCAAACACCCTTCTGCTTGCGCCACCATTCCAGACCCTGGTAAAAAAATTTTTAAAGGCTTCTGTGGGCAATGTTTACATATGACTGTAAATACTTACCTTTGTGTCCAACTTTCTGGATGAAGATCTCTCTCAATGGCAGCATTTTCAGCAGGCAGCCCAAAAGCATCCCATCCCATGGGGTTGATAACCTAGAAACCAAAAGAAAGCCATCAGCCATAGCAATGTGCCAGTCCTCCTTCAGTATATTCTCCTAAGCAATGTGTAAGTTTACATCTCCTAAGCAATGCTGACTTATTCCTTTCTGAATGATTTTAAACTATGCTTTGGAAAACCAGCTGGCTACCTAAGTCATAGCACAGAAAATCTAGAAGGTTGGGGGCCGGAGAGATAGCACGGAGGTAAGGCATTTGCCTTTCATGCAGAAGGTCATTGATTCGAATCCTGGCTTCCCATATGGTCCCCCGAGCCTGCCAGGAGCGATTTCTGGGCATAGTGCCAGGAGTAACCCCTGAGCACTGCCGGGTGTGACCCAAAAAAACCAAAAAGAAAAAGAAAAAGAAAAAGAAAATCTAGAAGGTTATATACCCAAGATATCAAGAAAAGCTGTGAGTAGGTGTTTTGATTTTTTTTTTTTTTTGGTTTTGGGTCACACAGGGGTTACTCCTGGCTCTATGCTCAGAAGTCGCTCCTGGCAGGCTCAGGGGACCATATGGGATGCCGGATTCGAACCACCGACCTTCTGCATGCAAGGCAAACTCTTTATCTCCATGCTATCTCTCCGGCCCCGATTGTTTTGACTTTTTTTCCCTTCTTCTTATCTGCATTGTTGAAAATACACCCAAAATGTTTTTCTGAAATCACATAGAAGCTTTTGTTCTATTTTGTTTTAGGGTCACACTCAGTGGTGCTCAGGGATTACTCCTAGCTCTGTGCTCAGGAATCACTCCTAGTAGGCTCATGGGACCATTTGTGATGCCAAGGACCAAACCTGGGTAGACCACATGCATGGCAAACATACTATCCACTGTACCATCACACTGGACCCTGTAGAAGTTTTTTTTCAATTAAAAAAAATATATATATACAAAAAAAAAGATATGTATGTATATGTGCTTGCCTTGCACAAAGTCAACCCAGTTCCATCCCCAGCATCTCATGTGGTTCCCTGAATGCTACCAGAATTGATTCTTGAGTACACAGACAGGAGTAATCCCTGAGCACCACTGGGTATGGCCCCAAAACAAAAATAAAAACAGGCATGTAGAGCATTCATTCTCCAGTCTTCCTCCATTAAGCTGGTTTCCTTCTTAGGAGTAGAAGGCTATGTGTTGGAATTCCTGGCTTGAGTGTTGGAATTCCTGAACCTGTTCTTGACCCCTTTCGCTGTGTCAATTATTTCCTACATCAGTGTTTGCTTCCAGACTCCCATCTCTACAGGTCCTAGTTTTGGAGCCTGAAGCTTCCTTCAAAGATGGTGTCTGGAATAGGGACTCAGCCAACGATTGATAAATCCATATTGCAAGGCTGCCTTAAAGTGTTTTTTAAAGAAGAACTGAAAGGAAATAATAGAGTTTATTGCAGCCACTGTGACACACAGCAGAATTCCTTAAAAAAGACAGAAAATTGGAAATTACCACCTGTGCTCTTAATACATTTCAAAAAAGAATAAAACTACAGACCTATGTGGGGTTTCCTTTAGAAAACCTTGACTTACCACAGTACATAATGGACTCTTAAGAACAACCATGGAGAACACAGTTTATTCTTTGTTTTGAACCACTATGGTGAAATGGAAAAGGGTCACTGCACAGCCTATTGTAAAAATACAGCAAGAAAATATTGGTCTAAACTTGATGATCAAGAAGTTCCAGAAATTGCCAATTTGTCGGTAAAATCTGCAGCAGCTTATCTTCTTTTTTATACTTTTTTATATTTCAAAGAGATCTGCTGCAACAGAGACAGCTATTTAAATTAGAGGTGTCTAACTGAATGCTCTTTAGAGTATCTATAATAATGTTCTAATGTCTTTTTTTGTTTGCTTGTTTGTTTGATTTTTTGGCCACACCAGTGATGCTCAGGGGTTGCTCATGGCTATGCGCTCAGAAATCGCTCCTGGCTTGGAAGACTATATGGGAAGCCGGGGGATCGAATCACAGTCCATCCCAAGTAGCACACATAAGGCAGATGTCTTACAGCTTGCACCACCGCTCCAGCCCCAATGTTCTAATGTTTTTACAAACAGAAAAACAACTGCAGAATGAGGTCTCTCACTACAGTGCTCACTATTAACATGCTTTACTGTATTAATTTCTATTCTATAATGCTTATAAAAAACCTTGTAATGCTTTTGTTAACAGTAATTCGTGAAGATATAGTTTGGATGTCCTAGTTTCACATTACAGTAATAGTTCCATTGAACTCCTAATACAGTGCTCAATATGATGTCTTAACAAATATTTTAAATCATTCATTTTCTATTTGATTATATCTGCTTGTATGATCTAATGTTTCTCCTCAGAGATTCTGAATCCCATAGACACTTTTGATAGTGCTCATAACCTTATTACATAGTATTCTAGCCTTGCATATTGTGATTGTTTTAAGAATTTTCTATGCATGTTTTTTTATATATTTTTTATTTAAGTAACATGATCATATTTGGGTTACAGTCACAACCAGAACAATCCCCTTCACCAGTGTAACATTACTCCCTCCCCCCTTCCCATCCCCTGCCTGTATTCGAGACAGGCATTCTACTACAGTTATTTGTTTTTAAGTTCAGTAAGTTGTATTTTTTTTTCCTTAAAGGGTAAGAGTAAAAAAACATAGTAAAGGTGTGACAGTGGCAATTGCCGTTGTTTGCATAGGTCCAGAAAATGGGGAAAATGGAAAAAAAATCGTTGACCTGATTACAAAAAGGCCTCACCACAGAAGTTTATTGGCATAAGACCGACTCTGGGTTCCAGGCATACCAGTCCGTCCAACTCGAGTCATTCTCAAGGTCCGGTGAAACTTTTTCACACTTTAGCTATTGTTGGTATCAGATTCTTATATTTTTTGTGGGGGGGCCACACCCGGCGGTGCTCAGGGATTACTCCTGACTGGCTGCTCAGAAATAGCTCCTGGCAGGCACGGGGGACCATATGGGACACCGGGATTCGAACCAACCACCTTTAGTCCTGGATCAGCTGCTTGCAAGGCAAATGCCGCTGTGCTATCTCTCCGGGCCCCCTTATATTTAAAGACTCTGGATTCTGTGCATTTCTTTCATCATTCTATGTATGTTTTAAACCATGAATCCTTTTTTTCAGCAAAGTTCCCATCCATCAATGTCAATTACTCCAAGAAACTAGAAATGTTTATACCTGACATGTCCACTTTATATTTTGAAGTGCTTTGACCAGTTCTACCTGGGTCAATTTTCCTAATGCGATCTATGGATCAATCCTTTATTCTCTAAGTGTGTGAGTGTGTGTGTGTGTGTGTGTGTGTGTGTGTGTGTGCGTGTGCGTGTGTGTGCGTGTGTGCTGGCTACCACTATGTTTAATGTCCACCTATATTATATGTAATGTTTACTTATATAGCCCTTCTTTCTTGTATATTGCCATTTCTTTCTCCCAGCAAGTAGATGATGCTACCACTGCCACAGTTTATGGTGTCGCCCAGTGTGAGTTTGAAGGATCAATATAAATCTGCCCCGCTGAACTTGCTGTGGACCACCTACTGCATAGAGACTGGGGCTTGGGTGGCACCACTGGCATATGAACTGCTCATAGTCCCCTCCAGAGGCTCATTGTGCATGAAGGTCTCCTGCTCCATGTCATTGCTCTGGTTGCTGCTGCTGTCAGAGTCACTTGAGTCATTGAAGTGCGAATCATCCTCAGAGAAGAAGGCAGGTGCTATTACTGATGTGTTCTCAGTGGTCACTTTTTTTTTTACCACTTCCTTTCACCGTAGGCTGTTACTCGCAACTGGTTTCGGCTTTTGAAAGATCCTCAGCTCTAAGACGTTTTCTGATCTGTGACTGCTGTGAGCTGCTTATTCAGACTCCACAAGACAGCATTGCTGACTGAAGTTGTGATCTGGCATATATCCTCTCCACAGACTATCTTAAAAAGACTTAGGGGATATGTATACCTTCTCTGTATACTTCTTAAGTGTATCTCTTCAACATGTATATTCTCTATGGTGTATTTCATTATGCAGTTACAGCTTTCCCCCTTTAGATTTACTAGTAAGAATTTTTAGAAGATAGTATAGATAGTACCCTGGAAGTTTTGTGCTTTTTGATAGAGCCAGGTTAGGGATTGTTTGGTTTGTTATTATCTTCCCCTTAGGTCCCAATAGTATCCTATGATGCTGTTTCTTTTGCATGGGCACATTAAAATCAGAAAATATATTTTTAAGAAGTGTTTCTATAGGGAGTTGAAGAGATAGGAGTTTGTTTGAACATGGTTGATCCCAGTTAGAATACTTGACACTATATATGCTCCCCTGAAGACAGAAAAAGTAGGTCCTGCATGATGCTGTATGTGCTCCCCCAAATAAATTAATGAATAAAATGTGCATCTAAAATGCTTATTTGGGAGGGTCACACCTGGCAGCGCTCAGGGGTTCATATGGGATGCCAGGATTCAAACCACCATCCGTCCTGGATTGGACGATTTATGATAGAATTTTTTCAGTTTGGGAACAAAGCTGTCCAATCTAGTAGCTTCTAGCTATATGTGTTTTCAACATGCAAAACACTACTCTCTCAAAGTAGAAAGTTCCTATTTGTGTATGATAAGTTATCTGGAGGTCTGGGAAAACAATCATCACTATCGATTTACATGGAAAATGTCTTGAACATTCTCAAACCAGAATAGCGTACCAAATAGAACCAGAATAGGAGAATTCTATTTTCTGATAGTGAGAAACACATATATAAATTTAAGCAAATTAATGACAATGAAATAAAATGAAAATCCATTCCTTGGTCTCACTAGCCATCTTTCAAATGGCTGGGAGCTACTGAATCAGAGAAAGAAAACAAAATCATCCCAGCATGACAGGAAACTGCTGGGCAGCAATGCACTGGACACATTTAACTGCTAATGGCTATAGAGATGCTTGCTGTACCAATCTAAAACTGGTGGATCTCAACTCGCCCCATGGCCCAGGTCTCTCCCTTTCCCATAGAATTACCTGCAGCAGGCACACACAACCTGGGCGCATACCTCTCAGGGCCCTGCTTAGCTCACAGTGTATACTGGGGCCCCAGACATGCTGCTCTTTCTCCCTCTTTCCTTTCAGAAGGAAAGCAACCACTCACCCTTTTTCCTGCTGCCCACCCCTCCTTCCCTAGGGCTAGCAGGGTAACGTGTAAGACAGTCAGATCTAGGGAAACTAATCAGAAAAAAAACACAAAAACCCAGCAGGAAAAAAAAGGCTACAGAAGAAGGTATTTCATAAAACAAGGTGTGAGACTGGATACAGCAAATATCTCTGACCAATTTGTATACAAAAATTTCTAAAATATTCTAGTTAAAAAATACTAACTGGGGGGCCGGGAAGGTGGTGCTAGAGGTAAGGTGTCTGCCTTGCAAGTGCTAGCGTAGGTTGGACAGCGGTTCGATCCCCTGGCGTCCCATATGGTCCCCCCAAGCCAGGGGCAATTTCTGAGCGCATAGCCAGGAGTAACCCCTGAGCGTCAAACGGGTGTGCCCCCCCCCAAAAAAAAACTAATTGGAAACCACTAAGTATTTCTTAGTGTAAGGGCTCTAGACATAGCTTCTTACCCACTGAGTCCCAGCTTCATTTGATACTTGTAAATATTCACTGGGTCAATATAAAAAAGAGCCAGGAAGAGGCCAGAGCAATAGTACAGTGTGCAGGGTGCTTGTCTTGCACTTGGCTGACCTGAGTTCAATCCCTGGCACCTTATATGGTCCCCCAGCCCAGCCAAGAGTGACCCCTGAATACAAAGCCACAAGTAAGCCCTGGACCTGGACAAGGACATGACTCAAAAACAAAGCAAAAATCCTAATTAAATACACACACATCCCAAAACAAACAAATAATAATAAAAAAAAAAAAACCCTAGGGATTGGAGAGAGATAGCACAGTGGGTAGGGTACTTGCCTTGCATATGGCTGACCCAGATTTGATCCCAGAATCCCATTTGGTCCCCCAAGCACCACCAGGAGTAATTCCTGAGTGCAGATCCAGAAATAATTCCTGTTCACTGCTGAATGTGGCCCAAAACAAACAAACAAACAAACATTCTCTAGGGTTGGTTACATGCAAGGAAAGCACCTTAACCTCTGCACTATCTCTCTCTGGCCCCACAAAAAGTGGTTTATTGTTATCTTCCTTGATCCCTCCCATTGGGCACCTAGAGTATTCTCTTTCTGTCTCTAGGTTGCACACAAGTACAACTTGCACAGGTGATCATCTCTGCCTCAGGGTTATCTACACAGTTCAGTGTCCCATGCTGGCCTCAACTGTCCTTCCAGGCCCTCCTGGTGCACAATAAAAAGACAGGCCTGGCCCTCTCATTGGGAGTACCAGCCTTGACATCATTCACCTACCAGTAGCTTAGTAGCTTAGTAATCAGCAACTGGGCTTGAGCAGTTGGATGGAGTAATTATCTCAAGAACAAAAATGCTGTTTCTAAACAAGGCCACGCTTTGGTTCTTTTTGACTCAGAGCTAGACAATGCCCAAAACAAACAAACCAAAAAACGCTCCATAAAACTGTGATGTGAACGACAAGTTCACAACCCCAAACCTGCCATTTCTTGGAAGTAGCCCCAGAGGCACCCAACCTGTGTCTCAACTACCAATTGTAAGTGTGAGCGTCCATCTTGAACCACCTTGAATTGTGTGGGGTATCACGATGCCATTGGTACACCCAGTATGGTGTGGCACAATTTAGGACCCCTCCCCCAAAATGTTCTTTGCTGTTGGGTTAACCGTTTTCCATCCTATTCAGGATATACTCTTTGGCCAGACGCCCCTTTGGATGGAAGCGTCCTTTGGTCTGGAGCCTTAATCAGGTACTTGTTCTCCACCTCATAGTGTGGTCTGGCACTTCCTAAAACAGATTCTGGGTCTCAGGGAAAAACCGCTTGCAGTTCTGGTTTTCCACGATTGAGCTATTTGTTTCTTAGGAGTGGAAGGCTTGCATGTGGAAGTTCCTGAACCTATTTTATCCCCCTTAACTGTGGTATAAATTATTTTCTTTTTTTTTTTTTTTTTTGGTTTTTGGGCCACACCCGGTGACGCTCAGGGGTTACTCCTGGCTATGCGCTCAGAAGTCGCTCCTGGCTTGGGGGACCATATGGGACGCCGGGGGATCGAACCGCGGTCCGTCTCCTAGGCTAGCGCAGGTAAGGCTTACCTTGCCTCCAGCGCCACCGCCCGGCCCCGGTATAAATTATTTTCTGTGTCAGCATTTGCTTTCAGACCTGAGTCCCTCCATTTCCTTGGGATCAGGCTATGAGGCTTCTGCTACACTGTTTTTGCAGCTCTTTAGCTTCTCACAACAGCACATGCCACCTGTGTCCTTCATCAAAAGCCCAGACCAAGGCTGTGGTCACATTTATTAAGATGGTTATCCCATTACAAGAGAGAGCCTGACCTCATCCATGTCCTCATTCACCTCCATTCCTAAGGTTGAGTTACCTATGACAAGTTTCTTCAGCAGGCTGGTGCCAGATACTGGAAGTTCATACCAAATAGACCATAAGACTCAAGAACCAATTGGCTATGTGAAACCCTTTTCAGTAAATTGCCCATACTTTGTTCCTGCTTCACTCACATCAGTTAAAGAAGCCCAACTGTCCTTGCCGGAGCTGAGAGAACAGGCAGCCATGACACTGTACTATCTCTCCACTCAACATATATACATGCTTAAGTGTTTGCATTCACGTGCAGATAGGTCATACATTAATAGATATGTCTTTATTTTTTAATTCTGGATCTGGGGACGTGGCTTAAATGGTAGAACACATGGTTTACATACATGAGATCTTGAGTTCACTCCTGTGAGTTTCATGGCTCCCATTCCCATCAGCCCTGGGAATGGAGACCTCCTCCACCTAGCCCTAAGTACTACCAGTTAGGACCCCTGTGAGACAAAAATCCTACCATTCCCTAAGTACACGTATAAGGGTCATTTTAGGATCCTGCCTGATCTGATCAACTGACCTTTCAGACAAGAGGTTTCTTCTCCTAATGCTTACTGTGGCTGGACCAAAATCTTTCACCTTCCCCACCACATCCTCCATCTTTTAGACCCCAACTGACCCCAGAGCAATCTCTGAGAAAGTAAACCTGAACTATGCAGGGGAGCAGAAGCAGAGGTCACCGGAGCTCTTCAAGAACCTGGACCCGATCGATTCTCTTTGGACCTGCTTCTGGCCTTCCCTTTCATTCTGTGAATTACACCAGGATTGCCAAAAACAGATAAAATCTTTTCCCCTAAAACTGCTGTGAACTGAATTTCTGGTCCCTGGTTAGCTAAGAATCATGACTAGAACAGGATTATCCCTTTAAAATACAGTTTTCTCCAGAGTGTTGTTTAATTCATCAATATCAAAGCCATTCCCTAATATTGTTATGTTCCACCCACCCCATTCTTTTTCCTTTTTAATTTCTAAGAGCTAAAATAAACCCAACATCGAGGCTCTCCGCTGGGTTATAGAGTTCACAAAGCTTCCAGCTGCGCTCAAAGTCCCCCAGGGCAGCTCCATTGGCAGAGGAATGAAACTGTTGTATAACTGTTGCAGGAAAACTTAATTACCATTTGGTTCCTTTGTGGGAACTGCCAAAATGGCACCGGTTCAATGTTTCTGCCTATTAACATTCTGTTAAGTACCATCCATATTTTTAAATAAAGTCAATACAGCCATAGTTGAAAAAAAAAAAAACTAGCCTGAATTTACATAATATACTTATTCATGTCTATTTTCGTCTTCAGATGAAATGAACATGAAAAGATATTCTTAACTCGCATGTTACCCAAGCTGTCTATGAAAATTAAGTTAGGGAACTCTTGAAGCTTCTTAATATTTCATGTTCTTATTAAAATTTACAAAGGGAAGAAAAAGGTCATGGGCCAAAGACTTGTAATGGTTTAGGTGCTGTCTTAATCCCACTAATTTTAGTTGAATTCCCCCATACGACATACAGTCCCATGAGTAAGGGTCACTCCTGAGCCCAGAGCCAGGGATAGCCCCTGAGCACCTCTAGATATGGTCCAAAAGCACTCTCTTTTATCCCCTACCAAGAAAAAAAATTCTGTCTTAGAACGTAGACAGTGGGAAGAAATTTTTGCATCTTATAGTAAGGTTAGTTCTTTCCACCATGAGACAGATCACTGGAACCAACATTCCTGCCAGTCATACTTCTACAAAAGGAGAATGGGTCCCACCACTACACAACATAGGGGAAGTCTGCAGCAGGATTCCCAAATACAAAAATTGGTCTCTTGCGCCTGGTCCAGTGACATGGAATCAGGATGTACCCCTACCTTTTGGTCTCTCATGTATGGTGCAGCTCAGACACCTTCACGTTAAGTACCATGCCCACAGTCTGGTCTATGTGTTGGCTCTATGGCCAACATTATACAAAGCTTTCACTAAAAGAATTCTCTACTCTCAGTTTTGCTTCTAAAAGTGTAATACTTTCCTGTCCAGCACCATAATTTCACTTTCTCCTGCCAGAGTACCACAAAACTGTAAGCCGAATCAGATGTACAAGTAGTCAACTCATCATTGTTTCTATTTTTTAAGGTGTTATGTTAGGGTTCAGGGACCTATTATCTCAAAGTCAACCTCCACTTAGATGGACTTGCTTTCACTTCAAGGGAATCAAGGAAAATATCTAGGGTCAGGCAGAAAATACAAGTAAGTGACAGAGCACATTCCTAGAATGTGCAAGGCCCTGAGTTTGATCCCTGACACCATAGGACTCCAGAGCATTGCTAGGTATAAACCTGAGGGGCCCCGGGTACTGCTGGACCAGAGCACCAAACCTTCAAGCCCATACTCCCAGGATGATCATTATCCAGGATTGATCCCAGGCCCCCTTTCACCCCTGGATATGACACCTATTTGTAAAGATTATTTACATAGGGAAAGCACTAGTAAATTTAACTTGTAGATCCATATATCAAACTTCCAGAATGTAAAAAAAAATGAACAACAACAACAAACAACACTATTTCTACCACTTCTTCTAGCATTTAGAATTCAACGAGAAGTCAAGAAGTAAGAAAAACAACCCAGAAATTCAGCAGAAGACTAAGGCAATCCCTCTAAAGCAATACAGGGAGAAGCTGAGTTAAAAGTCCAAAGGCTGGGGGCCGGGCGGTGGCGCTAAAGGTAAGGTGCCTGCCTTGCCTGCGCTAGCCTTGGACGGACTGCGGTTCGATCCCCGGTGTCCCATATGGTCCCCCAAGCCAGGAGCAACTTCTTAGCACATAGCCAGGAGTAACCCCTGAGCGTTACTGGGTGTGGCCCAAAAACCAAAAAAAAAAAAAAAAAAAAAGTCCAAAGGCTGGAGCTGGGGTGATAGTACAGTGGGTAGGGTGCTTGCTTTGCATGCTGCTAACTTGGGTTCTATTCCCAGCATCCTATATGGTCCCCTGAATACAGCAGGAATGAGTACAGGTATGGTTCAAAACAAAACGGAAAAATTTCCAAAGACTGAGATCAATTGTAGAAGTTTAACAGATGGATTTGCCCTGCTGGAATGAGGTCAATAAAGGGAAGTAACCAGGGCGGTGAGAAAAAGAAATTTTCATTTCTCTGCTTCTCCTTTCCTCCAGACTCCCCAATCTTCAAGTCAAGGGTTCTTGGTTGTCTCAATCAGTCAAACACCAACTAATGCTAGCTTGCGAAAACATGAATGCAAGTGTCTGCCTGTTCATCATGTAAAGGCAAGCAGGGAACAGACTGGAGGAAACCTACGGGGGCCTGCTTAAGAATGCTGCAAGGGGATCACCACCAAGTAGCCGGTGAAGGCTGAATCCAGGTGTTCAGCCTTGGCAAGTCAGATCCAAGCAAGCCAAAAAACTAGGCCTGGTATGGAGGAGCAGCCAGTGGTTGAGACAGACACAGAGTATGGCTCATTCTCTTTTAGGGAACAACAGAGGCAGATTGGAGCATACATAGACCAGGAAAAGGAATGGCACAGTGCTCAGGAGAGAGTACAGTGCCAAAAATAGCAAGGGGGGGGGGCTTTGCAGGAATGATACCAAAAGCTACCAGGGACCACATCCCATAAGGACCAGGTGTGGTCTGAGAATGGATGGGCAGCCTCATCTGGGGTGTACTTTGTATTTTTAAATGAAAGGACTATGAAATGCCATATAGAATGTTAAAATAATTTTTAAAAGAAAGTTAAAAAAACTTTAAAGCGAAGGCATCATTCTTCTAAGAGAGGTAGTAAGTCCAAGTAGAGTTAAGACTCTGGAGGGGGTCAGAGAGACAGGACAGAGGAAAAGGCACTTGACTTACACACAGCTAAACCAGGCTCATTTACTGCAACAACATACGAATCCTCAGCTGCTGAGCCAGGAGTAAGTCATAAGCATCACTGTGTGTGGCCCCCCAAACCCCCCACAAAACACAACAATGGAGGTCGAAAAGTGGGAAGCTGAAGAAGCAGGTCCTCTGCCTTCCCTGGAGATACAGCACAAGTATTACTGCAGAAGAGGCCCATGGAATCCCTGAGTGTAGAAGGTTGTCGTTTCTCTGATGAAGATTCAATGCTTTTTATTTCCAAGAAACATCTCCTTGAATTCTATTTGGCATTTGCAATAAACCACTATTATTACCGACTGGGGATCAGAATCAAGCAAATACATCGGACTGAAAAATTCAAACTTTGGCTGCACCTGGTTCCCAGAGCTGGACACCTCTCAGTGGAGGGACTGGGCAGCCAGTCCACCCACCAGTTGCCAACCCAGATACTAGCCCTGCAACTCGTTTCCTGCTTCCAAATACATCAGGGAGGATAAGCCCTGGAAATAGACTCTCAACTGAGATGCTGCAGAGATTTGCACATCTAAAAACCAAATGCTATGCGAGGCGCTCTCTCTGGGCACTTCATAAACACTTGCTGACTGAGTGGCAAAGCTGAAAATTGATGAGACATCTACTACTGTTCACCTGCTAAGCTCTTCCCTCGCTCTGTGATATTTTTGAGTAATTACATTAGGATTTGCAGCTGCCAGACAACGAATCTCAACATCTCCTTCCTCCTCTGCAGGGAATGGCAAAAAGACCCCAGCAAAAAGCTCTACTCATGGGGCCGGGAAGGTGGCGCTGGAGATAAGGTGTCTGCCTTGTAAGCGCTACCAAGGAACGGACCGTGGTTCGATCCCCCGGCGTCCCATATGGTCCCCCCAAGCCAGGGGCGATTTCTGAGCACATAGCCAGGAGTAACCCCTGAGCGTCAAACGGGTGTGGCCCAAAAACCAAAAAAAAAAAAAAAAAAAAAAAAAAAAAAAAAAAAAAAAAAAAAAAGCTCTACTCAGGCAGTGCCTGTGGCTTTCAGCCCGAGGCTGCCAATGAGTGCAAGCCCAATTCAGGAAGACAAACTGGGCAGAGAGTTGTTTGCATCACTGTGCTCCTGGCCTTGAATCTGCTGGGGAGGCCGGCAGAGGTGAGGGCAGGATCACTATTTTTCCAACAATCTGCAAGTCTAATGGAAGACAACAACCAAGTCAGCATATAGTGCTCAGCCTTCAGTGCGTGCGTCATCAGGCAATGAGCACACATTTAAGAAAAGGCAGCCTTTTCAGAGTCCTGAAAAAAAAATCATCTCATCTTGACTTCCAGCGACCTACACGAAAACATCTAAACCTCAGATGACCTCATCATGGCTGCTGTCAGCGGATTTCCCTGCAATACTGCATCATCAAGACAGGGGTTTCTCAATGAGCGTTTTCATGGAGCTTGCTACCAATCTTGAGGAAGGTAGGATAGCTCAGCAAGACCTTTAACTCAAGCTCCTATTCCTTTTTTTTCATTTGTTTGGTTTCTGAGACATACCTGCTATGCTCAGGACTCAGGGGCCACATAGGATGTCAAGGATTGAATCCGAGAGGGCACATGTAAGGCAAGCACCCTATCTGCTCTGTACAATTGCTCCAGCCAAGTTTCAATTCCTGATCAACTCATCACCCCAACTACACATCTCTGTTCCTGAAAAGTCCACATCTAGGCTGGGTGGACCCATGGTATAGTCAACTGTGTATGATGTTATAAGCCTTCCCCAAGACAACTTCAGGAACACCCCCATGAACTAAGCAACCACAGAGAGCCCAAAAACTATCTTGCACTTTTGTCTCATCTTTTTTTTGTAAATGTTTTACTAGCTGCTCTCCAAGTAAATACTTGCACGGTAAGAGCAACCTTCAACTTCCTGAGTCATGCTCACTGGTCCTCAAACCCAAATCACTAGCTGTGGTCTGGCCAGGTGCAGAAAGGTTGAAACAAACCGAGTAGGAAGGCCAGAGCAATAGTATAGCAGGTAGGGCACTTGCCTTGCATGCAGCAGATGAGGTTTGATCCCCACCATCCTAGATGGTCCCCCAAACACCAAGCAGGAGTAATTCCTGAGTGTGGAACCAGGAATAAGCCCTGAGCACTGCTGGGTGTGGCCCAAACATAAACAACAACAATCCCAATTTATATTGCATTTAACAAACAAGGAATCAACGATCTAGACTAATCAAAATCTAGCCTATAGCAATAGGAAAAAGATAATCTACCTCAGATAAACTTGAAAAATAATGTGAGCTAGGTAATAAAAGAGAAAACTTAAACACAAAAACGTGAATCACAAAAATGTCAATTTAAAACAAACTCAGATGTCATTTCCTATGTGCCAAATAAGCCAAATCAGCAAAGTATAAAAAAGCCTAATGTTAATAAGTGCTGTCAAGAATGGAGGACAATAAGAAATGCCATTCATTCCTGGCAAGGGGATAAATCAATACCAGCACCTTGGCTAGAGAGATCAATGCTGATGGTGTGAATGGGCTATGGCCCAACAATGCTACATCCACAGCTGGCAAGTCAGGTGCAAGGATGTTCATCGGACCAAAAGATGCAAAACAAACAGAAATTCGCTCCATGAAAAAAACGAATAAATAAATAGCATCCGAATCATTACTCAGCGTTTAGAATGGATGAACTAACTCTTGTAAACAGGATAAATCTTTAAAAGCTTGACAGAAAAATACATGCAGAATACTAAGATATCTTTTTAAAAGGAGATCTTAAAAAATATTCAAAGTTGTAGACATACATTACTACATGAAATGTGCATGCATGCATCCTTAAACCACATGTAGAATCAAAGAGTAAGCCTTCCCTGGAGGTGAGTCAATACGCCCGGAAAGGAGGAAGCCGCTGAACTCTGCTGGAACTCAGATGCCAGCACCTATCTCTGACTGTCTCCTGTGCTGTGCTACATTCTTGGCCTGATTTCATCCTGTGTGTGGCTTCATCTGCGCATGGCTAGCCTTCCCTAGAACCTGATTTCATCCAGTGTGTGGCTTCATCTGCACATGGCTAGCCTTCCCTGGAGCCTTCCCTAGAGGTGAGTTGATACACCCAGAGAGGGAGGAGCCAGAGGAGCATGGCTGTGTCACAAAGAAAGAGAGAGAAATTTGATAACTCGTATTAGGAATGAAAAAGGAGAGATCACTACTGATATGGCAGAGATTCAAAGGGTAACCAGAAACTACTTTGAGAAACTCTATGTCACTAAAAATGAGAACCTGGAAGAAATGGATAAATTCTTGGACTCTTATAATCTTCCATGGTTGAATGAAGAGGATGTAGCATATCTATTGAGGAAATTAAGACAGTAATCAAATGTCTGCCCAAAAACAAAAGCCCAGGCCCAGATGGATTCACTAATGAATTCTTTCAAACCTTTCAAGAGGAACTACTACCAATCCTGGCAAGACTCTTTCATGAAATCGAAAAAACAGGAACACTTCCAAATAGCTTTTATGAAGCCAACATCACCTTGATACCTAAACCAGACAGAGATGCTACAAAAAAAGAAAATTACAGACCAATATCAGTGATGAATACAGATGCAAAGATCCTCAACAAAATCCTGGCAAATAGGATTCAATGCCTCATTAAGAAGATCATCCACTACGATCAAGTAGGTTTCATCCCAGGAATGCAAGGATGGTTTAACATCCATAAATATATCAACATAATACACATCAACAATAAAAAAAATAAAAATCACACGATCATATCAATAGACGCAGAGAAAGCATTTGATAAGGTCCAACACCCATTCTTGATCAAAACTCTCAGCAAGATGAGACTGGAAGGAACCTTTTTCAATATAGTTAAGGCCATCTACCACAAGCCAGAGGCAAATATCCTCAATGGAGAAAAACTAAAAGCCTTCCCTCTAAATTCTGGCACAAGGCAAGGCTGTCCTCTCTCACCACTCCTATTCAACATAGCACTGGAAGTCCCTGCTATAGCGATCAGTCAAGAAAAAGATATCAGGGGCCAGGCGGTGGCGCTAAAGGTAAGGTGCCTGCCTTGCCTGCGCTAGCCTTGGACAGACCGCGGTTCGATCCCCCGGTGTCCCATATGGTCCCCCAAGCCAGGAGCAACTTCTGAGCACATAGCCAGGAGTAACCCCTGAGCGTTACCGGGTGTGGCCCAAAAAAAACCAAAAAAAAAAAAAAAGAAAAAAAAAAGAAAAAGATATCAAGGGAATTCAGATAGGAAAGGAAGAAGTCAAGCTCTCCCTGTTTGCAGATGACATGAAACTCTATTTAGAAACCCCTAAAGACTCTACCAAAAAGCTTCTAGAAATAATAATCTCATATAGCAATGTGGCAGGTTACAAAATTAACACACAAAAATCAATGGCCTTTCTATACACCAATAATAATAAAGAAGAAATGGACATTAAGAAAACAACCCCATTCATAATAGTGCCACACAAACTCAAATATCTTGGAATCAACTTGACTAAAAAAGTGAAGGACCTATACAAAGAAATCTATAAAACTCTGTTCCAAGAAATAAGAGAGAGTACATGCGGAAATGGAAGCACATACCCTGCTCATGGATTGGCAGAATTAACATCATCAAAATGGAAATATTCCCCAAAGCACTGTACAGGTTTAATGCGATCCCTCTAAAGATACCCATGACATTCTTCAAAGATGTGGATCAGGCACTTTTGAAATTCATTTGGAACAATAAACACCCTAAAATAGCTAAAGCAATCATTGTGAAAAAGAATATGGGAGGAATTGCTTTTTTTTTTTTTTTTTTTTGGGTTTTGGACCACACCCGGTGACGCTCAGGGGTTACTCCTAGCTATGCGCTCAGAAGTCGCTCCTGGCTTGGGGGACCATATGGGACACCAGGGGATCGAACCGTGGTCGGTCGTAGGGTAGCGCAGGCAAGGCAGGCACCTTACCTCTAGCGCCACCACACCGGCCCCTGGGAGGAATTACTTTTTCCAACTTTAAACTTGACTACAAAGCGATAGTTATCAAAACAGCATGGTATTGGAATAAAGACAGGACCTCAGATCAGTGGAATAGACTTGAATACTCAGAGAATGTTCTCCAGACATACAATCACCTAATTTTTGATAAAGGAGCAAGAAATCCTAAATGGAGCAAAGAAAGCCTCTTCAACAAGTGATGTTGGTACAACTGGCTAGCAACTTGCAAAAAATTGAACTTAGACCCCCAGTTAACCTCATGTACGAAGGTAAAATCCAAATGGATTAAAGACCCGGATATCAGACCCCAAAACCATAAGATATATAGAACAACACGTAGGGAAAACACTCCAGGACATTGAGACTAAAGGCATCTTCAAGGAGGAAACTGTACTCTCCAAGCAAGTGAAAGCAGAGCTTAACAGATGGGAATATATTAAACGGAGAAGCTTCTGCACCTCAAAGGAAATAGTGCCCAGGATACAAGAGCACCCCACTCAGTGGGAGAAACTATTCACCCAATACCCATCAGATAAGGGGCTAATCTCCAAAATATACAAGGCACTGACAGAAATTTACAAGAAAAAAACATCTAATCCCATCAAAAAATGGGGAGAAGAAATGGAGAGACACTTTGACAAAGAAGAAATACAAATGGCCAAAGGACCCATGAAAAAATGCTCCACATCACTAATCATCAGGGAGATGCAAATCAAAACAACTATGAGGTACCACCTCACACCACAGAGATTGGCACACATCACAAAGAATGAGAACAAGCAGTGTTGGTGGGGATGTGGAGAGAAAGGAACTCTTATCCACTGCTGGTGGGAATGCCGTCTAGTTCAACCTTTATGGAAAGCAATATGGAGATTCCTCTAAAAACTGGAAATCGAGCTCCCATATGACCCAGCTATACACCACTCCTCGGAGTATACCCTAGGAACACAAAAATACAATACAAAAATCCCTTCCTTACACCTATATTCATTGCAGCACTATTTATCATAGCAAGACTCTGGAAACAGCCAAGATACCCTTCAACAGATGAATGGCTAAAGAAACTGTGGTACATCCACACAATGGACTATTATGCAGCTGTCAGGAGAGATGAAGTCATGAAATTTTCCTATACATGGATGTACATGGAATCTATTATGCTGAGTGAAATAAGTCAGAGAGAAAGACGCAGAATGGTCTCACTCATTTATGGGTTTCAAGAAAAATTAAAGACATTCTTGCAATAATAATTTTCAGACACAAAAGAGAGGAGGGCTGGAAGATACAGCCCACCTCATGAAGCTCACCACAAACAGGGATGAGTTTAGTTAGAGAAATAACTACATTGTGAGCTATCTTAACAATGAGAATGTATGAGGGAAATAGAAAGCCTGTCGAGAGTACAGGCGGGGGTTGGGTGGGGAGGAGGGAGATTTGGGACATTGGTGATGGGAATGTTGCACTGGTGATGGGTGGTTTTCTTTACATTGCTGAAAACTAATCATGTATGTAATCAAGGTGTTTAAATAAAATATATATTAAAAAAAGAATCAAAGAGTAAAAACAGGATTTTGTATTAGCAGTCACCTTGAGACTGACTGTGCTGAGAAACATGGTACCTATAATTTGTGGGGGAGCAGTCTCCTAAGCAGTGTATATAGGCCATTTCAGTTGCCCATTCAGTGCTCAGGCCTGGGAAGACACCACTACTTGCACCCAGCAGTTGCTGAAATCACCAAGACCACCCCAGGAGAGTTAAAGGGCCAACCAGAATCACACCCAATGGTGGTGCTTTTGGTGTCAAGATCAAACTGAGGGTCTTGAGCATGTGCTCCAGCTTTTTATCTGATGGAGGGGAGGAGAAAATTTTCTAGTTATATTTGGGGCCATCCAACTGAAAAAGAGGTTATAAAAATTAAGGTCAGGGAACTTGCAGAGTATCCCCAAAATATAGCCTTTCATCTTAAACAGAGGAACTGAAATTAAAGCACAGGGAGCCCTAAAAGTCTATTGAGCACAGAAAATAAAACACCATGAATCAAATCACCAACAGTCGCTCCAGGCACAAGTCACAGGACAGACAGCAGACTGCGGGTAAATAATTTACAGAGCCTCTCACAAGGCAATCTAAGCAGCATGCAGAAGAGGGAGCCACTGATTAAACGATAATGACTTGCCAGAGTAAATCAGATCAGGATAAATAATCACAGCTCCACAGTTGTTGGGGATTATTATGAGCCAGACACATCCCATTCAACCCATTTGATAACCCTGTGAGGAGCAACTGTTGTGATTCTGAGTTTAAAGAGGAAAGCTAGTAGAAATCAGACAGATCACATGACTTGTGAGAGATCATGGACTAGGAAACAGTACAGGATTCAACTGTGTCATCCAGTTCCTGGGACCAGCCTGACTTTGGTTTCCATCACCACATGGATTCCATTTTGTCTTTCAGGCCTGAGCTGCCTACAAGGTCCCAGTTGCTTAGTCCCTAGGCTCTGACTTGCGCGTTGTTTGTAATGACGAATCCCATCCAAAGGAATTAGATTCCCAATTTATACCTTCTCAACCCTGTTCATGCTCATGGGTGGCCAACAGGCTTCCCTATGCCCTATTATAACTGTACAGCTTTACTGTAAAAGCTGAATGTCAGCAATTTGCCTGCATTCAGTCACTCCACAGTATAGGTTGGCATACATTGAAAAAAAAAAAAAGATAGATCTAGTTGAGGAATGACAGGTAAAGAATTATACTTTGGGCCAAGAGCCAATTCATTCTGCACCGCCTCTTTCTAATAAACATAGGAGAAATGATGAAAAGCCATGTCTTGGAAAATAACAGCTGACAGAAGGCAGGGAGAAAAAACACCTTCTCTATCTTGCAGTTGAACACAAATCACTGTAAGAGAGGATAAAGTTCTGAGCTCTTCAAGCAACAAAGAGACTTAAACTTCCTATTTTGGAATACTTCTTGCTGCTGATGTCAGTTCAGCATAAAATTTCAAAACAATTGTGACAATAGATGCACTTATCTTTCTAAAAGAAAATCCTTACAAAGAACTGAGAGGTGGCAGATAGCGGTTGCACAAGCCCTGACAGGTTCATAATTGCAACAGCCAGTGGGAGTGCCAGTCAAAGTTGAACAATTGGCTCTCTGGAGGAAAATGCCCCAATTTGTAGAGTTTTCTGGCTTCCATGTTGTAAATACTCCATCCATGCTGAATTCAAATTTCTATCGTGATTAATAAAGAAGAAGATGAGCAGTGAGGGGGCCCTCAAGAGCGGAGGGATGGGCAGTGCACCACGGACCAATCTCTCTTGTGCACCACATATCATTTGTTCTAATTCATTGTCATCCGTTTGTTTCTTTATAATAATAGGCAGGTACTATTTTATTCATTTACTTTTAATATCAACTGATGGAGAGGGGTTTCACCAGTGTTCAAAGTTTATCCCTGGCTTTATACCCTGGGTTTTCTTCTGATGGTGCTTGGTCCCAGGATCAAATCAGGCCCACCGCATTCAAAGCATGCAAATGCCTAATCCATCATACTATCTCTCAATTCCAGGTACTACTTTATTTCCATTTTACAGAGAGAAGTCTAGAGCCAGAGGGTGAGAAACTAGTAAGTCTGAAGTTCACAGAACTAGTAAGTATGAAGAGCTGGATTTTTTTTTTTTTAGTTTTTGGGCCACACCCGGTAACGCTCAGGGGTTACTCCTGGCTATGTGCTCAGAAGTTGCTCCTGGCTTGGGGGACCATATGGGACACCGGGGAATCGAACCGCGGTCTGTCCAAGGCTAGGGCAGGCAAGGCAGGCAGGCACCTTACCTTTAGCGCCACGGCCCGGCCCCGAAGAGCTGGATTTAAATCCTAAACCATGTACCCAGTGGTTGTTCCTGCTCTCAGTCCCTCTTTAATCCTGCCTCCCTTTGCAAAGGTGTTATGATCACTCCCAATTTATCTCACAGACCTGCTACAAAAAGAGGAGCGGGCTTTGAGGAGACAGGCAGTGAGTAACAGTGATACCTCTCCATCCCCACCCTGTGACTCCCATCCCCACCACCATGTACACACACACACACACACACACACACACACGTGAACGCACACGAGAGCACCTAGGAGGCTGTTGCTTCTTCCCCATCCTTTAGGCCTATATCAGATGATTCCCCCGTTTTTTCTTTTTCTTTTTTCTTTTACAGGTGGGGGCAGGGGTTCCACATCAGCAATGCTCAGGGCTTATTCCTGGCACTGAGGTCAGAAGTCATTCTTAGAGGGCTTGGGGAACTATAAGGATCAAACCTGAGTTAGCCACATGCAAGGCAAATGCCCTACCTACTGCAACACAGCTCCTATATCCCTCTTTAGAGCAATCTTTTCCATTTCGCAGTTATTGTTTCCCCAAAGGGTTTCTTCCCATAAAAATTTTATTTCCCCCTCTTAAATAAAATAAAAAGAAAAAAAAATCTCTAGGGATTCCTACCTCCTACTCACAATACTCAATGCTCATTTGCTCAAGGTTTTACTCCTCTGTATTTCGGCTGTACCAGATCGTGGATTCCTTCCTGCAGGGTGTCCTGTGTTATCCTCAATGGGTGAAACCTTTACACCCACCTACACTTCATCTCTTTCCCTAGTACAACACTCAGCTCAAACCAAGATGCTTGATGTTCTCCGGGTCATAAAAGTAACCATTAAGACGTTCATGTGTGGTGGGAGATAGTTCAGTGGGAAAGGTGCTTGCCTTGCATGTAGCTGAGCCAGATTCAACCCCCAGCATCCCAAATGGTCTCCCCAGCAACCAGCAGTGAACCCTCAGCATAGTTCCAGGAGTAAGCCCTGAGTACCACTAGGTGTGGCCCAAAAACAAATCTCAAAATAAGATATGTTGACCACCTCGCCCTTTCTTCTCACAGTCTCCTGTGACTGAGCAGAGGACTGTCCCATGGATGTTTTTCCTTACCTGCATGCCCCGCATCTTCTGGAAGCGAGCAATCGTATCACTGATGGTGTAAACTCGCACGTGGCCCATGTGCAGCTTGCCAGAGGGGTAGGGAAACATGGAAAGCACATAAAACTTGGGCTTTGATTTCTAGAAAAAAATAACAGAGTATTTGTTAGGCACTTACTAAGAACCCATGTGAATATGTGATTTTCGGCTGTTTATTCAAGGTGATAATAAAACACTCCTAAAAGCTTATTTTTAAAAAAAGTTGCCATAAGGCAAACTGAAGAAGTGTCAAAACCCAAAATTCAAAGTTCTGGTTTAAATTAAAGAATGCCCCACATCAGGCCTGGAGCAATAGTACAGCATGTAGGGCATTTTCCTTGCATGTAGCTTGCCCAGATTCAATTCCCTGACATCCCTTATGGTTCCCTGAGCTCACAAGGAGTAATTACTGAGCATAGAGTCAGGAGTAAGCCCTGTGCACTGCTGGGAGTAGCCCCCAAACAAACAAACAGAAAGAGAAAGTCCCAAATAAAAATTGACAGCAGGAAATGAACACTGATGAAGAGATATATGTTGGAACATAGTATAGTTAAAACTCAATTATAAACAACTTATAACTATATTTCGTGGTGATTTAATATTTAAAAATGCCAAAATAAAACCCAATAACCTCAAACGCTAACTGTACACATATGTATTTTTTAATCTTCTATTTGTTCTTAGAGGAGCACTTCGATCTAGGTTTTTCAATGAATCTCTGGCATAAAGATGCACAAAATTTAAGTATGATCATGGAAGCATACAGACATAAGCCGCCTACAATGGAGCCCTGCCTAAAAGTACCTCCAACAGCCCTGTTGGAACCTGCCTTCCTGCATTGGTTGGGGACATTCTCTTTCAACAGAAAAAGGTGGCAAAGATGACATAAGTAGATGGTGAGACAATCTCAGCTATTAAAGGAAGATTGTTGTTTGTCCCTGAGGTGATGTCCAGGCACCATGAGACCAAAATTATGGAACTCTAACTTTCAGATTAAGCTCCCTTCTGAAAAGCATAGAAAAACATAAATACATCTGAAGACAAACAAGCGGGGAGTCCTTGTTGGCTGGCTAGGTTCTTTTACCTGTAAAATGGGGACTGCTGTCATGGATCATGCCTACAAAGGGACAAGCCCCAAAGCAAAGGTGGTGGCACTAAGTCGACTCCTTATTGAGAACCTTATGCAATACAGGGGGGATGGAGAGACAGCACAGTACCCGATCCAGGTTCAATCTCTGACATGCTATATGGTCCCCCAAGAACAGGGGTCTCAAACTCAATTTACCTGGGGGCCGCAGGAGGCAAAGTCAGGGTGATCCTTGAGTGCAAAGTCAGTAGTAAGCCTTGAACATTGGGGGTGTGTGACCCAAACAACTAAAACAAAACAAATCAAAAAAAGATTCTTCTAGGGCAGGGCCACAAAATGTTGTACGGAGGGCCGGAAACGGCCCACAGGCCTCGAGTTTGAGACCCCTGCCCAAGAACCACCAGGAGTGATTCCTGAATGTAAAGCCAGAAGTAACCCTGAGTTACTCAGTGTAACCCAAAAATTAAAAAAAAAAAAAAATCAAAGAGGTTTTGGCCACCTCTTTCTCTCTCCTACTCTTGACCCACTTGTGAATAATTACTTGCCTTGCATATAGTCAACCTGGGCTCGAACCCTAGCACCCCACCCTGAACATCACTAGGAGTGTTCCCTGAAGGCAAGCCAGGGGTAAGCCCTGAGCACCTCCTGGTGTGGCAATATATTGAACTGTTGAATAATTGTTAGGCTGAAAAATTGTTGCTTTCTGAGGGCCTGATAATTAGTTCCTTATACCAAAGATATTTTTCCCAAAAAGCTTCAGAAATTCTCAAGTGGTCAAGTACATCCCCAGCAGGTATCCCAGGCTGAGTTTTAAGCATTGCGGGGAGTGGCCCTGGCATCCTAACTTAGCATGATCATGGTAATCCCTATTTTTAAAACAAAAAACAAATCTTCACAAACCCTGTCCCAGTGACAGGAGTTTTCTTCCCACCCTGAAGGTTCTGAGGATAGAAGCAACACTCCCTGCTTCTATATGGCGCTGAAGACCAGACTCTCAGATACTGCTTTTATTTACTGCTGCCTTCATTTTTTATTTTTCCTTACTCCCTTCTGAGAGTGCTCCCAGATATTTTTAAGGTCTTTCTTCCTCAAGAATAACGGAAACAATCATAAGACAATATCCATAACTCTTCTTTTGATGTGGGATGGAGGACTGGATAGAGGATAATAAATCACTGGGGTTTTTGTTTGTTTATTATTGTTTGCTGTTGTGTTTTGTAAAGTTGCAGTAGAAGAAACCAGAAATTAAATTATTTTCAAATTTCATTTGACCCCTTGCTTTTAACTTCCTTCAGCAAAGATGTTAAACAAACCTTTAACAGAACTGCTAATGTGTAGGCAAATAAAAGAGAATGGAACATTTCTCTGTGCTGCCTGTAAAATGAGCAGTGTAGAAAGGAAAGCTACTCGGGCCGGGCGGTGGCGCTGGAGGTAAGGTGCCTGCCTTGCCTGCGCTAGCCTAGGACGGACTGCGGTTCGATCCCCCGGCGTCCCATATGGTCCCCCAAGAAGCCAGGAGCAACTTCTGAGCGCATAGCCAGGAGTAACCCCTGAGCGTCACAGGGTGTGGCCCAAAAACAAAAAAAACAAAAAAACAAAAAAACAAAAACAAAAACAAAAACAAAAAAAAGGAAAGCTACTCAAAGCTTTCCTGGAGCAAAGCAATCAATAAGGGGGCTAGGCATGTGGCTTAGTGGAAGAACACTTGTTTTACATGTGTGAAGCTCTGGGTTCAATGCCCAGAGCGGGCACACCACACACACAAACACACACACACACACACACACACACACACACACACACCTGTCATCATGAAAAAAGAACAAGTAGATTGGTAGACACACACAATGAAAAATCATCCTAAAATGATCAGTCCCTAGAAGTGGAGGGAATACAGCACAATGACCAAATACTTAGAGTAAAAACTGTGGTCCCTGGTTCTTAGGAATCTTCAGATACAGGAATGAAATCCTGGAGTCAGGGAGCTCTGGGATCCTCCTGTTCTTTAAGAAAATAAAGGGACAGAAAGGCCTCTCGACTTACAAGCACACCCCTCAAAAGAGATCCCAAACCTAATTCTGTTCTTGGGTGCATATTTGAAAGTATGGCAACTGTTCACTGCATCCCAAACTTATTCATCTCTGCAAGGATAAATTGGCTTGGGGACTTTTGGGGACAAGGAAAAAGAACTGAAAAAGAGCTCTCTGGGATCCAAATAAACAATAAAACCCTTGATTTAATCTACTGCGTCACTTTCCACTTGAACATTTTTTACATTATACCTATTTTGTATTATAATTACCTTGTTTTCATTACAGTGATTTATTTTTGTATCAAGCTTATTTAACAAGCCATCTTACCTCCAAACACTTTCTTTATAAGCATCTCCTTTTTGTATGTCTCTCCAACAAAGATTAAGTAGCTAAATCAAGTGATTCATTATATACCGGCTAAGCCAAAACCGAGTTTATAGGAGATATAGAAAAAAGTACTGTGAGCAGAAGTCTTTAATATTCGTGACTATTTCTGTTTATTGCAGAAAAGGTATTCAGCTTACTGCCTGCCCCTGCCTTTTGCTTTGCTGGGTGAAGTAAGTCATTTTCTTCTGTGACAATGAAATCAATTCTCTCCTCTGGGGGTGGGAATGAAAGAAGAAATAATGGGAGTTTATGTTATAATTGAGGAGGAATCTGATTGAAAGGGAAATTTTCATAATTATGTGAAAGCGTAAGAATTCAAGCCTTTAAAAGAAATTAAGACTGTAAGTGATGGGTGAAGGGGATGGTTTTTATAAGTGGGTCCCATTTTTTTCTGTCAGTTTCTGACGTCAGAGAAGAGAATTACTGCTTCTTTATAAATTCCGATCTAAAGCTGAAGCTCTTTTTGTTGGCCACTCCTGGCCACTGGGGGCCTGTAGGACTCTTCCGGGGGGGGGGGGGGGGATACTCATGCAGGTGGTACCATAGATGGAGCTGAGAGCCTCATACATAGTTCCATTACTGGAACATGAACCTTGCTCTGTCACATCGTACGTAGCTACAAGCCCAACCAATGATCTACCCTCACATCTGGGCCTCCGTTTTCATGACCCTCCCTTTCTCCCTTTACCCCCCACCCCCACCATGAAGATAAGAAGCCCCATCTTCAGTGCTATTTCAGGATGAAAGGAATTAAATGAAATGATGGTGCCTATTAAGGCTCATTAATGGAGGGAAAGTTTATTAAATGAAAGTTCTTTTTATAATGAGGATAATGATGATGAGGTCCTGACATTCAACTCTGAGAAACTGGTATTTTGAGTGGATTTCAAGTGTGTCTAATATCAGTATAAGGATGATGAGAAAAGGCTTCAAAATCATCAGCCTCTAGACTTATTCTAGGGTTCCTGACAAGGGCACAACCTACATCGACCCCTGTCTCATATACAACACCTGGGTTTGTAAAATGTGATCAGTCACATTTTCTTATTTGACTTCCAAACAATTTGAAGATAAACAACACTAAGAACCCCAAAATGAGGCTACACTAACTTCTTTTTTTGTTTGTTTGTTTTTGGACCACACCCGGCGGTGCTCAGGGGTTCCTCCTGGCTGTCTGCTCAGAAATAGCTCCTGGCAGGCACGGGGGACCATATGGGACACCGGGATTCGAACCAACCACCTTTGGTCCTGGACCAGCTGCTTGCAAGGCAAACGCTGCTGTGCTATCTCTCCGGGCCCAAATTTCTTAAGAGTAGAGCCCATACCTGGATTCCTCAACAAGTGCTTGCCTGACATCACTCTTCCCTTCTAAGCTTGATGGAAGGGATCATGCAGAATATCACTTACTTAATTCTAAACCTCTCTTACTCCATTTATTGAAATACAATTATAGTTCTATTAATTCTCTACAAGAGCCCATACCCAGCCGTACTAGGGGACTAAGGGACTAGAGGAAATCCTGGTGATGCACTGCCTAGCAGTGCAGGTCTAAGAATCATTCAGTATTTATTTGTTTATTTATTTAGTTTGTTTTTGGATCAAACCCGTCAGCACTCAGGAGTTACTCCTGGCTCTACGCTCAGAAATGGCTCCTGGCAGGCTCAGAGGATCATATGAGATGCCGGAATTCAAACCACTGTCCTTCTGCATGCAAGGCAAACACCCTACCTCCAGGCTATCTCTCTGGCCCCTGAATCATTCAGTATTTAAAAATCAAACAAACTTAAAGCTTCAGAAGCTTAAGTATGCAGCCCACCTGGGTTTGACCAAGTAAGCACAGCACTTGGAGTGAGTCCGGAGAACAGCCAGTTATAGGAGAACCAAACCAAACCAAACCAAAACATATTCCTGAGAAGAACGAAATATCACAAGAACGAAACATTCAACTTCAAAATGTTTGGAGATCGTTAAATGACAGTCTATAACAGAATGGGGAGAAAATCAATTTTCTACTCAGCATTCAGAATAAAACTCCTTCTTAAAGTTTGCTTCCAGGGCCCGGAGAGATAGCACAGCGGCGTTTGCCTTGCAAGCAGCCGATCCAGGACCAAAGGTGATTGGTTCGAATCCCGGTGTCCCATATGGTCCCCCGTGCCTGCCAGGAGCTATTTCTGAGCAGACAGCCAGGAGTAACCCCTGAGCACCGTCGGGTGTGGCCCAAAAAACAAAAAACAAAAGTTTGCTTCCAAAATATTCTTTGGGGCTGGAGATATAGTACAGGGCTTAAGGTACTTGCCTTGCACATAGGTGACCCCATTAAATCCCTGAAATGCTATAGTACCCCAAGCATTCTCAGGAATGACCTCTGGACAATACTGAATACGGACACAAAATGCAAAACAAATAAATAAGCAAACAAAAATCCAAAATAGAGTTAGCACATGCATAGGTCATGTGGACTGAGATTTTTTTTTCTTACCTCCAAATGAGGTCAAAGTTAAGCTTGCATTGGATACTCTTACTTTTTATATCTTGTCCCTTTAGATCTTTTCATTTTCTTTGTCATCTATCCCATCTCTTCAAATATCTAAGTTCATTGCTGACCAATGCCCAAGCCATGCTTCAGTCAACACAAACAGCTGCCCTTTCATTGGACAAAGAATCAGGTATGATTGAGAAGCAGAAGGTGCAGGAAGCTCAGTCCAGTGACGTGCTGTCTCCTGCAGCTAAGAACGATTCAACTATTTGCTTTGGACCTTTTCTCTTTATGCAGAGATTCTACATGATTTATCCGGAAACTATTACAAAAGGATGGTCAGAATTTACAAATACAACTATCTTTGAGTGCCTTGTTCTCATTAGACCAAACATTTTGTATAAAAAAATAAAATAAAATCACTTATCTATTTGTCACTTGGACCAACGTTGAGAAGGGTTAATGCATTTATAACAGATTCCCATCCAAAACTGGCTATAGCTCAGCACATCACACAGCTGACTCAGGCACGTGGCCCAGAAGCCAAGGGCCACTCTTTAGACGAATGTTATATGGTAAAGCTATGACCCATGCTTACCCCCTTCCCATGGAGCACCAAAATTAAAACGTGTGAACAGACACCAGGAGTGCAACCACCCCAGAAGCACTATGAACACAACAAAAGAGTGTAGTAACATCCATGAGCACCCATCTCTCAACTAACAGTGCTGTGTCTGTCAAAGAGAACTGTGTCTGTATGTTTAAGTACCACACTCAACTACAGTTCCAGCATGCAGCACAACCAAAAGGGATGAGTAGCACCACCAAGCATACATAGGTCCCGCCATCACCACAATAATAACCACAGATCTCAGGCGAGATGAGTCCACAGTCCCTACCCTGAGTCCATTCCTCCCCCCTGCGGAATACTCACATCAACTTCTGATATCCTAGAGGCCTGGTCCTTGATTTGTGGATGCCACCACTTTTCCACATCTTTCCTAGTCTGCAGCACATAATCGTTTGTCCACTTTCCAGTGGCACTGTAAATACCTCTGTTACAGTAGCTTGGAAACACTCGTCTTTCCTGCGGGATGACCTCCAGCCATCCTCTTTGCTGTCTTTTCAAAAGAGAGGCCCAAGCCCCCAGTCTCTGCCAAGCAGGAGCCATTCTTGGAAAAGGGAGAGGCCTGAAACTGAGCAGAAAGCACAAATGAGAATCCAGAAATCCCCTTCCAAGCATATCTTCCTGCTCAGTCTAGTGCAGCCTTCCCTACCTACTCCCACACCTTCTTCTTGTTATTTGGATAAATTCCTTCCCGGTAAAGAATAGTTTTTAAGTTAAAGTAAAATTTAAAATGAACATATAAATGTCATCAGGGCAACCCTCAAAGATAAAAAACAAAAACAAAAAAAAAACTTAAAAGACCAAGGGAGAAAATTCAATACCAAGGCTAGCTCCTACCATGGGCTGTTTGAGAGGCAATGTCCCCCCACATCCCTTAGTCAGCCCTGGTCTGCCCAGTCAGATTCCCATCATTCAGGTATCAGAAGTGCTCCAGTACACAACAGCTGGGCCTGAGGCTCCCATTTCAGGATTCCCAAGAAGACTAGAGACTGAGTTACTCTTTACATTTCACACAAATACTATATGTATGTTTTTGTTCGTTTGTTTGTATTTTAACTGGAAGAGCTGGAGCAATAGAATAGCAGATAGGGCAAACCTTGCACTCAGCCAACTTGGGCTCAGTCCTTGACCCCCAAATTGTCCCCCAAGCTCTGACAAGAATGATTCCTGAGTGCAGAGCCATGAGTTACCCCTGAGCATCAATGGTATGGCCCCAAAACAAAACAAAACAAAACAGAAACTGGCAGGCTGAAGCAGGAAATAGCTTATATTTAGATGCCTGCTTATTTTATTTTATTAGTTTTTCATCACACACATGTAGACTGACACTACACTATTCTTGGCACTAGGGCAGTGGTCGGCAACCTTTTTTTTCAACTGAGCCAAATCTCGCCAAAACCACAATTGAAATTTATTTTGAGAGTCACACAGGGCGCGCACTGACAGAGGCTAGGAGCAGAGTCCTGACTCCTGGAGCGGCCACCCGGCACACAGAAGAGCCAATTTAAAAGTATAAAGAGCCACATGTGGCTCGCAAGCCGCAGGTTGCCAACCACTGCACTAGGGATACATCAGTGAACAAAACCAACTCCTCCTCTCCTGCTTTCATCAGGAAGTTAAAGGCAGGTAAGGAATGCACAAGCAAATGCATAAGGTGTGTAACATTGGTGAGTGCTGTGGTTTCCTGAGATGCAAGTCATAAGTTGGACCCACCAGAACATCCTAGTGCAATGCAAAATTCAGCTGAAAAACTTTATTGATTTTCTCTAAAGGTGAATTCCCAAAATGACCTCATACAAAAAGTTTCACATTTTATCAATGCTGAAAGGCTGGAGTGATAATTCATCAAATATTTAAGATTTATAACTAAATAGCCTTAACTTCTATCTTTCTTGCCTAATCAAGAAGCAACTGAGGGGGAGTTATCACAGCAGTTAAAGCTCTTGTCTTGCATGTGGCCAACCTGGATTTGATCCCCGGCATCCCTTATGGTCCTCTGAGCACTGCCAGGAGTGATTCTTGAGTGCAGAGAAGTAGCTCCTGAGCATGCCAGGTGTGACCCTCCCCCCCAAAGAAAACATAATCGAGAAAAAAACAGATGAAAATAGATCGCTCAAAACCAAAGAAGAAATAAAGGAAAATTAAGCTAGTTTCATCCTCTGATTTTTTTTTTCTTTTTCGATTTTTGGGTCACACCCAACTGCGCTCAGGGGTTATATTCCTAACTCTACACTCAGAAATCACTCCTGGCAGGCACGGGGGACCATAAGGGATGCTGGGATTCGAACCACCATCCTTCTTCATGCAAGGCAAACGCCTTACCTCCATGCTATCTCTCTGGCCCTTATTTTCTGATTCTTTCAAAGACTTTCCTAGGGTTTGGTTTATTTCACAAATGAGTCATGAATGTTGCCGAGAGTTCAGTATACACTGACTGAAACTCAACCATCAATAATTTTTTAACACTGTATCTCATGGTGATTCAATAAAAATGTTTTTTTTTTAAAAAGGAGTTCATTATAGGCTTATATAAATGTGGATACTGGAATATAAGCCTTGAACAAATGAACACTCATATAAAACAGTATTCCAGTTTGGCATTTCTTTTTTTTTTTTGTTTGGGGGCCACATCGGGTGCTCATATTTTGATAACAGCTGGTGCTAGGTGATTGGGCCATGACTCCGATAGGCATAAGCAGATGCACCAACCCTTTTGAGCTATCTTCAACCATTTGAAACTACCATTTGAGCTAGCTCAGCATATTCTGTAAAATTCTGATCTGCCAAAATTCTAAAAATACCAGTTCTCACTGTATTTAACTTCTTTGGGAAGAGAATCAGAAACAGATTTTTTTTTAAAAACTCCCCATCCCTTGACTTTGGCTATGTAAAAGTGTGCAGATGTGTCCAGAGAGACATTACAAAATCAGTGGAACCTGGGCCAGAGAGATAGCACAGCAGAGAGGGCATTTGCCTTGCACACAGTCAACTTAGGTTGGATCTCCAGGATCCCATGTAGTCATCCAAGTCCTGCCAAAAAATAATCTAATTGTACAGAGCTAGGAGTAAGTCCTGAGCACAGCCAAGTGTGGCCCCCAAACAAACAACAAAAACAAAACAAAAAATTGATGGAACATCAGTAATTTCATGCCATCAACCTAATATATATATATTAATCTGCCTATATATTTATAATATACATTAAAGGCTATATTGATACTAGTTATTAATTCATAAATAAGCATGAATAGTTTTAAATAAATATATTGACATTAACATACTACTTATACTATATAGATTTTTTACAAAAAGGCAATGACATTTGGTTTTAGTAATTGTATTTCTATTTAAAAGATGTAGGTCCAGGATCATAAATTTTAGGTGAGTCCTATCATTTCTTTCCTAGATAGTCCCCAAGAGAAAATGTTTGCCAAAACTGAAACTTCAAGATTATTCATACCCTAAAGAGCTCACATGAGGAACATTAAAAATGAGTTATAGGGTCACACTCCCATTTATAAATAATAAGTACAAAATGTAGAGAAAGATGAATAATACAGTGGTTGAAAGGTACTAAGAGAGCAAAGCTTAAAAGTTCTCATCATTGAGGCCCAAGAGAAAGTTCAATAGGTTGAATGCACAGCTAGTCTACAGGCCACACACAGTTGGTGTCTCAGTACTAAATCTTCCCCCCAAGCACTACCAGGAGTGATTTTAGAGGACTAGGCTGAGAGTAGGCCCTGAGCTCAACATCAAAGAAACAAATAAAAAAGTTTGCATCATTTCATAATATATACGAATACTGAATCATCATGTGTATACTTGAAGTTAATATGGTTCATGACATTATATCTTTTTTTTTTTTTTTTTTTTTTTTGTGGTTTTTGGGTCACACCCGGCAGTGCTCAGGGGTTATTCCTGGCTCCAGGCTCAGAAATTGCTCCTGGCAAGGCACGGGGGACCATATGGGATGCCGGGATTCGAACCGATGACCTTCTGCATGAAAGGCAAATACCTTACCTCCATGCTATCTCTCCGGCCCCATGACATTATATCTTTTTTTTTTTTTTTTTTTTTTTTTTTTGGTTTTTGGGCCACACCCGGCGATGCTCAGGGGTTACTCCTGGCTGTCTGCTCAGAAATAGCTCCTGGCAGGCACGGGGGACCATATGGGACACCGGGATTCGAACCAACCACCTTTGGTCCTGGATCGGCTGCTTGCAAGGCAAACGCCGCTGTGCTATCTCTCCGGGCCCATGACATTATATCTTAATAAAAATCCTAAGATTTAGGTTGATAGAAATAAGCTGGGCAAAAGTAAAAAGGAAAGAGTAAATACAAATGACTGGTAAATATGTGAAAAAATTCTAGCTTTTTTATGTTGTTCTGTTTTTTGGGGGCTTTTTTTTAAGATCATGCCCCATGGTACTCAATGGCCTCCCCTAGTAAGATGTGGGGTAATGGTTGCTAGGAACTGAACCGGGGACTCCAGCATATAAAGTATTCACCCCAAACCTTTGAACTCTCTTCCCAACCAAAAAAATATAAAGATTAAAGCTAAGTTTAAAAACATAAATTAAAAAAATAAAAACATAAATTAAGACAATGAATTATTTTGTTAATCAGATAGGCAGAACTTTATTAAATAAAATATATTTTTTATATACTTCCACTGTGAAATGTGAATTGATTCCGCCTATTTAATAAGCAATCTAGTAATAGGGTCAAGGCTAAGAAAAGTTCATGGTCTTTATAATAGGAGATCCTCTGTAAGATTCAGAAGTACCCCAAGTATTGAGATAAACTTTAGTCCAGAACTTCCCAGAGCTTATCTGTGTTTCCCTCCTTAACATCCCAAGTTTTGCTCTGTACCATTCCACACCAAGCCCGATGGGCATGGTTTACTTGTGATAAAGAGAAGCTCTTTTATTAGAGGTCTCCCTCTGAGGATTGGAAAGAAGTGGCTCATATCTTACATTTAAGACCAAATGTTCAGAGGCTAGAAACATGGTATAGCATGTAAGGTGCTTCTCTTGCACACAACAGACAGGAAGGCATTCAATCCCTGGCACTGCAAACGGTCCCCAAAGCATGGGATCAGGAGTGATCCCAGAGCATAGAGTCAGGAGTAGGTCTAGAGCACAGCTGAGTGTACCCTCACCCACCTTTCCCCACCCTCTAGCCCAGTGAGTATGCAAAGACCCTCTTCTTTCTTCAGTTCTGACTCACCCAGTTCCTTGTCTATCTTACTTCTTTCTCCATATACATTCAAGGCATCAACCCTCATTACTCCATTTCTCTGTAGTCAACTCTGCCTTCACCCTGACTTGAAGCTGATGGTTCAGTTTTTAAGAATGGTAGCATTTGACCAGGATGGAGTAAGGGAGTTGGTGGTGGAAGGGGGCGGGAAGGACCCAACCTGACAATCATATGTGGATCTAAAAATAATATAGAATGGGAGGCAGGCAAAGAAAGAAAACACTAAAGGGCATTTATTTGTATGTAGGAATTTACCTGGGGAAATTCACAGTAAAGAAACTACGCTTTGGGGCTGGAGAGATAGCATGGAGGTAGAGTGTTTGCCTTGCATGCAGAAGGTCAGTGGTTCGGAAAACAGCATCCCATATGGTCCCCCGGGTCTGCCAGGAGCGATTTCTGAGCATAGAGCCAGGAGTAACCCCTGAGCGCTGCCGACTGTGACCCAAAACACCCTCCCCCCTAAAGAAAAAGAAAAGAAACTATGCTTTGTGGGGGCCCTAACCGTGTCCAAAATCTATCTTGGCTTTGCGAGAGAGAGGAGAGAGGAGAGAGGAGAGAGGAGAGAGGAGAGAGAGAGAGAGAGAGAGAGAGAGAGAGAGAGAGAGAGAGAGAGAGAGAGAGAGAGAGAGAGAGAGAGAGAGAGAGAGAGAGAGAGAGAGAGAGAGAGAGAGAATCTAGCTTGGCTTTGCAGTTACAAATTTCCAAAAAAGAAAAGAAACTATGCTTTGTGGGGGCCCTAACCCTGTCCAAAATCTATCTTGGCTTTGCAATTGAGAGAGAGAGAGAGAGAGAGAGAGAGAGAGAGAGAGAGAGAGAGAGAGAGAGAGAGAGAATCTAGCTTGGCTTTGCAGTTACAAATTTCCAAAGAGAAAGACAGAGACAAAGACAGAGAGACAGAGACAAAGAGAGACAGAGACAGAGAGAAACAGAGAGACAGAGACAGAGAGAGAAACAGAGAGACAAAAGAGAGAGAGAGAGAATCTAGCTTGGCTTTGCAATTACAAATTTCCACAGAGAGACAGAGACAGAGACAGAGAAAGACAGAGAGAGACAGAGAGACAGAGAGACACAGAGAGAGAGAGAGAGAGAGAGAGAGAGAGAGAGAGAGAGAGAGAGAGAGAGTCTAGCTTGGCTTTGCAATTACAAATTTCTACAGAGAGAGACAGAGACAGAGAGAGAGAGAGAGAGAGAGAGAGAGAGAGAGAGAGAGAGAGAGAGAGAGAGAGAGAGTCTAGCTTGGCTTTGCAATTACAAATTTCCAGAGAGACAGAGACAGAGACAGAGAGAGACAGAGAGACAGGGCGAGAGAGAGAGAGAGAGAGAGAGAGAGAGAGAGAGAGAGAGAGAGAGAGAGAGATTGCTGTCAAGAGCCTTAACTTCTTCTAAAACAAGGTGGACCCCAAAAGTCTGAGGATCTTGGGGGTCTTACACACTGGCCATGTCCTGCGGGCCACAGAGATGCACCGGACGACTTTTAACTGAATGCAAAACCCGGCCGAAGAAGCAAAGACCCAGAAATGAGGGCCGAAGGACCTCGAGCCCCAAACTAGGTGCTCACTTGAGGCCTCCAGGTAAAGGGTCCAGACCCATGCCCCGGGCCTGTGGCAGCAACCGGAGATTTGTCACCTGGGAAACCTGCCCACACTTTCCCTTTCCTGAACCTCGCAAGTCAGAACCCCCCCGCCCCCCCCCCAGATCTGAGGCGGAGGAGATGGAGTCGCATTTCTAGTTCGGAGTCAGAGGTTTTACCTGCAGACAGACTCTCTGCCTCGCTTCCCACCTTAGGCAAACGCGGCCCGGCCGGGCACCATGGGCGCCGCCATCTTGTCAGAACAACAACTTTATTCAGAGTCGCCGCCGGGGACAAGGACAGCAGGCGAGGCGCTGCAGCTGCAGGAGGCGGAGCAAGGCCTGTTTGCCGCTTTCCTTGGTCTTTGTTTGCATTTTGGGTGGCTGCAAGGTCTTTGCACTTAATTCCTGCCCACGGTCCATGCATATAGTCCCCCCACTCCTTCCCTAAACCTGGTCTGTTCACCTGATGTGGTGTGTAAGCAAAATTCCTGGCAATTCTTAGGGGTTCATTAGTACAATTCTTGTTTCTAATATTAATCATTTTTATTTTGACTTTGTAGAGATTGCACTTTGGGGAAGGCGCTTACCTGACAGGCGGCCCACCAGGGTTCAATCCCCAACACCGCATATGAGTGTCCTGAGCTTTGCCAGGAGTGATTTCCTGATCACAAAGCCAGGAGTAAGGCTTGAGCACAGACAGGTGTGGTAATAATAATAATAATAATAATAATAATAATAATAATAATAATAATAATAATATAAAATAATAATAAAAAAGCCTACCACACTAATCCCCCCATTTTGTTTTGTTCTGTTTGGTTTGGGTTTTCCTTTTTCTCTTTTTGTCCTTCCTCTTTTCTTTTTTATTATAATTTTTATTTTAATCATAGTGGCTTACATATCGTTCTCAGTAATATTTTAGATACATACTAACATTGAGTCAGGGGAATTCCCACCACCGAATTGTCCTCCCTCCACCCCTCTTCCAGTCCTGCCTGCCATAGCCTCCCCTCTCACCTCTAGGCCTGCTAGAATGACTGGTCCCCTCTGTGTCTAGCTTACTACTTAGTGATCTTACAACTGTTTGGTCATGATATCTCCATTATATCCCCCTCTCATTGGGAGGCGGGACTAGATAAAGTTATATGGTTTTGTTTGAAGAAGAGAAAAGTAATAAGATGGGTAAAAAAATATATATATACCGAAAATGGGCGGAGTTAAATTTATATTCACAGTTTCCAGAGAGGGGCTCCTCCCGATTTTTTTAATTTTTTAATTTTTAATTTTTGTTTTACTTTTTTAATATTTTTCCCTTCCTTTTCTTTTTCTTATCAACAGAACCATAGAACTTGAATCATCTTGTTCTGCCACATAAGTTGAGAAAAAAAAAAAAAGTGGATGAAACCAGAGGCAAGCAGTCTCACGAACGTTGAGTAGAAATAAAAAATGACCAGACCTGAATACCTAATCCAAAGTCAACTACAATGGAATCAAGAGACCCAAACCACAACAAGCTATACGCAAAAGGGACCTGTTACACCAGCAGTCCAGGGGGCTAAGGGTGGAGATATGGGATACATGCTAGGAAAGGAGCAGGTGGGTAGTCAACACAGGTGGTGGGAATTGCCCCAATTCACTGGCACTATGTACCTTAAACTTAACTGTGAAAGACTTGTAATTCACATTGATCTTAATAAAAACTACTAAAAATAATAATGATGATAAATAATAATAAAGATGAACCATAATTATTATAACATTGATGAGACTCAGTGATAAAAAGCCTGTCTTGTAAGTTTGAGGGCTGTGAGACCACATGTTTAATCTCCAGTGCCATCCCACGTGCCTGAGCATTACCCTACCTGCCCTTAGGTTTGGGGGATCCTAGGTGACACAGCTAAAATGTGCACTAATGTATAAGCAACTAACGTATATGTTTGGGTTAGAGAGCGAATACAGCCATGGTGGCCCTGGATTTGATACCCCACACCATATATGAGAACCTCCAGAAGTGAACACAGAGCCAGGAATAACCCTAAGAACATGTAGGTGTGGCCCTAAAACAAACAACAATAAAGTGTATGGGATTCAAGGAGTACCACAACTCACAAATTAGTGTGAATACAGCAAATGTGTAATCGCTATTGAGCACCACAGTCATGTGGATACAGTTCCAGATTGTTGTAGAAACAAGGTAAAATCAATATTGGGCTTACAGGGATAAAGATGCTCAGGTCCAGAGCTTGAACACAGACTGCCTAAGGTCACCCAGCTAGTTGCTGGCCAATCCCAGATATTAAGCCATGTCTCCTACTTCCTCCAGTTTTGGGACCAGATTTAAACAAACCACTAGAAACATAGTTTCATACATTAACATGCCACAAGAAGTCACTGAACTCTCATGTCAGGCTGCACCAGACACAACTGCTAATATGTTTCTCTAATTTACCCAGAACGTTAAATTCTAAATTGCTTCTGCCCTTATTTTGTTTCAAGAGCTCCTTTTCCTCTTATAAATTCAAGTTAACATTGACATTTCCAGGAGATTATTTCAAATTGAATTTTTCTAAAAGTCATTTGCTTTACCAGAAAGCTATTTTACATCAGAGAAGACAGTAGCATGTAAATCCTTTTCACTCCTTAAACATTTGCTGAAGAGATACATTATTAAATAAAATACACAAATTCTTGGGCTATATAAAGACTTAGGTTGCACTTAAAAATTTTTAAGGGAAAGAAAGTAAAAGAAATACATTTGTCATTATATACATGATAAGAAGTTTCAAACATCATGTCCTAGGCTATATCCTATGATGATATACAAGGACCATGGGGTTCTATGGGTCTTTTCTGGCTTGCTTTCTTTTCTTTTTTTCCTAGGTCACCCAAGCTATTCTCAGGAACTCTGAGTTATTCATGGTTATGGCCAACTAATCAGTCTGGGTGGTTCATTTTTAGGGCTTGAGGATTCTGGGCTGTGTGGGCCTTGTGGTGCTAGGGACCACCAAGGCCTCTGGGGCTAAACTTGCAATAGTCAGAAAACATGCTGTGCTCATTTTTGAGCTTCGATTTTAGAGCATGCTTTGCTGTGCTCCTAGGCCCTTTGTAGGCAGGTGTTTTTCATCACAAAAAATTTCTATAATCATTTCACCTATTCTCTTTGCTTGTGGTGTAGGCTGAATAATAGGCCTCCAAAATATCCAGGTGCTAATTCCTGGAACCTGTGAATGTCACCTTACATAGCAAGAGGTTTTGCACATATCATTAAAGTAAGAATCTTGACATGAAAATATTATCCTGAATTCTTCTCATGGGCCCTTAATGCAGTCGCAAGTGTTCTGATGAGAGAGAGAGGCAAAGGGAGATTTGAGATGAAAGGAGATCATGTGACTCCTGAAACAGATACTAACTTGATGACTAAAGAAATGAAGAAAAAACCATGAGCCACAGAATATAAGGAGCACAGGTCTAGAAGATACAAAAAAAAAAACACAAACAAACAAAAAAACAAGAAGAATCATAATAAAATTTGCTTATGATTTTGCAATTGTTGAGTAGAAACCCAAACAACTAAAGGCATAGTCCTCTTTTTTTTTTTTTTTTTTTTTTTGGTTTTTCGGCCACACCCGTTTGATGCTCAGGGGTTACTCCTGGCCAAGCGCTCAGAAATTACCCCTGGGGTGGGGGCACATATGGGACGCCGGGGGATCGAACTGCAGTTCTTCCTTGGCTAGCGCTTGCAAGGCAGACACCTTACCTCTAGCGCCACCTCACCAGCCCCTAAAGGCATAGTTTTAAAGAGATATTTGTAAAAACCATGTTCATAGAGGTATTTTTTACATTAACCCAATGGCTGGATAATTCCAGATATCCATGAATAGGTAAGTAAATATGGCATCTACTTATAGTTAAATATCACTGAGGCTTAAAAAAGAAAGAAAATTCTGACATTTCTCTGCTTCTGTGTTGCTAGTTGTGCCTTCAATATCTCACTCCTCAGTTTTTCTCTTCCCAACCATCCCCTCAGATAATAGAGCAAAATTATCTACCATGTTATCTCCTTGCCCCTTCCCCATCTTCCATTGACTAATGGAACTGGTCAAGGTGTTAGTATCCTGGATTAAACAGAGCACAGTTTTAGAAATGGTAATGACCACCTTGCTTGCGTTCTTTCATAGATGGCTTCAAATTTATTTGGGTCAGTATGATTTCATTTTGCTAACCTGTGTTCATTTTTTTTGCCTCTTGAAATTTGCTCTCTGTCTAATATAAAAGCATGCACTGTGTCAGAAATGTCCAGGAAAGGGAATGTCTGTTTCTTTGGCTTGTTTCTTTCCGTAGTATAAAATTGAGATTTTTCCCCCCCTCTTTCCTTATCTCATTGGGTGAAGCACACTCACTAGAAATGAACTCATTTAAAGTTGTAAATATTTCCAACCAGACATTGATTTCCATACTGTTGTGACTTTTCCGAAAGCAAGTAACAGCAGCAGGCATGTAAATCTTCATGTGAGTTGTCAGGTTTCAGATACTAATTCAGATCTTCTGAGAACAATCCTCCATGGTCCATGATGGGAGATGAGAGCTGGTCCCAAGATTCTTGCTGCTCTATAGACTGTTTGTTCCCCAGTAAAATGCCTTGGCTGTGAGCCTCACAACTCTTACTGTGATGATCTCTAATTATCTCCTACTCCTCCCCCTTTCCTGATCATGGTTACTAGAATTTTAGGAAACCACTCCTTGATCCCCAGCACTACATAAGCTTCCCTAAACATCATCAAGAATAGCTCCTGAGCACAGAACAATGAGTAAGTCCTGACCACTGCCAGGAGTAGCTCAAATGCTCCTTCCCAGATATAATTTCAGAAAAACATTCCTTGCCCTGATTCTTAGCCATTTTATCCTGAGGATATGACTTCCCAGGTGTAAGGTCTGATTTAAACCAATTTAATCTTCTCATTGCTGAATAAAGTCAGTTGAGGCAGGCACATGCCCTGAAGCTGAGCTCTCAGAAACCAAGAATGTGATCTGGGAACACCAGATCCCAGTCTCTCTTTTTGCAGTTGGGAATGAGAAACCAGGAACTACAGAAGTTATTCTAGAATTTGATAGAAGATGCTGAGGCTGGAGGCAGAAAACGAAGTTCAGAGTGGGAAACTAGTATTGTGAAAGGTATTGGCAGATCAAACTTTGCCTGAAGCTGCTTACCTTTCATCACACAGGAGCCAGGGATGCCTCTTAACTGCTTTAGTCAGATCAACTGGAGTTTTCTTGAAAATACAGTTATTTCTGTCTGGCAACGAGCAACAAAGCTGCCCTTTTCTCTTTACTAAATTCTGTTATCTGTTTTTTTTTTTTTTTCAATATCTTCTACAATCCTCCACTCTTTTTCTTTCTAAGAGGAGGGGGGGGTAGTCAAGCTTTACTCCTGATTCTACACTCAGGAATCACTCATGGCAGGCCTTGAGGGATCATATGTGGTGCTAGGGATTTATTGAACCAGGCCATCACGGTGCAAAGCAAAGCACCTTACCTACTCACTCTACTGTTTCTTGGGTCTGACCCTTCACTCTTGTCCAGTTCAGATCACAATGCCCAGTTCCAGCCATCATTCCCTTTTACCTAGATTCCTGCAAAAGTGTCTAATCGTTATCTCATTTAACTAAGCTATTTGCCTCTGCAGGAGTACATGGTGGGTACTCAGGATCTGGATTTCAATACAGCATTGGACTGGAGAAAGTGCTAATGATCTATTCTAAAGCATATGCTCTATATGCTAGGGCTTGGAGCTCTATTCAGCTCTGCACAGTCCCAAGCAGCACCAGATGTGACCCCAAACCAATAAATAAATAAACACAATCTTTGTTAATAAATGGAGAACACTTGGTTTTGCTTGATCATGTACTGACTCCATATTTTTAATTCACCTATTTGATAAATAGGTGTGAGACTCCCCATACCAAATCAATGCTCACAGTGCTTTTCTTAGGGTGTATGTATCTAGAGTCATACCCTGTGATGCTCAGAGGACCATGTAGTGACAGGGTTGGAACCATATATGGCTACATACAAGACAATTACCTTGATTTCTGAAGTGTCTCTTTGGCTCTTGTAGTGCAGTTGTGATCAGAATGAAAAATTTAAGTGTCCCTTGCTGGGCACATTCTCAGCTGAGGTCGAACAAAGCAATACAGTGTCTCCTGGCTTCACTTTATATACTATAAACAGGGTTCTTTCCCCCTGTACATTAAATGACATTTTTGCATTGTTTAGGGCATGTTCTTGGAAGTTTCACTTTTTAAATGGCTCCCAAACACAGTGTTGAAGTTATATCTCAGATTCTTAAGCACAAAGAGAAACTCTATCATGCTTGGATGACAGTGTTGATGCCAGAAGTTCAATATTAATGAGTCAGCTACATAGTAAAGAATATAACCATATATTATATATGAATATATATAAATTATATAAATAATATATCCATATTAAAGAATATATCAGATCAATAGTACAGCAGGCAACAGTGCAGCAGGCAATTTGCTTGCTTTGCATGCCGCTAACCCAAGTTCAATCTCCAGCATCCCATATGATTCTCCGAGCCCACCAGGAAGTGGTGCAGAGTCAGTTAGGTATGGAAAAAGAAGGAGGAGGAGGAGGAGGAGGAGAACTAGGAAGAGAGAAGTGGAAGAGATGGAGAAGAAGAAGATTATTCTGAATTGATTAGTTGACAAAAATGGCCAGAAGTTCTCGGTAATGGTGTGGGACCTGCAAACTTAGTGCTGGTAACAATCCAGAGAATAAAACTTCCTGGAGCAGTGAGAAGGGTTTTAGCCTTGCATGATTTGGTCACTAGGCCTGGGCTGACTACATTACAATTTAAAGATGTAAACATCTGGGTAAATTACTCCCTGAGTCTCAATTACTCTGTAAAATGAGGTTTATTGTACCAATGTGGATTAAAAGATATTGTCATGTATTCATGGTATCATGTTGTTGTATTACATAATTAAGGAAGGGGCTGGATGGCGGTGGATGGCGATGGATTTCTTTCTGCCACCCCAGGCCACATGGCTCTGCAACCCCATTTAGCCGGCGGGTTCCAGGCCCAGGTACTCGGCGTAATCACTCACTCACAGGCAGGCTTCAGGAAGCATTAACTTTATTCATGCCCTATTCGCCACATGTGTGTGGCCTACTCATAACCTTTCAAGCATTCAGCCATTCTTGGCTAGCCCTGCGTCTTAACTCACTTCAGCCATCTTCAGGGCCAAAGGAAACGGCCAAAAGGGCCGAATTCCCTCGGTCCCAGCCTTATCTAACTTTTCCAAGACCCCTCCCAGGAATGGGAGGGTCTTGCAAGTAAGGTTACACCTACTATTCAGTTCCCAAGACCCCTCCCAGAAATGGGTGGGTCTCAGGTACACTACATCATGTAACTAACTTGGCTTTGCAGTAGTCAGAAGAATACTCAAATATATTGTTTTTCATTATTCCTGTCAACTTACTAATTTGAGGAGCCTCCCAAACAGGACTCAAGGGCTTGGGTGTCAGTCCTGGTAATATTTAGCCCTGCTGTATAGGCCAGAGGAATTAATGAGCACGGTGCTATATTGATGGAGTGCTGCTGATGCTACTCAGAGCCACATCTAATCATATTCAGGGAACCATGTTGTTTTCCAGCCCTTTTGTTATTTTCCTGACCATTCTTGAGTTGAAGATATGTTAGACGGGGCAGAGAGATAGTCCAGTAGATAGAGCACTTGCCCTGCAAGTACCCAGCCAAGTTTCAATCCTAGCACCTCATTTGGTTCTATGAACACCTATAGCAATGATCACAGAGCCAGGAACTGGAAATGGCTCAAAAACAAATAAAAGGTTTTGTTAAATAATTGTTGATCCTCCACTGCTAAGTGGTGGGTAAGAACCCAGGTTGTGTGAGAAGGAGAAAGCTATCCCTGTGAGTGACTCTTTTCATGAAAGAGATGGTGGTGTAGAGTTGGCTTTGTCTCCACACAACTGAGTTCCTGGAGGGAAGTAACTGCATCTCGTATGTATGACTTCTGAAAGACATCATGTCTGAGAAAAAAGCTCAAGACAGGATCAAATCTAGAGCAGAATTGAGGGCCAGTAGCCTACTGGCTAATCATACTTGGACAAATTAAAGTTTTGTCACCAGTAAACAGATAACAGTGATGGTATCTTTCTGGCATGAGTCATTAAAAAGTAGATCTTTTATTTACCTAGGCACTTGATTTTTGGGTTTCTGGGTTTCATGGCAGTTCTCAGGGGTCCTTTTTGGTACTGGGGATAAAACCTGGGCCTTCTTCATACACTCTAGTCTGTTGAGCTCTCTTTTCAGTCCAGTAATACTGGTAAAAAAAAAATCATTTACCCAGGAAGATTAAATCACCACCAATACAATAAACAATACCAAAAAATCCATTTCCCATGAGCCTTTGGTTCTTGGGAAATAGGTTCATAGACTGGCTAGGTCTTTTTTTTTTTTTTTTCTTCCTCATCTGGTTAGACTAAGAGTTTTCTCTTTTTTCCCCTCAGGAGTTAATTTTGCCTCTGTGCTCATAAATTACTCTTGGCAGGTTTGGAGGATCATATGGGATGCCAGGGATGGAACCTGGGTTGGCCATGTGCAAGGCAAATGCCCTCCATGTTGTGCTATCACTCCACCCCCCCCCAAAGTTTCCTCTTGATCAAACTTTACTTAGGGTTCTCTGAATCCTCTTCCCTACTAGACTTCGGCATATGGACCCAGACATATATTAATTAGTTAATTAATTAAGTAATCAGAAATCAGACCCAGAGTACAACACATGCAAGGCCTGGATGCTACTACTAAACTATAGCTCTGGAACCTTCTGAATTTCTGTATTTATCTTTGCATATCCCAATTCTAGCATGAATGTTGCTAGGTCTGTCTCCCTGAACTCTCCTACCCTCAGTCTTTAGGTTCTTCATCCTCCAAATACCTCCATCCCACTCCCAAACCTCAGATGATATCTGAGGATGCAGGCCTGTCCTCAGCAAGAAAACGCTAGGTGAATTCAATCAGACTCTTCCTCACTCCTGATGTTGCAGCTAAGTAATTTTCCATCCACTGACCTGCTTAAACCTTACTTAATCTTTGACTAAAATGTCTGACTTTTTCTGCTTTTAGTCAGAGCTAAGCCCACACTCTTTCCCTGACTACAAACCTCAGTTCAGGAGTCCCTCTGCAATCATAAAACTCCCCCATAAAAAAGGACTTCCTCACTATTTTTACACAAATTCAGTGTCATTTTCTGACTAACAGTCCACAATGACCATAGTTAGGCCTAGAATGAATCAGACAAAAGACTCAGCAGATCTCTTTAAACCAATGTCAAAGAGGTCAGCCTCCAAGAAAATGAGAGCAGACACCAGATTTTCCTTCCGTCACCCGAGATCAAGATACCTTGTTGCATCATAGAAATTTTTTCTTCTCAATTTATTTTTAAATTAATTTTATACTCTGTGGTTTACAGAATTGTTCAAAGTACAGTTATGTCTGACATTCAATATTCCAACAGCAATCCAACATCATTGTAATATCCCCTTCTACTCTTGTCATCAATTTCCCAACCTCCCTGAAGCCTGCCATGGCAGATATAAATAATTTTAATAGTGCTTAATACAACTAAATGGTAATGGAGTTATCAAAAAAAACTTCATTAAAATTTTGTAAACATTGCTATAGCTTGCAGTGAGGTCTTATGTCATTGTCTGAAGGTTTATTATGCTGTATATTGCTAGTTGAATGGTCTGTTGTTGATTTTGTTTGTTGAGCTTAGTTGGATTCTATGATAATGTCATATTTAATTTGGTGTATTCCTATTAAGATGCAAGAATTAAAATTATGGGGGTGTCATGAGGCCATGGAAACAGCTATGCTGTTCATGACCTTGAGGATCTGTGGAGCTGGGCTGATGAACTCATATAGTATGAGTGGTAGTTTGTGGGAACCCTTTGAAGGGCCTCAGTATGATCAACTGGAAGGGTGGTATGTTAATGAATTTTCTTGCTAGTTGTGTCTCTCTTTCCAAGGTTAGATAAGTCAATGTATGGCATTGGCTGCTTATGCATACATGGCAGATTATGGCTAGGACTTCTGGAAGTACAGAGGTGGGTTGGGGACTTAATCCAGGTTCCAAAACGTCCCTGGAGATGACAGCCACAACTTGCATGCCTGGAATTTTGTTTTTATTTTATTTTATTTTATTTTTGGTTTTTGGGTCACACCTGGCGGTGCTCAGGGGTTACTCCTGGCTGTCTGCTCAGAAATAGCTCCTGGCAGTCACGGGGGACCATATGGGACACCGGGATTCAAACCAACCACCTTTGGTCCTGGATCGGCTGCTTGCAAGGCAAACGCCGCTGTGCTATCTCTCCGGGCCCGCATGCCTGGAATTTTTGGTGGCTATGAGTATCTGCAGAAATAAGTAGAAAAGCACTGAGGCAGTTGTAGGGCCAGTCTCTGGGTGTAGCCCCTTCCAAAGGTTCCAAATGCAGTTTCATCAGATTTGAGACAGGAATATTTATGTGCTTTCCCTTTTAGTGAATGACGGAAGCAAATCTGTTATTTAGTTAGAAGCCTAATGAGGAAGTATACATATGGGTCTTCTCTCACGAGGGGCAAAGTTTGCTCAAAGTGAACCCTTCTGTTGACTTAGCTTCCTCCCATATGTCTTATAGTTCTTGAGTAGATAATGAAAACCCCCATTAGGGTTGATTCTTAATACAATTATACTTGGATGCAGAGGCCATCTGTGGGATTAAGCGTTTAATCTATTCATTACAGGGGAGAAAAAAAAAACTCTGCCATTGCTGTAAATCTCTTAGGCCTTATGATTGCTTCTAGAAAAAAGATAATCTTATTTGAAGAAATATGGAATGTATAAAAAAGCATTGAGTTGCCTGTGCTCTGAAGATGTTCAGAATTCGTTACTGTTATTCTAAAGGTGGGACATATATTTATTTGCAAATGAATGAAATACTTCTAATCCATCTCTTAGGATTATGCAGCTTCAATAAATAAATGTCCAAATGATCGTACAGTGTCTCCCTCGCTTGCCTTAATTTGACATTTAGTCATTCCACCTTTTGGCATCTCTTTATTCTTGGAGAGTTAATTAGCTCTTGAATGTATGTGCCTCTGCCATCTTTTCCCAAGTAGACAATAAATTAAGTCAATGATCACACTCCTCTGATCCTAGATCAACAGCTTAGTTTTAAATTAGAAAAGAGTTAGTTGTGCATTGCTCCCAAAGAGCTAATGTAGTGTTTTCCAGGCTAAATTATACTTTCGATACGTGGAAAGCACATAGGCCTCAGTTTGCTATTCTGCTCAATTTGTTAAGTGTAGGGATGGTGGGGGACAAAATTTAACAAATGAATCCGTAGTGTTACTAGTACAGCATACAGGGTGTTTGCCTTGTACATAGCTGATCCAAGTTTGATCCCTGACACCACATATAGTCCCCTGAATCCATCAGGAATGACCCCTGAGTGCAGAGCCAGGAGGAAGTTCTGAGCACATCATCAGGTATAGCAAAAAAGGAAGCAAGCAAGCAAGCAAGCAATCAAGCAAGCAATCAAGCAAGAAGGAAGGAAGGAAGGAAGGAAGGAAGGAAGGAAGGAAGGAAGGAAGGAAGGAAGGAAGGAAGGAAGGAAGGAAGGAAGGAAGGAAGAAAATAAAGAGAAAACCAAAAAAAAATATAGACAAATGCCAGGCATATGGAGGAACTTGGGAATTGATGGACTAAAATGAATATTTGGCCTTCTGTATCCTGCATGGATACAACTGGGAGATATTACTGCAATATTCTTCACCCAAGCAGAAAGGATGGTGCAAAAACACTTTTTCTCCTCCTCTTCCTCCACCTCTTTCTCTTAATTTCTCTCAACCCAGAGTGGTTGAGAGATTATGCCTGTTCTGTGTTCAGGGAATACTACTGATGGAGCTCAGGGGAGCATATGCAGTGCCAGGGATCATATGCAGTGCCAGTATGCTAGGAAATAACCTAACCTTTGTACTTTCTCTCTAGGCTTCCTCCTCTATAGACTTTTTTTTTTAATTTTTTTTGGTTTTTGGGCCACACCCGGCAGTACTCAGGGGTTACTCCTGGCTGTCTGCTCAGAAATAGCTCCTGGCAGGCACGGGGGAACATATGGGACACTGGGATTCGAACCAACCACCTTTGGTCCTGGATCGGCTGCTTGTGAGGCAAACGCCACTGTGCTATCTCTTTGGGCCCCTCTATAGACTTTTTTTTTTACCTTTCTTATTTCTCCCCTTCCCCCAACAGTCCAAGCTGATTGTCTTTCCTAGCAGAATTTCATAATCTTTTTTTTTTTTTTTTGCAAAATACATATTTATTGAAGGATATTTTTAGATACACATAAGTCTACTTGCATGAGGTTGTTTCTATGTACAGGTGGAACAAGTTTTCTTTTTCTTTTTTTAATTTTATTTAAACACCTTGATTACATACATGATTGTGTTTGGGTTTCAGTCATGTAAAGAACGCCACCCATCACCAGTGCAACATTCCCACCACCAATGTCCCAAGTCTCCCTCCTCCCCACCTAACCCCTGCCTGTACTTTAAACAGGCTCTCCATTTCCCTCATACATTCTCATTATTAGGAAAGTTCAGAATGTAGTTATTTCTCTAGTTAAACTCATCACCCTTTGTGGTGAGCTGGAACTTCCAGCTCTTTTCTCTTTTGTGTCTAAAAATTATTATTGCAAGAATGTCTTTCATTTTTCTTAAAACCCATAGATGAGTGAGACCATTCTGTGTTTCTCTCTCTCTCTCTCTCTGGCTTATTTCACTCAGCATAATAGATTCCGTGTACATCCATGTATAGGAAAATTTCATGACTTCATCTCTCCTGACAGCTGCATAATATTCCATTGTGTATATGTACCACAGTTTCTTTAGCCATTCATCTGTTGAAGGGCATCTTGGTTGTTTCCAGAATCTTGCTATGGTAATAGTGCTGCAATGAATATGGGTGTAAGGAAGGGGTTTTTTGTACTGTATTTTTGTGTTCTTAGGGTATATTCCTAGGAGTGGTATAGCTGGATCATATGGGAGCTCGATTTCAAGTTTTTGGAGGAATCTCCATATCGCTTTCCATAAAGGTTGAACTAGACGGCATTCCCACCAGCAGTGGATAAGAGTTCCTTTCTCTCCACATCCCCGCCAACACTGTTTATTCTCATTCTTTGTGATGTGTGCCATTCTCTGTGGTGTGAGGTGGTATCTCATCGTTGTTTTGATTTGCATCTCCCTGATGATTAGTGATGTGGAGCACTTTTTCATGTGTCTTTTGGCCATTTGTATTTCTTTTTTGTCAAGTGTCTGTTCATTTCTTCTCCCCATTTTTTGATGGGATTAGATTTTTTTTCTTGTAAAGTTCTGTCAGTGCCTTGTATATTTGGAGATTAGCCCCTTATCTGATGGGTATTGGGTGAATAGTTTCTCCCACTCAGTGGGTGGCTCTTGTATCCTGGGCACTATTTCCTTTGAGGTGCAGAAGCTTCTCAGCTTAATATATTCCCATCTGTTAATCTCTGCTTTCACTTGCTTGGAGAGTGCAGTTTCCTCCTTGAAGATGCCTGTAATGTCCTGGAGTGTCTTGCCTATGTGCTGTTCTATATATCTTATGGTTTTGGGGCTGATATCGAGGTCTTTAATCCATTTGGATTTTACCTTCATACATGATGATAGCTGGGGATCTAAGTTCAATTTTTTTGCAAGCAGCTATCCAATTGTGCCAACACCACTTGTTGAAGAGGCTTTCCCTGCTCCATTTAGGGTTTCCTGCTCCTTTATCAAAAATTAGTTGATTGTATGTCTGGGGAACATTTTCTGAGTATTCAAGCCTATTCCACTGATCTGAGGGCCTGTCCTTATTCCAATACCATGCTGTTTTGATAACTATTGCTTTGTAGTACAGTTTAAAGTTGGGGAAGTAATTCCTCCCATATTCTTTTTCCCAATGATTGCTTTGGCTATTCGAGGGTGTTTATTGTTCCAAATGAATTTCAAAAGTGTCTGATCCACTTCTTTGAAGAATGTCATGGGTATCTTTAGAGGGATAGCATTAAATCTGTATAATGCCTTGGGAAGTATTGCCATTTTGATTATGTTACTCCTGCCAATCCACGAGCAGGGTATGCATTTCCATTTCCGCGTGTCCTCTCTTATTTCTTGGAGCAGAGTTTTATAGTTTTCTCTGTATAGGTCCTTCACATTTTTAGTCAAGTTGATTCCAAGATATTTGAGTTTGTGTGGCACTATTGTGAATGGGGTTGTTTTCTTAATGTCCATTTCTTTCTTATTACTGTTGGTGTATAGAAAGGCCATTGATTTTTATGTGTTAATTTTGTAGCCTGCCACCTTGCTATATGAGTCTATTGTTTCTAGAAGCTTTTTGGTAGAGTCTTTAGGGTTTTCTAAGTAGAGTATCATGTCATCTGCAAACAGTGAGAGCTTGACTTCTTCCTTTCCTATCTGGATTCCCTTGATATCTTTTTCTTGCCTAATCGCTATAGCAAATACTTCCAGTGCTATGTTGAATAGGAGTGGTGAGAGAGGACAGCCTTGTCTTGTACCAGAATTTAGAGGGAAGGCTTTTAGTTTTTCTCCGTTGAGGATAATATTTGCCGTTGGCTTGTGGTAGATGGCTTCAACTAGATTGAGAAAGGTTCCTTCCATTCCCATCTTGCTGAGAGTTTTGATCAAGAATGGGTGTTGGACCTTATCGAATGCTTTCTCTGCATCTATTGATATGATCATGTGGTTTTTATTTTTCTTGTTATTGATGTTGTGTATGATGTTGATAGATTTACGGATGTTAAACCAGCCTTGCATTCCTGGGATGAAAACCTACTTGATCATAGTGGATGATCTTCTTAATGAGGCATTGAATCCTATTTGCCAGGATTTTGTTGAGGATCTTTGCATCTGCATTCATCAGCGATATTGGTCTGTAATTTTCTTTTTTTGTAGCATCTCTGTCTGGTTTAGGTATCAAGGTGATGTTGGCTTCATAAAAGCTATTTGGAAGTGTTTCCGTTTGTTCAATTTCATGAAAGAGTCTTGCCAGGATTGGTAGTAGTTCCTCTTGGAAAGTTTGAAAGAATTCATTAGTGAATCCATCTGGGGCCTGGGCTTTTGTTTTTCGGCAGACCTTTGATTACCATTCTAATTTCATCAATGGTGATGGGGTTGTTTAGATATGCTACATCCTCTTCCTTCAACCGTGGAAGATTATAAGAGTCCAAGAATTTATCCATTTCTTCCAGGTTCTCATTTTTAGTGGCGTTAGAGTTTCTCAAAGTAGTTTCATGATTACCCTCTGAATCTCTCTCTTAATCAGTAGTGATCTCTCCTTTTTCATTCCTAATACGAGTTATCAAGTTTCTCTCTCTCTCTTCTTTGTTAGGTTTGCCAGTGGTCTATCAATCTTGTTTATTTTTTCAAAGAACCAACTTCTGCTTTCGTTGATCTTTCGGATTGTTTTTTTGGGTTTCCACTTCATTGATTTCTGCTCTCAGCTTTGTTATTTCCTTCTGTCTTCCAATTTTTGGGTCCTTTTGTTGAGCATTTTCTAGTTCTATTAGCTGTGTCATTAGCCTACTCAGGTAAGCTCCTTCTTCCTTCCTGATGTGTGCTTGCAAAGCTATAAATTTTCCTCTCAGTACTGCTTTTGCTGTGTCCCATAAGTTCTGATAGTTTGTGTCTTGATTGTCATTTGTTTCCAGGAACCTTTTGATTTCCTCCTTGATTTCATCTCGGACCCACAGGTTATTGAGTATGAGGCTGTTTAACTTCCAGGTGTTAAGGTTTTTCTTCTGAGTCCCTTTGGAATTCACAAATAATTCAGAGCCTTGTGGTCAGCAAAGGCAGTCTGCAAATTTCTATCCTCTTGATATTATGGAGGTATGTTTTATGTGCCAGCATGTAGGTCTATCCTGGAGAATGTCCCATGTACATTGGAGAAGAATGTGTATCCAGGTTTCTGGGGGGGTGGAGTGTCTATATATATCCACTAAGCCTCTTTCTTCCAATTCTCTCCTCAGGTCTAGTATATTCTTGTTGGGTTTCAGTCTGGTTGACCTATCCAGTGTTGACAAAGCCGTGTTGAGGTCCCCCACAATTATTGTGTTGTTATTGATATTATTTTTCAGATTTGTTCAACAGTTGTATTAAATATTTTGCTGGCCCCTCATTCGGTGCATATATGTTTAGGAGAGTTATTTCTTCCTGCTCTACATACCCCTTGATTAATATTAAAATGTCCATCTTGTCCCCTTACAACCTTCCTGAGTATAAAGTTTGCATTATCTGATATTAGTATGGCCACTCCAGCATTTTTATGGGTGTTGTTTGCTTGGATAATTTTTCTCCAGCCTTTTATTTTGAGGTCTATGTTTGTTCTGACTATTCAGGTGCGTTTCTTGTAGGCAGCAGAAGGTTGGATTGAGTTTTTTGATCCATTTAGCCACTCTGTGTCTCTTACTGGTGCATTTAGTCCATTGACATTGAGAGAAAGAATTGTCCTGGGATTTAATTCCATCTTTATATCGAAATTTGGTGTGCTCCTCTTGGTTAGTCTTGTCTTAATTATGTCCTTTCAGTTTTTCTCTTAAGACTGGTTTGGGAGTCTGTAAAGTTTCTGAGCTGCTTTTTGTCTGTGAAACCATGTATCTTCCGTCAAATCGGAAAGTGAGTTTTGCTGGGTATAGTATTCTGGGGTGAAGCATTCATTTCATTCAGTCTTGTCACAATATCCCACCACTGCTTTCTGGCATTGAGTGTTTTCTTGTGACAGGTCTGCTGGTAAATCTCAAGGACGCTTGCTTGAACGTAATTTCCCCCCTTGATCTTGCTGTTATTCAGAATTCTGTCTCTATCTGTGGGATTTGTCATTGTGACTAGGATGTGTCTTGGGGTGTTTTTCTGGGGTTCTCTTTTGGTTGGTACTCTTCGAGCATGTAGGATTTTGATCACCTATATTCTTTAGCTCTGGAAGTTTCTCTTTAATGATGTTCCTTGACCATTGATTCTTCCTGGGAATTTTCTTCCTGGGTCTCTGGGACTCCAATGATTCTTAAGCTTGTTTCTGTTGATCTTATCATAGACTTCTATTTTCATCTGTTCCCATTCTTTGACTAATTTTTCCGTTGTCTGCTCATTTGCTTTAAGTTTTTTGTCCCATCTCTCCTGCTGTATGGAATTGTTATGTATCTCATCTTCCCACAGCACCAAGTCTATTCTCAGCTTCTGATAACCCTGTCCCAGAGCTTATCCATTTTGTCATTCACTTCGTTTTACTGACTTTTTCACGGCCTGTTAATTGATATGTTATTTCAGTTTGGAGTTTTGTGATTTCTGTCTTCATATTTTCTTGGTTCTTATAGTGTTCTGTTCAACTCGAGTCATGGTTTCTTTGAGTTCTTTGAACATATTCCATATTGCTAGACTAAAGTCCTTATCTGAGAGGTTGATTAGTTGGTTGGCCATTATCTTGGTCATCAGAATTGTCCTCTTCATTCTCTATGTCTGATGCTGGGCCTACGTTGTTCTCCCCATTGTCACACTTGTATTTGGGTTTTCCTACGTGTTGTGGTGGTATTCATTGGCTATATGATGTAGGGCAGCACACCTTCTCTGGCTCCGCCCTTTCTGGATGGGCTGACTTGTCTCTAAGGGAGGGGAGTCCTCTGTGGGTGCAAGCCTCACACTGGATCAAATCTTAGGCCCCAAGGCATTCAACGGAGAAGACAGTCCGAAGAGGAATGCTTGCTTCTGTGTTATAGCTCAGTTCTTAGTGTGATTTTTTTCTTGTTGTTACGATGGTGTTCTTTTCTTAGAAAGAGCGCAGGGCCGCGTAGCGAAGCGGAGCGGCCGTGCTCTGCTGGAGCGTCTTTTGCCCCACTCCCAAGAGTTTTCACGACAAGAGGACAGTAGAGAAACATTTACAAGGAGGCACTCACAGTTTGGGCTCCACTGGGCAGGTGCAGATTCGTGGCTTTTCCCTGCCTGATGTCCCAAACAGGGCAGCTGCGCTTCTCGCGAAAGCCCACCGGTTTTCACGTTCTGGAGACCCGCCCTGGAAATGGCGTCTGGGAGAGCAGCGAATTTCATAATCTTATGCTGAATGACCTCCTTCCTATTGGAGTAGAAGATGTGAAGAATAAAGAGGAGATGGAGAATCCTGACTGATCAAGCCATAATAACAATAAAACTACCACCACCATTCTCAACACCTAGCTTTGATTTCTGAAGCCCAGGTAAGTGGAGAAAGGAAAGAAGGAATGGAGGGAGAAGAACGGAAGAAGTGGAAGAGAGAAGAGCTGAGTTGAGATCAAGCGTTTAAGGGACAGAAGAAAGAGCAACTATGAGATGAAGAGGACAAGAATTGTCAGGGAAGGAGGAAAAATAAACAAGAGAAGAGAAAAGCGGTTCAGAAGGAGAAGCTATATGTAGGAGAGCAAGAAGAGGTGCAGGAGAAGAAGACAAAAGGAGAAGAAGCTGATATACAAGGGCACTGATGAGAAAGGAATCTGGGCTGTGGCAGGCAGTAAGATACCATCCAGGGCTTTTGCTGAGGAGTGGAAAATGCCATGTTTGAATCCATATTGAGTTGGAAATGGAGGATAATCCCCATGATGCAGGTTACCAATCAACCAGACAGTTTTGTAGCCACTTAAATCTAGACCAGCTGGAGAAATTGAAGTAGGAGGCAGATGGAGATGGGAGAAGAAGAGGGAGGAGGGAGAGGAAGGGGAGAATGATGGGGAGAAGGAGGAAAGATGGGAAGGGAAAAAAAAGTAGCTAAGGGGGAAGAGACCCTTACTGTCTTCTCTCAAGAGTGGTTGTTGCACTTGACTTGGTGCCAGCTAGGTGGTAGTGAGCGAGTAGCATCACGACTCTAATCCTCAGGTTTCTTGGCTATAAAAGCATCACTTCCTTGATTTATTGTCAGAATTAAGAGAGAAATGTGAACTAGGTGACCTAGTGCTGGCACAGTGTAATGCAGACTTTGGTGTTACAGTAGGTGGGGTGGCCCCTTTCAGAGATTGGAGTCTAACGGTGTGTAAGGAGGTGTGTAGTCAGTTCAGTTCCTTGTGTTTCTCTCTATCTCATACCTTGGGAATGGGACAGGAGCACCATCCCACTTCTTTAACCTCTGCTTCTCCAATATTACACATACAAGAATCACCCAGGAAGTGTGAGGTGGACTGAGATCTGACCTTTCTAACAGGCTCCAGAGCCCATAGACCTGACTAGGGAACGTGGTGGGGACAACCACGAAAACAACGTGAAAATAAAGGGGAGATGATATGACCACTGATTTCCTTCCCATTAATGACATAGAGGAGCGAAAGTCATGAGTCAGAAGGTGAATAATGAAACAATTTAAAAAGGCAGAGAAGAAGAGAGAAGAGGAGCAAGGATAAAGGAAGGAGGGAATGTGAAATGAAAATGGATTGCTTCTAAGGCCATGAGAAAGATAGGAGCTAAGAGAATTTTACCAAGTTGAGATCAGACTGATTGAATTCACTTGAATAAATCATTTACATATTCTTTAAATTAGATAACTATTCATCAAATGGAGGCTGGCAAAGTAATGGAAGACAAAAATATTTTTTTTAAAAGAGTGCTTACCATCTCTGCATTTGAGTCTTGTTTACACATTAACTTTATCGAGCAGATCCAAAGACAAAACCCAATCCTTTTCAAAGTAATTATTTTCTTCTGAATTGATCTAACTGCAACAGAAAAACTCAATTCAGGGCCAGAGAGCTAGTATAGGAGTTGGGACATTTGTCATGCATGCAGCCAAGCCTGGTTTGTTTCCTGGCACCACCTATGAGCCTTCCAAAGCTGCCAAGACTGATCCCTGAGCACAGATCCCTGAGCACCTCTGGGTGTGCCCACCCCCAAATAAAAAGAACAATTCAACTCACCCAAATCTTTAGATATCTGGTGCACACTAAGCATGGGCTAAGCCCAGTTTGGCCCTGGAGATATGGGGGAGACATGTTGGATGTGTATTCTCTTACTGTATTCTCAGGAGTTGGGCTCTGAGAGTGGACACCGACACTTGTTCCCTGTCTTCACCATAATTTATAGTGGTAGTTTGAACAGGGCTGCAGAACATACAAGAGGGACTTATCTCAGCCTGGAGAGGACAGTGAAGGCACAGTGGTGGCATTGATTATGAGAGGCTTCTGGGAGAAGAGAGTTGAACATAGTCTGTGGGATGCTGCTTCTTCAGGTTTACCAAGTCAGCTCTAGAAAGTAGGAAGCTAAAGCGTAAAGGGCAGTCTCCCTCTGGCTTCCTGTCATGAAGAAGAAGTGCCAGTGCCAGCTGGAAGGTCTCCAGCCCCTTAGCTCCTGCCCCTGTCTTCTCCATGGCTAGTAGAGGACAGAAGCAGTGGCTCTCAGCAAGATGTTCGAGGAACTGCATTGCAATTGGACTGATATATGCAACGACACCTTATTAGTGTGCTTTGCCAGCAGAAAGGGTGTGAATAATTCATCAGTTCTGCTGTAGAAGAGTGGCCCCCAAGTCCCTGACTAGGAAAGGGTGGGCTGGGATTTGTGGGGAAATGTAATGGAGCTGCCCCTCTCAAATGAACATCTTCCCTCAGAAATCCACCATGTAGCGCAGAGGGAAGAGCACCTTTCTTTGACCCATGGAGGTGGGTCTATAAAATAGCACCCTACAAAATAGCACCTCTAAAAGAGGAGCAACCAAGAAAGAGCCATTCACTTTCTGGATTGTCAGGAAGCTCAGTGCCAGCCCAGATAAGCTTACTCCAGGCTTTAGAGAGCTCATCAGAAAGAGATTTGTGGTCCAAGTCTGAGAGGTTCTGCCAAAAGAGCCCCTGGATGCACTTCTGGACAGTTTTTGTGAACTTAATTGATGTGGGACCATTTTCTTTGGGGGGGGGGAACCACTAGCAATGCTCAGAAGTTACGTCTGGATCTGCACTCAGGGATCACACCTGGTGGGACTGGGGACGATGCCAGAGATTGAACTCGGGTTAGCCACGTATAAGGCAAGCTGTACTATTCCTTTGGCCCACTATTTTCTTCTCTTTCTTTTTGTTTTTGGGCCATGCCCTGCAGTGCTTAGGGCTTACTTCCAGTGGGCACGAGGGACCATTTGTGGTGTCAGGAGTCCAACCCATGTCAACTGCACGCAAGGCAAGCATCTTACTGCTTCTGCTAGCTCTCCTTCCCCAGGACTATTGTTTGTTCAATTGCTGTGAGCTCATTCAAATCTATCAAGCCCTGGTGTTTCATAGAGTGTAAAGTTGTAGTTGGCATTTATGACCCATAAATCCCTGGGTTAAAATAACTGATGTTTGGGACCAGAGTTATAGTACAGCAAGCAGGGTGCTTGCCTTGTATTCAATCGAACCAGGATTTGATTCCTGGTACCACATATAGACCCCCAAGTTCCACTGAGAGTGATCTTTGAGTGCACAGAGAAAAGAAAGCCCTGAACTGAAACTGTTTGGCCCCCCAAATAAAAAGACAAAATATCATTGCTGGTTGGGTCTGGAAATGACTCAAATGACAGTACATGCCTGCCATGAACATAGAGCCCCAAGCTGATTCCTAGCACTGCATGGCTGCCAGAGCACTCTTGGGTGTCATCTACAGCACAGCTGTGGGAGGCCTCCCCAAAATAGTTGTATTTAGTTTAAAGCCACAGCAGTGGATAGCATAAACAAATAGCATTTTAATTCTTGGGCTACTCTTATGCAGAACTCTCATTTGCAGAGAGATCCAAGGGGGGCTTCTTTGCTTAACTGACAATGGGGACCCTGAACATCTCAATCTTCTACCCCCTGCCCCCTTGCTAAGGTGACTCTGAAAACATGTAGGGACCTCAGAACACAATTGGAGATGGTGGAACTAATCCTATTCTGTTATCTACCAAAACACCTCCTTGAGATCTGGTCTAAGGCTACCTGGTTTGGGTTAAGTGTGTGCTTCTCAAAAAAGCCTGGTCCCAAACCAGTTGCTTTAATGGCACCTAGAAATGGCGATGTGAGGAATGAATTCCCAAGCCATACCCCAGTTCTACCAAATCAGGAACTCTGGAGCGGAGGGGGCACATCTCTAGGGGACCATGTGACACCAATTTCACTCTGAGGATCAACCTTATGTCCTGGAGGGAGATCACCAAGCAAATACTTTGACTTGGTCAGACCTGGGTTTGAATCCTGGGCATGCTTAAGCTTTGTGACTTTAAGCCAGTCACTTACTTTCTATCTCAGCCTCATTGCTTCTCTATCTGGAAAAAGAAGAAAGAAGCACTTCCTGTTGACTCTCTTTTCTGGTCTCACTTCCTCCCCAGTGTTCCAACTTCTTGGGGTGAAAGGAAAAAGAAGAATGGGAACCACTGGTTGATTCTGTTAGAGGTGGGAGAGGTGACTGGCCCCCCAAGTTTGGTGGCATGCGAATTCTGTTGCAGGTTACCTAACTCCTGGCTATCTCACCAAGGGTTACTGATGGCTCTGTAAATTGGTAGTGAGGGTAGTAGCCTCAAATACCACTCCAGACACCCGAAAAACATGGCTCAGGACTGGTAATGTCAGTTCCAAGCATTCTCATAAGACAGCTGTCAAACTGTGCCTGAAGCCAACTTGTTCTCCACCCCAGTCCAACTTCTCAGAGAGCTGTGGATTAAGGGTGCGGTGAGAAATTTTTCTTTGTAGGAAAGAGAAAAATCAGTCCTCACTTCAGTACAGGCATTCTAGAAACATTGTCTTCCCTTGCAGAAAAGAACTTCAGGAGGAGACAAAATAATTAAAATTATTAGTGAATTAATGATTTGTTTATTTTTGAGTGACATCCAGCTATATTCTGGAGTTACTCCTGGCTCTATACTTAGGAATTACTCCATATATGATTCTAGGATCAAAACCAGGTCAACTGCATGCAGAACAAATGTCTTACCTGCTGTACTATATCTGCAGCCCCTGAAGTAAAAATTGCTTTGATTTAAAGAAGTTTAGAGAAATGTGAGTAGAGTGAGAGACTGAGAAAAAGAGAGACAGAAAAGAGTATAAAGAGAAGAGAAAGAGGAGAGAAGAAGAGAAAAGAGAAAGAGGGGAGGAAGAGAGAGAAAGAGGGAGAAAGATAGATAGATAGATAGATAGAGAGAGAGAGAAAGAGAGAGAGAGAGAGAGAGAGAGAGAGAGAGAGAGAGAGAGAGAGAGAGAGAGAGAGAGAGTTGGGTTTTACCAAAGGGAAAAAGTAGGGAGAACACATCTCAGGTCAAGATGGGAGCTAATCTCCAGGGTGGAGAATGAGTCATATGCATCTTTACAATTTTATAATTTTATAGTAAATTGCAAGTTAGCCTTGAGTTTTCTGCATACACAAAAATTAATTTGGGTGTTATCACAAGGAAAAAGCCTTGTTCTGAGATGGTCATTTCATTTTATTTATTTATTTATTTATTTATTTTGGGCCACACCCGGCATTGCTCAGGGGTTACTCCTGGCTGTCTGCTGAAAAATAGCTCCTGGCAGGCACGGGGGACCATATGGGACACCGGGATTCGAACCAACTACCTTAGGTCCTGGATCGGCTGCTTGCAAGGCAAACGCCGCTGTGCTATCTCTCCGGACCCCCATTTCATATTCTTACCAGGACCTTTAAATTATCCTACAGTTTATTCTTTCCTGAGGGGATCACCCTTCTTTGAGTGGTGCCTCAGTTTCTGCAAGGGTAGCTCCTTTTCTCCATCTTTAGGGTTTTTTTTTGTTTGTCTGATTCTGCTCTCAGAAATTACTTCTGGCAGGTTCAAGAATCATTTGGGATGATGGGGATTGTCCCCACGTTGGATGCATGCAAGGCAAACACCCTACCCACTATGCTAAAGCTCGCTCTGGCCCCTCCATCTTTAGTATTTGCATCTCCAGCAGTGTATGTGGTCCTCATGGGTTGGGGCTACTTACTTCAGGGACAGGCAGTATTTCCTTCATTTTATGTTTTCCCTCCCTACATTTATCTATTTGGAACAAGGGCAGCTCTGAACCCTGCACGGAGGCTGAATGTCCACCACCTCCTGAGCCTGGAGTTCCCCCTATTTCCTGACAGTATCCTGAATTAGGGAGACAGCGGCATGGACACCTGAGACTCCAGCTGCAGGAAACAGTTTTACTAGTTTTTGGAGAGAATACTCCGCCAGTGAGATGCCCAAACATCCCATCTCCCCAGCCTGCCAATCACCATCACGGAACAAGAATTCTCAACAACCCCCATTCCCTGCTGCCTTGCCTTGCCAGAGTCCCCCAGGTGGAAACACACCCCACCACAGCTGATTCTGTTTCTAAGGACTTTTTCTTCATTGGCCTGTTTTTCCTTCTTCCTCATGCTGATGTCTGTACTAGAAGGAGGTTGTCAGGGCAACCCGGAGGGGAGGAGGAGAGAGTCCCTCCTTGACCTAAACCTTAAGCCTGTTTGCTTAAACACCCCTGAGTTCTCAGCTGCAGGGTTCCTGGTGCAAGAATGAAAAAAAAAAATGCACACACACACACAAACACACACACACACACACACACACACACACACACACACATTCTCCCCTCCCTCTCCTTTTGCTCTTCACTGCCCAACCACCCCCTCAATTTTTCATTCCAGCCTCTGAGTCTCTCTGTCTTTCAAACACGTAATTGACCTAAACTATGTAGATTCTCCTGAATGTATGAAATGGAATGTTTGTCTCCCCCCCCCACACACACACATTTCTTTTGGTCTTTGGGTCACATTCAGTGATGCTCAGGGCTTACACCCTAGGGATTGAACCCTGCCTAGTTGACCTCTGTACTATCACTCTGGCCCCTGAGTCTTTTATTTACTTTTATTTTCAACCATTTTATTTTATTTGTTTTGGTGGAGGTAGGGGGTTGGGCCATAACACACAATATTCCGAAGTGATCCCTGGTGGTCCTCTGGGGACCATATTATAGTATGGGGTGGACTGTATTCAAAGGCAAGCACCTTAAACCCCATACTATTTCTCCAGCCTTTGTCTTTGGTGCTATACCCAGCAATACTCTGAGCTTACTCTTGATTCTGTGTTCAGGGGTCACTCCTAGCAGTGCTGGGGAATTATATATGGTGCCAGGGATTAAAGCCAGTTAGCAATACCTACTCTAGTATCTCTCCAGCCCTTGTTTGTTTTGAAATTTAATTTATACAACGTATATTTTCTAATCATAATAGAATTACAATAAATAACAGGAATATACAATAAAAAGGTACAAATACTTAGAATTTAAACACCAGGTTTCTGTCTAAAGATTTAAAGAGGAAAATCATTTCCCAAGAAGAAATAGAAAATATTTCAAATATGGCAACTAGGAAGGCCCAATTTCATGGCCTCTGGAGGACCAATCAATAGAGAGACACTGTGACAGCAGCCAACTAGCAGGTTGGATGACATGATGAGTCTGATCTTCAAGACAACCATCTTATCTTTAAGGACACATGAAGAGTTTTTTAGAAGGGAAGAACTGAAGAGAAAGGGTAGGTTGCAGGCCATTGTATACCAAATAAATAATATAATCTTGTTTCTATTTGTCTATGAAGTATACTACATCTTAGCTATAAATCTAAACTAAGTAAGGGTGAGAACTTGTGGGGAAGGGTACCCTGAGAATATTTATCTTGGGGGACAAAGTTTTCAGAGAGAATTTACTAGTGTCAATTACTTTTTCCATTCACTAACTTTGCTTCCTTTTTCTCTCAAACTCTGAAAGAGATCCACTAGGTGTTGGGTACTCTAATGTGTATGTAACTGAAAATATTCCTATAAAGATAGGAGCCAGTTTGGAAGTTCCTGATTACAAAATATGCAATAATGTGAACCACAGAACACCATAGCCATGTGTTATAACCCATAAGATAAAATGAACATTCACTATTGTCCAAGAACATCATCAAATAAATGATAAAATCAGTGTGCAAAAGAATGATGAGAAACAGGAGATTTGCATAGTCTCCAAGTTTCTTCCCACAATCTGATTATTAATTCTGAAAGGAAAAATAGACACTGAGTAGACACCCACCACCTTCACCAAGAGATCAAAATCACCTCATCACTTTTAATGAGATATGCTACTGTTCTAGATCCCTGATATGACTCACAATAGCACTTTTGGGTTTTGGGGTGTTTATTTCTTGTTTTTTGGGCCACACCCGTTGATGCTCAGGGGTTACTCCTGGCTATGCGCTCAGAAATCGCCCCTGGCTTGGGGGACCATATGGGACGCCGGGGGATCGAACTGTGGTCCGTCCAAGGCTAGCGCAGGCAAGGCAGGCACCTTACCTCTTGCGCCATGGGTGTTTATTTCTTTTTCAGTTTATTTTTATTCAAATGCACAGCTTCAATGGAATAATGAAACAATGTCATACAAACCCAAACTAACATTCAGCAAAATTCCTGACTAGTACTTGTCAGAAGTAGCAAGGTCATAAAAGGGCAAGAGAGTAATTGTTCTAATTGAAAAGGAACAACGAGATGACAGATAGATAAATGCAAAGTGATAACCCTGGATTTTATCTGAACAGTATCAGGAGTTCAGTGCATCAACCAGCTTTCCTTTCTTTTGTAAAGAGGATAAGTCAATTTTGGTTAAATACGAGTTATTGGAAAAGAGGGTATGAACCTAGGGCAATGCTCTCTACAGATCCAGTTTCTAATGGCCACCTTTGGCTTCCTTTAGACAAATAAATAAGCATTTATTGAGGCTTCCTGTACTCTAAGCATTGGGGTTTCCAAAAGGAATAAAAGACCTGGTCATGGAACTGAATTATCCACAAGCATGTTGTCATGTTCAGTACTAAGCCAATATTGGACTCTTGGCAAGTGCATATAGATGGTAATTGGGTGAATTAATGGATCATTGTGCTTAAATAGCCTCCCAGATGGCCCCAGTGATCCCTACTCTCTTGACAATCCCCATCTCCTAAGAAATAGTGTTGTCCTGGGGGACCAGTATAAGTATAAGATAGTGGGAGTGATGGCCTGGAGTTACAGAGCTCACAACAAATATTGTGGTTTTGACCTGCTTTTCCAGAATCATTTGCTCTGGGGCAGCAGCCAGCTGTCCTATCATGGATACTCAAATGCTCCAAATTCTCTTGGTTAGACACTGAAATCCCTACTAACTGTCTCTTGAGGGGGTCAATTGAGGGCATATTCTTGAGTCTCAGTCAAGCCTTTGGATGATTGCAGTTCCTGCTGGGACCATCAGAAATCCATCCTCCTGAGAGACCTCAAGCCAATACCACCTAGCTAAGCTGCTCCTAAACTCCTGCTTTTCTAAGAACATCATGAAATAGTAACTATTGTTCTTTGAGGCAATTTGTTACTCAGCAGTTGGTCCCCAAATCAGTCACTGAAAGAAGAATATCAGACTCTTTGCCTCTTCTGTCCTTGCTTACCATTGAAGTATTGACTTGATCCGATGGATCTGTTTGCCTGTCTGAGTTACTAGGATGCCCAAGAACAGAGATTTTCCCTTTCACACAAGTTCTCAGTGCTTGGTGCCATATCTACCACATATTTGATGCTCAATAAATATGTAATGCATGGATGAATACAAAGACAAATAAGAGTCCCAAAGACATTTTTATTCAGCTCTCCAGTAATTCTTAAAGTCTTGTCACTAGGGAAGAAAGATAAATTTTTATTTAGAAATCTGAAATCAGGAGATTACAGACACACACACACACACACACACACACACACACACACACACACACACACACACACACACACACGGTTTCTAATCATCAATGCTTTCCAAAAGGCAATTGAAGTAGAAGCACAGGGTTTAATAAGGAAGCCAAAACTCTCCCACTATGTATGAGAGTTGAAAAGTGGTCCCTCCCGCCCTCCAAGCTACAAAAGTAGAAGTGGCTTTTCAGAAGTCATTTCTATGGGCTGGTTTTGCAAATCACACAATGTACAGAAAATCAGTTACCTTCTCCTCTTTTTCTTTCTCCTTCTATCGGTGGTAGGAAATGTGCACTGGTAAGGGATGGATATTGAACATTTTATGACTGAAACTCAATTATAAGCAGCTTTGTAACTGTATCTCATGGTGATTTAACTAAGGTATTAATTTTTATTAAAAGTGTACTTCTTTTCATCTACTTAGAAAATGAACACATGGCCATTAAAAATTATGAGAGCATGGAACCTTACAAACCCTGAACATTGACATGATGACCTGGCATAGGCCCCAGAGGTTTGGTATTTTCGTCACCCCTGAACCAGGGAAGCCATCTATGAAATATCCATCGTTGTTTCTGACATCACCTGGAAGCAATTCTCTACCAGGGAAGACCCTACTGCTACTCTGACATCAATTTACTCAAAAGAGTCTTCCCTTAACACTGAGAAGATTTAAACAACAACAACAACGACCTGCATACTGGACAGGGCTTTCTGCATTGCCCGTTAATTGTGAGTTGAAATTAGACGCCGCTCTGCACCTTCCTGACTTCAATGTGGGATATACAGATTCCAGGACCTTCAATACAGAAACGTGAGATCAACATCAGAGACTGTGAAAAATATAACTGTATGGGTACTACAGACAATGATCGGGATTGGACAAACTAGTTTGCCTGGAGCCTAGAAATGGTCTTATGTCAGGAAACTTCAGGGGTAGGGTCTCCTTGTACTTAGGCCAAAGTTTTTCCTTTTCATGACCCCCATACTTTGGTGGGCTCATGCAAACGATAATTGCCACACTAACATTGTTTTTACAGTGCTCCTTTGACTCCAAACCTTTAAGAAACCACTAGTAAAAATATCTGGAACTGCAAAAAAAAAAAAAAAAAAAAGGTTTACATTAGTGTTAACATATATGCTTTTAGATGCACTAGCATTCTGGGGGATAAAGGAGGGAGATAAGAGATATATGCTTGGGAATAGGGATGAAGGGAGGACAACTCTGCTGGTGGAAAGGCCCTCATTTATTGTCACTGTGTACCTTAAATATCACTGTGTAAGATTTGCCGTTATATATTCTAATAAATGTCTATCATTTAAATATAAAAAAACAGAAAATATATAAAACCTTTTATAGCTCTCAAAAAATAAACAAACCAACTGTTTTATGAATAACTATGTAACTAAGGTGTTTAAATATAACAATTTTAAAAATAAAGAAATTATGATCTTCCACAAAAATAAAATAATTTAAGGAAAGAAAAAAGCAAAAAAAATTTTTATGAGAGCTATTGTCCAGATTAGACATATGTGTTGCTCTGTGGGGAAAGTAAGCATACAATCCCATGTACAGCACGAAGACTGTGTTGGACATCTCTCCAGGTCTGCTATTAATTCAGTCTAGCTTGGAGCTGGGAATTCACTTCTGGCTTATTTAGACAGTTTCTCACACGTGCAAGCTGATTGCATGTGCCCCCATGCTGCCAGCCTAAGACTGGAAAATGCCCCTTACACACCTGTGCAGGAGCAGCCAGAAGAGTGGTGGTGGGGGTTAATACCCCTTGGGGGAAACCTTGAACCAGTAGGGATTGAAGGCCAAGAGAATGATGTAGTCTTGATTTTTTTTCTGCCCAAAGGCTGTCCCAACAGAAATATCTCCCATCTCCTAGTGGCTGAGACCCAGTCTACCCATGGAATGCCTTTGGATGACTTGTTGATGCTTTAGCATCAGAACTTCATTTCTCTAAGCAGTAGTCAATGCCACATTTCTTTTTGCCAGCTTTACTCCCACTATTCCTCATTCCTGCATCTGGAATCATGTTTGGTAATAAAAACACTTGCATAGAAAACTTGATCTCCATCTCTGCTTTCTGGGCAAATCAGGCCAAGAAAAAGCATTCCTGTGTTAGCATAAAATGCAAAGAAAAATACCAATATGGTTGGCAGAGTTGTGTGAGGGTGGAGGAATTAGCACATATTTTTTTTGTTTGTTTTTTTTTGGGCCACACCCAGCAGTGCTCAGGGGTTACTCCTGGCTGTCTGCTCAGAAATAGCTCCTGGCAGGCACGGAGGACCATATGGGACACCGGGATTCGAACCAATCACCTTAGGTCCTGGATCCGCTGCTTGCAAGGCAAACACCGCTGTGCTATCTCTCCGGTCCTGCACATATTTTCTTGTCTCTGTTTTATATTGTTTCTTACATGAACCTTCCACTTCTGGAGTCAAGAAACTTTCGTGTAAAAAAATTATTTACATTTTAAAAGTCTTTGTCAGAAATGGTACCTAGCTGAAGAAAACTTATGCATGTCATTAGTTCAGATGTCTGCTTAGAAACTCATTATCTTTCTTGGGGGGCAGTGGGATGAGTCACTAAAAGTGAAGGATGGGAGTGGGGATATAGAAATGCAGATCACAGGGTACAGTGTTGCTAAGGAAAAGCAAGCCTCTATCTGAGTTTAGTGTGAAGTGTTTTTCAGCATTTTGACCAGCTCTAATTTTGGCCTGTTCTTTCACATAAAAGGCTTCTCTTAATAGCTATTATATTCAAACATTCCAGACACCACTGAGAACACTCTTTTAGGAAGAGTTCTTTAGTTCTGGTCAAGGTTGCCCATCTCACCTGGTTAGTGACCAGGGTAAGACCTGGGGGTGCTCCTGACCTAAAGCTCTCACTGCAACCTTTGGCTTTCCCCATATTCAGGAATCTATAAATCCTGCAAAGGTACCTCATGCAAGTTCTTGTTCTCTCTCTCTCTCTCTCTCTCTCTCTCTCTCTCTCTCTCTCTTTTCTGTCTTTCTGTCTCTCTGTCTCTGTCTCTCTCTCTCTCTTTCTGTCTTTCTGTCTCTCTGTCTCTGTCTCTCTCTTTCTGTCTCTCTCTCCTCTCTCTCTCAGTTGCTTCCAGGACCGTTCATTTACTCTTTCCTTTCTCCCTCATACACTCACCCCTGCCTCACAGATCTACTTAGAAAAGCAGGTCCTTGGGCCACAAAACTACCTGAACCCCCAGACCTGACCTCAGATCCCCTGCCTGGTCCCCAGATCCCACACATGACCTGAGGGAAAAGAGTGCTCTGTGCTAGGCTGCCTCCTATCCACCCATCGGCAGCACTGTCTGACAGAGTGAGGTGGGACCCAGAGTAACAGCTGAAGACTTGGAGGACTTCTAAGAGAAGGATGTTCACCCTGGTGCTGGACAATGCTACCTGATCTGTAACTATGTGTGGAAAAATCAACACTTGACTAAGAAATGAAAGGAGTTTTGCCTGAACCTGGAACTGGTTCTATTCATTCTTCTTCCTCCCTCCCTCTTCCTTCCCCTTCCCTTCACCTCTCTCCTTCCCTCTCCTTGCCCCCCCTTTTCTCCTTTTCCTCAGTCAGAAATTACTCCTGGCAGGCTTTGGGGGCTATATGGGATGCCAAAAATTAAACCCAGGTTGGCCAAAGGCAAGGCAACTTGCCCTACCTGCTGTGCTATTGCTCCAGCTTCTCAATCTGCTTTCTTCTGGGCTCTTCTCATATTCTGGTTTGGTGTTGCTGCTTGTTGTGCTCAGGCCTTGCTGTACTGTACTCACTCACTCGCTTTCAGGAGGTGATTTCATTCCAAGTTCATAGTCATTGGTTATCTCGAAGTCTTATTTTTCTTACATAAAAGACAACACATCTCCTGGCCCAAGTGGTGTTAATCTGGCAGTCACATGGAGGTAATTAGCCAAGGGCAGACTTCTCGGAATCTATAAACACACACCACCAAATCCCCCCTGATGGCCCAGCAGGAACTTGCATCTGAGGTCTCAGCAAGCCTGGCATCCCTTACAGCAGCCAGTGAGGATTTAATAAAGGCTCATCACACAGCACAGGTAGGCCTGGAGAGGTACCCTTCCTGTTCGTAATGACTTAATTAGATGGAAATATTGCCTGCTGGATCCAAATCAAATGAGCTTCCATCTCACTACCAAAGGCTCTGGGTGGATGAGGGTAAGGCCAAAGATTCTGGAAGCTTTGGTAAGATAGGATAAGGCTTGGGTAGCTCCAAAACCTAAATTCAAATTTGCTTTGTCACCTGCTATGTCACACAACACAGGAGGTAGAAAGATGTGCCTTAGGCAAGATACAGTCAGCTGCTCAATGTCCTTATTGGCCCAAGTTTCTTCTCTTAGTGACTGTCCTGCTTAGTGGCATCTAGTGGACCCAAGGTGAGTATGGTCATTCTACATCTCACACCCTAGTTCATGTTGAGAAGAGGTTTGTTCTCTGTAGTATCTTTGCAGAGAGGATGTTTCCTCCAGGGGTTCTGCACAGAGACCTCCTCTCACATCTCATTAGAAAAACTTTTGGCCACATTGAGAAGGGACATGGGCCTTTCTCATGTTAGCTCATCTGCACTTCACTTGGAGTCACCTTTCTCTGAGTCATTTTGAGATGGTAGTATGAGGATAACTGAGTCCATTTCCACATCTATTAAATAATAAAGGGGGGTGAGAACTAGAGCAGGGTTTGAATTGTTTCCATTCCCCCGCCCCCAACCCTTCATGCCCAAGAAATTTTTACATCACCCTAGCTAGATATGTAGGTATATAAAATAGTTATATATACCAAATATTTACTGACAGTAGCCCATAATAAAATTTGTTTCAGAAGCTAAGTACTAGGTGACCTCCTAACTGCCAGGGCTCTAAAAATTGATTCCATAAAATACATTTTATTAACTTAAATTGAATTTTGGGGTCCTTAATTCTTGGCCACATTTCTTCCTTGCTTTTTGGGGGCCTAGCCAGCAGTGCTGAGGGCACTAGGGCTACATTCAGCAATGCTTAGATGGGTGTGTGGGAGGGTATCTGGGAGTCCATTGATACTGAAACAAGGCTCTGCAATACCTCAAGCCAGTTCTCTGGTCCCTTGAACTTTTTCCCTGATGCTGTACTTCAATGTTAAAATAATTTACTAATATAAAATCAGTTTCTTCTAAATTGTAAAACCTGGATTGTATGTCTTTAGATATTCTCTTTTTTGTATGTCTCCCTCATGTGACCAACCTGAAGATTTGAAAGGTGGTGGTGGAGGGGACTGGGTCTCAGGATCCATTACACCCAGCACTCAATTTAGCGGCCCACTTTGGGCAACATGAGACTTTCTTTTCTTTTTTTCTTTTTTTTTTTGGGGGGGGGCACACCCAGTAGCACTCAGGGTTTACTCCTGACTCTGCGCTCAGAAATCACTCCTGGCATGCTTGGGGGACCATATGGGATACTGGGACGGAACCCAGGACTATCCTACCACTGTACTATCACTCTTCCATATAAGATATTTCTGATGGACAAATAATATCCTGGTGATGGGGCCATAATATAGAGGATTGGGCATTTTCTTGCATGTGTCCAATCTGGGTTAGATTCCCAGCATCCCATGTGGTCCCCTAAGCATTATCAAGAATTAATCCCTAACTGCAGAGCCAGAAAAAAAATCTTGAATATTGTTGGATGTGACCCTAGAACCAAATGAATAAATATCAATAACTGCACTGCGGCTTCCATGCTGCTTCTTCTGCTACAAGTTCACTCACTTATCTCTTCCACGTACACTTGTTTCCTTTCATACTAAATAGTCCAGGCTTCCAGGATGGTCACCTGGTGACTCTTCAGTCTCCATTCTTACCCTGTACCTGCTGGTGCCACTTCAGAGGGAAGTTGGGAAGTATTTCCAAATGGCCCACCCACTCCTTGGGCATCACCCACCATTCATACCAGACATTTAGTACTTGCCAGGCATCATCTCCTCTTGTCCTGGTCTAGGCTGACAGTCTCTCAGGTGAGAACATGCGTATAAAGTCCTCAGAAAACAGCTTAAGTGTGTTGAAAGGATAATATGAGATGTCAGTGATACCAAAGCAATGTATGTCTGGGCTTCCAGTCAAACAACAGGCTACTATATACCTGGTGAAATGTTATTGGTTTAGCTTCATTTTGCAGGTTGGTCTCTGGCTGTTGTGTTTTGTTTTTGTCTCACATGGCCTATTCATGGATAGAAAAGCCCAGGAACTGGACTAGAATATAATAAAGTGAAAATGAGGTGTTTGGGGTTGGAATTCTGTCTCTTTCAGAGTAAGACAATTAGGCCCTGCATTGAATATGGGGCTGGAAAACACCCTGAAAGGTTCACTTTAATTAGAGTTGCTTACCCAGCCCTTTTCTCCTTGAAAAGGGGGTGATTGGGAAGTCACTGGAATGTTGGTGATCCCTGGTTCTTCAGGAAAGCCTACCTCTTCTTCCAGTTCCACTCAGCCTTTCTTTCACACCTTTCCTGAAAAACTCTTCCCTCTGTTGATGTGCAGGATTTGGGTGAGGGATCTCACATTCCATTTTCACTATTAAAAAACAACAACAACATTTTTCCCCTTTGTTTTTGCTTCTTTGGGGAGGGGCACACCTGACAATTTTCAGGACTTATTCCTGACTGCTTTCAGGAATCATTCCTGGCAGTGCTCAGAGAACCATATGGGATGCTGGGGATTAAATCCTGGTAAGCTACAGGCAAGACAAATGTTCTATACACCATTCCTATCACTCTAGCCCTTAAAACCCTTTTCCTTCTTAAGGGGACTTCAACCCTTTAAGAAAAAAACACATCAATTAAACTATGTCTCTGCTTTTGGTCACACAGACTTGGACTTTGATGCATTAAAAGGAGTTGGTTATGTGTGTCTAAAAGATCAGAGTGAGGTGTACGTCTCTTCTTTCCTTTCCTGTCCTTTTTGAAGTTTTTCAGGGATGAGAACACTGAGGGAGGGCCACAGAAGCAGTGTTTGACTCAGAATTTCTTTAGTGGCTGGCCTTGAAAGTGTAGGTCCAAGATTCCTGGATGGTACCCCCCTCCCTGCCCTGTCCTAGGGCTATCTCAGACTCTCGTTTTCTATACCATATCTGATTGCAATGCTGTAGGAGATGGTTGTGATGGATACTAGGTTGAGACTGAGCAATAAGAGAATGTTTCTACCCTGATGAGTCTTGGGTATTTTTGTGGAAGGATCTAGGTGTGATCTTGACTCCAAGTTGCTCTGTGACCTTGAGTCAATTGTGAAGTCTCTCAGAATGATGTTTCAGTTGTACACTCCTGGCTGAAGTCAGCAGAGTCTTCTTTTCCATGTCAGTCCTTTTACTCTACCAGGGATCTCACACTCAATTTACCTGGGGGCCGTAGGAGGCAAAATCGGTGTGATTCTTGAGTGCAAAGTCAGTAGTAAGCCTTGAACATTGGAGTGTGTGACCCAAACAACTAAAACAAAACAAAACAAAAAAAGATTCCTCTAGGGCAGGGCCACAAAATGTTGTATGGAGGGCCACAAACGGCCCGTGGGTCGTGAGTTTGAGACCCTTGCACCAAGGCTGTCACATCCCATGGCTGTTGCACCTGGGTCCCAACTTGACCAAATTCACTTGGTGCCATAAGAAAATTTACAGGAAGAACTGCTCATACTGAGATGCATGAAGGTTTTCTTTTTTCTTTTATTTATTTATTTTTTACAATAGCCACAAAAACAATACCATGCAATTTGAGCAGAAAGAATATGGAAGTCAAAAAGTAACCTGGGGATGGGGGTGGCTAGGGTGGAAATCACAAACAGTAGAACATGGCAAGGGCTATGCTGTTCTCTTCTCCCTTCTCAGGGTCCTCTTCTCTGTTCTTTGCTTTCCTATAGCTTTGGGAGAAGTTTGGGAGGATTAAGTACTTAAAGCTCCAGTGGTCAGCTTGCAGGAATAGGAAGCCAAAAAGGGTCACAGGAGGAGTGTCAGCTGCCTTCCAGGAAGATGGTAGTAGGGATCACTGCATAGCCTGGAGCCAAAGGGAAGGACTCCTAATATTTAGGGCATGGTTGTCTCAAAGCAACTCTTTTTCTTCTAAATTGCTGTCTCTATCTCATAGCTGTTCTGTTCTTGTCTTCTAAATACCATACATTATGCTTTACTTTCAGTCTCTTGTCAGTTCATGTCTTTCCACTGAATTCCAATCTCTGTTTCAGATCAATTCTGTTGCTTGCAATCAAAAAATTCTAATTTGGTTTAAAAAATTCTAATTTGGATGGCCATTCTATTTCTATCTTGCACTCTTCCAATCTTTTCTAAACAAATGAAAGTAAGGAAGAGCAAGATGAAATTAGTGGGGTTATTTTTTTTATTTTTTTTCCACAGACTTATTTATGGTACATAGTGACAATGAATGAGGGGCATTCCCACCACCAGTGTTGTCCTTCCTCTGACCCCGTTCCCAGCATGCATCCCATATCTCCTTCCTTTTCCCCCAAGAGTACTATCCTTCCTTTTCCCCCAAGAGTACTAGTGTAACTGGTCTTCACTTTACAGCTTGTTGTAGATTATCTATTTGTTGTCATTTGAAATAAAAAGGATAAGAAAAAAAGGAAGACAAAATTAGGTAGCAATTACCAAAAAAAAGAAAGAAGAAAAAAAATGCACCTGGCTAATAAGAAAAGAAGAAAAAAAATCACCAAATAATAACCACAGGAGTGAAAAGGGAAAGGTGGAAGAAAAAAAATGAAGGAAAATAAAGTCAAAAACTAATAAATCAAAACAAAACAAGAAAAAGAAGGGGTGCTGGAGTGGTAGGGTTTGGCATTCCCTCCACTTTTTTTTTTTTTTTTTGCATAGGCACAGTAAGCATTGGGGGAGAATGGGAATTCCCATGGCCTAAGAGATTCAAGGCTTCTCCATCCTTGAAGCATACCATCATGGAATCAACCCCTGGCTTCATAGATACTCATTACCTCATCCCAAGGGCTTTTTATGTGGTGCCAGGAAACTTTCCTCTCAGTTGTGGGTGAGAAAATGAGGCCACTGTAGCTAGCAGTCTTGGTATTTGCGCAGGTCCTAGGACAGGGTCTAGGTGAAAGTCTTTATGGTTCTAGAGGTTCTGTTCCATCATTGTTGTTGTGTTCAGTCTTCTGTATCAGATGCTCCCTGTTTTCATTCAGTCCATAAGCCGAAGTATGGGATATTATGGATCTAAGGGTTCTGCTCAGTCTCTGTTGTCCAAGTTGGACCTCTATAATAAGAAATCCTTTTTTTTTTTTTTTAAATACGAGTCCTGGACTACAGTCTAGGGTAGGGTTTTTCTTATTGGTCCCAAGGGAAGTTCTGCCCGGTCGCGGTTGTCAAAGTCAGTTTTGTGTAGATGGTGCTCTTATTTTTCGCAATTCAAAAGACAGTACATCTTCTGATTTCCATTTAGTGTTAGGTGAGGTGATAGGACAACCTGGTCTTGGGTCAAGTTGTCATTTCTTCGTTGTCATATCATAACTGGTACAAGTTGATGCCAGAGCGGTGTTTTAATTCTCCCAATGGAGTTGGTTCCTAGTGTTGTTGCCTGGAGCTGTATCAGTTCTACAGCTGGGATCTGGTGTTTAGGGTTGAACTAACACTGTCCAATCTCCTGGAGACTGGGTTGTATTAGTGGGGTTTCAAATCTTGTTTTAGGAGGCTGGAGAGATAGCATGGAGGTAAGGTGTTTGCCTTTCATGCAGTAGGTCATTGGTTCGAATCCCAGCATCCCATATGGTCCCCCAAGCCTGCCAGGAGCGATTTCTGAGCATAGAGCCAGGAGTAACCCCTGAATGATGCCGGGTGTGACCCAAAAACCAAAAAAAAAAATCTTGTTTTAGTCTCAGGACCATTATTTTCCCTAATCAAAATATAATGTAGATGGAATATCCAAGATAGACAACAACAGCACAGTCTCTTTTTCTTTTACTTCACCTCTGTTTTCAGCTTCTTTACAACTTAGATTTAGGAACTGCTTTTGCCTCTGTTAGAACTTGCAGGTCAGAAATCATGTTTTCTGGGGCTGAGGGTGCCAGGAGAGAGGAAACAATTTGGGGAACTTAGCTTGTGTTGAGTATAGCTCGGGGTCTCGCTTATGCAGCCTTGGTTAATCCAACAAACTGTGGGGAGAGCTTTAATCATTTTGCTGAGGAAACTTTGCATTCAAGTCTCAGTCTGGAGACACATCAATAAAGTTAGAGAGAGAGATAGCATAATGGTTTTTATTCTGTTTTTGATTTGGGGGCCATACCTGTTGATGTATTTAAGGGAATTAGTCAATATACCTTAAAGAGATGATGACATCTCCTTTCAATGGCAGTTGGACAGGGACACCCTGTAATGGCAATTGGACTGGAACATGGCTCCTGCAGCTGACAACTACCCCGAAATATAAAAGGGAGATCTATGGGTATGTGTGCATGGGTGTGTGTGTGTGTGTGTGTGTGTGTGTGTGTGTGTGTGTGTGTGGTGTGTCCAGAGAAAAGACCAGAGTAGAGTCTGCCAGCCTGTGGGGAGACAATGGAGATAAAACATTGGTGAGATGCTATCATTACTTTCCTCCCTCTCTCACATACATTCTCTCTCTTTCTCTCTCTCTCCTCTCTCTCTTTCTCTCTCTCCTAGACAGGCAGTGACTACAAATTGACATCCCTAGGTGGGCACAAGGCCCCCACCATTAGCCAGACCCCACAGGCCCTTGTGAGCCTTGCAGCAGTGGGTCCTAGAAGCTTTAGGCCTCTGCAGCATGCAGCAGCTAAGCAGCAAGTGGGCTTACAACTTATTGCAGTGACCTGTAGAAGCCCAGGTCACTTACAGGTCACTTACACTTACTTAATGCAGTAAGTAGTGTAAGAAATTTACAAAATTCAACACGCCTTAATCTCTGTATTATCTCATCAGCTCTAACACTTAGAATCACAAAACAATAAAAGAGTTTAGTCATTAGAAAGGCAGCGATTTGTGGCTACTGAGAAGGGGCAGGGGACACCACTGTACCAAGTGAGATGCAATGAAGTTGGCTCGCCTTGTTGGTAGATGTGCAGAGCCAGGAGCTGCTGGTGAGCTGCACCCCTTTCCCCTCTGCTGTCTCTTCCATGTGCCTGCCCCTCCTCAGAGAGCCCTGGGTCTCCATGCTTTCATTACTTTGGAAAGCTTCTTTATAATCACACACCCGATGCTTCCCTTCATCATGCAGAATTCTAAATTGCTCTTGAAGCAGCTTGAACAATGTTAGCCCTCTGATTAGCTTCTCTCTGAGCTGCAAAATGAGGGTAATCAGAGTGGAGGAAAGATCTAGCCTCATGCCCTGGGAGGGAGGAGAGGGCAGGGGGTCTCTCCATGGCAATTTTCTAATAAGATCTTAAGAGCTTTTGAGGAGCCCAGCTCATATCGCCCGGCCCCTGGTCATCTTCCCTCCCATTTTCCCACAAACCCAAGACTCAAATAGGCCTTTCCAGGATCTGATGTCATTTGCTTTAAGCACTGTCTAGCCCTGATTTCTCCTACTCAGAGATTCTGGGCCAGTTGTTCTTGAGTTTAGGGAAGCAATCATAACCCAGTCTCCATGGTATCCAGCCAACCCCTCTAATATAGATCAGCTTGACTCAAATGCCCTCAAAGCAGGGCCTGCAGGGTCCAAAACCATTCTGAGTTTCTAACTTTTAATTATCATCTTTATTTAGCACCACGATTACAAACATGTTATAAAACGAACACCCCCACTTCACTAGTGCAAACATTCCCACCACCAATGCCCCTATCTCTTTCCTCCCCCACCTTCTGCCTGTATTCGAGACAGGCATTCTACTTTTCTCACTCAGTAACATTATCATGGTGTTGTTAGTGTAGTTATTTCTATAACTGAACTCACACTCTGTGGCAAGCTTCATATCATGGGCTTGGCCTTCCCACCCTCATCTCTATGGTCTCTGTGTATTATTACAATAATGTCTTTTATTTTTCTTAAATCCTATAGATGAATGAGACTGTTCTGTATCTTTCTCTCTCCTTCTGACTTATTTCACTCAGCATAATAGTCTCCATGTCCATCCAATTATAAGAAAATTTCATGACTTCATTTTTCCTGATGGCTGTATAGTATTTCATTGTGTATATGTACCAGAGTTTCTTTAGCCACTCATCTGTTGTTGGGCATCTAGATTCTGGCTATTGTAAATAGTGCTGCAATGAATATAGGTGTGCAGAAGGTATTGTGCTTTCATGTTTCTGGGGTATATTCCTAGAATGACATGGCTGGATCATATGGTAACTCAATTTCCAGGTTTTTTGAGGGATATCCATATCGTTTTCCATAAAAGCTGGACTAGATGGCATAGCCATCAGCAGTGAATGGGAGTTCTTTTCTCCCCACATCCCCACCAGCACTGATTGTTCTTAATCTTTGTGATGTGTGCCAGTCTCTGTGGCATTAGATGGTACCCTCTGAGAGTTTATAAATGGTCACTACTGCCCCAGGAAAATTGATAACATTGCTTATCCACGAGGGATCCTCTTGAAAGAGTCGCATGAGTCTTAAGTTCTTTAAGTTCTTGTAAAACTTAAAATTTGTTATTTTAATATTCTTTTCCTTTAAGGGGGTTCTATGAAAGTTAGATCTTTTCCTGACCCTATCCCCTTGTTACTAGACCTCAGGTTACTAGACCCTCAAAGAGGAAACTCTTATTTCCTACCAAGAGAGATCAAGGTATTACTAAGCACAGCAACCTAAGAGGATTGCTTTAGGGTCCTGCTACTAGGGAAGCATGCCTTTCACATCACTAAACAGTCATGACAAAGTATGTGCTTTTTTTCTAGAGATGGGGTGAGCCGAGCCAAGGGCACTAATGGATAGCATAGTAATGGAGCACTGGGCAGAACTGGAAAAGACAAGCAACTGAGCAAAGAGGGAAGGCTGAGAGCTTTGATGAGACAACAACAAAAATGTGTAGGTATATTCTTTCCAACTTTTGGGAAAGTCTACAGTGGAGTAGTGCTAAGGCAGAGATTCTGTTTCCTATTTGTGCCCATTTGATCCCTAGTCCTTCTTGTGCTGCTCCCTGGGCAAGTCACAGCCTGCCTTTGTTCATGTCTCTGTCTCTACTGCTCTAAGTCCAGACGCTAGCACCATCTACTCCTCCATTGCTATAAACAGCATAATAAACATTACCTAAACATTTCTTTCTTTCTTTCTTTTTATGGGGTAGGGGCGTCTCTTCTTAAAGATGCTCAGGAAACCTGGGGTCATCTCCCAAATTTTGTCCATTTGGGGGGCAATGGTCAACTGAACTATCAGTTCTCTACAAACTGATACAAACTCTACAAAACAGTTCTCTACAAAGACCAAGGATGCTAGGTGGTGCCAAGGATTGAGCCAGGGTGGGTCACTTACAAGGCAGATCTTTTAACTTCTGCACTGTCTCTCGAGACCCTTATGAGAAAAGCAGTTCACCAACAGAGAGTTTGCACAGATCAAATGTAATAAATATTAAAATTTCTTAGCACATTGGGGCCAGAAAGATAGCATGGAGGTAAGGCATTTTCCTTGCGTGTAGAAGGTCGGTGGTTTGAATCCCAGCATCCCATATGGTCCCTAAAAAAAGAAAAAAAAATCTTAGCACAGAGTCTGGGGAAGTATACACTCAGGAAGCATCCCTTGTTTATATTATTAAATAAGTGGACAAATGAATGAGATTCTTTGATTTTATTAATTAGTACAACCTTAAACTTAGAATTTCTTTTTCTTGATGGAACAAAAACTCAAAGAAATGTTGCACTGAGAAGAAAGGAAGAAAACATACTTGGGAATCACAACTGTTTAACATATATGAATATGTGTATATATAATATATATTATATAGTATTTAATATATAAAATAACCCTATGTATATATACACATATAATTAAACAGCTGTGATTCCCACAGTATTCCTATATATATTTCATATGTATAAATATACATATTAAAGATGGAGAGAGGAAGGAGGGGTCAGGAAGAAAAGAGTAAGAATGGGAAGAGAGAACGAGAATTTTTCTTTTCTAGGAACTGAAATTTAATACTCTCTACATGTGGAAGAATATGCTTCACCAGTCTAGGCCACCTGCTTTGCTTTAGAAGAGTTATTCTTTATTATTAACTGTCCATTATGCACCAACCATTGTATTGAGTGTGTTAAGCACATTCTCTCTTATTTAATCTTTACCAAAACCTGATATAGTGGTTCCAACTTTGTGGTAATATAGAGAGAGAACAGAGAAAGGGACTAGGATTCAGAATGCTTTTATAGTTGAGGGAAGAGAAATAAAAGGAGGATTCAGAGGAGAAAAGACGAGTTAGAGGCAGGTGATTAAGAAAGCCAGAGGAAGAAAAAATTCTAATAAGTAGGAGAATTAAGTGGCTTTTAAATACCAAGAACAAAACAGTGTAATGGAAAATGTGGAGGGCTTGACATCTGGGAGGTTCAATGTTACTTGGAGAGTAATGTTACTGGAGTACTCCGGGTAGCTGTAGGAGGAGAGCAATGTTACTTGAGTATCAAAAGCAGTTTTTGGAAGGCAATAATGCTGGATCATCAGACTATCAAAGCTGTCAGAGAAGGGCTGGAGAGACTATACAGCAGATAAAACACTTGATTTACTTGTGACCGACCCGGTCCATTCCCTGGCACCCCATATGGTCTTCTGAGTACTGCAGGAGTGATCCCTGAGCACAGAGCAGGAGAAACCCCTGAGTACCATTAGGTTCCCCCCCTCCAATAAAAACATTCCAAAATCAAAACATCACTGTCTTAGAGAAGGTTATGAAGGAAGGGGCAGGAGATTGGAGGGCCATAATCTCTCTGAAAATTGGTGTTTTGGGAATGGTGTGGGTGGAGAGGGGAGAGGGGTCAAGAAGGACACTTTTGGCCAAAAATGCTGAGGAATTGGGAGACTATAAGAAACAGGAAGACTGCTGGAGATGAATGGGTCATGGTTTCCCTCAGCAGTCTCCAGGCCTTGTTTGGGATTCCCTGTATTCCCTACTTACCTGTAGCCTGGGGTAAAAGCAGGGCTCAAGGAGAGACTGGACAGTTCCATGTCAGACTTGTGGGCTGCTCAACAAGATTTGCTCAAAATGGCCAAGCCTGGGTGGGCTTTGTGGACGTTTAAAGAATGACCCTGGGAAATGGGGATGGCAGAGCAGAGCCATCCAGGAGAGGAGGAGAAAGGAAAAGCTAGACAGGATGAGGTCCACCCCAATCCCTTCACACAGAAATGGAAGAAGGCTGTGCTCACTCAGGCACCTGCCAGGACATGCTGCCTTCAAACATGCAGCCCCCACCCACCCAGGCCCAAGGGCTTGCTAAGTCCCTTCAAATATTCCCCATCCTCCAACTTTTCTATCAGAAAAGGCCATTTGAAATTGGGCCTCTGTGCACTCTACACCCTTTCTCCCAGCTCCCTCAAACCCACTGTTCTCATTTTCATTTATCTGTTTACCCAAATTTAATTTTAAGTTTTCCCAGATATCTATTTTCTGGACCTGAGGAAACACAGGAGGAAGCTGATGCAGAACACAAATTCCTCCCCCTTTGGAGGAGTAGAAGTGAAACCCTTAGGATTGAAAAGCCTTTCTCAAATTGTTTGATTTTTGCCCCATATTATTTTATTTTATTTTTTTCTTTCCTTCAAACAGAACCACATAATTTGAACCATCTTGTTCCACCTCACAAACTGAGGGGGAAATAATGGAGGGTACCAAGACCAGATAGTCATATAACATTAAGTAGAAATAAAAAAAAATGATCATACTTAGACACCAAATCCAAAGCCAACAACAACAGAATCGACACTCAATCTACAACATGCTAGACATAGAGGGACCACTTATACTAGCAACCCAGGTGGGGGGTAAGGAGGGGATATGGGATGCATGCTGGGAACAGGGATGGAGGGAGGACAACATTGGTGGTGGGAATGCCCCTGATTCAATGTCACTATGAACCTAAAAATTTATTGAGAAAGATTTGTAATCCACTTTGGTCAAAATAAAAGTTTAAAAAAATAAACATTCTCAGAAGAGAAAGGAGGAGAGAGGGTCAACCAGACTGAACTCCCTGAGAAGGCTGAGATGGGAAGGGAAAGAAACAGGTCTGTCCTACCTTCCCTGGTCTAAATAGAAATGAATTCAGAACCTCTTGGTCCAGCCTGGCCCCAAAGCAACTAAAATCCACTGATGCCTAAGCCCCAACCTACCTGGCATCATGCTGTGAAGAAATGTGATTCTGAGATGTTTTCCTCCCTATGCAACACACAGGGAGGGAAAGAACTCAGCAAAGCTGCCTCTATAGCTCAAAGAAAAGAAAAGGAAAGAAAGAATAAAAGAAAGAAAGAAACCAATTTCTACTCTTACTTGATTATCATGAAGAATTGATCTTTGATTTTATAATCAATTGAAAATGTAAATCAATCAGCTGAATTCAGTCCAGCTGAATTCCTGTAGGAACCTAGGTTTTAGCTGGGGAAAATAAACACAAAGGTATTTTTTCAAAAATAATAATAGTTGTGTCAGAGTGATAGTACAACAGATGGGGCATTTGCCTTGCATGCAGTAAATCTGAGTTTAATTCTTGGCACCCTATATGGTTCCCTGAACCCCACCGAAAGTGATCCTTGAGTACAGAGCCAGGAGTAAGCCCTGAATGCAGCCAGATGGGACCCCAAAAACAGAAAACAAAAATTAGTTACAATTGCACAAAGGAAATGTTTCATGTCACAATGTACAAAAATTTCCTTTTGATTTCAAGACCTATGATTATCTAGAATTTCTAAGGACTCTCAGACTTTCAACATCCCAGCAGTTAAGATATATCTTGGCAGAGGGTTTCCCAGTGGTAGTCTGAATCTATGTGCTGGAATATGCTTTTCCTGGAAATGATTTATGTTTCCATTACATCAAAATTATATAGGCTATTTCGGAAAATATAGCCTCACCTAATGACTAACACTAGAAATTACTTCAAGGGTTTTTCATCTCTCCTTCTCCTTCTTCTGGAAGGCCCGAGGCCAGTGATTTCTCAGGTCTGTTTGGAAAAGGCCTCCAGAGTCTGTGTTTCACAGTCTTGGGCTTTTAGTGCCTAATTATTCCAACCAGCATGTTCTTTTCAGAGAACTTGAGTTCCTCCAGCTGCAACTACAGCATCAGTTCTAGGGAGAACAGCAGTGAGGCATCACTTGTTGGTGTTAAGTATGAGTTCTTGGGCTTGAGGCCTCCCTGGGTGACTGGTTATTCTCACATCGTCTCTTCCAAGTTGGTTCTCTCCTTCCCAGCAGTAACTCCCTCACTGGCTGACGCCAAGCTAGGTTGGTCATGGCATCAGCAGAAGGAGAAGAGGAACTGCTGAGGTGTTATCTGTGACCCCTCTATTTGTCTTCAAGGCCTACAGTCATAGCTTCTTGACAGTAGCCAGCCCCTCCTCAGTTCTCAGTGTACTTCTTTCTCTCTCTGGCTTCTTTAGGTTCAAAAGGAGGCAACAGTTCCCAGTTTGGTTAGTCTATTTCCTTAACCTGCCTGACCAGGACAGTTAATCATTAAAATCTGTAGACTAAGGGTAGATTCTGTTACTGACCAGGAATCCAACAGGCAAACTGGATGATGAGGCCTCTTCTGCTCTCCTGTGGATCCCACTTCTTTCCTGAATCACCTCAAAAGTTTTGGGTCTTTCCATCTGTTGAGGTCTCCAAGGGCCCTGGGGAAATTCAGTTATTCCTGCTCAACAATGTGCTGGGTGATGACTGGGGATGAAAAAGAGCAGGTTTTACTGTGGAGAGAACCAATGGCAGATATGACAGTGATATGGCTTGGTAAGGCATGAATTAATGGGGATGGACATTTGCAGCCTGGGGTGGGGTGTGGAGTCTATAGGGGCTATTCCCCTCATCTCCACAATATCCCTGCCCTGTGGGATCACTCACTCCTTCCTTTCTCTCTCTCCCTTCTCCTGTCTTCCACAGACTTCTTCAGGTTTTCTCAGAGCATGATCGTGGTGCTGCTTTCCCACATAATATTCTGCAAGCTCTTTCTCCCTGGGTCTCAGCTTTCCTTTGACAGGAGTGGGTCTCAGTGGTAGGGAACAGACCTGCCATGCAAGGGCGTCTTGCTTCACTCCTCATCCCAGCTGAAAAAGAATTAAAGAGACACTCTCTCGGCCTCCCAGGGATGATCAAAGCCTCTGACAAGAGCACTTTGAAAACTTTTTCTATGTCAAAGTGACCTTGATTTCATCTTCTCTCTTTCCTGGACACCCGCATCTAAGGTGTCTGGTACTCCTTCCAGCCTGGCCTTAGAATGTCTCCAGAGTTCAGCCACTAGACCCCCAAGAGCCTTTTAACTAGCTTTCTTCTTTGCTTTCTGCTCCTTCAGTAGGGAGAAATCTTTTAAAATATAAGTCAAGATGCTCTAACATCCCACCAAATCACATATGCAAAACCCAAAGATTCTGTTCTGGTCCATTAGCAATGGGGCCACACCTATCTGTACTTGGGGGCCATATGGTGCCAGCCAGGCATGTACCCCTGAGCTATTTCCCTGACCCATTTCCTCTTGGTTTTAGGCTATACATTCAGACCCAGGGAGAGAGCTCTGTGATGGAACATTTACCTTTCATGTCTGAGCCCTGACTTTCCTAAGCACTGCTTAGGATACCCCCATCTCCTTAAAAAAAAAAAAAAAAAAAAAAAAAAAAAAGACCAGCTAGAACTGAATGTACAGTACATGTTTCATGTCACAATGTACAAAATTTCTTTTTGATTTCAAGACCTATGATTATCTAGAATTTCTAAGGACTCTCAGACTTTCAACATCCCAGCAGTTAAGATATATCTTGTAAAGCTAATATTATTCTACAAATATCTTTTTTGTTTTGTTTCGTTTTGGGGCTATGCCTAGCTGTTCTCAGGGATCCCTGGCTTTATGCTTAGGGATCACTCTTGGTGAGGCCCAAGGGATCATATGGGTTACCAAGAATGGATCCCAGGGTCAGCTGTACACAAAGCAAATGCCCTACCCACTGTACTATTTCTCTGGCCCCCTACAAGCACCATGTTAAAAGTGTAACGTTTTTAGCACATTCTCTCTCCTCTAACAAAACAAAGGCATTGAGGTGAGAGTTTGTAGGTGATAGTAAAATGGAAACTGCAGTGGGACAGGGATAGAGAAAGAAGACAGAGTGTGTGTGTGTGTGTGTGTGTGTGTGTGTGTGTGTGTGTGTGTGTGTGTGTGTAAGAAGGTCCTTTTGAGGGGATCCCAGCCTTTCACATCACAGCTCAGCTAACAGTTGAGGAGGAAGCCATGCCTCTGTAGGAGTTAGTACAGAGGGGAGCTGTAGTTTGGTCCCAATAATGAGGGTGACAGAAACCTGGTAGAAAGGATGTGAAAAGCAAAGGTGTGCAGTGGGGCTGGAGCAAGGAGAGAGGAGTCCCAGTAACACAGACATACTGCCAGCACAGATTTGGGGCTGAGCACTAGAGATTGGTCCTAGCCCCAGTGCACAGGCACAAATGTCATTGTTTTTGTACCTCAAAACTTAAATTTCCTCTACTGTCAAATGGAAGAGATAAATCTATCTTTCCTTCTGATACGTGGTAGGATTCAATGAGAAAATATTAGTAGAGGGGAAAAGTTTGGTCTTGGTTCATAGCTAATGCTCTCTGGGTGTGGAAAGTCAGTATTTTCTAATTTACTAAATAAAAAGGTGAAAACCAGAATATTTTATCCCAGCTTTTATTATATGTCTGCACAGAGAGCAGCTAATGCTCAGAAACTCCAATATGAGTCACCTATGATTGGTGGGATTATGGATGGTTTGGTTTCTTTTAAGTAGTTTTCTGTAATGGTTAACCTTTTCATTATATAAGATGTCTTTTGAAATTAGACATTTAAGAACCTACATTAAAAAACAACAACAACAACAACTGCCTCCCGGGATCTCTACTGTCTGCCACTCCCACATCTTGAGTTGATTTTGGGTTCAAGGAGACAGCCCTGCTGCTGCCAGTTGCTAAGGAATGGAAGGAAACCCACCCTGATGATTGGGTCTGAGCAGCAGAGGTCACATTGCTGTACTGTTTTGCTTGTACATCCAACTCAAAAATAAGACATCTTGTATTTTGAGTGAATCACTTCCATTAATCATGGGGATGCTCCAGGTTTATCTGGCAGAGTGATTGTTATAATTACAGCCTCTATCTATAATTATAGCATGTGGGGAGCAAACTTGAAGTTTCCAGGAGCTTGTAGAAAGAACGTGATGGAGCCATAAATGTCAGAGGCAAGCAGGTGTGTTTAGTCCAGAGATTTCAGGAGGAGATAGAAGACAGTGGTCCCTGTTGGGAGGATTCCTTAAGCCAATAGGCAAGTTTCTGTCATAATTTAGAAGAGGATTTCCAGTTTAGGAATTTCTGGTACCAAAGCCCAAGTGATATTTTTCTTCCCAACCAGATGAGATTTCTCTTTAGCATGTCAAAGAAAGTTTCACCTATCATAAGTCTATTATTAGTTCAGAAATGTAGCAACTCCCGTTACTCGAAAATATACAAATTCGAGGCCGGTGAGATAGCATGAAGATAAGGAATTTGCCTTGCATGCAGAAGGATGGTGGTTCGAATCTGGGTATCCCATATGGTCTCCCCGAGCCTGCCAGGATCGATTTCTGAGCATACAGCCAGGAGTAAATCCTGAGCACTGCCTGGTGTGACCCAAAAACCAAAATAAATAAATAAATAAATAAATAAATAAATAAATAAAAATAAAATATACAAATTCTAGGACCCAGAGAAATAATCCAGGGGCTTAGAGTACCTGCCCAGCAACCATATGGTTATAATGCTCAAACTGCCAGTGTCTTACATGTGCCAAGTGTGATCCTGGCTCTTTTGCTGTTTAAGCCTCTCAGTTCTTCTGTCTATGATCTTGGGGATCACACAAAATTTCTACCCACATCACTGCTATGTCTGTGTGAGTCCCAGTGGGCTCTTTAGCTAAAAGGATGTGTGAGCACCATAGTCTGAAAGTGAAGTGAGGCTTCTGGAGAACAAGCATGGGCTCCCCTCTCCCATGGGTACTTTCACTATAACTCATGTGCCTCAATAAAAACATAACCCTCTGTGAATTCATACGTGAGCATCACAACTCATGGGCTGGGATTCTGTGAGGATAGTAGCCAAGTGTGCTATCAGGATGTGTTGAATATATGAGAGCACCACAGCCAGGTATGTGTGTGTGATCTCCCAGTACCACAATAGCACCATTAACAACCACAATAATAAAGATGAGGAAGAAATAATAACAAAAATTACAAATTCTAGAGTCCAAAAAAAGTAGTACAAATATGACTATAAGTATAGCCATGATCCAAATACTCCACCACTTGCCCTGGCTGTTGAGTAATGCCAGAAAGATAAAAACCAGGTCAGGCCTCAGAACCCCAGATTGTCCTCCTCCCCTTTGGTGTCTGCATGTCAAGGGAGCATGTCTGAAGCACAATTCAGATGAAAATCTTCTTTCTTTTGCTTTCTTTCTTTCTTTCTTTCTTTCTTTCTTTTCTTCTTTCTTTCTTTCTTTCTTTTCTTTCTTTCTTTCTTTTCTTTTTCTTTCTTTCTTCTTTTTCTTTCTTTCTTTCTTTCTTTCTTCTTTCTTTCTTTCTTCTTTCTTTCTTTCTTTCTTTCTTTCCTTCTTTTCTTTCTTTTCTTTCTTCTTCTTTCTTTTTCTTCTTTCTTTCTTTCCTTCTTTCTCTTTCTTTCTTCTTTCTTCTTTCTTTCTTTCTTTCTTTCTTTCTTTCTTTCTTTCTTTCTTCTTTCTTTTTCTTTCTTCTTTCCTTCTTTCTTCTTTCTTTTTCTTTCTTTCTTTCTTCTTTCTTTCCTTCTTTCTCTTTCTTCTTTCTTTCTTTCTTCTTTCTTTCTTTCTTTCTTTTCTTTTTCTTTTTTTTCTCTATTTCTTTTTTCTTCTTTCTCTTTTTTCTTCTTTCTCTTTCTCTCTTCTTTTTCTTCTTTTCCTTCCTTCCTTCCTTCCTTCCTTCCTTCCTTCCTTCTTCCTTCCTTCCTTCCTTCCTTCCTTCCTTCCTTCCTTCCTTCCTTCCTTCCTTCCTTCCTTCCTTCCATTTCTTTCCCACACTTGGCAGTGCTCAGAACGTTACTCCTGGCTCTGCATACAGGAATCACTAATTTTAGTGCTCAGGGGACCATATGAAATACTAGGAATTGAACCCAGATTAGTTATGTGCAAGGCAAGTGCCCTACCCACTATACTATAGTTCTGGCCCCAAAGAACATAGTTCTAGGGGCTTATGCAAGCACATGATAAACTATAAGATGGTAGACTCAGCCCAGCCCATTCAACAGTCTCATCCCCTAATCAGGACACCTCTCAGACACACTGAGTAGCTTGCAGCTTCTCATTGACAATTTCCTCAACCACCTAATTTGCCTGCCCTGGCTTTTGGCACTCCAAGTGACTGATACAACATGCATCAGTTATCTCTGAAGCCATCTCAGTGAACCTCTCAGACAACAATAGCTCTTAAATACCTGCTGGTTTCCTTACAAGTGGGCAGCCTCTCACCTCAAAATTGGCACTTCGAAGCATCATTATTCAGGTGAAGAACAGGCTAAAGAACGTTTGGGGTACAGTAAATCCAAATGGAAGAGGACAAAGTCCTAAAGAAAGAGAATGCCAGGACCTCAAGAGAGAGAACATCTCTGTCCTGGAACAGGAAATAAGATGTTGCAAGAAGGAACTAACTATTGTGTTAATACAGGGTGGTGTTTAGGGAAGTCAGTGGCCTTGGGCTCTTGCTGGTCAGTGACCTGGTAGTCAGTGAAGGATGAAGCAAGAAGTGGACCAGTGGGGGTGTCCAGAGCCCTGCTTTCCAGCTCCACCCCCTTCAGTGCCTCTGTCCCATGACAACTTTGGGGAGAGCTATTTTTTCTTCTGCCCTTGAGGTCTTATAGACTCCAGTTTGGTTCAAATCAAACTCAGAATCATACCAGAAAAGAGATATTGAAAAAGATAGGTCCTTGGATAAACTAGATGGGGGCAATAAGGAGCAGGCTGCTCACTGAAGTGAGGGAGGCACATTTAAGGCATCAGCTCTGTGAAAGAGGTACAGGTTGTTGAGATAAGAACTGAAAACCATCCAATTGGAGAGGAGGAAAAGAAAGGCAACCACAGCAGGTTGGAAGTCCTTCACCTCCACAGCCGCATTTTTTATGAGCACTCAATCTGCTTCTACAGGATACCTTTCTCCTCTTTTAGGCCCACCCAAATATAACATGTTAGCCATGTGTTTTGGCCAGGTTCTGAACAGGAAACAGAGCAGAGAAGATGTCATGCAAGAAACAGCGTGTTTACAAAAGCCATTGGAAGAGCTGGGCAAGTGAGTCAAGGGTTAACACTGGATCTTGGGTTTCAAGGTCTAGGTCTCAGTTGAGACTTAGATTCAGGCCCTGTGGGGTTATACCTACACCGACAGAACTGTGCTACCACTGCACTTTCCAGCAACCTCTCTTGCTATCTCCCAGAATGAATTTGTTGAGGCTGCCAGAACAAAGTATTATGAAAAACAGAAATGTTGAAGCCAGAGCTATAGTACAATGGGTAGGGTGATTACCTTGCTGTCATCCAACCCAGATTCAGTCTGAGACACCCCATTTAGTCTCCCAGGCCTAAAAGAAATGATCCCTGAGCAGAGCCATGAGTAAGTTCCTGACACAGGGGTGGCCCCAAACAACCTAAACAAAGAAATAACAACAAAAAACAGGTTTTGTTTTCTCTCCCAGTTTCTGGGGTCTGAAATCAAGGTGTCAGCCAACCCATACTGCCTCTGTAGCTCTGGGTAGGTAACTGCTTTGCCTCTTCCAAATCACCAGCCTCGCTTATACTTGTTTCTTTCTTTCTTTCTTTTCTTTCTTTCTTTCTTTCTTTCTTCTTTCTTTCTTTCTTTCTTTCTTTCTTTCTTTCTTTCTTTCTTTCTTTTCTTCTTTCTTTCTTTCTTTTTTCTTTCTTTCTTTCTTTCTTTCTTTCTCTTTCTTTCTTTCTTTCTTTCTTTCTTTTCTTCTCTTTCTTCTTTCTTTCTTTCTTTCTTTCTTTCTTTCTCTCTCTTTCTTCTTTTTCTTTCTTCTTTCTTTCTCTTCCTTCCTTCCTTCCTCTTTCTTCTTTCTTTCTTTCTTTCTTTCTTTCTTTTTTCTTTCTTTCTTTCTTTCTTTCTTTCTTTCTTTCTTTCTTTCTTTCTTTCTTTCTTTCTTTCTTTCTTTCTTTCTTTCTTTCTTTCTTTCTTTCTTTCTTTCTTTCTTTCTTTCTTTCTTTTTCTTCTTTCTTTCTTTCTTTCTTTTTCTTCTTTCTTCTTCTTTCTTTCTTTCTTTCTTTCTTTCTTCTTTCTTCTTCTTCTTCCTTCCTTCCTTCCTTCCTTCCTTCCTTCCTTCCTTCCTTCCTTCCTTCCTTTCCTTCCTTCTTCCTTCTTTCTTTCTTCTTTCTTTCTTTCTTTCTTTCTTTCTTTTTCTTTTTCTTTCTTTCTTTCTTTCTTTCTTTCTTTCTTTCTTTCTTTTTTAAATATGGAACGCTTCACGAATTTGCATGTCATTCTATCGCAGGGGTCATGCTAATCTTCTCTTATCGTTCCAATTTTAGTATATGTGCTGCGGAAGTGATCACTATACTTGTTTCTTTACCTACAGCTACATAGAGGCCAATCTATTTCTGCTGTCATGTGTGCTTTGCCCCGTGGATCTTTGTCTTTCCGTGACACTTCCGCCTCCTTATAGGGGCATCAGCCATATTAGATTTGGACCCAAATGATCTCATTCAAATTTTGTAGCAAGGACCCCATTTCCAAATAAGGGCACCTTCACAGGTACTGGAAACGAAGGCTTCAGCAGACTTTTAAATTTGGCCAAATGGAATCTATTGTTCTTTCTGATTTTGCTTGGGAGCCTTTCACTGGCAGAACTTCATGTATATGTAGACCCTGAGCCAAAGAGTGCGGGAATTGCAGAGTTAGTTTCCAATGAAATCTCCAGGAGACTGAGGTTGAATAGAAGCAGAGGATGTGCTCAAGGTACAGCATGGGGCCTCTCTGCAAGTTACAGTGTTCTGGCTGAATGATGGACAATCTGGACACACAGAATGAGCATGGTTAGCAGCACTAGCCTGGTGTCTGAACCTGGACCTGCCCCCACTGACTTCGAGGCCAAGGGCCTGCGTAGATACTTCTCAGTAACCCTGGTTTCCCTCATCTGTAAATAAGAATAAATAACAGCAGCCATTTCTAGAGTTTAAGTGAGGATTAAATGACATAATAAACTCCAAGTCCCTAGGGTCAGGCTCACAGTAAGCAGTCTACAGATGGTAACTGTGATCAAATTATCACACTTATTAGATTTATTCTGTGTCCTGTCATGGTAGGGGATTGGATAAAGCCCAGAAGCAGGGACAAATTAGATATAAAGATTCCCTGACAGGTTTAAGGCTTTAATTTATGTATCACACATTCCAGCAATGTGAACCAAGGCACCAGTTTCCTGACAAAAGAATTTCCTACTAGAACAATGACCCATCAGAAGAACATCATGGAGCTAAGAAATTTATCTCTAGAAAATATTTCTTTGAGTTCTATTGGAAATAACTTTAATTGACACGAGAAAAGGAAAAGCAGGTATTACTTGATGTGTGGATATTTTCCAACAGGCTCCAGGGAGAGGAGAGAGTCCATTTTTTCTGGGAATCAGAATCACCATCAGAGACCTGTAAATAGCAGAAGACAGCATGTACTTGAGCTATTATCAAAACACACAGACTCACAAAACTACATACAAGAATTAACCTTGGGGCCGGAGAGATAGCATGGAGGTAAGGCTTTTGTGTTGCCTGCAGGACAGTGGTTTGAATTCTGATATCCCATGTGGTTTCTCGAGCACAAGCAATTTCTGAGCATAGAACCAGGAGTAATCCCTGAGCACTGCTGGGTGTGACCCAAAAACTAAAAAAAAAAAAAAAATTAACCTTGATAGAAAAAGGAAGCATCTGTTTCATGAGCCTTAACATAAAGATTCATACACAAATCCTTTATTTGTTAGAGAATAAATGAACTTACTCTTTCAGTGAGGTATGAGACTATGAGAGAAGATGTACACTATATGGCACATGTGTGTGTGTCTTTTCTCACCCTAAGATTTGTCCAACAATTTCAGTGCTGAGCACTCCCATCCCATAAGTAAATTGCCTTGCTTTTTTTTTTTTTTTGGATTTTTGGGTCACACCCGGTAGTGCTCAGGGATTATTCCTGGCTCCATGCTCAGAAATTGCTCCTGGCAGGCACGGGGGACCATATGGGACGCCGGGATTCGAACTGATGACCTTCTGCATGAAAGGCAAACGCCTTACCTCCATGCTATCTCTCTGGCCCCTTGCCTTGCATTTTAATGCGAAAATTTCTGCATTAAGCTCATAAAAATGTCTACCTCTGTCTTTGGACTCAAATTATCTTTGCAGTTTGGAGAAACTGTTGACTACTACACAAAGTGATGATCCATGCATATACTCCTGAAAACAGGAAGGAAAAGTCATATAAATCATGCTTAGTTTTTGATCACATAATTCTTCGATTTTAAAAGTGTACAACAGATTAAAAGTCAGTATAATAATCAGTAAGAGTTGGCAGTAGACACAGTCTGAATTTTACTTTTACTTAATCTAAGTGAGAAAAAGCAGTTGAAACAAAATCAGACCTTCATTCCTCAGAGTGGGTCACAGGAGAAATATAGTATTAAAAATTAATCATTGAGGGGCCAGAGCAGTGGTGCGAAGTGGTAAGACATCTGCCTTGCTGGTGCTAGCATAGGACAGACTGCAGTTCGATCCCCCAGCGTCACATATGGTCCCCCAAACCAGGAGCGATTTCTGAGCACATAGCCAGGAGTAACCCCTGAGCATCACTGGGGTGGTCCCCCCAAAAATTAATCATTAAAGTATAGATGTAGCTCAGCAAAAGAAAAATTGTATTATGTGTGAGGCCCTGAGTTTGAGCTACCTGCCCCCAAATCATCACACAACTCAATAGTAAAAAAACCAAATAATTCAATAAAAACATGCAAAAGATTTCAATGAAAATATCATCAATAAAGATATACATATGGCCAAAAAGCCCATGAAAAGATACTCAGCATCATAGTCATTAGTCATTCTCTAATAGTCATTAGATAACTTCTATAACAAATTGCATTAATATCCCACAGCACAACACTTAGAATTTTTTGTTAATGTTGCTTTGGCAAACAAAGAAAATAGCAATAACAAGAGCTAATAATACCAAAGGTTGACAAAGATGTGGAACAACTAGAACTTCAGTAACATTCTACACCACATTAGGGGTAGCAATGCAAAATGGTACAGTCCCACTAGAAAACAGTATGCCAGCATTTTTAAAATGTAAACATAAACCAACCATATGATCCAGTTATTCCTTGCCTAGATAGTTACCAAAAAATGAAAACAAATGTTTGCACAAAGATGTCCACAAGAATATTCACAGTAGTTTTATTATAATTTCCTAAAACTAGAAGCAGTACAGTTTTTCATTGGATGGTGAATGGATGAACAAGTTTTAAGTGTACCTAATTTTGGGGGGGCTACACCTGACTGCTGTCAGAACTCACTCCTGTATCTATGCTTGGGGATCATTCATAGTGGTGCTCAGGGGGCCATATGTAAAATTGAAGCACATAAAGACCAAGTGCCTTCATTTCTGTAGTATCTCTCTGAATCCTGAGTAGAGTATGAACACAATAGAATATTAACCACCAACAAAAAGGACTTAGAATACCTGGAACTACTAGAAAACATTATGCTTCAGTGGATAAGGTCAAATACAAAAAATGACCATTTATGTGAAATTATAAAAAAAAATACAAAACTGAACAGAGAGTCAGAGAGATAATACTGGAAGTAAGGCACTTACTTTGTATGTAGCTGACCCGAGTTTGATCCCCAGCATCACATATTGGTCTCCTCAGCACCTCCAGGAGTGATCCCTAAACATTCACAGAGTAAGCCCTGAGCATTACTGAGAGTTATTCCCAAATCAAAACAAAACAAATGCCAAAACCAAAGAAAAACAAACTGAATTGAGGCTGAGGGTTTTCTTAAGGAAAGGGGATAGTTGAAGTGTGAATTATGATGGTGGTGACATAATTCATAAACCTACACTTTATGTAGGTGAAATCAACTTATAATATGTTGATGAAAAATAAGCATAAAAATCTATTGGGACCATCTTGAAAATGGGAAGATATCAGCAACATTAAAATATGACTCCCTTCTTGTGGGGGAGAAGAGATCACCAGAAATAGGACACAGAGCAGAGGCCCTCCAGTCACTCAGCTTCAGTGATGCCTCTATGCCAGATAATTCATTATGCCCTAGTGCTATTCTGAATTGAAGCATCTTCCTACACCCTGATTTTATTGAACGACTTTCCTCTTTTTTTGGGTGGGGGTCTTACTGACAGTCTCAGGGCTTTCTCAGGGCTCTGAGCTCAGGAATCACTTCTGGTGATCTTTGGGGGACCATATATGGTGCTGGGATTGAACCTGGTTGGTGGTATGTAAGGCAAACTTCCTACATCCTATACTATTGCTCTAGGTCCATAACAGACTGATTTTAAAGCCATGTAAACTGTAACTCCACCCTGGATTTAGGTGTAGCTACCTGAGACCCGCCCATTTCTGGGAGGGGTCTTGGGAACCAGATATTACGTGTAACCTTATCTGCAAGACCCCTCCCATTTCGGGGAGTGGTCTTGGAAGGTTATATAAAGCCTTTGACCCAGGAGATTAGGGGCTCGGGTCTCTCGCCTTTGGTCTTTTGCCAGCATGGAGGTCAAAGGGAAGATGGCTGAAAGGAGTTAAGATGCAGGGCTAGCTAAGAATGGCTGAATGCTTATAAGGTGGATAGGGCTGGAAGAAAGTTGATGCTTTCTGATGCCTGTCTCTGGATGAGTCTGATTCCGCCATTCACCTAAACCTGGGACCCGCCAGCTGAATGGGGATTGCGAAGCCACGTGGCCTGGAATGGCAGAGAAAGATACCTCTATCCATCCTTCACCATTCACCACCATCGTTAATTATTTAACACAACAGTAAACAATCTCTTAACTGCAAGAAGAAACAGCAGCAAAAGGACAGGTATGTATGATGAAATTGCATTTATTCCAACAGGTAAATGCTGGAGCACAATTAAGTTAGAGACCTCCATTGACATGGACACCAATGAACTGTCGCAAAACCCAAATTGGAATTTTGTCCTTGAATTTGTTGGGTAGCTTGGTGCGAGTCCTTCCAGCTACAGAGCTCAGTAGGTTCCCTCCAGCTCTGTCCCTTTCACTTTCTTCCTCTAAATTGAATTGTGGTGTTTGAAAGTTCACCCCTAGAAAGTTCAACCTAGCTGAGCTGAATGTGAATCAGGATGCAGAAATTCAAATTAAACAAAACAAGGCAAGTCTGTGGAGAACAGGGAACCCTCTGAACTTTTGTCCACTGCTTAATTTTGGGTCTTTAAGTCATTAAAAACTGGGCTTAATTGGCTGGAAATGAGCAATACAAATGGGTTTTGTCCCTTCCACTGAGCCCACAAGTCCAATGCAGTTGTTTACAAAAAGAGTCAATAATTTATCTCAGTATGTTCCATATACCTGCCTCAAATTCTGAGACTCAAAGCCAAATGGACAGCGTCTGCCCCTAATAGGCACTCGTAGTGTCATAGGAAGAGAAAGACAAGACAGTATTAATGGAAAAATCCCCATCCAGGGCTCTTGCTCTGTGGCGTGAAATGAATTACAGGTAGTTCTGGGTAGCTCATGAAAAAGTCAGTTTATGGCTCCAAGACAAGAAGGAAACAAACACTCGGAGTGGGAAAAACTCCAAGTGGATGTCACAGGTTTCTCAAATGGCCATTCTACAGCCGGCTTTTATAGTTTCCAGTCCTGGCTTGGGCTCAGATTCTGTATGTAGGCGGGGTGGGATGGGAGGGGGTGGGTGTTTGATGTCTTCGGTTTGGTTCCTTGTTCTTATAAGGTAAACTGGAGAAAGAGTCACTTCCCATCCTGCAACCACCTGGCTGATGCAAACTGGCACTGCAGTGGCAAGAGTCTCATTCAACCTGAAAATGACCCTCCACCAATTCTTTATAGATGACAAGGGATAATACAAGTATAATGGCAGTGATGGCACAGACTGTGGGTGACCGAAACACGGAAGCTCAGAACATAGATTTAGAGGAGCTTCACTGAAAATGCAGAGGGGGAAAAACTAACTTTTTCTATTCTCCTCTTTCTCCTTCCCTCCTCCTTCTCTCCTTCCTTTCTTCTCCTTCCTTCCTCCTTTCCTTCCTTCCTTCATTAAAGGTTTTTTTTTACAAAACTAAAAATTAAATTAAGTAATGAGATTCTTGAGGACATATACTTTTTGGATTTTAAAATTGCTATGCTGTATGCTTTTGTCTTAAATCTTCAGTAAAATGTTTTACATGCGCCTCCCCATACACACATTTCTGGTGGTGTTCAGAGGACCCCAGGGCCACTCCCTATAATATTTGGTCTAGCAGTATGGCATAATTGTTGGTGTTTGGGACTGATCATGCTTCTTGTCTCTGTGGTATTAAGGGTCATCAGGGCTTCCCCAGCTGGGTTGGGTATCACATGGTATCAAGGGTAGAAATCTATGCCTCAAGCATTTTTCACTTCTACTGTTATTATTTCTATCTTCAATGTTTTTTTAAAATATTGTGATTTATAATAGTCTTTATATGAATGTCTTAGGTATACAGTGTAACTGCAGCATGTCCACCATCTCCACCACTGCTCCTAGGACCCTGTCAGCTTCTGTGCCCCACCCTACAAACTTGATCCTATTGGAAACATTGCAGGTTTGTCTCTATCAAGAATGAATGGTATACTCATTTGCTTGCTTGCTTTATACTCTACATATAAGTAAGATAATTTAGGACTTATAATTCTGCTTCTGATTCACTTCACTTAGTTCTGCTGTTTCATCCAAGTTGTAGTGAAGTACACGAATTCGTCTTTCCTTATAGCTGAGTAGTATTCCAATATGTATATATGCCACAGTTTCTCTACTCATTTTCTCTTGAAAATGCTTGAATTGTTTTCTAATCTTGGCTCTTGTAAACAGTAGTGAGAAGAAATTAGGAATGATTATATTAGATAAAAATTACTTTTTTTTAAAAAAAATCTAAAGGTTTATTGGAAAGTAAAAAGGAAAGGAAAGAGACTTCTTAGCTAGGGAAGAAATTGGTACAGAACTAAAATTGAAAATTACTTTCTGTTTCTCTGTAAAAAATTGAAAAAATGACCAATATGTTAGTGCAGCAGATTGTTGGCTGCCCACCAGATCATCATCTCTTATGCTAGCATAGAAGAGGCTTTCTTTGGAGTATGCACCTGCCTCTGCCTCTGCCTCCACCCAAGCTCCCACTCTCTGCAGCTTTAAGGGCTGTTATGTTTTAGCCAGGCATCTGGTTAACAAGGGAAAATCAAAAGGCAAATCCCAAGCATGTCTGATCCACCAGGAACAGATGGAGAGAGGAATGATGAGAAGGAAGGGGGTAGGCTCAGAAGGGGCTAGGAGTTTTATTCCAGGATCCCTGTGGTTATAGGAGGAGTATGTCCTGAATCCTGAAGGCTTATAGGGCCCACCTGGGGGAGAACATCTGCAAGGGCAGAGCGTGCTCAGCCTTTATGAGCACCTCCTGTGTGCCAGGCACTATGCCAAATGCTTTCTCCATACCATACCTCCTTCCTCTCTCAATGGGCATCCAATTCAATCCACTCTGGATCCCGAGGAGGAAGAAACTGTGAGTGAAATCGCACAGTGCGATTGCTTTTAACTTTACAACATGATCAGCACAACAAATATGGCAAGGTTGACTCTGCTTAATAGAGAAATAACACCACAAGCAAGAAATTATTGTCAAATGATTTATTTTTGTTTCACCCTGCTATTAAGTCACCTAGAAGGTGTCATAAAAGGTCCTTAACAAACTGTAATACTAATCCCTGGAGGACCTGACTTCTCTGCTTTGGAAGATGCAAATACACTACAATTAGTAGCTGAAATTAGTGGGCTTTGCCCTTACTTGGTAAATGGTCATTAAGAATTGTAATCAAAATAGTCCCCAGTCCTCTGAAACCTTATCTTTGCTATCCTAATATCCTCAAAACATCCATTTCCCAGAAATTGTTCTTTGTATAACATATTTTGAAATGCAGCCTTTAAAACCAAACGTACATAATTATTGCAATAAGATATCTAAAATAGTCAAAAATAAGAACCTCCTATAAAATGTTTGAAACTTTCTCTGTGTTTGTAGTCTGCTATATATGCATCCTTATACTATTTGGGGGAACGAGGTGGTGAGTAGAATATGGTTAAAATTAAACAACAACCAAAAACCTCATAACAAGCATAAGGAGATAGTTTAAAAACCTAAAGAGCATAAACCTAAAGAGATAATTTAAAAACCTAAAGAGCAGGCCCAGAGAGATAGCACAGCGGCGTTTGCCTTGCAAGCAGCCGATCCAGGACCAAAGGTGGTTGGTTCGAATCCCGGTGTCCCATATGGTCCCCCGTGCCTGCCAGGAGCTATTTCTGAGCAGACAGCCAGGAGTAAACCCTGAGCAATGCCGGGTGTGGCCCAAAAACCAAACCAAACCAAACAAAACAAAACAAAAAAAACCCTAAAGAGCATAAACCTAAAGAGATAGTTTAAAAACCTAAAGAGCATAAGTGGATAGTTAAACACTTGGTCTACTTAAGTAATCTGGTATAAAAGTAAAATTTGATATCATGTTTCATCAATCAAGGATGTTTAGTTTTGAGGTTCTTTGTTTGGGAGGGGTCTCTCCTGGCAGTGCTCAGAACTTACTCTTGGCTCTGCACTAAGAACTCATTCATGGCAATTCAGGAGATCATTTTGGATGCCGGAGTTCAAACCTGGGCCAGTTGTGTGCAAGTTAAATGCCCTACTTGCAGCATTATTTCTCTGGCTCCAAGAATGTTTAATTATATATACATACATTATATATACATAATACAATATATACATTATGTATGTAAATATATGTATATATATTTATGAAATTCTTTGGGGAGATGTTCTAAGCAGAGCTCGGGGGCCTAGGGTTTCTCTGGGAGATAACTTGATCAACCCAGCGAGATGGCTCAATTGTAAGACCTTGTGATGGGGCTCTGTTAGAACTAGTACTGGGGGATACTTAGTTCATGTTTGGGAGCCTCCAGTACTAAAGCTGGTGGTGCTTCAGGGGGCCATGCAGAACTGAAGATTGAATTTGGGACCTTGCACTTGCAGATTCCTGGGCCCTTAAAATGAACTTAAAGGGAATACCCTAGTGGTAAAGTTTCAGCAAGATAAACAGACAAACTTATACATCACTGGACATTGTGTAAACTAGTCAATGATGGTACTTTATCAAAGTGTATTAAAATTCTTGGGCATAGTACTTCCATTCTATAGAAGGTTAAATAAAAATGAATAAAAATGCAGGGATTTATATATATGTATCAAAAATTAAAGATGACTCAAATGCTCAGTAAGAGAAAAACATGCCCAGTAAAGGTTTAAACACATATTTTATTAACACATATGAACACATTATTAACACACTGAGCTTAATTTTGCACTTAAAATAATTATGCATTTTTGTCATATGCAGAGAACAAAGATTTGCCAACAATGTAGTTTATCTTGGAATAGTAAGGTTGTGAGCTATCATTATTTTTCTTTACATTTTTTCTACAATGAATTTGAACTGGTTTTATTATCATAAAAATATTTAAAAGACCTGTGAAGTATTGTTGCCCAAAATGAATCCAATCAAGACTTGATTGAATCCTAACTTCTGCTTTAGATGAAAGAGAAAGAAAACAAGTAAAATACCATTTGGTTGGAAACAATCTGACAAAATCCAGAAGGTGAAACATTCTATAAAGAATCCAGACAGACTCCAGAAGTGACATCATGACATAAAAAGCCTTGCAAGCCTGATGCCATGAGTTTGCTCATTGGTACTATTCAGAGGAACTGAGCTTGGTCCCTGCCTTGCACAGGACTTTCAACAATCGGAAGCCACATCCTCCCCCCTGTACCCAATGAGCACTGTAGCTGAAAGATGTGTGATCACTGCTTCCAGGAACACCACGCCTGGTGAGTGCCCTGACCAAACTATGTACCCTTCTGGAGAGTACCACATCTAAGTATAGTGGCCATTGCAGTAACTGCAACCATAAAGGAATGGGAAGAGGGAGAAAGAAAAGTCAATTCAAGGGGGACGAGGTCGAAGAACCATTCATTGTAGATGAGCACAAGAGGCAAAGCAAAATAACAGTATGTCATGTCTTCATTGGGCCCCTCCCAGAACTAAACTAAAAGGCCATTCACTGTGAAATCAGATGAGGAACATGAACTCTGCTTTTGCCGCTGCCAACACACAAATGTGTTGCCTAGTTAGGAATGAACCAGTGTATAGAAACCCTGCACCCATGCCTTCAGTCTCTTTTATTTATTATTTAGGGGGGAACCGTACACAATGATGCTCAGGGATTATTTCAAGGTGCTCTGCACTCAGGATCACTCTTGGGGATACTCGGCAGCTATATGGGATGCTGGGAAATGAACCCAGGCCAGCCTCTCTGCAAGGCAATAGATGCCCTACCCGCTGTACTATATCTCTGGCCCCAACCTTCAGTCTTTTTGAAACACATCCAGGAAACCTTCACAGTCTGTTCAATTCAGATGACTGAATGATAATTTCTCTTGTGACACCCCCCCTCATATAGTGAAAGACAGCATCAAGCCCAGAATGTAGGAGAATGACAAGACAGAGACCTAGCACTATTCCAGAAACACATGGGAGCAGGATGGTAGAAGAAGTTTGTCTCCTTTCTTCCAGCCAAAGTGAGCCTTGGTATGGATAATTTTTGCTCATCTCTATATGCCTCTCTGTTTGAAATTGGGTGAGTGAGGAATTGATAAATCTGTGTGTTGTGTGTATATGTGTGTGAGGAATAGAGTGTGCATATGTGTGTGGAAAGGAGTTGTTATGCTCCCATTTTAGAGATTATAATAAATGCAAGTATTTAATAGAAATAGAAAATTATGAGACTGATATACTCAGAGCTAACTCCCTTGCATAGTGTTCCCCTAAATAACCTGCTGAGCGCAGTTAGCTTGCTGGGCTCTAAGGGAAAAGGATGTCAGCTCTCAGAATGGCAAGATCAAAGGGGGTATCATGATAGAACAGCAGGTAGGGCACATACATAAGACTGATCCAGGTTTGACCCCTAGCATCACATATGGTCCCCTGATTCCCACCTGAGCACAGAATTAATGTGTCCTAAGCACTGTTGGGTATAAACTTTCCCCTGCCTCCCCCAAAATAACAAAGTGAGAGAGATCAAAGGGATCATATTTATACCATTTTGAGCTCTGGGTTTAACATGGTCCTTGAATAGTGGAAGCTGATTGGGTTTGGACTGAGTTTTTGAGAGCCAGGGGAAAACAAAGGAAGGAGAGATTTTTGAATGAACCTAAAGAATACATCATTATTAAGGCCTGGAGTGATTTCATAGTGGTAGGGTGTTTACCTTTCACACGACTGACTGAAGTTGGGCCTGGGTTCAATCCCTGGCATCCTATATGGTTCCCTAAGCCAGGAGCGATTTCTGAGCACATAGCCAGGAGTAACCCCTGAGTATCACCAAGTGTGGCCCAAAAACCGAAACCAAACCAAAACAAAAAGAATAAATCATTATTTAACAAAACATAAACAGTCAGATACATTGACCAGATTGGCATTCATCATAGAGGAAGCAGTTTGGGGCTGTTAGACAGGAATAAAGGGCTTCATTTCACAGTGAAAACTAGATTTCTGGCAGGGAGCATGAAAATGTGTACAGACACTGATTTAGGATGTTGTCTGTTTGAAACTCACATAATTGTCAATATTACCTTAATAAAAGCTTGTTTATTTAAATTTAAATTTTTATTTTTATTAAGATACCATACCATAATTTACAAAGTTGTTTATAGTAGAATTGTTTCAGGCATACAATGTTCCAACAATAATTCCATCCCTAATGTTTTCCTCCCTTCACGAATGTCCCCAGGTTCTTTCCTAACCCTCAATAAAAACTTATTTTTTTAAAAGATGAACAAGCTATGACTTGACAAGCTCAGTGGGGTCATCCATCCTGGAAAGGGGCTATTTACTCTGAAGAAAAGCTTAGTTGAGTGATAAATAAAAGTGGCGCTAAAATGGATTTTCAGGAAGGTCTGGGAACAAATGAAAAGGGTAATGTGTAATTTCATCTTTTGGGGCAGCACTTTTCTGCCAAGTGGAGGGTTGATCTGAATGTACCGTAGTGGAACTTCATCCTCGCAGACAATGGCGGCAGAAGGCTTTGTGCTTTGAAAGGACAGATTTATCCAAAGTCTCTTGGGTCGGGGGGCATGCTGGGGTGAGAACACAAGGCAAGCAGCAGTAGAAGGGGCATTGGGTGGGAAAGGAGTGTACCTCAGCACTATTGTTCTAGGCTTAGTGTCTCCCTCAAATTCAGGTACTCTCAGACCTGATTTGAAAAGAGTCATTATAGATCTAATGTGAAGGTTAGAGAGGATGAGGGTGACCCTGAATTCAGTGTCTCACATCCTTGAGTGAGTCATGAGGAACCACAGTGAAGAAAATTAGGAGGTTATAGGGAGAGAGTTGTGGTGAGAATGTTCCTCACCTCAGGATGCTCAGAATTCCAAAAACCTCCATAAGCTGTCAAGCCAAGGAAGATCCCTTCCCTGAAACTTCCTGTGGGAGAGTCGACACCTGGATTCTGGCTCTACTCAAGATGCTCATGTTCTCCAGAACACAAGCCATGGATGGGACCTGGTGCCAGGGGTAGGGTGAGCAGAAGATTGGGCTGAGGAAGCATTTTTTCAGTAGCCAGAGAGATAGTACAATGGGTAGTGTATTTGTCTTGCATGGTTCAATCCCTGGTCCCCCATATGGTTCCCTGAGTCCCAAGTGCCAAGCCAGAAGCAAGCCCTAAGCACTGCTGGGTTTATCTCCAAAACAAGCAAAACAAAACAAAAACTAACCAAAGGAAGCTTTTTTTTTTTTTAAGGTCATTTCCCAACTTTAAAAAAGAGAACTTTTATTTAAAAGAGTCCCCAAATCAATCCTCTTTGGACAAATTTCAAAACACTAAGGGCTCCCCACCAACCTGCCCAGAGGCCCTCCTGCAGGCAGCCAGCCTCCTGCCTGTCAGAGCTGCTCAGGAGAGGAGCTGAGCTGTGGGGGAGGCGGTTTTTTCTCCTCTCTCGCCTCAGGGTAGTTCTTGTGAGGGGAACCAGGCTATCCTGGGACTCACCTCACCCAGCTAACTCCCTGTGAGAAATGAGATTTGCTATAATAAGAATTACTGATCTGGGAAGGACCCTCAGGGGATCCTGTGAGAATCCTGTACCACTCCTACTGAAAACCACGGAGGCAGCTCATGAGGGAACATGAGTGGGAGTTGACTGAGGTTCCCAGTGTGGAAGCTTCCACAAGAGCTTGGCACATCCTCTAGTCTAGTCCATTCTGAGAGGATGAGAAGCTGAGGTTCAGAGCAGCTGAGGGCTTTACTCAGCCTGGGCCTTTCCCCCAGTGTGGAGCAAATGCCAGAATTCAGTCCCTTTTGTGGGGATACCATCTATACCCACATTCAGGGGAAACAAGAGAGACCTGGCAGGGTGTGCGTGCCATGGGAATCCAGGTCCAAGTTCCTCATGGATCCCTGAGGTGGGCAGGGGAGGGATATTGCAACAACTCACCAAAGCAGCAGGAAAAAAGAGGGGGCACCTGAGGGAGCACAGAAGTGCTAAGCCTCTGACACTATCTCCTTGATGGACAAGGCTCCAGAAGGTTCTTCCTGACTTTCAGAATATTGTTGGCTTGGAAGCTGCTATCTCACAGCTATTACTTACAATTGGAGGTGGGGTGGGCATGGGGGAACCTCAAAACCTGATGCTGGGCTCCAGCCCCTGAAATTCTGCTCTGCTGAATATGTCAGTGGTGAATATGGACTTGGCATAGCTTCTCCCAAGAGTCAGGTAGTGAGGTGGCTGACATCTCCTTTAGACACTGTAGACTGCTCAGTCTTCATAATCCTAGAACAGCATTTCCTATTCTCTCCTTATTCTACAAATAACCTCAGGAGTTTTTGGCAAGATGGGGTCAGCATCAGATGCCCAGAGACCTCCTTAGGTCTGTGGGAAAGTGTTCACATTTAGGAATCCCCAACTTAGGTTTCCTGCTTTCTCTGAGAGGGGTGCTTTCTTATTTGATATCATGTTGCATGTTATTTTGGGTACGTGTGGAAGCTTTTGCTATGAATTCTTATAAAGAAAAGCTGAATATTCCCAAATACTCCCTCCCCTACATAATCAGGTCAGAATGTTCTACTTTCATAGAGTGGGGGGGGGGACACCTGGAGCAGAACCAATCCCTTCACAGTTGACAGTTCTTTGACAGTTTTGTCAGATTTATATATAATCTGTCATCATCAGCCACAGCCAAGAGGCAGAAGGGCTTCATCCCTGTGAGACAGTCTCAAGACCCACTGGGATGCTATTTCTGTAGTAGAGGAGGGTTGAGGGTCCAAAACTGAATCTTCCAATTCTCTGTTCCCACCAACCAGTCAAAGAAGGGGTTTGTAAAGTAGCATCTCTTATTTCTGGCCAGATGATTTTTTTTTTTTTTTGAGAATTGCAGGCATTATTTCTCAACAGCCTAGCTCTGCCTTGTTAGAGCATCTGTTGAAAGAGCCAGGTTGCTCGTGTCATTTTTCTTGCTTCTCTTGAGACCAATTTTCTGGACCTATTCTGCACCCACCGTCAATGCTTCCTACATTTGCTAAAGCGACTTCTAGTGGGATACAAAAAAAAAAAAATCACCTGTTACCCAATGCAATCACGAACACTTTCCTCATGCAGCTGTTCCCAGCTCCTGAGACATCATTTAATTGGCTTGGAGGTCACAGGATCCTCTTCCAATTAGGGTCCCATCACATCAGCTGCCATGAGCACCTGGGACAATCCAGAGGGGGTGTTGTAGAACAGACACTCATTTGCCTTTTCTTTCTTTCTTTTTTTTTTTTTTTAGAAGCATCAATAGTCTGTTTGCTGCAGCCAGCCCTTGTGAACTGGAGCTTCTCTATTCTTTCTCCTCCTAGGCCCAATATTTGGGGGATCAGGATAGAATTAAAAGAGCAGGGGCCAGAGTGGCAGCACAGTAGGAGGGCATTTGTCTTGTACCTGGCTGAACCAGGATGGACCCGGGTTCAATCCCCTGAGTCCCATTTGGTCCCCCGAGTCAGGACTCAGCACTGCCAAGTGTGGCCCCAAAACAAAACAAAAAAGTTTTAAAGAACAGAGTTTTTCTTCTCTTGCTGGTGCTCAGGGCTCTGTGCTCAGGGCTCATGCCTTTTGGGGTTTGGGAACCATATGGGTTGTTGGGGCTCAAACCCTAGCAGAGTGCAAAGCAAGTGCCCTATGCTGTACTACCACTATGATCCTAGATCTTATTTTCTTCCTCAAGATAAGAGGTTTTCAACCCAGTCTCCTTCATTTTTCTAGGGCAGCTTCCAGGACAGAATAGGAAGTAGAGCAAGATGGGGTTTGAGATCTTATCTTTCAGACCTGATGTAAGGAAAGCTGTCCACTTAAGGGTCATTAGTCTGTTGTTCTCTACTCAGGTGACTTTATGAATTTGGATATCAGAAGGAGGAGAGAGATCCATAAAGCTATAGGGCAGGTACTCCATGAAATAGTGTCAGAGACCAATATGGAATTCAGCAGGACATACCAGTCTTGTGTGGCCAGAGTACATAACCTAAGGCATTGGCTAGCCCCAGAGCCCTAAGAAATATCACAGTTTCCTATCAGACATACATTCCAGGAAGCTTGCAACATCCTTGAAACATCACTACCCCTGAGGTGTTCCTGTGCCCCTTATGTAAAGATGGCATGTAAAGATTACCTGTAAGATGACCTCTGTAATGCGGGCTGTTCGTTCCATTCTGCGTTCTCTCCACTCCCTGTAAAAATTGTGCTTAAAAGAGCCTGTACCAATCAATAAAGAGAGACCTTGATAAGGCACTTTACTTGGTCTCCGTCTCTTCTTTCCCCCATTCTATTTTCAGGCTGGGACCCCTCTATACCCACGAATAACAGAGTCCTGTAGGTCAGGACAAAATAGAGTTGTGTGTTTTTGCAAGCATGTGTGCATATGTGTAAGTCTATTTGCAAAATGGTCCCATGAAGGAGGCCTTGTAAGAAGGCAGAGAGGTTATGAATTGCGCAGAGGCCACATGATGAAGCTAGAGAGCACTAAGTCAAAGCACACCACTCTTTTACTCTCCCCTTAATTACTTCAGTTCAGGCCCAGCCTTCCTGACAGGACAAGGTTTAACACTTGAACCTGTGCTGGAGAGAATTCCTCTGGATCCCTGCTCCACCAGGGACACACTCTGCTATTGCTTTGTTGTGTGTGTGTGTGTGTGTGTGTGTGTGTGTGTGTGTGTTAAGGGAGGCCAAACCCAGTGGTGCTCAGGAGTTATTCTAGACTCTGAACCCAGGAAATACCCCTGGCAAGTTTGGAAGATCATATGGGATGCCAGGATCAAATCCTATCAGCTACATAGAAGGCAAATGCCCTACCTTCTGTGTTATCACTCCAGCAATGTATGTGTTTTATTTTTTATTTTATAAAGCATTTTCAGCTTCTCAGTAAGCCTGAAGGGGTGGCCCCACATGTCCAGCTTTCCCCATTATCAACATCCTCAACCATGGTTACACCTTTGAACAGTTAATGACCCACAATGGCACATGGTAATATGACTCAAAAAGTGCATGGCTTGGGGCCAGAGAGATAGCACAGTGGTAGGGTGTTTGTCCTGCATGCAGCTGACCCAGGACAAACCTTGGTTCAATCCCCCAGCATCCCATATGGTCCCCTGAGCCAGGAGAGATTTCTGAGTGCATAGCCAGGAGTAACCCCTGAGTATCACTGAGTGTAGCCCCCCAAAGTTCCTGATTTATGTGGCTTTTTGTTTGTTGTTGGACCATACCCCGCAGTACTCAGGGTTTACTCTTGGCTTTGTGCTCAGAAATTACTCCTGGCAGACTCAGGGGGCCATATGGGATGCCAGGGATAGAACTAAGATTGGCTGCATGCAAGGCAAATGCCCTATCCACAGTGCTATTGCTCTGACCCCTTGAGTTACTTTTAAATAAGTGTTTGGTGTCATAAATGCTGTGGATTTGGACAAATGTGTCAGGGCAAATACCACTGTGATGGGACCATACAAAGCATTTTCACTGCCTAAAACTACCTCTGTTCCCTGAAATTTACTCTCTCCCCCTAGACCCTGGAAACACCTTTTTACACTCTCTCTAGCACCACCTTCCCTAGAACTTTCTAAGTTAGAATCAGACTGTAGGTGGCTTTTTCTGACTGCTTCCTCACTGAGCAAGGTGCAGCCTAGGTTTCCTTTGTGTCTTTTGGTGATTGACTGAAATTATTCCAATGTCTGGATTTTTTTAAAAATTTCTTATCTCTTCACTTATTGAAGGAGACTGTGGCTGCTTCCACACTTCAGTGTTCTGAACAAAGCTACAATAACATCCATACAGTCTTGGGTGGCTGGAGCACATGTAGCCCTTATCTTGCCCTGCTTCATCCCATTCCATGTGACAGGATTCCTGGAGATGGACACCCCCTAGACCAAAAACTTTGCAGACAAAATTTGCACTTGCCTTCATTAGGCCTGGCTCTACCCAATCACCTGCTGACTCAGACTTCTTGAATCAAAAGCGAATCTGATTGGCTGAAGTGTGTGTACTGTTTGTTCCTGGCTACTCCAAGGAACACTTGTCAATACCAAGAAACGAATACCAGTACATTCCCAGGAATGGAGCTTTATGATTTTTATAGGTTGGACCACACACATGATGCTCAGGTATTAATCCTGTCTTTGTTCTCTGGAGTGACCAGTGGCAATGCTCACCAGGGTCTGCAACATGCAAGGTAAGTGCTATGACCATATGTCCTAAACCTCATGCTTTCTTTTATAGCCCAAATGTCCTTTTTCTGTCCCAGGGACCCCTTCCAGAGGGGCCTCTGATCTAAGGCAGTTCCTCAATTGTGCCTTGCTTTTGATGATGTTAACAGTTAGAGAAACACTGCTTGCATGTTTTGTAGAAAGTTCCTCGATGGAACTTGACATATTTTTCCTCAAGCTAAACTAAAGTTCTCAGATCTGGGGGAGGGGGGGGGGTCACACCCGGCGGTGCTCAGGGTTTACTCCTGGCTTTACGCTCAGAAATCACATCTGGCAGGCTCAGGGGGGGGACCATATGGGATGCCGGGATTTGAACCAATGACTTTCTGCATGAAAGACAAATGCCTTAAAAAGAATCATCATCTTACTTAATATCAAAATTTTTTAGTTTCTTTTCTTTTTTTTTTTTTTTTTTTTGTTTTTGGGCCACACCCTGTGACGCTCAGGGGTTACTCCTGGCTATGCGCTCAGAAGTTGCTCCTGGCTTCTTGGGGGACCATATGGGACGCCGGGGGATCGAACCGCGGTCCGTCCTAGGCTAGCGCAGGCAAGGCAGGCACCTTACCTCCAGCGCCACCGCCCGGCCCCATAGTTTCTTTTCTTTTGTTTTTTTGTTTTTTTTTGGGGGGGGGGCCACACCAGTTTGACACTCAGGAATTACTCCTGGCTTTGCACTCAGAAATCGCTCCTGGCTTGGGGGAACCATATGGGACGCTGAGGATCAAACCACAGTCTGTCCTACGCTAGCGCTTGCCTCTACCTCTACCTCTAGCGCCACCTCTCTGGCCCCAAAGGACAGAACCTTCTAAATGGAAGGGCCTGTACCTTTTTTAGTCTTGCTCTTTTATACTCACAGCCACACTCTCCTGTCTCTCTTTTTCTGCTTCTAGTCATGTTCAATCTCCTCCACAGCTGGGAACACAAGAAGCACTTGCCTTCTTCTGCATCTGCATAGCCCTTCAGGTCAACATATCCTCCGCAAATGTCAGCACCAGACCTTGTTCCAGCCCTGAGATCTGTAGATCTGGGAGGAGATACTCCTCCCAGTGGCTACTACTATACTAATAACAATGCACCCTAATATCACAACATTGTTAGATGGAAATTAATACAGTAGTTCAAAGACTAGCAACGTGTCCTAACACTTCTAGCAACACTATCTCCTAATACCACTAACAATCATAGATACATCTTAAAACTCCTAACAACAGTGTGTCCTAACACTACTAACAATAGTGCCCTAACATTACTAACAAAAATGTGTCCTACCACTACTAATGACAATGCCTCCTTATACCACTAATAGCACAGCATCCCAAATTGCCTCCATTCAGGGTCTAGGAGAAATGGGCAGCAGGGGAACTCTCTGTCTCCCTCTGGAGCTGTCAGGTGTGGTGACCTTGGCAAGAGAAGAGGTGAGTGTTTCTAAAGAGTGTGTTGGAATCATGGGAGGAAGCAGTAGTAACCTCGGATGCAATTGAAGGAGTGTGCAATTTTTCTTTGTTCATTTATGAAAGGGAGACTTCCAGGAAGATTCTGTCTGGATCTTTTTTTATTTATTTTCTTCCTGAAAAGGGAATATTAGGTCAAATAGGTTTGGGAATTCTTGGGTAGCTGTCTGCAGGGATACTGTAGTGTGGCTTCATGAGAGGTGTTTGGCTCCAACATGATTCCCTAGGTGATGGAGGACACCTTCAGTAAAACACAGCAGACCCTCTGATCTGGGGCAGGGGTGTTGCATCCCTTTTCTTTCCAGCTACAAACATGGGGTTCACTTGGTTGAAGTGCAAGACAGAAAAAAAAGCAGATGAGGGTAGGGAAGCAGCAGCATGAGGCATTATAAATTCCTTTAGGGCTGTAGAGACATGAGAACTCCGTCACATAGCAGGCCTCATCCCTCCATATTATCATACATAAAAATCACAAAGCACAAAATTTACAGGGACATTCAAATGGTACTCATTTCTTATGTAACTATCTGGTTGCCATGGTTCTGCCCAGGCTTTCTGAGCCTGAATTCTCCTTTCTTCTGCTCGATCTTCCCACTGTGATAGCCAGTACACGACAATAGCTACCCCCCCCCAATCCTCCTACTTGTCACTACCTCTTAGTCCCTCTCCTCCCTGTAACTTTGCCCTGTTGCCCATAGAGCCCCTTGAACCAGGTAGAAAGCAGAGCCCTGTTTTTTTGTTTGTTTGTTTTCTTTTCTTTTCTCTTTTTGAGCTGTCAGAGGCAGTGGTGCTCAGGGATGACTCCTAGATTTGCTCAGAGGAGCATATGCAGTGCCAGGGATCAAATCTGGGTTGACTGCATGCAAGGCAAGTCCTTTTCTCTGGCCCATGCAGTCGTTTTTCAAAAGTCCAATCCTGAAAAGATCTTGGAAGCTTTCCCTTCCGAGAGAGAAGAATGCCTCTCAGTTTCTGCTGCCTACACTCCAGTCCTCCTTGGCTGCAAATAGTTCAGATGTTTTCTATAGATACATAGTGTATGCTTGAGCCACAGCCCAGAAAAAGGAGACTGCGGGGCATTCTGCCCTAATAGGGTTGGCTCCATGCCAACCTGTAGGGTTTGTCTGGCTCATTTCTCTCTTCTCTCCCCAACTCAATCACAGTCTAGTGAGCTGTTCCTCCCAGCTCAGGAAAGAAAATCCATTGTCTACCTCTTTTCCCAAATCTGCTTTGTGACATCATCTCCTCATAGATGCTGTCAGATGCTAGGCCAGCATTTCCAGAGGCTCCAATACCATGTCTCCTAGAAAACAGATTCTGGAGGACTCCTATCTATGCACATGTACCAGAGAAATCCTTTTCTTCCCACAAGACCACCAGTTCTAGTCAAATGAGCTGCATGACCTGAGCAAATCATTGGGCCTCTCTGGCCTTCTGATTCCTCCTTTATACAGGGACAATACGATGCATCCCATAAATAGGTAGCCTCTAATTAACCTTCAGTTTGGGCTTTTGGGGAGTGGTTGTGACTTAAACATTTGCTTTGCAGGAGTAAGGCCCTGGGTTTGATCCTAGTCACTCAAGGCTCCCTCAAGCACTACAGGGAATGGCTTCACAATAATAAAAATAATTAACAAAAAGAGACAAAGTGGGCCTCAGGTCAGCCTCGGAGCTATTCCATTGGATAATGGAATCAGAAATTATGTTGATGTTTATAGCTATGACATTAGGGGAAAGTTGTTTTTTTTTTTGTTTGTTTGTTTGTTTGTTTGTTTTTTTTGGTTTTTTGGGTCACACCCTGCAGCACTCAGAGATACTCCTGACTCTATGCTCAGAAATCGCTCCTGGCAGGCTCGGGGGGGGGGGGGGGCATATGTGATGCCAGATTTGAACCACCATCCTTCTGCATGCAAGGAAAACTGCCTTACCTCCATGCTATCTCTCTGGCCCAGGGGGAAGTTTCTTATGTAGCAAAAAGCTACCATCATCCCTGTCTGTTAGTCAATGCCTATAAGATGACACCCAGCTATTAATCCAAAACAAAGGTGTTCCCCCAAACTCCTCCTTCCTTAAATCTTTGCCTAAGATATGTAAAAGCCCACTGGATAGGTACTTCTGTCTCTCACTTGACCTCCTCCCCTCCTGGTGTATTTGGTATTGGTTTACTAAAGACAAGCAGTTCTATTTTGGGCAGAGACAGAGACATTCAGGCAAAAAGCAGGCTGACTCCGTGGCTTTCTCCTGATTGGCTTGGCTTATTATTTCTTTGCCCCACCTTACTTCTTCAGACTCATTTGCATGGGGTTTCGAAACATGATGCCTGGGATGTTCTCATAATTTGTGGATTTTTATTTTACAAATGCGTCTTTCATGAAATGCCACCTCTCTTAAGCCTTTAACCAAAGTTGCTTCCTTCTTCCAGCCTTCTCAGATTCCCTAGGTTGCCATGAACCTTTTTTTTCCATGGGTCTTGGCCTCTCAATTTATGCCTGATAACTGTTTGATTTGCCTTAGATGTACTAGTACAGAAGCTGGTGATGCCTTTCTCACCTTGGAATGTTTGAAGTACCTAAGATGCAATATGCTAAGGTTCCCACAGGTTGAAATGAGAAGGCAGGCTCATCCTATAGTGGTCAGCCCACTGTCAGAGATCCTGATTCATATGACTTGGGTGGACCCCAAGATCCTGAATGTCTAACAGGGACCCTGGAGGATTCTGAGGTAGGTGGTACCTGGACATACTTTGCCTAATATAAAATAAAAAATATAAATCCACCAGTCGGGTGAGACCACCTTAGCATGTGTTTCTAATCCCTTTCGTCGACGGGGCTGATGAGGCAGGGCAGTTGCAGAAAATAATACCAAGCAGTCAGAAAATATATTCATTGGAATAAGTTCTCTGCCATGTGCTGCCTGTGCACCCGCCAAAGCCAGATTCATTTATTTTTATCAATTACCCAAAACAGGAGTGGGGCGGTCTAGTAATCCAGGTGGGCTTTTTTTTTTTTTGTAATTTTTTTTTTTTTTTTGGGACACACCCAGTGGCGCTCAGGGGTTACTCCTGGCTATGCACTCAGAAATTGCTCCTAGCTTGGGGGGACCATGTGGGATGCTGGGGGATCTAACTGTGTTCCTTCCTGGGTCAGTTGTGTGCAAGGTAAACACGCCTGCCTTACCACTGTACCATCGCTCGGGCCCCCCAGGTGGACTTTTACATATCAAAAGAAGAAATTATCAAGAAGTCAGGGGAATACTTTTGTTTGGGGTTGATAGCTGGGCATTATCTTATAACCTGTGAGTGAAATATAGAATTAATATTGGCAAGGCTTTGAGAACATGTATGGTGAGAGAGAGATAATGACCACACACTTACTATGTCTTCCTGTGGCTCCAAACACTAAGTCATAACAGAAGTTACCATGTGCTTTTCTTTCTAATAAAGAAATACTTATTAAGAAAACAACTCTTTTCCTCCCCCTCTTTAAACAGATGTTTCTCAATGAGTCAATCCAGCAGACAGCCTTACTCAGTTACAAGTCCCTGTTGCACTGGGAAGGTGTTTTTTCCTAATTGTTAATGGCTTCACCTCTACTGAGGAATCAGCTTCTACCTGAATATGGAGAAATACAGAGAGTTCCAGGCCCAAGTGGGCGTCCTATCTCCCAAGTTCCCAGGAAAGTAGCTTCTGGGAGTGCCAATGGAGGCCAGGTGTGATTAGTGAAGACCATCCAGTGAGAACAAGTAAAGGTCAGCACATTTCTTGCCTTTGTAGAGATTCAGGGGGGTGGGAGTGGAGTGGGAAGACTGGCTAAGCCCCATTGCAGATAGCTAATGTGGGATGCTGAAACTTCGCCGACTAGAAGCCAGACGCCCCTTGGGATTGTTTTTGAGTTAGGCCTAAGTCACAGAAAGCATAAGTAAGGGAATCTGACAGTTATTGATCACATCATGGCTATTTCAGGCTGACTGTTCTAGGGGTTGGCTTCTTGAACATACTGCTGCAGATTTGGGGTCAAAAGTCAGTTTTAAAATACCATCTCACCATTGTCTGTTAGTTCATTTAGTCTCTCACAGGGAATTCTCAGCACATTTCCTCAGACATTAAGCCCTGGCATTGGTTCCTGCAGAACAATTTGACAGAAGTTTCCATGACCTATATGTGACATGGGCCTTCCCCAGCCCTAGACCACACAACTGAGTGTCCTGTAAGCAAACATGCCACCTCCCGTAGGACCTTTACCATCATCAGATGTGTGTATGGAGGAAAATCCACTGCCTGCACCCCCAGCAAACCCTGTCACTCCCACACCAATGGTCCTCCCATACCCTGCAGATACACTAAAGGACCTTTAGGTTTTCCATCTCTGAGGAGGAAATTTTCACACAAAATATCATTAATAATTGTGAAATACATTAGATTTTCATTGGGCCTTTACTGCCCATGCCTTGTGGAAAATCCATCCAAGGGCCCTGAGAGTCTACCTTCTCTCTCTCTCTCTCTCTCTCTCTCTCTCTCTCTCTCTCTCTCTCTCTCTCTCTCTCTCTCCTATTCATTCTATTCTATTCCTATTCCTATTCATTCTCCCTGTAAGATCTTTCTAGATTTTGTTCCTTTCCAAGCTCTCTCATATCACTCATCTCTCTCATCTCTCACTCTCAGCACCCTTATGCAAGTATGGGGCCTCTAGTCTTACTTGGCAAAGAGTCTCGGGGATTCATTTATTTTATTTATTTCTGTCAAATCTGGCTGTGCTCAGGTTTGACTCATGGTTCTGAGCTCAAAGATCATTCCTGGAGGGGATTGAGATATGGGGTGCTATGGATCTGATCCTGTTCGGTGGTGTGCAAGGCAAATTCCTTATCAAGGGTACTACCACTTCAAATATCTCCTGGGATGATTTAAGTGAACCAAAGTTTCCAAACTTGCAGGTCTTCCTTTCAAAAGACTCACAAAGGGCTCAGCTTTTCTTATAATGGAAAAAAGGTGGATTCACATTCTCCTCCAGGCTTCAGAAAGAAACTAAAAAATGTATATCGCTTTTAGGAAATAAAGATGTCACTTTAAATCTTGTTACAGGGTGATTGAACAGTCCTAGAGACATTTTAGAGGCTAAAGGTCCTAGTTAGAAGTCAGAGCAACCATATCCAAAAGCCAGGCATCCTAAAGAAAACCTTGTCAAAAATATCATTTGCAAAGACAGCCCTCAGATAGAAAATAGTCTCAGGTTTTCTACAGCTGCTGGGGAAGAGTTGATGTTTTTTTTTTTTACAGTGATGGAAATTCTTCTGGTGGAAGAGGCAGTGGATCTGAAGTTTTGAGATCAAGCATAAGAACTAGATTGGTAAATAACAGAAGAGAGTTTGCCTAACCTAACTCAAGCTTGTAGAAAAGCAAGTTGCAGGGTAGGTGGAAGTGTGACATGGCTTCTTTGGGTCCCCTTTTGGTTCTGCTTGCCCAGCATAAAATCCCATCCTGCCCCTCAGTGGCCAGGGGAATCTTGTAAGTGAACTAGACAATGACCATATATCTCTCCTTGCAGGAACATTTAATTTGCCCAGGGGACCTACTATTGTTGAATAAAGATCATTTTCTGATGGGTAATTTTTTTTTAAATCCTCATCTCTTCTTCCCAGCTGATATTCTTTGCTGCCTCCTTACACAATTTTACACCACACACATACCTCAATTTGAACACTATTTCTCTGTTCACCAGCCACATCTCAGCCTAAATGGTTGTACCTCAGAAAGGTTAGTTCAGATCCCTCACTGTCCCTACAAATCAAACATCTTTTTCTGGTGTTCTTCCATTTTTCCCTAAACATTCACAATATTTACTATAGTTTATCTATCATTCTATCTATCTATCTATCTATATGAATAGAATGTCTATAATGCCTTGTTCTACCTCTCCTCTACACTATAAATTTCATAAAGGCAACTGAATATCTAATTGTTTTCAACACTGTATTCTTATTCACAGCACTGAATAGATATAGTGATAGTTGACATTTACTAACTATTCATAATATATCTGATCCCATTCTGAATGATTTAAGACAACTAACAACGCTGAGCCAATGTTTATAGAGTAACAATTATGTGGTTGGCATGACCGGAGGGGCTAGGGACATAGCTGAGATAAAAACAAAGTCACTGATTCATGAAGTTATACTCTAGTGTGGAAAGCAGACGACAAACAAGATGAATTATAAGAAGGCGAAGTTTAGATAAGGCAGGAAGTACCAATTAAAGAGAAAGTTAAAGGAAGTGGAAAAGCAAGCTGATAAGATGCATGTAAAACGATTCATGAGGAAGCTAAGGTGAGATAAGATAGGGAATTTGTTTAAACTCTCATGCCATGACTTGTAAGTGCCAAATTCAAACCAGGTTCTGATACCACCCACATACCTCACTAACATGTCTCTGCAATAGAAAATCACTAAGAAAGGGAAGGGAAGCAACAAAGGTCACCAATTCTCTTCAGAGAACCAAGTCTGCCCATACGAAGGAACCATTGTGATTTGGACTTCTCTTTTCCAGACTAGGCTTCATGGTGTCTTTATGTCCATAAAAAACCATTGGTGGGAGGGGCTGACACCAGGATCAAACAGTAGAAACACCGTCTCCCAGGCCTTCTTCTGTGACCTGTCCTTTGAAAACAAAATGGAAAAAACTATTTCTAGAATAGTTGAAGTCAACTTTAACTTAGAGTTAAATTGAAAAAACTATTTCTAGAATAGTTGAAACTATTTCTAGAATATTCTAGAATTTCTAGAATAGTTGAAGTCAACTTTAACTTAGAGTTGGCCAAGGCTTTAGACATAGCTCATGCATCCACTTCATTGCAACTGAGCTGTATGTGAGATGAAAAACTATACCATGACTTGCCCTGGGCCATATGAGCAGTGAGAGAGTGAGCCTAGATTTCCTGTCTCCAATCCAACCCCCTTTGCTGACAATAGGTGCCAGAGAATGGAGTATGGGCACATACCCAACTGAGACTTCTGTTATTTCAACATGACCAACATGGCACTAGTTAGCGACACCAATACTGTTGAATTAATTAAATTAATAAAAGTCCTAGATGGTGGGCCCGGAGAGATAGCACAGTGACGTTTGCCTTGCAAGCAGTCGATCGGGGACCAAAGGTGGTTGGTTCGAATCCCAGTGTACTATATGGTCCCCCGTGCCTGCCAGGAGCGATTTCTGAGCAGACAGCCAGGAGTAACCCCTGAGCACCGCCGGGTGTGGCCCCAAAAAACCCAAAACAAACAAACAAACAAACAAACAAGTCATAGATGGTTGTGGATTATGGTGGATGGATGCTGAGACCTTTCTCAGCCAGGCCTGGCCTGCACCTCCTTCCAGCTGGCGGGTCTGAGGGTTCAGAATAATGGTGAGGAAGTGATCCACAAGCAGTCAGTAAAAGTCAGGAGACATGAAGCTTTATTACAAGGCCCTAGCCACCAGGTGTGGCTTCTAAGCTGAGCAGCCTCTCTGTATCCAACCATCTCTCATCTCCCCATCCTGCTTCCTCCTGAGGCTTCTTGCTGAATCTCCTTCTGAATCTCCCCTGAATCTCCTCCTCCCCTGAGGCAACCCCTTTATTAGCAACTATAGACCCCTCCCATCCAGGTAAGATAGGTGGAAGTTGGGGGAGGGGTTACACAATACCATTTCCTTTTCCTCCTAAGTATGTGACAAGGCTACATTTCCCTGCATTGCTTCATTTACTTTTCTTGAGGTTAGATGTGGGCATCTGTGCTCCCAACCATGGAAAGTGAACAAAAATGACAAGTCACCTCAAGATTTGGCCAGTAAAGGGCTGGAGCGGTAGCACAGTGGTAGGGTGTTTGCCTTGCAAGCTGCTATCTAGGACGGACCTGGGTTCGATCCCTGGCGTCCCATATGGTCCCCCGACCCAGGAAAGGTTTACGAGCGCATAGCCAGGAGTAACCACTGAGTGTTAACAGGTGTGACCCAAAAACCAAAACACAGACAAATAAAAAACCCCAAACATTTGGCCCATAAAATCTTCCCACATGGAGTTATCCATGTGCTTTGTGTATATGTATGTGTGGTGCTGGGGGAGGGGGTTGAACATATATGCAAAGCAGGTATTCTATTACTGAATTGTAGCCACAGCTCCTTTATTGTAATTATATCATAAGCGATTTCTTACACACCTATGTCTAGGCACTGTCTCAAGTCCTGTGTTTTGGGGGTGTGTGCAACATCTGGTGATGCTTGGAGTAGAACCCAGGGTTTCCTTATGCAACATATGAGTCCATTTCACCTTATCTCACCACCTCCTTTCTTCATCTTGAATTCAACGTAGCCACATATTGAGAATGACAGAACCACCCAAGAAAAGAAACCTGAGTCCCTAACGCATCACAAGAGTCATCTGTAAATATCTGACTTAGACTTTGTTTGAATAAAAGTGAAGTCTATCATATCTGAGCCATTATATGTTGCCCGAATGGCCTATTTCAACAGCTAACATGACCCTAACTAACTAGGCAAGGTCTTCCACTGACAACAGGATCTCCTTTCACTTTGTAAAATAAGGATTTCATTTCCTGCCTTCTGGTTTGTGAGAGATTTAGTGAAACTTCCCACACAGTGAGAGGAAAATCCTAAGGAGAAAATATTGCTAGAGCTGTCAGATATTTAGATCCATGTTCCACCATGACCAAGAAAGGAGGAGAGAAGCCGAATAGCCTTTGACAATAAAGCTCTCTCAGAAAGGGTGAGTTATAATGGCATTAGAGCCTATCAATATATATATAGTGGTTTCATGTCAACAACTGGAATTGGAGCAGGTCAGAATTCAGCCTGAATTCCTGTCTTCCCACTTAGGAAACTGTGGCTTTGACAAATCTTTTAACTTCTTTGAGCTTCCGTTCCCTTATGTGATAACAACTAATTTCCTTGGGAGGGAATCCAATGAGGATAGATTGATTGCACACCAGAGAATCCATTCTTGCTAAGGAATTTCTTTTTGTTTTTGTTTTTGGGCCACACCCAGTAACGCTCAGGGGTTACTCCTGGCTATGCGCTCAAAAGTTGCTCCTGGCTTCTTGGGGGACCATATGGGATGCTGGGGGATCGAACCACAGTCCATCTAAGGCTAGCGCACAGAATTATGGGGGTTGAGGAAATTGGTTTCTGGGAACATATAGCCAAGACCATACTGATATATGCAGCCCCTATAAGGGTGCTCCTCTGCCTGAGGGCTGCGGGGGAGAATTGCAGGTAAATTAAGAAGCTGTCATTGTTGCTGAGTCAACCAATCCACTTCTAGGCCAACCTGTGCTAGGCAATAGGTACAGTTTTCTGGTTAAACTGTTCAGAGAACTCAGTTTAAATTACTTTCACAAAATTTCACAAAATCATTTGGCACATGGGCTCTGACTGACTCACATCTGGAAAACAGCTGTCAGGGCATCTGGACCAGGCTGAGATTTCTAGACTTCACAAGGTAAGGTAAGGTAAGAAGACACTTTAGAGGAGGGCTGGGAAAGGTATGAGCAAGCAGATAGTTCTATGGAAATGTCTCCTGCAGTCTTTGCACATAGAAGCTGATCAGTATGTTTTAACTAGAGATAAGGTGTAGTTGTTTAAATCTAATCTCTGCAGCTGCAATACCTGTGCTCAAATCCCAGCTACTCGGCTATTAGTGTGATACTTTCATGATGTACTTCCCCTCTCTGTGTCTCTGCTTTCATATCCTACAGACTTGGCAGATAGGTTGACTGTGACTGTCAGGTGTTAATGAATGGAGCATTTAGAGAGGGCTTGGTCTTAGAATCTCAAATAACATTAGCCACGACCAGTTTACTATGTGTACTGGTCTTCTGACTTGCAGGGAGCGATTGCATTTTCTAGAGCTTTCCTGATACCAGGTGGGCATCCACACTCTGGAGGATAACTGCCTCTAGTTCAAACATATTCCTTTTCCTGAATATCACTGAGTTCACTCATTTGATGACTAAAGAGTAACAGGTCCTTTATAAATTACATTGTTAGAAGTAACTCTTTAGTTCTCACAACATCCCTTTGAAGACTGGAATTGCCATATCTAGTTTATAGATTAGGAAACTGAGGTGTAGGGGTTCTGAGTGAATTGCCCAGCATTGTGAGGTTGGTTGATACTAAGAATCTATGAGGTAAATTAGAGCTTACTACTGAACGAACCCTCTGCTCATGGTCATAACAGATGGAGCAGCTGTATTCTCCTTAGTGTTCAGATCTGATTTACTTGGATTCTTTCTGGAAAATGGTGATTCCATAAAAAACTGGAAATTGAGCTCTCATATGATCCAGCTATACCACTCCGAGGGATATACCCTGGGACACAAAAATACAATTCAAAAATCCCTTCCTTACACCTATATTCATTGCAGCACTATTTACAATAGCCAGACTCTGGAAACAACCAAGATGCCCTTCAATAGATGAATGGCTAAAGAAACTGTGATACATATACACAATGGAATATTATGCAGCTGTCAGGAGAGATGAAGTAATGAAATTTTCCCATACATGAATGGACATGGAAACTATTATGCTGATTGAAATAAGTCAGAGGGAGAGAGATGCACACAGAATAGTCTCACTTATCTATGAGTTTTAAGAAAAATAAAAGACAATATTGTAATAATACCCAGAGATGAGGGCCAGAAGGACTGGCTCATGATATGAAACTCACCTCAAGGAGAGGAGAGTGCAGTTAGAACACTAACAACTACCATGACAATATTAATGAGTGAGAGGAGTAGAATGCCTGTCTTGACAGAGATGCTACCAAAAAAGAAATTACAGACCAATATCGCTGATGAATACAGATGCAAAGATCCTCAACAAAATCCTGGCAAATAGGATTCAATGCCTCATTAAGAAGATCATCCACTACGATCAAGTAGGTTTCATCCCAGGAATGCAAGGATGGTTTAACATCCATAAATCTATCAACATAATACACAACATCAACAACAAGAAAAATAGAAATCACATGATCATATCAATAGACGCAGAGAAAGCATTTGATAAGGTCCAACACCCATTCTTGATCAAAACTCTCAGCAAGATGGGAATGGAAGGAACCTTTCTCAATATAGTTAAGGCCATCTACCACAAGCCAATGGCAAATATTGTCCTCAATGGAGAAAAATTAAAAGCCTTCCCTCTAAATTCTGGCACAAGATAAGGCTGTCCTCTCTCACCACTCCTTCCCTCTAAATTCTGGCACAAGATAAGGCTGTCCTCTCTCACCACTCCTATTCAACATAGCACTGGAAGTCCTTGCTATAGCGATTAGGCAAGAAAAAGATATCAAGGGAATCCAGATAGGAAAGGAAGAAGTCAAGCTCTCGCTGTTTGCAGATGACATGATACTCTACCTAGAAAACTCTAAAGTCTCTATGAAAAAGCTTCTAGAAACAATAGACTCATATAGCAAGGTGGCAGGCTACAAAATTAACACACAAAAATCAATGGCCTTTCTATACACCAATAGTAATAAGAAAATACACCAAAAGTAATTAGAAAACATCCCCATTCACAATAATGCCACACAAACTCAAATATCTTGGAATCAACTTGACTAAAAATGTGAAGGACCTATACAAAGAAAACTATAAAACTCTGCTCCAAGAAATAAGAGAGGACACGCGGAAATGGAAGCACATACCCTGCTCATGGATTGGCAGGATTAGTATCATCAAAATGGCAATACTCGCCAAGGCATTGTATAGATTTAATGTGATCCCTCTAAAGTTACCCATGACATTCTTCAAAGAAGTGGATCAGGCACTTTTGAAATTCGTTTGGAACAATAAACACCCTAGAATAGCTAAAGCAATCATTGGGTAAAAGAATATGGGAGGAATTACTTTCCCCAACTTTAAACTGTACTACAAAGCAATAGTTATCAAAACCGCATGGTATTGGAATAAAGACAGGACCTCAGATCAGTGGAATAGGCTTGAATACTCAGAGAATGTTCCCCATACATACAATCACCTAAATTTTGATAAAGGAGCAAGAAATCCTAAATGGAGCAAAGAAAGTCTCTTCAACAAGTGATGTTGGCACAACTGGCTAGCCACTTCAAAAAATTGAACTTAGACCCCCAGCTAACATCATGTATGAAGGTTAAATCCAAATGGATGAAAGACCTCGATATCATACCCGAAACCATAAGATATATAGAACAACACGTAGGGAAAACACTCCAGGACATTGAGACTAAAGGCATCTTCAAGAAGGAAACTGCACTCTCCAAGCAAGTGAAAGCAGAGATTAACAGATGGGAATATATTAAACGGAGAAGCTTCTGCACCGCAAAAGAAATAGCGCCCAGGATACAAGAGCCCCCCACTAAGTGGGAGAAACTATTCACCCAACACCCATCAGACAAGGGGCTAATCTCCAAAATATACAAGGCACTGACAGAAATTTACAAGAAAAAACGTCTAATCCCATCAAAAAATGGGGAGAAGAAATGGACAGACACTTTGACAAAGAAGAAATACAAATGGCCAAAAGACACATGAAAAAATGCTCCACATCACTAATCATCAGGGAGATGCAAATCAAAACAACTATGAGGTACCACCTCACACCCCAGAGATTGGCACACATCACAAAGAATGAGAACAAGCAGTGTTGGCGGGGACGTGGAGAGAAAGGAACTCTTATCCACTGCTGGTGGGAATGCCGTCTAGTTCAACCTTTATGGAAAGCAATATGGAGATTCCCCCAAAAACTGGAAGTCGAGCTCCCATACGACCCAGCTATACCACTCCTAGGAATATACCCTAGGAACACAAAAATACAATACAAAAATTCCTTCCTTACATCTATATTCATTGCAGCACTATTTACCATAGCAAGACTCTGGAAACAGCCAAGATACCCTTCAACAGATGAAAGGCTAAAGAAACTGTGGTACATATACACAATGGAATATTATGCAGCTGTCAGGAGAGATGAAGTCATGAAATTTTCCTATACATGGATGTACATGGAATCTATTATACTGAGTGAAATAAGTCAGAGAGAGAGAGAAAGACGCAGAATAGTCTCACTCATCTATGGGTTTTAAGAAAAATAAAAGACATTCTTGCAATAATAACTTTCAGACACAAAAGAGAAAAGAGCTGGAAGTTACAGCTCACCTCATGAAGCTCACCACAAACAGGGATGAGTTTAGTTAGAGAAATAACTAAGTTTCGAACTAACCTAGTAATGAGAATGTATGAGGGAAATAGAAAGCCTATCTAGAGTACAGGTGGGGGTTGGGTGGGGAGGAGGGAGATTTGGGACATTGATGAAGGGAATGTTGCACTGGTGATGGGTGGTGTTCTTTACATGACTGAAACCCAAACACAATCATGTATGTAATAAATTTGTTTAAATAAAAAATTAAAAAAAAAAAGAATGCCTGTCTTGAATACAAGCAGGGGTTGTGGGTGGAGGGGTATGGAGAGCATTGGTGGTGAGAATGTTGGACTGGTGAAAGGAGGTGTTCTTTTTATGACTAAAACCCAACTATATGTGTGATCACGGTGTTTAAATAATGATATTATTATAAAAAAAAGAAAGGAACCAAGACTCAGAGGCGCCTAGGGTGAATTAGAGAACCCCATAAACAAGGAAAGTGTACATGGTACATGGTACCAAAAAATTTATAAAAGCACTCTATGTTAATTGGGGCTCCTGACAGGGCCTCCGGAGCAGAGGTGGTAGGAGAGAGATAGAGAGAGAGAGAGATGCACAAAGCCCACCGGTTATAAAAAAACAAAACAAAACAAAACAAAACAGCACAGGTATTCAGGCAATGACAAGGTTGACTATGCTTGCAAGTACAGGGTGTGAAATGAGGAACAGCAGAAAATCAGAATTGCAAAGATTGTGAGGTGCCTTGTAAAGACATACGAGCCAGGCAGGATTTTCAGTAGCAGGACAAAGTATACACTTCAGAACAATTCTTGTTTCTGTGTTGAGATTCACTTATACATGCAGGGACCCCTGTGTTCAAAAGGAGGGGGGGAAAACAGAAGAAAAGTACTCTTACACTAACAAAACATGGTTTTTCTTTTCTATTCTTTTCTTTTCTTTTCTTTTCTTTTTCTTCTCTTTCTTTCTTTCTCTTTCTTTCTTTCTTTCTTTCTCTTTCTTTCTTTCTCTTTCTTTCTTTCTTTCTTTCTCTTTCTTTCTTTCTCTTTATTTCTTTCTTTCTTTATTTTTTATTTCTTTCTTTCTTTCTTTCTTTCTTTCTTTCTTTCTTTCTTTCTTTCTTTCTTTCTTTCTTTCTTTCTTTCTTTCTTTCTTTCTTTCTTTCTTTCTTTCTTTCTTTCTTTCTTTCTTTCTTTCTCTCCCTCCTTCCCTCCCTCCCCCTCTGTCCCTCTCTCCCTCCCTCTCTCCCTCCCTCTCCCTCCCTCTGTCCCTCTTCCTCCCTTCTTCTGTCCCTTTTTCTCCCTCCTTCCCTCCTTCCTTCCTTCCTTCCTTCCTTCCTTCCTTCCTTCCTTTCTTCTTTCTCAGGGAATCAAGCTGTGGTCCCCCCTCTTGAGTTAGACATGTGAAAGGCAGACACCCTACCACTGTGCTATCACTCTGGCACTTTTATTTCTTATGAAATATAGGGTTTCTATGCTCTTTGATAGATTTTTGTTCTAATTCTTATTTGTGTTCCTTTGCATACCTTTGTTTTAGTTAGCTTCTCCATATTTTTAAACTTTTTTAAGATAAAAGATTAAAATATTTATTTGCAATTCTTTCTTTCTTTAAAAAAAAGGAGGGGGCATTAACTTATAAAGATCACATTAGTAATGTCTTGTAAGGTTTTGGATGTCCTATTCTTGCTTAATTTTATCTCAAAGTGTTTTCTAATTTCTCTTTTTACCCCACTGGTATTGTTTAAGAAACTTATGTAGAAATTTAATTTAATTGTTTGTGATTTTCCCAGATTTTCTTCTGCAATAGGTTATAATTTGACTTATCTGTGGTCTAAAAAGCATACAATGTTTTTGATTTTGAGCTTCACCCAGTGATGCTCAGGGCTTACTCCTAGCTCTGCACTCAGAGCCCACTGTGGTGCTCTGGGGACCCACATGACATGCTAGGAAGCAATCCAGGTAGACTACGTTCGTGGTAATCACCTGCCTGCTGAGCAGGTATTATCTCTGTCCCAAGCTGCTCACAAATGTTGGAAACTAATTTTAGAGACAAGCATGTTGTCTCACTGGGAGATATTTCAGATGTACTCATAGACAATTTATATTCAGAGTAGAGTGTTTTAAAATATGTTAGATATAGCTCTTTTCAGTGTTGTTCAGTTCTTATTATTTGATCTCCTAACTAAATAGTTCATACATTCTTAAAAGTGCAGATTTAAGATTTCCAGTAGTATTTCTTTGTATTGAAAAGGTGGGTGTACCATATGGAGTGAGAGATCAAACCTGGGTTGGCTTTGTGCAACGGCGGGTGCTCTACCTGTTGTACTATTATTACTCCAGGCCCCCTCAAGTATTTTGTTTTTTTGTTTTGTATTAGGGCCAGACCCAGCAAACACTCAGGGGTTACTCCTTGCTCTGCATTCAGGAAATACACCTGGCAGTGCTCAGAGGACCATATGGGATGCTAAAGATCAAACCCAAGTTAGCTACATGCAAGACAAAGTGCTCTACCAGCTGTGCTATTGCTCTGGCCCCCAAGCATTTTTTTTTACAGTTTCTACTTTTATTTTTAATTTTTATTTGACCAAAGTGGATTGCAAATCTTTCACAAGTAATTTTTTAGGTACATAGCGACATTGAATCAGGAGCATTCCCTCCACCCCTGTTCCCAGCATGCATCCCATATCCCCCTTTTTACCCCCCCAGCATTATTTTTTATTGTTCTATTTCTCCCTTTAATTCCACTAGTTCTTGCTTCAAGTATTTTGGGGTGGTGTTATTAGAGCATATATGATATTTATCATTTTATATGTATTCCTGATGAAATGACCCTTTACTATTATAAACTTTACTGTTGAATTGACCCTGTGTCATTTTTACCTTAAACTCTATTTTGTCTGTTATTTATTTTCATTTTTGGGGGGGAATTTTGAGCCACACCGGTTTGATGCTCAGGGATTACTCCTGACTACGCACTCAGAAATTGCCCTTGGCTTGGGGGGACCATATGGGACGCCGGGGGATCGAACCGGGGTCCTTCCTAGCGCTTGCAAGGCAGACACCTTACCTCTAGCACCACCTCACCTGCTCCTTGTCTGTTATTTGTATAAGACAAAAATTTCTTATAGTTATTTACATGATACGTCTCAATACATTCTTTTACTTCAGCCTTGTTATGACTTAGAATCTAATGTGTTTTCTCAGAGGATAGACATTTTCTGTTTTTTTTAATTAAACCTTTATTTATTTATTAATCCATTGATTGATTAAATTGATTTCTGGGCCACACCAGCAGAGCTCAGGGGTCACTCCTGGCTCTGCACTCAGAAATCGCTCCTAGCAGGCTGAGGGACCATATGGGATGCTGGGAATCAAACTGGGTCACCTCCCAAATCGGCTGCATGCAAGGCAAATGCCCTACTGCCGTGCTATCTATTCAGCCTCAAAGAGGTAGATAGACCTTTCAAAAAGGCAGAATGGGAATGCAATGGACTTAAGGTGTTACAATTTAGTCTTGTGATCACATTTTGTACCTGGAAGCTGTAAAATTTTTGTAATGGCTTTTTGTTTTTCTTTTTTCTCTTTTTTTTTTTTTTTTTTTTGACCACAGTTGGCAGTATTCAGGACTTCCTCCTAGCTTAGTGCCCTGAGACCAGTCCCTGGAGGTGCTCAAGCACCATATGGAGTGCTGGGAATTGAATTCAGATCACCAGTGCTGTATTAAAATAAAATATAAGGTTCCTAGGTTGGCGTGAGGTCTTTCTCGACACAGTACCCTTTAACCCCCATCAGCCAGTGGATCTAAAGGCCCAGGATAATGGAGAAGAAATAATCACAAGTAGGTCATTTAAAGTTTCATCAATGTCAGCTCAAGTTTATTCCAAGGCCTTATCCACTGTGTCCATTTCCTCACATAGCATCAATGCTAACCCTTTTTAGTAGCTTCCTGTCCCTCCTTCTCTGGCTTTCTGCCCCCCATCCAAAACTCTATCATTCTCTTATTAAAGATACCCCCATTCCAGATGTGGGCAGTCTGACATCCAAGTGAATATTAACATTTTAATAGAAAGTTTAGGGCATGAGGGAAGGAGTACCTCACAACCTCTATAGAAGGAATGCACTGTATATCAGATTGTACAATGGTACCATCTTAAGCTTTTTAACATGATATAAATTTGATCAGTTGTATCACCTGCTGAAAGAGGTAATACTATCTATTATTTGAGAAGCCAGAACAGTATGTCTACATAATTCTTGTGGGATCTAAAAGAGGATCAACAAAACTTTAAGGGCAACTACTAAGAGCATTTCAAAGCTGGCAACCCAAATAATTTCAAAGGTTCCTTTAAAACTATTGGAAGAAGGTTTTATGGACTTCCTAAAGAAACTCATTTTATTTTTCATTTTAAAGATTAGGCTTTATAACTTTCTTTAAAGTTCTGTAACATAATTCTTATTTTATTTGGGTATTCCTTGACTGCCTTTAAACACAAAGCCACATGTTATCTTTGCTCTTTCCCCACTCCCCAGCTCCATTAATACCTCTGTCCAGTTTGACATTATACTTGATGAAGATGAGAGTTACCTCTGTGGACATGAGAATTGTGTTCTAACAAAAGCTGACACACTCCTCTCGGATGTGTCAATAGCATTTTTATCATCTAGACATCCGCTAAAAGACTTGAGCATGTCTAGCTTTTTAATTGCTTTGTCCACCCACACAGAAACTATGTGGAGCATTAATTGGGTTTTTTAGAACTTTATAGTTATAATTCTATTAATATAAAAACACTAAAGCTCTTTCTCAAGATAAGGGAACATCATTTAAATATCTTTTTCTTCTCTAATAAGAACTTCTTGAGATCTATCACCCCAAATCCTATCCAATCCATAACATCAAGGATGTGCAAAGATAACCGAAAGATCACAGAACAATATAAGATTTGAAATGAAAGAAGAGTTGAGGAAGAAAATGGAAGAAAAATTTGATGGGGGAGGAAGCCATTGGATGGAATGGATGCCAACAACATCATAAATTGTTGTGTTGAGGATGTAGCAATGTATATTGTATGTCTTCTATGTATGTGTCAAAGTGAACAGAAATTAAGAGGCTTATCCAAACTGTTAAGGACTAAGGACAATTATAGCTACTTTTGCAACTCCTTTAAAGGCAGTAAAAAATCAGGTTTCCTTTGCCATAATTATTACCAGGGGCTTGATCATTATATTTTGGTTAATAAGAGATTTTCCTAATGTTGAGACTGGAGTTATCTATGGAGGGAAACAAGTTGGGTAATTGCCTTGGTGAGGTTGCTTGCTTTTGGATAACTTAGCGGGGAAGCAAAATTGCAGCTATTTTCAATGGGAAGATTTGGAGGGAATTAGAATAAATCACTTGCAAAGGGGCCAGAGGCATCCTTTGACACCGAGTCAAAACACTGAAATACTTATGTTCCAGTTGTACAAGATAAGATGAAGGAAGACAGCTCTTTTTGCCCTTTTGGTATCTATTGGCAAGCACCAAGGGAAAGAGGCCATGCCTGGAAGTAATCATCATTAACCCAGCTCATGCCAAATTTGTCCTGTTACAGTACCCTTAATGATCAAGCACATAGCTCTTAACCCCCATTTTCTTTCCATACAATGCTATTTTCTAGTCTTTTCTATAGACATTTTGGAGCTCAGTGAGCAGAATGAATCACAGTTAGGGGGATAATGGGACTCTGGGGACTCAAAAGACTTTTGAACGTAAAGGGAAAGTGGAGTTGAGAAGAACGAAAAGAGACAAGCAAAATCCATATGGGAAACTTGACTCTTTCTCACTACTGCTTTAAGATAGTGTGCTCTCAGAACTAAGTTAATCATACTTAGTGGGTCAACTATAGCCCTAGCTTCATGCAAGGGCTCTCTTGACATTTATTTTCTTATCTCTAGCCCACAGTTGATTCCACAAATTCCCTGATAGTTTAGTATCAAGATAAAAGTAAGATGTGAGAACTGCAGCCTTTCATCATGTTTAGTCTCTGCTTTCCTCTGCATCCCCTCTGGCTTACTTCCTAACCTTGTGTGTGGAATAGAGCTATGGGATTCTGTGCCAGTTGCTCCTCTAGAGACAGACTTCAACTCTCTGTCTCTGTCTCTCTGTCTCTGTCTCTCTCTGTCTCTTTCTGCCTCTCTGTCTCTCTGTCCTCCAAATCCTCCAAATTTCTACAAGATAATATATCTTGGGGCCAGAGCGATAGCACAGCAGTAGGGAGTTTGGCTAGCACGCATGTAGCTGAGTTCAATGCATGGCGTCCCATATGGTCCCCCAAGCCAGGAGCGATTTCTGAGTGGATAGCCAGACATAGTGCATGTCTCAAAAACCACACAAACACACACACACACACACACACACACACAAATAATATATTTTTCCCAGAGAAGGCATACAATAGAATGAATAGATTATTACCCAGAAAGATGCTTCTCTGGGCAGACAAATGATGGCAGACAAAGAATGGATGTTTTTTCTCAGGCTTATCACAATTTTTTTTTGTGACACATTCAGCAATGCTCAGGGTTATTCTTTGGTCTGTGTTCAGAAATTACTCCTCGCAGACTCAGGGGACTATATGCTGGGATTGAACTCAGGTTAGTCTCTGTGCACAGCAAAAGTCCTACCCACTGTGATTGTCCCTCAAGCTCCAGATTTATAGCTGTTTAGGAAAGACTTTAATATATTTTGTTTTGTTTTGGGACCACATCCATGTGCTCAGAGAATTACTCCTGGCTCTGTCTCTCAGGAATCACTCCTAGCAGGCTTGGGGGACCATTGTGGAGAGCCGGGGATCGAAGCTAAGATTTGAACCTAGGCATGCCTATTTCCAAAACCTATTTACTCCATCTTAAGCACTGGCAAATGATAGTGTTAAAGCTGGAGTATGGATTCAGTGAGGGGAATAACTCACTTTTTTTTTTTAAATATCCTAGAGCACCAAGGATCAAGCCTTGCACATCATAAGAATTGTAAGCATTTTCCAAACTGAGTTGAAGTTTGTCACCGAGGGAGATGTGCTGGAGACTTCTCTGAGACAATGAAGCAAGCAGCAGTTTCTTAGAACTACAGCTGCACTTACCGACGATTGTCGAATAAGGGAGGTGGTGATTGTTCAGAGTTTTGTTGCAAAATATCTAATAGGTATGTTAGGTTTTATGTCTACTTAGAGCAAAAGCATGTAATTGTAGTGCAATGCTAATTTTGTGTTATTTCTGCCAATTTGTACTATAATACCCACAATTATCAGATCTAAAGAATTCTACATCTGAGGTCTTGAGCTTTTTCTCAAATGAATGGACACTAAGTCTATTCACTTTTGCATTTGCCTGTTTTGAGAGGTTAATGAACGAGGTCAGTCATATCTCTTCTACTTATTTGGCAGGCCCCATTATTACTACTTTGTAGTCTCTGGATGATTTGAACAACAGTCTGATTAGACACCAAGTTCAGTTTCTAAGGGAACTCTGGTTCTAAGGTTTAGTTATTATTTTTTGTGTTATTGCTGAAATTATGGGGAAAAATGGAGAAGTGGACAGAGCTAAAACCAAGAAATTTGGAAAGCAGATCCACCTTTCATCACGCAAGAACAGTGAAAGGGCACATGAGATGGTGGCATGAGAGAAAATCTTGGTGATAAACCAAGACGGTCACAGTACAAAATAAGGTTTGAAATGAAAAGAAGAGATGAGGAAAAAATTGAAGAGGAATTTGATGGGTGGGAAGCCACTGAATGGAATAGATGTCAATATTATCATAAATTGTGTTGAGGGTTGTAGCAATGTATACTGTACATCTATGCATCAAACACTTTGTCAAAGTGAACAGGAATTAAGAAGAGGCTAATCCAAACTGTAAAGGATGAAGAGAGGAGGACATTTACAGCTACTTTTGCAACCCCTTTTAGAGGTTCAAGTTTTTCTTGTCATAATTATAATTATATTTGATAATTTAATAATTTATTAATTATATTCACTAATTCATAATTATATTCACTAAGAAAACTAATAGAAGAGCAAATGTACCTTCTTCTTTGAGGGAGTTTCTGTTCATATTTTCTCCCTATTTTTTAACAGGATTACATGAATTTTTTTCTTGTTACATTCTACCAGTTGCCTTATATATCTTGGATTTTAACCCCTTATCATATGGGTATTGAGTGAACAGTTTCTCCCAATCCATAGGAAAATCTTTTTTTTTTTAAATCCTGGTCACCATTTTCTTTGAAATGCATAGGCTTCTTAGTTTAATAAAGTTTCATTTGTTTATTGTTGCTTTCTTTCACTTGCATGAAAAAAGGTGTTTATCCTTGAAGATGCCTCTAGCTTCAAAGTCATTTTGATTTGACTTTTTTACATGATGCTAAAAAAGAGGTCCAAGTTCATTTATTTGTATGCTATTTTTGGAGTCACCTTAAGAGCACATTAAAAGCCAATCCCAGGGAGCTCTCATGGTCATGCCAAAACAAGATTAATGAGTGTGATGGTTTCAAGATCAGATGCATCAAGTGAGCTCCTGCTATGCTGGACAGATTTCAAGAGCAGCCTAAGCCCCTGAGCCTGCTTTCATAGACTAATACTTCTATTCCTGTATGCAGAAGCTCTTCTAACTTGAGATGCTGGGATGCCTTACCCCACAGATTGTGTGTGTTGTGTGTGTGTGTGTGTGTGTGTGTGTGTGTGTAGAGAGAGGGTGGTGCAGATCTGCCCCTACATACCTTTGCCCTGGCCACCCACCACTGTTTATCTTTGAATTTATTAGGGGTACCAGTCCCCAGCGAGTAACAACAAGACCTAATATAAAGTTAACCTAAGAAGAAAAGGTAATTTATATAAAAAAGAATTGCACGAACTTGAAACTGTGTGCTATAAAGAAGCACCGAGGTGCAGATGCATATGAGAACTGACTCTAAAGATGTGAACCCAGGGAGGGAGAAACCTCATATTGCTCTGGCTGCATTTGTCAGTAGGAGGGCTCTCACCAGGTTTTCTGCTTATTGGGCCTCTTAAGCAGGTGATGGTGGTTTTTAAATAACTCTTTTAATTGATTAGTTGATTTAATCCTGGATTAAATGACAGTTCAACATTGAAAGGAGTCACAGACATTCCATATAGAATATAAAGCAGCAGCCTTTGAATTTGGAGAAGGGCACAATAGAATGACATGAGAGGCTTTTCAAAGTAGTGATGCTATGGTGCATGTGGCAGGAGACTAAAGTAGATACCCAAGAAGCCAGAGATATAAAACAATGGGCAAGACATGTGTCTTGCATGTGGCCAACTGGGTTCAGTCCTTAGGACCCAATATGGTCTTAATACCATCAAGAGTGATCCCTGAGTGCAGAGCCAGGAGTCAACCCTGAGGATAGCTATGTGTGGCCCCCAAAACAAAATGATCAAACAAAATAGATACCTAAGGTTGAGGAAGCTCTGATGAGGGGTGGGGACATTTAAAAAAAAGAAAAAGAAGTTCTGATGAGGTAGAAAAAGGAGCTATAAATGTTGCACTGGATTAGCTCTAGCCGATCACCTGATTTGCTCATTCCCCTAATCATGCTCCTTGCAGGGGTTTTGTAGACATTCTTCAAAAATATCAAGAATTATAGGGGCCGAGTGGTAGCACAGTAGTAGGGTGTTTACTTTGCACACAGGACACACAGGGTTAGATCCCAGCATCCCCATATGGCCCCAAGCCAGGAGTGATTTATGAGCACAGAGTCAGAAATAATCCCTGAGCGCCACTAATTACATTAGTAAGGAAAGGGTGAAAATCTCTGAAAGGGGCCATTGTAGCTCTTACTTGTAGGAAGTGCTAGGTGGAGATAATTCTGTAAAGGGAGTCCCCTGAAAATATTAAAAGAACAAGGGACTCAGAGGATACAGAAAGCAAGAGTTTCCCAGTAGGTGCTTTAGAATGCAGCAGTTTGGAGTGGTGCTCAGAATAGCCCAAAGAGCTTTTAAAAATAATCAATTGATTATGAAGGCTCTTAGAATTAATAAAGACTGGCCAGCCTAACAGGTCCTAGTTGATTATCTATGACCCCAAGTCTCCAGCTGAGGATATATTATGTTATCTTATATTAAACAATATATTATATTGACAGTTCCAAGATCTCTGCTATTTAGATGTCCCAGAGCCCTTGTTAACATGAGAATGTAAAGATATATAACCTGAGTTTTGTTACATAGCTTAGGATAAATGGACTTTTCTCACTTGTTCATCAAAGGGGTATCAAGATCCCTCATTCATTATTGCCAGAGGATTCCCTCTATCCCACTTTGAAGAGGTTCATCCCACCACTACTTGAAGCTCTGTAATGAGATTGTCTAAAGAAATTGTATGGTAAATTTCAAATTTCTTTTTAACTCTCTTTTTTTTTTTTCCTTTTAAACTCTCTTTACTCTTTACCACCCACTACTTTCTCAGAGGGACCTGTGACAATTATCAAGGTTACTTTTATTTGTTATTTTAGTTTGTTTGTTTTTTGGGCCACACCAGTGGCAATAAGGGGTGAACTTCTGGTCTCTGCACTTAGAAATTATTTCCTGGCAGGCTCATGGAATCATATGGGATGCCAGGGATCAAACTCGGGTTGGCTGCACTGTGAGGTAAAACACCGTAAGGTTGTGCTATCAACTCCTCCCAATTTTTGTTTGTTTGGGGGCCATACCTGCGAGCACTCAGGGATTACTCTTGGCTCTAACAGTCAGAAGTTACTCCTGGCAGGCACCATAGGATCTTATAGTTGCAGGGGATCGAACCCAGGTCAACTGTATGCAAGGTAAATGCCCTACCCACTGTGTTATTGCTCTGGCCTTGAGGTTACTTTTCTCTGGATAAAGAAAAATCTCTGATCATTTGAGATCACAGAGGGACTTGTGTGACCACTTATCATAGCTACTGTTCTATGATGGTCCTTTGAGATTCCTAAGACTTAGACAACCAGAATCAGCTCATTGGTATCTTACATGTCTTTTATTACATAATGGCCAAGACCCATTTTTTTCCTTCTCCCCTTCTTCCATTTTCTTTTTCTTCTTTTCCTTTTTTCTTTCTCTTCTTTCTCCCTTTCATTTCCTTTCTTTCATTTCCTTCCTTCCTTTCTTCCATTTCCTTTCTTCCTTCCTCCCTTCCTTTCTCCCTCCCTTCCTCCTTTCCTCCCTCCCTTCCTTCCTCCCTCCCTCCCTTTCTTCCTTCCTTCCTTCCTCCTTCCTTCCTCCTTCCTTCCTCTCTCCCTCCCTCCTTCCCTCCCTTCCTTCCTTCCTTTCTTCCTCCTTCCTTCCTCCTTCCTTCCTCTCTCCCTCCCTCCTTCCCTCCCTCCCTCCCTTCCTTCCTTCCTCCCTCCCTTCCTTCCTCCCTCCCTCCCCTCCTTTCTCCCTCCCTTCCTTCCTCCCTCCTTCCTTCCCTCCCTCCCTCCCCTCCTTCCTTCCTCCCTTCCTTTCTTCCTCCCTCCCTCCCCTCCTTTCTCCCTCCCTCCTTTCTTCCTCCCTCCCTTCCTTCCCCCTTCCTTCCTCCCTCCCTTCCTTCCTCCTTCCTTCCTCCCTCACTCCCTCCCTTCCTTCCTCCTTCCTCCCTTCCTCCCTCCCTTCCTTCCTTCCTCCCTCCCTTCCTTCCTACTTCCCTTTCTTCCTCCCTCCCTCCCTTCCTTCCTACTTCCCTTTCTTCCTCCCTCCCTTCTTTCCTTCCTCCCTTCCTCCCTCCCTCCCTTCCTTCCTACCTCCCTTTCTCCCTTCCTTCCTTTCTCCCTCCCTCCCTCCCTCCCTTCCTTCCTTCCTCCTTCCTCCCTTCCTCCCTCCCTCCCTTCCTTCTCCCTCCCTCCCTTCCTCCTTTCTTCCTTCCTCCCTCCCTCCCTTCCTTCCTTCCTTCCTCCCTCCCTTCCTTCCTCCTTTCTTCCTTCCTTCTTTCCTCCTTCCTTCCTTCCTTCCTTTCTCCTTCCTTCCTCCCTTCCTCCTTCCTTCCTTCTTTCCTTCCTCCCTCCTTCCTTCCTCCCTCCTTCCTTTCTCCTTCCTTCCTTCCTCCCTTCCTCCCTCCCTCCCTTCCTTCCTTCCTCCCCCCTTCCTTCCTCCCTCCCTCTCTTCCTTCCTCCTTTCTTCCTTCCTTCTTTCCTCCTTCCTTCCTCCCTCCTTCCTTCCTTCCTCCCTCCTTCCTTCCTTCCTCCCTCCTTCCTTCTCCTTCCTTTCTTCCTTCCTCCCTTCCTCCCTCCTTCCTTTCTCCTTCCTTCCTCCCTCCCCTCCTTCCTCCCTCTTTTCTTCCTTCCTCCCTCCTTCCTTCCTCCCTCCCTTCCTTCCTCCCTCTCTTCCTTCCTTCTTTCCTCCTTCCTTCCTCCCTCCCTCTCTTCCTCCTTCCTTCTTTCCTCCCTCCCTTCCTCCTTCCTTCCTTCCTCCTTCCTTCCCTCCCTCCTTCCTTCCTCCCTCCCTCCCTTTCTTCCTTCCTTCCTTTCTCCTTCTTCCTCCTTTCTTCTCTCCTTCCTCCTTCCTTCCTCCCTCCCTTTCTTCCTTCCTTCCCCTTCCTTCCTTCCTTTCTCCTTCCTCCTCCTTCCTCCCTCCCTCCCTCCCTTTCTTCCATCCTTCCTCCCTCCCTCCTTCCTCCCTCCCTCCTTCCTTCTTTCTTTCTTCCTTCTTCCTTCCTTCCTTCCTCCTTCCTTTCTTCCTTCCTTCCTTCCTCCCTCCTTCCCTCCCCCTTCCTTCCTCCCTCTCTCCCTTTCTTCCTTCCTCCTTCCTTCCTTCATCCCTCCTTCCTTTCTCCTTCCTTCCTTCCTCCTTCTTTTCTTCCTTCCTCCCTCCTTCCTTCCTCCTTCCTTTTTTCCTTCCTTCCTTCCTCCCTCCCTTCCTTCCTCCTTCCTTCCTTCCTCCTTCCTCTTCTTTTCTTCCTCCCTCCCTCCATTTCTTCCTTCCCTTTCCTCCCTTCCTTCCTTCCTCCCTCCCTCCTTCCTTCCTCCCTTCCTTTCTCCTTCCTTCCTCCTTCCTTCTCCTTCCTTTCTTCCTTTCTTCCTTCCTTCTTCCCTTCCTTCCTCCTTCCTTCCCTCCCTCCCTCCTTCCTCCCTCCCCTCCCTCCCTTTCTTCCTTCCTCCTTCCTTCCTCCTTCCTTCCTCCCTCCTTCCTTTCTCCTTCCTTCCTCCCTCCTTCCTTCCTCCTTCCTTCTTCCTTCCTCCTTCCTTCCTTCCTTCCTCCTTCCTTCCTTCCTTCCTTCCTTTCTCCCTCCCTCCCTCCCTCCCTCCCTCCCTCCCTCTTGGTTCTGTTCTAAGGGATCTCTCCTGAGGAAACATATGGGGTGCTGGGAATCCAACATATCATGTGTTCAAGGCAACTAACTGTACTATTACTCTCATTTCAAATCCTATTTCTTATGCATAGAGTTAGATAAACACAATTAATTGGAAAAAATAGTCCCTCGTTGACTCTTTGACCTGATATTATTATAGTATAAAAGGTCATAAGGGAACTTCAGAGCATTACTTCTATTCCAAAATCAGTTGAAAAAAAAAACAACAAATTTTTGCAAGTCAAAAAATTAAAAAAAATTTAGCTTTGGAATTTTATCGCAAAAAAACAGTTTTATATCCACAAGAGAACTACTAAAATCAATTAACATCAGAGAGTAATATTAAAAACATTCAAATAAGTGAAAGATGTAGGGGTTTGAACTACATCTATGCTCTATTTGACCAATTTAAATGGATCTTAGATAATGACAATAAATTATCATAAGTTTGATTAAGTAGGAGAAAATTCCAATTGCCACTGCTATGCAAATGTAGCTTCTTTAGTAAATAGTCTCTAGAGCTTTATCTGAAAAAAAAAAAAAATCTTTCTCCGAGTAACTAAAGAAAAATGAAAACAGTTTTTCACTTAGCAGGAACAAGAGTCAATCTTCACTATTTTGCCTCAAGGATATGTCAACTTTTTTGGCCATAATTTATAAGGATCTTATTCATTTTACCAGTTCTGAAGACATCATAAGCCATATCTTCTATTTCATCCTTCTAAAATGTAAGCAACAGAAAGTAGCTGGCTGCCCAGAGGACTTGGTCAGACATGTCTGCCAGAAAGTGAGGGAGAAGTAAGTTTTGGTTGATATAGTAATCTGGAAAATGATGCAATAATTCTTTAAAATGAAGGCAAGTAGCTATATACAACACTAAGAAAAAGATGCATCACTCACAGTCTTCACTGTGTCAGAAAGATGATTGGATATATTGCTCTAATTTATTAACCAAGTTCTGTCCAAAAGCCTACGAGGTCTGAGTAAAGACCAGTGTAGAGTCAATTCTCCAGCTAATCCAAGTTGTGGTATAAACAGCCTATGATTGCTAATGATCCAGAAGACTAAATAGGGCTCAAACTGATAAAGGCAGACTGGGCACCATGTAAAGCACAGAGCAAGCTTCAATAGGATAAATATAGTGCAAGCTGGGGCATTTATGGGAAGAATTAAGACCTCTTTGCAAATAGCTCTTTTTCCCTTTGAGAAATAAATCTTGACTTACTTTGGTGCTTTAGTCAAGACTGAATGTGTGATTGAAGAATGCCAAGTGACCCCAAGATCTTGACTTCCCATGAATAACTGGCTTTTATCTGATGTACCAAGCCATAAAAACAGGCACAATGGAGGTGAAAGTTGTCCAAACAAGATGAGGTACGAGTAGTTCTAAAGCTACAGGGGAATTTCTTGTCCACATAATCCATTGTGCCTTCTCTCACTGATGTATTGGTATCTTTCCTTCAAACCAAACCTATGACTTACCTTATAAAGAATTCCAGAGGCAATTGGGTAAGGAGGAAAATAGTCAGATATATATTATAAATCATTTTCTATTTTCTATAATTCATTAAGAGATAGTTTTGAAAGACAATATAAAAATTTACCAAGCTGGAAGAACTTTGTGATTTCTTCATTTTTTTTTTCTCAAAGGAAAGATGACTAAAGGAATAGACCCATCGTGATACATAGGTGATGGCTAATGGTTTGGTTTATTGGTTAAACCAATAACAGCTATTGGTTAATAAATTGGAGAAGTATCAAAGAAATTTGGGGAAGAGGTATATGAATGGACCTCATAGAATATGTAAAAACTGTGCCCTGTGTTAATAGTAAACACAAGGACTTTTCTGATGGGTAAGTAGGCCACTACTGAATGGATCATCTGACCAAGGATGTTCATCATCTCTGCCACCTTACTCTCATGCCAAGTAGCTATGGACATCAACAAAGATAATGAGTGAGCCTAGTAATAACCTTTAGCTCCTTATCAAGCTGATCTGGTTAATGCTACAGTTCTTTTTTTTTTCAATTTGTCAGCACCAAGGACCATTGATGGAAACTTTTATGGAACCTGCTTCACAGGGAAGCCAAGTGCCTGATAGCAGATGGTTTATTCTAGTACTTGTCCATCTTGAAGAGGGCAATGATTTATCCTCAGGTGATAGTCTCATATGTATTTGCCTTCTGTGACTGTCATGCTTCATCTAGCTTTATAATCAGTCTCTTAGTGAATATTTTATTTCATTGTTATGGTAACCTACCACATTGCGACCCAGCAAGAAATGCTTCTCAGAGTGTTAGAACTGAGGAAATGAGATGCATAATAAAGACTTTTAACAGTATTTGCTGAGATAAAGGCCCTGTAAGATTAGGCTACTGTCTTATAATCTATGATTTGGGCTAGAAACCACATTTTGTCTGTACAGTCTCAAGGCAGAATCCCACTGTGGAGAACAAATTGGAGAGAATTGGATGGAACTTCTTGCCATGTCACCAACCAAACTTACTGATAAATGCTTTATTTCCTACTTAACTTGGTAATTATATTTTTATTTTACCACATGCATTTTCCCACTTCTAACCTTAGTTTAAATTAGTAAATGGCCGCATTAGTGCCTCATGCCAGCTAATCTCCTGGTCGAATAATGCACAGCGCAATCAGGTAGAGGCCAACTGAGACAGCTGTGCAGATGTTCTCCATTCTCTCATCTCATCTTTGTTAAGGCTACTTTCTACAATCCTCACACCATTATAATATGGTTGCTGCTGATAGTCCCACCTCAGTTTCACTCTCACTGAACTCAGGTATTTCTTCCCTTTACCCTCTCCAGCATAGATCTGCAGTGTTGGTTTCTGGATGACTTGCTTAAATTCTGACCACCTCTCTCTAAGCTGCTTCTCATCAAAGTCTCTTCATTTAACTCAAGAGTTGAATTCAGTTTTATGCTGGGATCTGGATATATTATTTGTTCCACTCTGGGCTCTGCTGGCTTCAAAATTACCTCCCAGAAGGGACAAAAGAGGATGGTTGTATTATCTTCTGAACACTGGGACTGTCATCTTTCTGGATTTCTTAATGTCATTTGTCAAACAGCTATAGGGTTTATTATAGAAAGAATAGGATTGGTTTCTGAGTACAGAGCCAGGAGTAACCCCTGAGTGTCCCCAGGTGTGGCCCCAAAACAAAAACAAAAGCCTATAGAAAGAATAGGATTGGGACTATACCATTTACCCATTGGAGTCATTAACATCTGCTTATGTTAGGTCCAGTATAAATAAAAGTGAATGAAATACTTGAAAATATTATTCAAGAAAGAAGACCAAGGATTCAGACATGAAAGTTTGGAGCATTTAACTCTGTCAAGAACTTTGTCCAGCTCAGACACTACTAAAGAGAAAGGGATGTGGAATATATTTTAGAGGAAGAAGGTCATAATCCCCAGTTAAGATCATTTTAGCATGATCAGCAGAGAGGAAGGCTAAAATTATTGCTCATAATTATACTTGTATTCAATATTCTCATCTCTGTCCCCCCACCTAGTTTCTTTCTGTTTTTTGTTTTACTTTTTGAGGGTTTTTTTTTTTTTGGAGGGGCCATCTATACTTGTTGGTGCTCAGGGTTTATTCCTGGTTTTGCACTCAGATATCACTCCTGGTGGGCCTCTATGGACTTCATTTACTTCTGAGATATAAAACCTGGATCCACCATGTGTAAGGGAGGCAAACAGCTGGCCTCTGCTTACCTGACTGTATCATTGCCTGGTGCCCCATCTCCTGCTGTTATATTGACTTGTCCTTGAACAATGGAGAGTCAATGGAGTGAAGGATTCAAAAGAGGATAGATTCAGAAGAAATCTAGTTTTGGAGCTGGTCATAGTAACTGGGGATGGCTTGCATTGACTAGTAGACCATTAAGTTTTTTAATTTTTAGAAAACAATTCTTTGTTCTTTAAACTAGCATAAACCAGAAAACTATGGATGGCCTGTTATTCTTGTGCTTCGTGAAATAAATACAGTTTGACAAATTCCACTTGGCACTCTTGACACGTGATATCCTTCCTGTTCTCCTGCTTCTTGCCCTAGACACATAAAGTGATAGATGGCAGTGTTTCTCTCTGTGAAGAAAGGAACTTAAGGGGTTGCTCTGCAGAGGCTTCATGGAGGCCCATACCAAATAAAGCATGGGACAAAAGAGCAATGTGGATCTATATCCTAAGAGGGGACCTGAATTGTAGCAGCCACGTTCATTATGGGTGGAGGAAATATTTATATTAGTACTTTCTCCTCAGTCACAGGGATTGCCTGAGAAATTAAACATAAAGCCAGAGGAATAGATTGATGCCATATTTGGCTTCCTGCTGCCACTCGGCAGATAGAAAATAATGGTTCTTCCCTATTAGTAGGAGACTCTACTTCAGAATGTTGGGTTGTTAGTTTTAAAAACAAATGAGAATTGGAGCCTAAATGAGGTGCAGTGAAGTCTTTCCTTTCTATCTGGTCAGAGCATCCTCTTTCCCCAGCTCCTAAGCTACCTATTAACCAGTAGGCTCAAAGCTCTTTCTATTATTATTGTTTTGTTTTGCTTTTTGTATTTGTTCTAGGGCAACATTCAGTAATGCTCAGGGGTTACTCCTGGCTCTGCAGGCAGGAATCACTCCTGGTGGTATTTATGGGACCATATGGGATTCTAGGAATTCCAGGTCAGCCATGTGTAAGGCAAGAACCCTACCTGTTATGGTTCAAAGTTCTTGTCCAGAGAATCTTCCTCAATGAAGTGATTATCTCACACATAAAAGTCTGGAATATTCTACCCTCTTCTAGAGAAGCCCACAGCCCAGTGGGTCCACAAAGCAAAGGCTTTATCTCAAGCTAGAAATGCATGTTGCTAAGCTTCTCTGAGGTCCTGGTGAGACTACACTTCATCTGAACCTTCACGTTTATCAGTTTTCCATCCTAAGTCCCATACTCCTTACAGGTGTACCTGTACCAGTTTTCCCTCTTGAAAGGCCTGGCTCAGGTACTGTCAAAGGCAGAAACTCTACAGAACAGAATTTGTGTGTGGATTGAAGCTGGCTCTTTGTGGTTCTGATCTCTTGCCAACTTGGCTGCCTCTGTGAGTTTGGGGGGCAGAATTCTGTGTTCCTACTAACTTTATTTAGTCTTAAATCATGGTGAATTACAGAGTTACAAATTTATACATTATTAAGTTCCAGGAATACAATGTTCCAACATGAACACCTTCATCAATGTCTATTTCTCTCCACCAATGTTCCCAGTTTCCCTCAAGCCCCACTAACTTTAAACAGAGGAGGCACAGGAAGTCCAGGTTAAACCCACCCATTGCCAGACTCTCACCTTATACTCTCTGAAAAAGGGTGAGCTTATTAGATCCCTCGGTGTTGCCTTCTGGCACAGCAGGTATTTTTTAACTACATAGCACCTGCTGTATCCCTGAGCCTCTTGAGTGAGGTCTTTGAATCACCTGAAAGATTGACACAATGTGCCAAAGGGCATCCTTATTCTATTAATGTAGAACTTAAAACACACACACACACACACACACACCTTTGGGTTGAGAATTTAAAAGTTAGGTGTTTGGTTACAACGTGTGCAACACACAATCTAAAACCTAGGAGCTGGCCAAGGTCCCCAACTACTCCAATGAGAATGTAAAATATTGGCACAGGTCTTAGGAGAAGGTTAAATTCAGTAGTCCATGTTTCTAAGGGACTATGTAGATTCTTCAAAGTTCAGGGCACAGCTCCAGAGAAATCACAGTAATCACTGGCCAATAGGACAGAGACAATTGACATTTGGGTCCACAGACAATTCATACTTGTTCTAGCTGTGATCTTTACTGTGTTTTCCAGAGCCAGTCAACCTTCATCTTTTTCCTGCTTTCCTTTCTGATAAGTAAGAATAATATGAAGTTCACAAGGTCTCCAAAGAATATCAAACCAGGAAATATATAAAAAGAAAAAATGCACGCTAGGAAAAACATATTTTGGGGGAAAATTAAAGAGGGACCTCAGAGCCTCTAATATAACCTCTCTTACCTTAGTAGGAGAGGGGGGATAGTATATAGATCAAACTATGTCCCCTAGTGCTCTGGAAGAGGAAGTCCTCAGAGTCCATACACGGTGCAGTCTCTGTGACCAAGTCTCTTTGTTACTTTATCCTCATTCTCTGTGAAAGGGGTTGTTTTATCGATGCTCCTGTTATTGGTGCGGGACTTATATAGTTACATGGGATTGGTTGGACTAAAATATATTTTGATGGTGGGTTAATTATGAGTTTGATCTGTTCTCAAGATTTTCCTCTGTAGAGGGAGAGGGTATAGTGGTGATGGGTGTAGTATTAGAATTATGTGCATGAAAAACTATTATTAATAGCATTGTATTTGTTTTCATGTTCTTGTTTGGGGGTATATTCAGAGTTACTCAGGGGCTACTCCTGGTTATGCACAAAGAAATTATTCCTGACAGTGCCTGGGAGACCATATGAGATGATGGGAATAGATCCTGGATTGAATACATGCAAGACAAGTGCCCTACACACTACACTAGTGCTCCAACTTAATTAATAGCATTATAAACCACAACATCTCAATTAAAAATTAAAATATTCTCCTCTGTGATCACATAGGCATAGCTACACTGGTCTCTGAGAAATATGGATGCCAGTCTACATCTGAAGCCAAGGAGAGCAGATTGGATGCTGCTCCACCACTATCTGGCTTACAGTTCTCAAGGATGACTGGCCAAGGAAGACTAATTTGTTCATGAATGAAAATTATTTTTAATTTCTCAGATCCTAGGAACCATCAGAAAATCAGACACTCCTGTCTCATTGATAGTAAACTCTGAGCTCTTAGCCAGCAATTGAATCAGCTAGTTACCATGACCATGACCTGAATCCAGTTGAGTCTTCGGATGACTTCAGCCAACATCTGATGGCAGCTACCTGAGACTAATAAACACAAGGAAGCATTTGCAGGCTGTAGTAGTCAAAGAGACAAGTGTGTTCTGTAAATATCTACATAAAGGTCATGGGTGTCAAGATAGACAATGTCTTTCTGAACAGTGGATGTTTTTCTGGAGGCTTCCCACATAAATCTAACATTTCAACTTTTGAGAAAACTCAAAGAACCGTGATTTCAGCTGGAAAGCAAGACCAAAATCTACATCCCTTCTTGTTTCTAAACATATTGTTTTAAAGTTTGAAAAGATGAGTGTGTATGCATTTAGCGAGTGAAATGGGGGGGGTGTTGGCAAGCTGGAAAAACAATATTGGTTTCAACAGCTAATGAAGTTTGAGATAATTCGGCAAAAGAGACCACAAATGAGTTTCAGTTGATTTAATAAAATCGGATCACAGCAACTTTCTCCTCTACTGCTTAAGGAAATGATAAACAGTGAAGTAAGATAGCAAGAAAACCAAATTAGCCAGGAAGGGCTAAATAAGGGCATAATCTAAGGACATAAGGATTCAAAAGGAGGTGACAAAGGAGGGGAAAAAAGTCCAAAAAGTGATGGAGTGAAGCATGCCTCCTACACAGATACTGGTGAGTCAACTGAATCCTGAGAATTCTACTCAGAGACATATTCTGGAGATAAATGACATTTTGTTTTTCTCTTTTATTGGGGGGGCAGTGGGAGGGAGAATAAGAGAAGTGGAAATTTCTGCTGAAAGGAAGAGAGAACGATTATTTCTCAGATAAAAAACAAAGGCTTCAGGACTCCATAGAGAAGTAGGAGAACAATCATCCCTGCTCCATGTCTCAAGTTATAGCAAAGTGGACTCAAAAATAATTATAGGGTAATTTTCCACAGAATTATGCTCTGTCTTGATATGGTTCTCCACACTCAAATTGTAAAACTATGTTGCAAAAAAGAAAATAAAATGTTTGTTGAAAATATATTCTGAACGAAATTGTACCTCAAAATAACAGAACATGAATACATGCCTCTATCATTTCAGCGACTACAAACTAACAGGAACGAAAGGTGAGTTGATAAATCAATAGACTGAAATGAAATCAGACCTTGCAAACTTAAGATGACCAATTTAGAAGCAAAACAACACCATCAAAGAATTGATAAAGATATTACCAACAGTAGGAAACCCAAAACAGAGAACTCACAATCAAACTGCTATTGGAAAAGAACTTAAAATGATCATGATGAGGGCCCGGAGAGATAGCACAGCGGCATTTGCCTTGCAAGCAGCCGATCCAGGACCAAAGGTGGTTGGTTCGAATCCCGGTGTCCCATATGATCCCCCGTGCCTGCCAGGAGCTATTTCTGAGCAGACAGCCAGGAGTAACCCCTGAGCACCGCCGGGTGTGGCCCAAAAACAAACAAACAAAAATGATCATGATGATGCCAAGGGAAATACAAAGATATTCATGCCATTAGAAAGAGGATAATAAAAACTGTGTACAAAGAAAAACAAAAAGAAAAAAAAACAAAACAAAGAAAACCAGGGAGCGCCTAAAGAAATGGGGCAAACATTTTGAACATCCTACAACCTTCCAGCTAAAAATACCTTTGCAGGCTAACCACATGCACACAAGAACTCATCCATATGTACATGTAACACACACACACACACACACACACACACACATCTCCTTTACAGCATTGAAATAGTTAACTGCAAGAAAGGAAAGGAGGAATCTGTGATTTAGGAAGTCAGAGGGTATCAGAGTATAAGTCTCTAAGCATAATTAAGAACCAAAAAGCACTTCACAGCTTGAGGGCCTCTTTAGAGAAAGTGACCTCGAGTTTCCTGACAGGGAAGCAAATTGCGATGAGAAAGGAGGACACACTTTCCACCTGGGCAGTAAAGGAGATTCAGTCCTGCAAAGCCTGGCATGCATGCAAGACTCAAAGGGGATTGCACCCCGAGAAAGGGGATGGTGCATAAAAATCAGACTCAGAATTACAGCTGCTAAGAAGAAAAATAAAGTGCCTGCAATTTCCAGATCAGTGGCCAAAGCTCAAACAGTGTAAAGACCCGAATATGCACCCAAATAGACTTTGAATCCCATGATAGTAATTTAATTTAGAGAGACCCTGTTCTGTAATGGATTCCAGCCATGGGTCCTCTTCCCAGACCTCATAAAACTTCTATTGGGAAATTGCATCCTGTATGAGCTCACCACATAAAATCAGAAAGCACCCAAACAAACAAACTACCCAACATAAGAGTTAGCAGAAGAAAATAAAGTTTTACTTATAGGAATTAGAATATCAAGTATAAAATATTATTCTAATTGGATTAAGTAAATAACTCTAGGAAGTGAAATACCCCAGACAAAAAATCCGAGATGAGGACAAGGATTAAGCTTCATGCCTTTCATGTGGCTGACTCCAGCTTGATCCCTGATATCACAGATATCCCTAAGCACTGCCAGGAGTAAGCCCTGAGCACAGCTGTGTGAGCCTCCAAATATAAGTAAATAGATAAATTGATAAATATGAGATGTAAGAATAAATGAACAAGAAGAAGGTGATTTTTCTCATACTACTCTATTCCCTCTGAAACATCACCCATTACCGTTTTTCTTACTTTTCCTTTGGGGAATAATCAGCTTACCTTGATTATCATTTTTTTGTTTTTGTTTTTGTTTTTGGGTCACACCCGGCGGTGCTCAGGGGTCACTCCTGGCTGTCTGCTCAGAAATAGCTCCTGGCAGGCACGGGGGACCATATGGGACACCGGGATTCGAACCAACCACCTTTGGTCCTGGATTGGCTGCTTGCAAGGCAAACACCGCTGTGCTATCTCTCCGGGCCCGATTATCATTTTTTTAATTAAATAATTTTTATTTTGACCAAAGTGGATTATAAATAAATCTTTCACAGTAATATTTTAGGTACATAGTGACATTGAAAGAGACCCTTCCAGGATCTCTAGCTATAATCAATGCCTTTGGCCTTTGTCTACACTTTTCACAAATTCATTTGGTATTTTCTCTGTCCACACTGAACTTCTTTCCCTCCCTCCCTCCCTTCCTCCCTCCCTCCTTTCCTTCCTTCCTTCCTTCCTTCCTTCCTTCCTTCCTTCCTTCCTTCCTTCCTTCCTTCCTTCCTTCCTTCCTTCCTTCCTTCCTCCCTCCCTCCCTCCCTCCCTCCCTCCCTCCCTCCCTCCCTCCCTTCCTTCCTTCCTTCCTTCCTTCCTTCCTTCCTTCCTTCCTTCCTTCCTTCCTTCCTTCCTTCCTTCCTTCCTCCTCCCTCCCTCCCTTCCTTCCTTCCTTCCTTCCTTCCTTCCTTCCTTCCTTCCTTCCTTCTTTCTTCCTCCCTCCCTCCCTTCCTTTCTTCCTTCCTTCCTTCTTCCTTCCTTCCTTTCTCCCTCCCTCCCTCCCTCCCTCCCTCCCTCCCTCCCTCCCTCCCTTCCTTCCTTCCTTCCTTCCTTCCTTCCTTCCTTCCTTCCTTCCTTCCTTCCTTCCTTCCTTCCTTCCCTCCCTCCCCTTCCCTTCCCTCCCTCCCTCCCTTCCTTCTTCCTTTGGCTTTTTGACTACACCTGGTGTTGTTCAGGGGTTACTCCTGGCTTTCCACTCAGAAACAATTACTCCTAACAATGTTTAAAGGACCATATGGGATGCCAAATATTGAACCCAGGTTGGCTGTAAGACAAATGACCTACCTTTCCGTTTTGCCTGGACTTAGAATTTCTTGAAAGAAGGTTTTGGGGTTGTTCTCTAGGTATTTGGAGTAGATAATTAATATTAACAATGATCATTCTTTGGTGATGAGATTTTATTTACATTTATTATTCTTTAGAAAAGGAAAAATGATATAGGATTTTGAAAATGACACAGAAAGAACAATAGTCTTAAATACCACAGGTAAAAACAGCTATTGCCATGGGAACCCTTGAGAAGTTTCCAGATTGGAAGGAATAAATATAAACTCAGGTGTGGGTTGGATGGCAATCTATAGGACCCTTCCTTATTAAAGATCTGCTTTGCAGTGTTTGATTATGTCAGTTCTCAATCCACCCACACCCTCATTTCTTCCTCTTATAAGGGAGCATAAATAACTGGAAACCATGGATCTCTCCTGAATAGAACCTATAAAGAAAGTAGGGTACCTTCCTAGGGCCAGCTTTGTATCCAGTTGTGGGAACTTTAAGTATAATCAAACAGAAGCCAGAATTAAAAAGTGGGAGGGGAGGAAGCTCCTTTTAGGATGAAATTCTTTTGAAGGCTTCAGTCCAGAACCAGCAAGTGCTCAAGTCTAGGCTCCTCCTACCTTCTTTGTCTTGGAAATCTTCAGGGTGGAGGTTGTCACAAACAGCTAGCATATCTAGTATGGTACTGAGAGAGATGACAGGACAGTACAGAGGGATGCTGAGTGGACTGGAGAACAAGGGATCTTTTCTCCATTTAGAGGAGCTTTTTCAACCTGGAGGGGCACTGTACATAAGCCTAGAAAGAAATAAAGGATCAGCTAAAGACAGACCACCTTTCTGGATGAGTTACCACAGCTAACATTGTTCTTTTAGAAATAGTAAAAATATATACGTGACATTTCTTTTCTTCATGACTTATAGAGTAGCCCACACTTCTTTTTCAAGGAATACTCATTTTCTTGGAGAACAGAAGGGAAACTGGAGGAATAAAGACCAGGTAGAATAGAGCCCTCATCTTCCCCTCATCATTCTTTTTTTTTTTTTTTCAAACATCTTGATTACATACATGATTGTGTTTGGGTTTCAGTCATGTAAAGAACACCCCCCATCACCAGTGCAACATTCCCATCACCAATGTCCCAAGTTTCCCTCCTCCCCACCCGACCCCCGCCTGTACTCTAAACAGGCTCTCCATTTCCCTCATACATTCTCATTATTAGGACAAAAATGGCTGACCGTGGGGACTGCCAGGTGAAGTGCTGATTGACTCACTTGCGGAGTCCCTGCCTGGCTGTGCTTCTTCTGAGGAAACTGAGGACCTGAAGGGAGCCCTGCCCCTCATCATTCTTTGGTGTGAGAGACTTCAGTGAGTAACCGGAACAAATGAGAAAATGGGGACCCTTAAAACTGGTTGTGCCTAGGGAGGATGTTGAACTGGCAAAAGAAAACAGTTTCTCACTTTAGACCTTTCTAGCTCTGGCTGCGTGTTGCTTTGACCATGTGTTTCAATAACCACCGCAACAATAGCCATTTTTTAAAACCCAAACCAAAGCATATTCTCCTCCTTTACTGGAACCTGTTAAATCAGCTGAAGGATGAAAAAAAAATCTAATGACATTTATGAGCACGATGCCCACTGATATTTTAAATCTCTGTGACTGTGCCTATCTTAAAATTCTGAATTTTTTCTTTCTCATGAGTGACAGAGACTCAGCTTTTAAGAAAATAAAGGGGCAATGAATTTTTGTCTAAAATAATAAAGCTCATGGGCGAACATGTCTGGAACTTGATCTATGGCCTCAAGAGCTCAGTCAGAAATAGGCTCATAGCTTGCCCCAGATGACTAAGATGACAAACCCAGACTACTGATGGTCCTGGGACTGAGAAAATGGATCAGTTAATACATGGACAGTGGGGAGAAAAAATTAATTCATCTGCAGAACTGAGTTAAGTCTTCACCTTTGTTCCCCAAAGTGGGCCAGTGCCCTCATGGTTAACCAAAATTGAGAGCTTGGTACCTGTAAAATTTTCCCAAGGAAAATATATTGTTTTCAGGAGCAGACAGAATAAATTTTTAATGAACTAACTCAATATTTAACACCCACCATACACATAACAGGTGACATAATTTTATGCAACAGAAAAAAGGATTCATGTCCATTTGGGCTTAGTAGGGGAGGAGCAATTTTATTATTTTGAATAGCTTAGAAACAAAAAATGACATGTTATTATGTATCCAGACTTATCTTTCTCTCCAGGATCAGTTATCCATAAGACTTCATTTTATTAAAAATGTTTTGACTTCAGATGAGAAAAATCCACCCAAAGGGGCCTATATAGAAGAGTGGAAGAGTTACTGAAAGGATCCTATTAGTTCTGCCTAGGGATTACAATGCTCAAAAGGATGCCAAAGAAAAAGGCCTGGCCTTGCAAGGGCTATCTGATGCAGTCAGAGTCTGCAACTCTCTCAGATCCTCTTTCTTTTAAGTTTTAAAATCAACTTGATTGTGGTATAATTTGCCACAACAGTATGTACATATATATACGTGCATAATTGATAAGTCTTGACAAATGTGTATGGCTAGTGATACCTACCTTCTCTCCAAATTCCTTTATGTTCTTGCCCTCACCCATAGTGCCCTTTTCTAAGAAATTGCTGTTCCAATTTCTATAACTTTAGATTTATTTTTCCTTTTCTAGAACTGATAAAAATGGAATCGTAGAGTACCAAAGACTTGCCCTGGTAAACAGGGTTGAAATAAAGACACTGTAGAGGGTTAATAAAATGAGACAGGAATAAGAAGAAAAAAGGCATGGAGGTCAGAGAGCGAAAAGCTTCATGGATTAAGAACCTTAAATGTCCTTTAGGTTAGGATATTTATTGCTCTGAACTAAGAATCATTAGAAAGAGAACTTTTTAATCAATTTTTTTGTCAGTTGCCTACTTTTACAGATGCCTATTTGACTAATCTTTTTATATATAAATTATTAAAAGACCATGTATTATATGCATGTGCATGAAAATATAAAAATATACTATGCCTTCAATGTTTAAGGAGTCATATAAATTTCATGGCTTTAGATTGCTTTGTGTACTGCTAAGAAATGTTATAATGTACTACAATCAGGGGATTTGTGGACAAAGTAATTGTACATGGGTTCTGCCTTATTTTTCTTAATGTTCTTTGACTGTAAGTTCAATATTTAGACATCATCAAGGGGATTTCTTCTGAGAACTCTGTTTATGGGCAATTGTCCTTCCCCTGTAACTTTACCTTGTCCTCTTTGCATCATTGTTTTCATAATTAAAAATAAAAAATTAAAAAAAAGACCATGTATTATGTAGTTGACAAAGTTGATAATAATGTATTTGTTTCCAAGTAAGTGTGAGCAAAATTATTAGCAAAGAAAGAAAATAAAAAGAGAGAATAAAAGAGTACAGCAATAAGAAATTTATGAAAATTATTGTATCTCTCAATGAGATCATTAAGTCATTGTCAGAAGGTTTAATAAGCTCATGTTGCTCGTTGATAATTCTGTTACTTCTTTTGTCTCTGAAAATTAGGTGGCTTTATATTCACATTGGCATCTAAATTGGTGTGTTCCTATGGGGATGAGAGTACTGATAAATTGGAGTTGTGACCTAGTTGCATTTGTGGCTTCATGATTCAAGAACTCTAACCACTGTAGGCTGATACTGTTGCTTTTTGGGGCGTGTTTCTGACTGCCAAGCCTTCCAGAAATACAAGAAAGTGAGGAGAAGGTGCCCACATTCATTTCAAAATGTCCTCATGTTGTCAGCCTAAATACTAGCATACCTGGAGTTTTGGTCAGAACAGTATCTCCTCAGAAAGTCGTAGATGAGTGGTGAAGCAGGGCCATTAGCGAAGTATGATTGTGGGTGATTGATAGGTTCAGCCGACAAGGCTTCAGCACAAGATTGCCAGCTTTTAACTGCATGGCTGATGTACTCATAATTTTTCACAGCTTAGTTTACATCTCTCTCAACAATAGATTGAATCTATGGGGCAGGCAGGATGCAGACATGGCATCTCTATTGGGTCTAATCTTATACACATCTGAGAGCTTCAGTACATTGGGCCAACCATCTTTATAATAGGCTCATCTCTTGTGATCGTTTCCTCTGGAAGGAAAAATAAAAATTGAGCTGTTACATGAGCCAAGCTTTCCATATCAGGGCCAACTTTCCAAATATCAGGTTCTTGTTTTCTATCCATATTGCTTTCTCTGCATCCTATCTAGCTTAACCCTTTCCCAGAAATACAGCATGAACTCTTTTGTGCTTCTCATCCACTCATTCCAGATCTCCACATAACCTAGGCTCTGTGTCACTCTGTAAGGTCTCTATTTTTCTTCTTTTCTTGCCCACTTCCTTTCTATCCATGCCCAGTATAGGACCAACATAGGCTACTCTCCAATCTGGCTTACATATTCTTATCAAGCAACCAGGAAAAATCTGGAAAATAATATTTTCTGGTCTAACTCAGGCCAGTGTATCAAGTATTGTATCCTACCAGCTCTAATTCTAGGGTCTAATTTGTGAGTAGAGAGTTAGGTGGATATCTTAGAAAAGGCAATGTCTGTACTTGAAAATTGGTTCACTGTAAGTGTCTGGTGAGCAGAGGTTCACTATTACCGATTGGAAGGGTAATTTGTAGCAGTACTCTTCAGAAACCTCTGGTCATATATCAGTGCCAGTCTTCAGTGTAGAAAGGTTGAAAACCACTATTCTAATACTGATAAGCTGTAGACTGGTATGCAAGACACGTTTCAGTCTGCTGTAAAAAGGTGTAAAAAGGCTGAAGAATTCTGACCTAGACGGTCTAGTCTAGAAACAACATAATGGAAAAGTTCATGTTTTGCTGAAAATAATAGCCTGCTGTGTCATCTTGGGCAGCACTAGGCCCCTTCACCATGGTTTGCCAGCTAAGTGCATGATCAAACAGGCTCACTTAGCATTCCACATACCAGACATCAAAGACAGACATATCACCCCATCCTACGTCTGGTAAAATGGGGCCTCAGAGCACTTTGCTCTACACAGCTTTCTTTTCAAAGGAGTAGGCCATAGGAGAATCTAGGAGCAATTTGCAAAGTATATTCAGAGAGTAGGCCTGAATTGGCTGCAAGAATTAGCAAATAATATTAATAGCATCCTAGTGTTCTGTTCCCCAAAACTTGAGCAGAGGGATTGAGATCCTGGAAGAGATTAAAAACAGAATATTCCTGGAAGCCACCTCAACAGTAGATATCTCTGGATTGTTGGGTAAGCCTTACCCCATAGAATCTCAGGAGTGAAACAGTCACAGAATGCCTCTTAAGAACAGAACAACTGACCTATATATATAGAGAGAGTCATTTCAAAGTCTTTGGATATAGACAAGTACTAGTTGGGAGTAAAAATTGGAATGGATTACTTTGACCAGGAATAGCCTCACTTAAATATCTTCTTTAAAATGTGGCTTTATCTGCAGAGAGGAAATTATTGGACTTCCTGTCTCCTCCTCTAGGAAAGCAAATATATTGTCCAGTGCAATGCTGCTATTTACTGAGGGTGTTGCCTTGGGTGTAACAGTACTTTCTGCTCTAAGAAATTACTTGGAGAACCATATGGGATGCCAGGGATTGAACCTGGGTTGGCTGCATGCAAGGCAAATTCCATACCTGCTGTACTATCCTCTACTCCCAGACAACCTTTTATTTATTTTTATTATATTTTGTTATTGTTGTATTTTGGGTTACACTTGGCAGTGCTGAAGGCTTATTCCTGACTCTCTGCTCAGGGATTATTCCTGGCAAGAATAGTGGATCATATAGGGTACCCAAGACTAAAGATTGGAAATCTCTACCAAATGTACTAGCTCTCTGTCCCCCTTCCCTCCGCCAAACAATCCTTTTTAAAAAATGAACAAAGACACGATAAAGCACTTCTAAGCTAAATATCTAAGAACATTGCATTTGCTGAATACACTTACTGGTTTGAGTTGGTTTGTTTTTTGTGGTGCTGTGGATCAAAAATGCGAGGCAAGTGCTTTAACCTCTGAGCTCCATCCTTGGATCAGATTAATGGGTTTTGATTATTATATATATTATATATTATATTATATATACTATACCTTTGGAGTCACCAAGATATGCTATCGGCAAACTCTAGATCATTTTCATCATTCTGGAAAATTCCTTCATATTATGCCTGGTTGTTTCTCTCACCTCCCAGTCGCCTAATTATAGCTGATTTAAAGCTTTTCAAATTTTTGATTGTCGTTTAATAATATGTTTACCAATAGTATTAATGTTCATGATTCTCTTTCTGTTCTGGTTTTTATCTCTTCTGCTTTTTATCACCACAACTTCACTTAACTGTTCTTGAAATGCCCAGAAATGAATGTTACTATGCTTGCTCAGCATAAAGACCATGAAATTTATTCATCCAATTGCTTTGAATTTAGACCATGGTTTGAAATTGATGTATATATTTCATCCTATGGAAAATGTATTTATTCATTCTCAAGTAATGGTTATGAGAACTGTTTTTTAGTTTAGAATTATTTATAAATAAATAACCTTGTGAAATGTCTAAACATGCCTTTTTGCGAGAAAATATCTGAGAGTATAATTATTAGATTACAGAGTGGGATGTATATATGATTAACCTTGTAAGACTCGTTTTTTCCCAAGTTATTATGTCATTTTGGATGCCCATTAGCAGTCATTCCACATCCTCACCTAAAGATGGTGAGGGTGGAGTGGACCTTCCCAATGGAACCAGATGTTTGATTTTTCCATGGTGCTTTCTTTTTCCTGTGTACTGAGACATTTTAGACTTGCTTTCATGTGACTTAGAGGCCACATGCATAGTAGTTTCTTTTGTTAAGTGTTTTTGGGTGTTATTTATTGAGTATTAAAAATAGTTTAACCTTAAAAGGAAGTGCATGGGTAAGTCCTCTGTGGGTTGGTATCTAGCTTGTGTATCAAGGCAGTTTCTCTGTAGGTTGGTTGTAATAAGATGCAGAAACATTCATGTCTGTCTGGATTTCTCCATTTCAGCAAATGAGTATTCTTTGCTCCTGATTATCTGACACCCCCCCCCCCAACTCTTTGCCTCCCCAGCTCCCCACCTCTCTTTTACTTGCCTAGAGATACTGCCCTACTGCAATCTGCTTGCCACCCAACCCACCCTACCCTTTCAAGCCTGAGCTTGTTGCTTGGTTACCTTCCACAACCCCTGGCTCTGGAAGATTCTATCCTGCAAACTTCCCAGCTCCCCCCTGTCTCAGGCTCAGGCATCTGGAAGCATCTGCTCTAAGAAATCTCAGGGTTCAATGGTATTGATTCAACACCCACTGACAGTAGCTGCTGAAGAGACTGGATGATCTAGTTGTTTAGCTGTCAAACTCATTTCTTTTTACCTTTGAGTTAAGTACTTAGCTGGGACTTTTTTCTAGTTAATAGAAAATATGAAAAATAAAGCTATTTGTCACTACTCTAAAAAAAAAACCCGGTACAGTGAATAATCATAATTGTCACCAAAGCTCACCGTTCCCACATTCTGTTCCACATTAACCAACCTGGCATTCCCCCTTGTTTCTTACTGGATATAAAACTTTAATTATGGGGAACCTTAATAATAGCAATAGGATTTACATTTCCCTGGCTGTGTCTAAGACAGGTTACTGGCATTATGTTTCACTGGATGGTGAGTGAATGAATGAATGAATGAATGAGTGAGTGAGTGAGTGAGTGAGTGAATGAAAATAGATTCAGGGACCAGAGAGATAATTCAGCAGATAGATCATTCACATGTAGCTGACTTGGATTTGATTCCCAGCATCCCATGTGGTGCCCTAATGATATCCAGGAGTAACTTCTTGAGTGCAGAGCCAGGATTAATAACTTAGAAAAACCTGGTATGGCTACAACCCACCCCCAGAGACTCATAAAGCAGAGAAAATAATACTCTATTAAAACACTTAGTTTTCATGTTGTTGAATCAATTGTGACCCTGGTTGAAATCTCTGGCACCAATATGGTCCTCTGAGCACTACAAGGAGTTGACTCCTGAGCATAGTAGCCAGTAATAGCCTCATGAACATAAGAAGAGGTGGTTCAAACCCCAAATAGATGAATAAATCAGACTTTTCTGCCATGAATCCAGCTGCATTCATGTGCAGTCTAAACAGACAGTGGACACAGAGCATCCAAGACCAAAGCTAAAGGGATTTGATCACAATTTTTTTTTAGTGTTCTCTTTCTGGGATACTAGAGAGTGTGAAGTGGAAGTAGAACAAAGGTATAGATTCCTGTGTGGTGATTCGGGCTGGCATTTACACCTCTGTAGCCTGGGGATTGTAATGCCTGCTATCTTCCTGGATGCATTCAATAAACCAATACTGAGCCCGCTGCTGGGGGAAGGATGGAGGTGGTAATGGGTTTTTGTCTCACATAGCCATCGCCCTAATGAGCAGTAGTCAGAAAGTATGTGATGTGGGAGGAGTTTTAGGGGGAAAGAAATGGAGGATAGAGCCGTGTGGGAGTTTAGAAGAAGGGCTCTTGAACTAAGGCATTGGGAAGGACTTCTAAAGGAGAGTGGGGATCGATCAGCCAGGGAGATGTGAGAAGGAACTCATTTCCAGATAAGCAAGGAACTCAGAAAAAATGCAAAATATGGAGGAAACTGAATGAAGGGACCTGGGAGGCTTGGTGAGTAGGGAAGGAGGGCCGGGGAGAGCTAACTAGAAACCAGGGCTCATCGCTGTTCTGAATGTCTAGGGAAATAACAGAAAGCCTGGCTTTCTCTACTTTTCATAGAATTTCTATATTTGTCATAGAAATACTGCATAAAAGTAAAGCCTCAGGTCAGCCGATATTCCAGAAGGGAATATTGATCCCCTGATCTTTGCCCATGAGAAATGTTGTTGACCTAGAATAATTTTAGTAAGATGCTTTTCAATTTCTGACCCAGAGAACTGTCAGAGGGTTGAAGAGAAAGTATAGGAATTGAGGTGCTTTTTTTTTCATGTGGCTGACCTAGGGTCAATCCCTGGCACCAGATATGGCCCCCTGAAACTCACCAGGAATGATCCTGATTACTGAGCCAGAAGTAAGCACTGAGCAGCACCAGGTTTAGTCTGAAAACAAAATATAAAGAATTTTGTTAGAGATAATCCTGGGGAAGAAGGAGCACACTCCCTGTCACATGGCACACTATAGTGGCCTTGGTCCTGTCCTTGCTTCCAAGAATGAGCAAAGGGTGAGAGAGAGAGAGAGAGAGAGAGAGAGAGAGAGAGAGAGAGAGAGAGAGAGAGAAGAGAGAGAGAGAGAGAGAGAGAGAGAGAGAGAGAGAGAGAGAGAGAGAGAGAGTTCAAGTGGTAGGGTCCATGCCCAGCATGTGGAAGCTCTGATTTTGATTCCTCTAGCTACATGGTCAAGGTTGGCCTCAGTAGTCCCAGTCAGGCTGAACAGCTTAGAATGGGATGCAACCCCTCACCTAAGCACCTATCTTTGCACCTAAAAAATAAAGAGAAAAGGCTGCCTAACATTTCATCAACCCACATTGAAATTCCTCACAGAGAAGAAATATAAATTCTGTAGCTTGGACCAGATGAACACATCTGATAGCTGCCATCACAGAAGACATGGAGGAGAGAAAGTCCTCAGGTCATCCAAGCTGATAGATTATGCCAACATTCTTGAAATATCTGTCATGGGAGCCAGAAACATGGGTAGATCCAGAAGGATCATCAATTTTCAGTCACAGAATAAGACACAAAACAGCTTCTTACAGTAAAGAACCCAACTTTCCCTGAATTTCTTGATTATTTAGTTGTAATGTCTTACTTATATCTTCTTCTAAAGGGCTCCTGGTTTGATGTCCACAGTGAAAAACCTTTAGAATGAAATACATATTCCTTCCAGCAAAAAGTAGCTTAAAAGGCATTAATGCATATGCTTTACATACAGGAAGCTTAAATTTCATCTCTGGTATTTTATCCCTGACATTTCATTCCTGGCATTGCATCCCTGGCATTCCATTCCTGGATGGTGCTGGGGTAGAATTCCAGCTCTTGAAGGCTCAGGGTATTGCCCCGCCCACTCACACACAAACACAAACTCTTAAACAAGAAAACTTTCCTACCTGTTTGGAGAATTTTCTGAGCTCCTGATGCACGATGCCCTGACATCAATATCAGACATTGTGGAAATGATCTTTAGTCCTTACAGCCTTTATTAGGCTGTTGCAATATAGCAACTAATATTATATCACTGGAGAACTGCATTCCCATATCCCTCCTTGTTTAAGAGTCCCAACAACATCTCCTTGGCTTCTGCAGGCTCCAATGTCTTGGGAAAACTGTTACTCCCTTCTCTCCTCATTACCATCCCACAGCATTCACCAAATATTGGTTTGGGTAGGAGTAAAATAAGTCTCAGAATTTTAAAGTAATAACAGATGTTGTATCAAATAATTAACAATGGGGCTGGATGGCGATGGATGGCGATGGACTTCTCTCTGCCATCCCAGGCCACGTGGCTCCGCAACCCCATCCAGCCGGCAGGTCCCAGGCCCAGGTGAAAGGCGAAATCACTGACTCACAGGCAGGTATCAGGAACCATCAGCTTTATTCATGCCCTGTTCACCACATGTGTGTGGCCTACTCATAACCTTTCAAACACTAGTTATTCTTGGCCCTGCATCTAAACTCCTTTCAGCCATTTTCCCTTTGGGCTCCATGCTGGTCCAAGACCAGAACGCAGAGACCCAAAAGCCAGAGCGCCCAGCAGCAGCGCAGAAAGGGCAGAGCCACCCCTAATCCCCTAGCTCCAGGGTTTATCTACCTATTTCAAGACCCCTCCCAGGAATGGGCCGGGTCTTGCAGGTAAGGTCACACCTAATATCCAGTTCCCAAGACCCCTCCCAGAAATGGGTGGGTCTTAGGTAGCTACATGTAAATCCAGGGTGGAGTAACAAACAGAGTCATAAGAAGTATAGAGAAGAAAAAGGGAGGGTACATCAAAAGGTCTTAGAGTACTTAAAGTTCAGAGTTAGCAGGGGCTCTACTTACACATGGACCCAAAGAGACAGTGTCCTCATCTGTACCTGTCCTATACACTACTGTGGCTAATGCACATGTACCCCTCCCCAGTTATGAAGTGGCCAGTCTGCAGGACACAAAAATGCCTTCCAACCCTGTTCTGCCTGCACCTATTGCTTCATGTGTTCTCCTAAAACCAAATACTTGGGATTCCCTGTAGAGGCCTATGACAGATTACATTTCTCCACCTAAATGACCACAGAAATATTTTTCAGGCCAGATACTCTTCCAGAGTCTCATCACTGTCTCATCAAGAAATGGGATAAGGAAGAGTCTTATCTTTCAATCATCTTGAATGTGCAAAGATTCTTCTGGGTTTATGGAGTGGAGTGAAAGGAATTGTGCATGACATTATGACGGAGATTTCCTTTTGTCAGCTTCTGGGTCTTGGAATGAAGCCCTGCTATTTTCAAGTTATCTGGAAAGGAAATGTGCTTGTCCACAGTTCCAATGAGTCTCCTCCATTGACAGCATAAAATGTCAGACACTTGGGTAAAAACAAAAAACCCTTCATATGATGTCAACCCCATCCATGTCAGGATGCACCCAGCTTACAAGTTTTCTGAGTTCTATGACAAAGTGGAGAAGAGACATTTTTGTCCCTTTTATGTCATGTTCAAATTCCTGATCTGAAAAAGCAGGAATGTATGAGGTTGTGGTAGAGGCATGACCCTAAGAAGTGGATAGTTAATTATGAAATGATGTGAACAAAGCTTGTGTGTTTTATGGAAGTTTCTTTTTTCTTTTGTTGTTTAATGAAGTTGTATAGTGATGGAATAGTAATACTTATAAAGTGATGGATAGATCTCTTCCCTGGTGTCCCAATTATTTATAGAGGTGTCCCAAACCTAAGGAGTGTCACTCTCTTGTTCTTTTGTTTGTTTGTTTGTTTGTTTGGGGCCACACCCAGCAGGGATCAGGATTTACTCTTGGGTCTGTGTAAGATGATACTCAGCTACCAACCCCAAACAAAGGTGCTCCCCCAACTTTCTCCTTCCTAAAACCTCGTTCTTTGGTATGTAAAAGCCCACCTGGCTCACTCTGCCCTGCACCACCCTGGTGAATTTTGTTCTGGATAATAAAGGAGTCCTATCTTGGGGCTGAGGCAAAGAGAGCATGAGGCAAAAGGTCATGGATGCCATGATAATCCTTTCCTGACTGGCTTGGTATTATTTCTTTCCCACTGTTCTGCTTCTTCAGACCTGACTGCATGGGATTTAGAAATATGGTACCTGGGGTGGTCTCACAACTTGTGAATTTTTATTTTACAGGTCTGTATTCAGGGATCACTCCTGGTGGGCTCAGGGGACCAGTCAGGTCCAAACTTGGGTCAGCTACATGCAAGGCAAATATTTTATCCTCTGTACTATCAATCCAACCTAGAATTACATCAATTTTCTATACACTATCTCAGAAAATGGATTTACTTTTATAAGGCTAATATATCTCTAACAACAAATTCTTCCAAAGGCAATACAGAAAGAATGAGGCTTTCCAGACAGGCTCCAAATGCCTCTTTGGATCCAATCTGGAGGCACTGCTGATTGTAACAGAGAACATGACAATCCAGGGGGAAGGACTCCAATGGTGTCATGAAAAGCAACTGGAATAAGACTGTGACTGACTCAGATGATCTGGATTTAAAGGAATCTCTTTTTTGAGGCATCTTTGCTTATGATTTGAGAAGCCTTCAGATACCCAGCAAAGAACTAAAGATTCCCTGGATGAAAGATTCAAAAGGAAATTATGGCCCTTGGATGCTATATGGGAACAACTTGATCTTCCTGTGTTCGTAGAACTGAATGTTTGAAAAGAAATACAAACACTCCAAGGTGAATACCACCTATTGTTGTTAGGATACCTAAGAGAGTGTTGATATGCCAAATAGAAGGAATCCCTTGCCAGAATTTGAGATTTGGATGAATTTGAGGTTTTTGGATGAAGCAGAGAAAATGCTGAACCAAAGCTTTAAGGATAAAATAAACAAGTTTTTTTCCAAAAGTGAAAGATAGACTTTCGCTTTTTGCCACAATGTCAACCAATAGGGTGCAAGACATTGAAAAAATTATGATACATCAAATTTCAACCTTGATTTTATTTTATATATTTTTTTATTTTGATCAAAATGGATTACAAATCTTTCACAGTAATTTTTAGGTACATAGTGATATTGAATCAGGGGCATTCCCATCACCAATATTGTCCTCCCTCCACCCCTGTTCCCAGCAAACATCCATAATCCCCTCTTTTACCCTCCAGTCTGCTAGTATAGGTGGTCCTCTCTGTGTCTAGTATGCTGTAAATTGTTGTCTAGTATGTTATTGTTGGCTTTGGATTTTGTGCTTAATTTTGATCCTTTTTTATTTCTACTTAATATTCATATGACTGTTTGGCCTCACAACCCTAATTAGAAAAGAAAGAAAGAAAGAAAGAAAGAAAGAAAGAAAGAAAGAAAGGAAGGAAGGAAGGAAGGAAGGAAGGAAGGAAGGAAGGAAGGAAGGAAGGAAGGAAGGAAGGAAGGAAGGAAGGAAGGAAGGAAGGAAGGAAGGAAGGAAGGAAGGAAGGAAGGAAAAGAAGGGTTGATCATTAAAGGAATCAAACAGTTTTCATTAATATTGAAAGAGAAATAGAGCCTGAATATGCTTTGTGTCTTGTATGAGACACTGACAATTATGCTGACTGTTATTTTCCTCAGTGCAAGGCAGAAGGTAGATTGGCTCACTGGGGAAATGCCTACCAGTTACTTCTTCACTCTACTTTGCATGGTGATTCAGACCAGCAGGAAAAATGTTAGCATGAGGGAATTCTGCTTTAGATCAAGATACATTCTGGTCACTACTGCCTTGCTAATTTCTGGGATTGATGTGCAAATATTGGCCATTAAAACATAACTATCTACCTCCCAGCCAGGAAACTATGCTAACATATTTCCAGCAAATTTAGAGGTGATATTGTGGCTATGTTGAACTTTAAGTAAATTTTGTTACTTAAGAAGACAAGAGGACTTGCTACTGTATTATGCTAGAGAAAAATTCAGAGAATGTAGTTAACCTTGTTTAATTCCTGGAATGAGACAGAATTATATTAGATTGTATTAGATGTTCTCTATCATTGAATAATTTATTTGTGACTGGAAAATATAAGGGTTGTATAAAACCAGCCAATTAGCTAAATGAACATACCTGCCTTTGTTGAGTTTGTGATAAGCCTCAATAGAAAGGTCTTTAACATTGATTTTTTTTGGGAAAATATTCAAAAGCATTTTATCTTGTATTTATTCAATAGAGTGTTTAATTAGTGTTCAGAGTAAATTGGATTCTTTACTAAGCTCTAGCAAGCAGCCATATCCCAGTAGGGTTAAGCTTCAGAATGTACCATTTTTCACATCTTAATAAAGCCTAAATGTTAAATAAGGGTTTATTCACAATTACCCAAAATATTTTTAAAATGCAGATCAATAGTCTTCATTCATAAAATGTCCTGAGCAACATACAAAATTGTACAAAATATAAGAGAATACTTCTATAGTGGCCAAGTAAGGTTCATTGTAAGAATTCATTCTAGTTTTAGTGACTTCCACTTCTATTTTACATGATGATATGGTTCAGAAAAAAAAAAGATGTTATCATGAGGGACTTCTGATAAGCTGTGTTCCGATCACTACTGCCTTCCTGACTTAGGAATACATAGATGGTAATGGAGCAAAATGAATTAGAGAAATAGGAAGAGCGATAGAATTTGTGGGATATTCAAAAAAAAAAAGATAGTATAGTGTAAAATATATCCCTACAATGTGAAATCAACACACACACACACACACACACACACACACACATTTCCACCCCCAGGCATATGGATCTGATGTAGGCAGGGTAGTTGCAAAGAATTAATAAACCAAGCCAGTCAGGAGAGAGTCATGGAGTCAGTTTTCTTCTCCGCCTTGTTGTGCATGCCCAAGCCAAACTGTTCTTTCTTTATTAAACCAGTCCTAATTCACCAGGAGGGGGAAGGGAGGGAGAGGGAGAGAGAGAGAGAGAAAGAGAGAGAGAGAGAGAGAGAGAGAGAGAGAGAGAGAGAGAGAGAGAGACGAGACAAGAGACAGAGAGACAGAGAGACAGAGACAGAGAAAACCAAAAGTACCTATCTAGGTGGGCTTTTACACATCAAAGGGAGAGGTTTAAAGACAAAAGGAAGATGGGGAAAGCCATTGTTTTGGGTTAAGAGCTAGGTGTCATCTTATGGTATCATAATAATATCCAAAGTCAATAAAGAGGAAGGCCAGGAGGAACAGTCTGGTAGGAAGCTTGCCACAAATAATAAGGAAGTGCATTTAGCCAGAGAAGGGAACACTGTGAAAATAATCACTCTAGACAAGAACTAGGTACTAAAAGAAGATAAAGTGATATTCATGTTACTCCTTAAGTAACAATACTGCAAACCACAGTATCTAAAAAAGAAAAGAGAGAAGAAAAATGTCTGCCCCAGAGGCAGACACGGGGAGGGCAGGAGGGAAACTAGAGATAGTGGTGATTGGTGGAAGGAAATGTGTACTGGTGGTGGGTGTGGTATGTTGTATGACTGAAATGCTATCATGAACAATTTTGTAATTGTGTGTTTCACAGTGATTCAATTAAAGGATTTATTTATTTAAAGAAAAAATAATCTAAAGATCATTCTAAACTCTATTTTATAGTTAAAAAGCAATCAAGAATGCTGGGGAGACAGTTCAAAAGTCTGGAGCACAAACCTGGCACAGATGTAGCTAAAGAGTTCAATCCGGGGCCGGAGAGAGAGCATGGAGGTAGGGTGTTTGCCTTGCATGCAGAAGGACGGTGGTTCAAATTCCGGCATCCCATATGGTTCCCTGCCAGGAGCGATTTCTGAGCGTAAAGCCAGGAGTAACCCCTGAACACTGACGGGTGTGACCCAAAAACAAACAAACAAAAAAAGAGTTCAATCTCCAGCAACACAAGGTCCTCTGAGAACCTTTTGGCCTTGCTGATCCCCAGCATCACAAGGCCCATATCACCAGGTCTGAGTACTAAACTCTTCAGCTTGCATAGACAAACAAGTATTACCAGGGGTGACTCCATTCTTCTGAGCATGGTTCGGAAGGTTTTCCATGATCCCAACACCCACACAAAAGTAATGATTGAATATTTTAGTTATCTATGCTACATAAGGAAATTATCTCAAATCTGGTATTCTTTTTTTTTCCTTTATTTAAACATCTTGATTACATATATGATTGTGATTAGGTTTCAGTCATGTAAAGAACACCCCCTTCACCAGTGCAACATTCCCACCACCAATGTCCCAAATCTCCCTCCATCCCACCCCACCCCCACCTGTACTCCAGACAGGCTTTCCAGTTCCCTCATTCATTCACATGATTATGGTAGTTCTCTGTGTAGTTATTTCTATAACTGCACTCACCACTCTTTGTGGTGAACTTCATGAAGTGAGCTGGAAGTTCCAGCCCTCCTCTCATTGTCTCTGAGAATTGTTGCAAAAATGACTTTTATTTTTCTTAAAACCCATAGATGAGTGAGGCTATTCTGCATCTCTCTCTCCCTCTGACTTATTTCACTCAGCATGATAGATTCCATGTACATCCATGTATAGGAAAATTTCATGGCTTCATCTCTCCTGGTGGCTTCATAATATTCCATTGTGTATATGTACCACAGTTTCTTTAGCCATTTGTCTGTTGAAGGTCATCTTGGTTGTTTCTAGAGCCTGGCTATTGTGAATAGTGCTGCAATAAATATAGGTGTGAAGAAGGGGTTTTTGTATTGTATTCTTGGTTCTTAGGGTATATCCCTAGGAGTGGAATAGCTGGGTCGAATGGGAGCTCAATTTCCAGATTTTGGAGGAATCTCCATCTCGCTTTCCATAGAGGTTGGACTAGACAGCATTCCCACCAGCAGTGGATAAGAGTTCCTTTCTCTCCACATCCCCTAATGCAATAAACATTTATAATATCACTGTTCCTGTGGGCGAAGAATTCAAATGCTGTTGAACTGGGTTTTCGGGCATGTTGTTTCTCATGAGACTTAGTCAGGAGTCAGCCAGGATGGTTTTATCTGATGACTTGCCCGGGGCACGATCTGCTTCTTCCAAGAACACTTGAACAGCATGATCCTTGCTGAGCAATTGAATTGAAGTCCTCAGCTCTTCACACTACATAGGCCTCTGTACAGGGCAGTTCACCATGTGGCTGCTAGCTTTCCTCAGAGCCAGTGAGTTGGAGCTACCCTGATGATAACCAATGCATCCTTCTTATAACCTAATCTCAGAAGTGACATGCCACCACCTCTGTTGGATTGCATTCTTTATGATTCCATCACTAAATGTCTGTCACTGTCAAAAAGAGGCAAGATATGCATGCCCAGAGAAGAGGTTAACTGAGAATCAACATAGAGGCTGTTGATCATATTATTTTTAAAAAATTTAATTCATTAAGCGAGTCATGTAGAAGACATACGTGATTTTACAATGAGGAGAAAATAGTTGACAAACTTCAACACCAATTCATCATAAAAACTTGCTGCAAATTATAAAGCAAAGGCAACTTTCTGAGCCTGAGAAGGGGCCTTCATTTAGAAAAAAAAAAGAACGAAAATGTAAAATTAGCATCTCATTTTATATGAAAGAACAAATAATTTCCCCTCAAGAGTAGGAACAAGGCAATGATATTCACTCTTACCATCTCTATTCGTCATTGTCCCAGAGGTCATAGAACTCACTACAAAGGCAGTAAAAAGAAATACAAAGCATATAAAAAGAGGCAGAAAGAAGTAAAACTATCTTTATTTATAGGTTGTTTATATAGAAATTCTAAAAACTCTTTTAAAAATTAGTAAATGATGTTGCCAAGGAGACAGCTCAAGTGGTAGAACATGTACCCAGCATGTATAGAACTCTGAGTTTTACCTCCCTTTCTCTGTGACTCTTAAGCACTGCTGGGCCCAAGTACCTAACCTCAGGCCATCTTGGCCACGAATAGCCAGGAGAGGCCCTTACAATAGAACACATTTAATAAAAGTGATAGGTATGTTTAGCAAAGTAACAATAAAAAATCAATATATAAAATCAATTTTAAATGTAGACACTGTCACAAACAATTAATAAAGAATTACAGGTTCTAACAGTGTGACTCTTTTGGTCTCACTGAATAAAATGAATTTTTAAAGATAACATTTAAAATAATTTCAAAGACTATTAAATATTTAATAGTAGATATGATAGAAGATATTCAAGACCTGCTGAAAAACTAGCCTCAAATTCAAAGCAAATTTAAAATGAGAGACCAAAAAGAGAAAAGTAAAAACATGACATTTTCAACAAATGCAGAAAAAAAATGCCATTTACCAAATTTCATTTCTTATTTATGGTCCAAAATGCATCTGAGAAAAATGAAAACAAAAGGAGATACACTTTAATATAGTCATCAAAAATATACATGAAATATTCAGTTACCTATGGGCAGGGGATTAAATACCTCCATTTATAGTGACTTCAAACTACAACAACAAGTGTTTCTTTGTCTCTGTGGTTCTGACTTTAGGCTGTATTCACAGCTGATCTTTTCCCATTCCCTGGTCTGGTGATAGGTGCATTTAGTCACTGTTTTCAGGTAGCAGGCTAGGCAGGAAGGTGCCAGAAGACTGTATTCCTGTGCCTGCTCCTAATCAAGCATCTAGCTGAGCTCTATCCAGGTATGGAGCAGCCTTCCAAAGATTGGCTGGAATGCATAGAGCATTACTGCCAGTTCACTTTACTGGGCAAAGACAGTCCTAGGTCAGCCCAATTTCAAGAGGTGGAACAGTACTCCCTGCTCTTGGTGAACAAGTGACAGACACAGAGCAGGCAGGCTGATATAGGCCTTCCATGTTTAGTGAATAAGAAGAAGAAACACAAATGAGTTATCACTTTTCTTTCCATCCCTGCTCCAGCTAATGAAATAAGTAGACTAATCTCTTGCTTCTTTTTCCTTTTACACTCACCCCTGAGTTTCCTTTAAGCAGAGCATAAGCTGATGTCAGATTTTGTCTTTCTGGCCTGAATGAATTCCTGTTGAAAGCAAGCTTGTGTTAGCTACTAAAGTCACTGACAATCTTTGCCATCTTTCTCTAGGGCTTTTGGGGTTCCTCCAGCTCCCTTTCCTAGTTCATTTAAAACAGAAGATTATAATCTCTTATTTTGGGGAAAAGGTTATTTCTATTATATACATCCTACAGAACTCAAAGAAGTGGGCTTCTAAGAACAAAAGAGACTCAGTCTGGAAGAGTTGTTTTTGAAAACTAGAATCTTCATACAAAACTCTCAAGTTTTCACCACTGACAGTTCCAAGAACCTTCTAATCAAGCCCAATTCTCACATGGATTTCTGGGTCTACAACGTCAGTAGTTGCCCCGTGATTTCGCATGAACTCCCTGGCCATCCTTTTGTAGGTTTTGTAGCTAAGCTATAATAGTTTTTATGTTCCTCAATAAATCAAAAATTATATTCTAAGAAGCCATAAACATACACAATCTAAACCGTACCATAATGATGAGGGTCTGGGAGATCCTTTTGTTTAAGAGATAGCGGAGCCCACACAGGGGCCAACCTCCCCAAACCATCACAGAAGTTTATGCAGGGCATTCTGTGCTTGTATTGGATTTTACTTCCTTAAAAGGTGATGTATCCAAGGGAACAAATTAGCAGGATTTATGGGAATCCAGAGACACGCACAATATTCTGGTGTTTCTTCTCGATGCTTATTCTAGAGAGAGACAATTAACATGAGCACAGCACTGAAGGGAGGAAGTGCATGCTGCGAGTCCTGCTGCCCTCTGCATGTCAGCAGATGTCAGGCTAGCTGCACCAGCTCCATGTATTTCATTACAGAGAATGTGTATGTGCCCCCTGATCAGGCTGTAGGGGTGCCATTATTTCCCTCCTTGTTTAGAAGAGAGAAATAATACATTGTTTGAAAGCTGGCAGAAATGCTTGAAATCGCTCCTCATATTTGACCAGTGAGATGGCAGGGATGGAGAGAAGCAGAATGGCCTGTTGTCACACAGATATTCAGGAACAGGGCACCCACTCCAAGATATATACCCAAACTTCTAGCTATAGAACATCTCCTAAACGTTGGAGGTACACACTAACACATTACCATGACCTTGGGTGCAGAAAATTGGATCAAAGTGAGCTTCAAGATACATATTGAGAAGTATGCTATCCAATATAGTAGCCACTCATGCAAAGGACTTCTTAGTCCCTGCAATGTGGCAAGTAAGATGTAAAACTGAAGTTCATAATTTTTGAACCATTCCTAAATGTTGTTGTTGCTGTGATGTTGTTGCTATGGTACTGAGAACCACACTGGAAGAACTGAGGTATATTCTCAATGTGAGAGTATGTATGATTCCCAGGATCAAACTCTTGGTCTTATGCCTACAAGGTAGATGATTTAGCACTAAGTCACATTCCCAAGACAACTTTAGTTACTTTTAACATAAATGTTAAAGCTACTTTGAAACTGGAGATGTGGTTCAAGTGGTAGAGACTTGCATGGGTGAGGTTCAGGATTCAATCCCCTACTTCACATGGTCTCTGAGCACCTCTGAGTGGGGCCCTAGGGCACCAAGCAACAAAAGAAAATGGTTTCTTGACTCAATTATTGGAAAATGTTAAGCCTGGAACATTTGGACATGAATATCTCTGCTTTTAATGAAAATTTTATGAACTATAATACAGATTGTTTCCAGAAAAAAATACAGTCATTGACTTGAGATGTTCTATACAAAGACACTGGATTTTAGTTATTATAAAAATTATAACTTCATTAAAAAAGTGAAACACTTTATTAACAATTTTTATATTTTATTTATTTATTTTATTATATACCTATTGACAGCTTTTTGGGTAAACTGTGTAAAAAATCATGTTAATTTAACCATTTTTTCCCCACTTTTTTATGGTGAAAAGTCCTCCCAAATGGTGCTCAAGAGAGCCCAGGCATCATCCCCAGCAATTTTCAGATGACCAGGTTGCCATTCCTGTGCAAGGGCCCAAGAATGAAGTGTTACCTGGAATCTGCAGTGTCAAGAATTAGCCAGAAAAAAAAAAAAAAAAAAAAGAATTAGCCAGGCCAATCTGGTGGTGGCTTGTGGGTTCCAGGGCAGTAGGATGCTTGCAAATCCTGTAGTGCCAGGGTTTGAACCCAGATGAATTAGGCATGAGTCTTAACCTTTGTATTATCTATCCAGGCCCTTCTTTTTCGCTTTGAAAGTGTAACTAATGTGAATTTAAGGTTATGTGTGTCTCATGTTTTGTTCCCATCGAACAACCTAAACTCATACTGTCCAAGTTTAAATACCTACTCTCCTATAGAACCAACTTTATGATCTTGAGCAAATATTGGGTGACTTTGAGGAGATAATCATTTTCTCTAAAAAATAAAAAGTGTGAGGATTTATCCTTTCCTTTTTTAATTCTGGACTTTCCTTTGTGCTAATATGATAGTTGAGTAAGAAGGCCGATTTTAAATGTCAAGAAGAAACATGACCAAGATGCAAAGCTTGGCAGAAATATACAAGGAAGAAAAATGCAGACAAAACTGCTCAAGAAGCCCTGGAAGTAAAGGGTCTCTCACTCAGTAAGATAACAAATTCCTTAAGTATTTAAGTCACTATTCTCATAGATAGATGAAGAATTTGTGATTCATCAAGCAATAGGCCCAGAGAAATAGTACAGCTGATAGGATATTTGTCTTACATTCTACCAACCCAAATTCAATAATTACCAGCAGCACCCCCATATAGTTCCCTGAGCCTACCAGGAGTGATTCCTATGTGCAGAGCAAGGAGTAAACCCTAAACACTACTGTGTGATCCAAAAAATAAAAATAAAAGAATCACTATACAATAAAATATCTTGAGGACAAGAAAGCTATAGAGAAGAGAAAACAGTGAGGTTCAGAGAAAAGATGGGTATATTCTGTACTGGGTTAGAGCTACTGGAAATTAGAATACGGAATGCTCGGGCTGAGAAAAAAACTTTGTAGCTAAGATGACAAAAAGGCATGAGATCAGAGGTATTAAATGCTAACTCACCTCAGCTTTGTCACAACAGAATGTCTGCTGCAGGCCAGTTGCCATTCTTGGCCATTGTTTAATCAGCTAGCTGCTCAAAGAAAGGAGAATAGGAAAGCCTTCAATTCAGTGGTAGAATGAATACACTGTATGTGATTTTTCAATAAAGTAAAGTGATCACTTTGGGATCAGAAGAAAGCAGGAAACTCCAGTTAATCCTGAAAATCATTTCTTCTCATGAGGGAGGTCCAAAATGTTGAGATCATTCCACCTCTTTGGAAGCTCAACCATGTCATTCTTCCTAGTATTCCAAACTCTCAAATCTTGTCAACCAATTAAGAACAATAGCTCAGCAATTCTAGGAGAATTGCTTTCAAGAAAGAAATTTCTAGGAGATATCTAGGGAAATTTCTCATTGACCCAATAAAGTAAAATGTCCTCTCTGGGGCCCGGAGAAATAGCACCGCAGCGTTTGCCTTGCAAGCAGCCGGTCCAGAACCAAAAGGTGGTTGGTTCGAATCCCGGTGTCCCATATGGTCCCCCATGCCTGCCAGGAGCTATTTCTGAGCAGACAGCCAGGAGTGACCCCTGAGCACTGCCGGGTGTGGCCCAAAAAAACAAAACAAAAAAAAGTCCTCTCTGATCTTTGAGAAGGATTGGGGTCATCATGCCAATACCTGTTCTTGAAAGTGATAAGATCACCTCCTCTGTCACTTGAGGCAGAGATCAATAATAAAACAAACAAAACTACTGGAACAAAATACCATATGATATAAGTAAACAACAATTAAAAATTCTGAGGTTTTGTTTATTTGTTTTTTTAAGGCTACAACCCAGTGGTGATCAGGGCATCCTCCTGACTCCTTGCTCAGGATCACTCTTGGCAGTGCACAGAGGACAATATGGAATATTGAGGATTGAATGCTGAAGGTTAAACTTATATTAGTCACATGCAAGGCAAGTACCGAAAGCTTAACCCCTGTGTCATTTCTCCAACTCAGCCCTGAGACTTAGTTAAAAAAAAAAAAATCCTTTTGTAATACATTTAATAAGTGGTGATAATATTGCCTTGAACATAACGTACAGAGTACATATGCATGGCAACCAAAAGAAGTAAATATTCTTTATAAGTACTGTATAATGTGAAAGTCATTGGATGAACAAGATTAGGTTCAAAGAAAATTATTTGGGGTCATCAACCAGCTAATACGAAACATTAACCTGAAACCTATCTTTTGTTTAAACCCAAGTTCCTCTTTTTTGTATAGCCTGAGATGCATCTTCTGGCTCCTTCATCTTATTTTTCTATGATTTCATCAAAATCCAGAAAAAGAGAGTTTGGGGAGACTTATTTATTTAAATGTGTAGCTGTAGGCTTAACAACAACTTTGTTCTCTCATAAATAGGCCTCCACAGAAAATGTAAAGGTCACAGTGCATTCTGCTTGATAAATGCAAACTTTTATCTTTCTTTTGAACCAACACCCTTTAGACTTACATAGCAAAATTGATCAAAGCATTTCCATGTCTAAAAATGTACATATAGTTATTCATGGAATGATTATTAGTATTAATACTTTAAAGTTGCATTCCGTTTTCAAAAAAATTGCTTTTCATTTCAACTGTAGGAAAATCCTGTACAGCTTTCTAAAATGTACAGTTTTATCAACTTTGTGTTTTCCTTGAATCTATTATATGTCACCATGTTCTCAGAAAAAAATATTAAGAAAATTTTACAAAATCACCATGAAATACAGTTCAAAAAGTTACTGATAGTAGACTTTCAGTTATACAATGCTCCCCTACCTATCCCTTTACCAGTGTTTATCATTATTATTATTATTATTATTTTGGATAGGGTCTCTTTTTTTGCAAACACCAGCAGTGCTCAGGGATTACTCCTAGCTTTGCACCCAGATATCACTCCTGAAAGAGGTTGGAGAGCGATACCGGTACTCCCTTTCATGGTGCTTTATTGAGTATTTTCAAAGTACTCATCCCACCTTAAATGTCTGACTTAACATACTCAGAAAGCCTGTGCATTTGGTATTTTTTATTATCTCCCATTTTATAATGTGAAAAGAGGCTTAGGCTGAGATGTAGCTCAACAATAGAGATTTTTGTCTTAAGATCCTGGGATTGATGTCCAACACCACAATTAAACATACTTAATATGCAGGCATAGCCATGTTATGCTAATAACTTTCCCAGGCTTTAGAATTGTCTTTACTTTTGCTCTTTCCTCCTCACCCCAACACATATCTTCCCACAATAATTTATGATTTAGATGGGTCTCATCAGAACAGAATAGAGAAGTGACCCCAAGTGGAGCCTTAATAACATCTTGTCGTGGTAGCCAAAGCTGATGCACCATCACGGCTTTCCAACACCAGAACATTCCTATCCAGGTTATATAAAAGTTTATGAACCATGTCCTCAGCTAAACTTCCAATAGGTTCCTCTAAATCCTCTTCCCAACTGGTCATGCTCTCAGAATTTCATGCCTATTCTTGTCTGGCCCATTTCTAGCAAGAACCCTACAAATCAGCATTTTGTTTAAGACCCCCCCGCGTATTTACCCCTAGTAATTCCAGTAGGGGGGTCATGCAATACTGACCTGAGGATCCTAGGTGATACCTCTCTGAGGCTCTTCCAGCAACTTGGACAAATTTCCAGGATTCGGATGAGTTCTTATTTCTGAATGATGTCTTCAGTTGTAAAAACCTTAGCAAACACAGTGCCAATCCAAGGATAATTAATTATAATGGATGTCACCGAAGAGTCCTTTAAATTAAAAATTTTCCAGATAGGAACCTCTCATTTGCTTTTCAAAACTCAAGTTTACAGGGCCCAGAGCAATAGTACAGTGCTAGAGCATTTGCCTTGCACCCAGCTGACCTGGATTTGATCCCCAGCATCCCACATGCCCCCCACAAGCCTGCCAAGAGCGATTTCTGAGCACAGAGCCAGTAGTAACCTCTGAGCACTGCCAGCTATGGCCCCAAAACCTCAATTAATTGATTAGTTAATTAATTAAAAAACAAACTCAAGTTTACAGTCATGCTTTCAGAATGTACTTAATCCTTTTACCACTAGAATCAATGCAGAATCTGACAAAGCAAGCTAAGTTTTGTCAAGTCAGAAGAGGTTACAGGTTCTGTTACAAGTCAGAAGAGGTTGTGTGGGAGGTGGGGGCTGCATGAATGGGAGGAAGAGAAAGGGTTTCTGGAAAAGCTGCTCAAATTCTATTTCCTACATCTGGGTGCAGGGTCCAGTTAGTACTAAGAAAAGCAGCTTTGGTTCAACATTTACAAGTGGCATCAGGATCTAAGTCAAAATTGTGTTGCAATTCATTTTCCTCCTCAAATAATAGAGATGCTATCACTTCCCCTACTGGACATTTCCCACCAATTTTTCCTAGAGACAATATCATGGAACAACCTTGACTTTCCTCATCATATGAATCTCTTATGACCATATCGACCATGGGCTCTCAAAAAGGCCTATCATGGACATAGCTGTGAGGCAGCTAGGGGAGACTCTTGAAATTCATATCTCCAAGGTACTATAATTCAAAAGAACTTTATGACTCAAGTCAATTACATATAATCCCAACATAATTCCATTGGAAGAATATAAATTACAATGACACAGGCCAACACATCAGTTACAAAAGGGATTGGGGTTTCTGCTCTGAGTGGGATGGAGCCCCGAGACATTGTCCATTGGCCAGGTAGCAGAAGAGATCCAGATGCTTCCATTGCAGGAATTCCCTTGAATGGCGACTATTCTCTCTGAAACAGTCTCTGGAAGCTTTAGTACAGACCCAGGAAAGGTTTCAAAATCTTCAGTTCAGAGTCCAGAAAAACACATGAATGGGAGCAAGTTGATACCATATTTCAGAGGTGTGTTATGAGTAACATCTGTCAGGTTGGACCTCTCCACTGACCAGTGCTTATCTGGTCTTGTCTTTTGATAGTAAGGTCTTCATTAAGAAGAGAGGATAGGGCTGAAGCCATAGCACAGCAGGGAGGATGTTTTCCTTGCATGTGGCCAATCTGGGTTTGATCCCTGGCATCCCATCTGGTCCCCTGAGCCTGCTAGAGTAATTTCTGAGCACAGAGCCAGGAGTAACCCCTAAGTGCTGCTGGGTGTGGCCCCCAAACAAACAAACAAAAATATCAACAAAAATAGGAAAATGGGGGCCGAAGAGAGAGCATGGAGGTAAGGCATTTGCCTTGCATGCACAAGGACAGTGGTTCAAATCCTGGCATCCCATATGGTTCCCCGAGCCTGCCAGGAGCGATTTCTGAGTGTAGAGCCAGGAGTAACTTCTGAGCACTGCAGAGTGTGGCCCAAAAACCCCCCCTAAAAAAATAGGAAAATGTTTTTGAGAGATAACATAAGTCTCTCTCACTATTTTTTTCTGTGCCTCCTCTCTTAGCCCACAACAAAACAGAATATCCTATGTAACCTGTCTTTGTTATATTCTGAGGACACAAATTGCAAAATGTGATAAAAAAAATAATTCTTTTTAGCATGGCAATTTATTGCCACAATCAGCTGCTCAGCATTGTTTGCAAAAATACCCTGTCAGAAACCACAAGCAACAGAGCTATTATCATTAACTGGGAGGTAAGGGCGTCCTGTACTGTCCACAGCTGGAGATATGGCTCTTTTCATTTCTTGTCAAAGGAAGTTAAGTGACTTCCCATAACAAACCCAAAATATTTCCTTAAGATTGCCCCACAAAATTTTTAGGACTTGGGGTAGTGTCTGGTAGGGTGCCTTTCTCACACAGAGCCTAGGGAAGGGGCCTGGAGTCAGTGCTTCTGGGTCTGATCCCCAAATTTCCATTTATTAGCACAGTGGTCCTAGTAGATGACTATTTGCACCTCTGCACTCTCACTTGCAAATAGAAAACAACTCATTGAGTTGCCGAAAGCAGAAGAACCGATGTCTGCCTGTGATGTGTAGCTGAGCTCTTAAGCACGGACGAGTCTCTTTATTAAGTAGAAACTGTTCGATGACAAGGCAGAGTGGAGACCGGTAAGCCATGAATTCCAGGACTCAAAACAACTCTCTAGCTGTGTGGCCACAGGCTGGTTACATAACCCTTCTGAATATGGAGGTCTGACATGCAAAAATGCAGAGAACATTCTTGAGAAGCATGCATTTTCTGTGGGTCCTTGGATATTGGGGAGTTCTTCCCAGAGGACCTCAGTTGGCTTTAACTGTCACTGTCAGCCCGTGATCAATGGGCTTTTATTACCACTAACAGCACCACACCTATTCCTTTTTAAAAATTATTTATGTATTTATTTATTTATTTATTTATTTTGTTATTTAGTCACCATAAAATTACAAAATTACTCATGATAGTATTTCAGGTATATAATGCTTCTATACTGATCCCTTCACCAGTGTTCACTTCCTTCTTTTGAAGTCTCCTCTACCCCCGTTTGCTTCTTACCCAGAGAGATGCTTTTAAATATATATAAAAGTTTTTATATATAAATATATTTAAAAGTTTATATATATATATGTTTTTGTGTTGTGGTTTACAGTACTAATGCTGATAGAGTTTCATACATACCGCTTTACCACCTGCCAGCACCTCCTCCTCTTGGTTAAGTGCTTCCCTCCACCATAGTTGTTGACCCCTCCATGTCCTATCTTTCAGTCCCCTTGAGTGGCCTCTGTCTCTTGGAGGGCCACCTTTCAGTCTTGAAGCCTTTGCTTCCCTGCTCTGAGACCTGGGAGTACCGGAAGTTTATGAATGATGGGAGTGTTAGCATCCCTTGTCTTCAACTGGGACAACAGGAAGATAAAACTGACACTGTGAGATCCAGATTATGACAGAAACTGGAATCTGATTTGTCTCAATTTTCTCACACCCTCATCCATTTCTCTTAGGAGCATTTCCACGAGAAAACATTGGCAGATAGTTAAACAAAACACTACTTTCTGGAAAGTTTGACACAAGCTGTGAAGCATCCCACACCCTGGATAACCCCCCAGGGGTCCAAACTAGAATTCTCTACCCACCTCTTCCTGTGGTCCTGTTCAGTCTCCAAGCTCCTAAATTGCTCGTCATCCCTCTCACCAGAATCCTCCACAATGAACTGATCACAGACTCCTATTTCTTTGCACTCTTAAATAATTTCCCCAGTGGGGCCGGAGAGATAGCACAGCAATAGGGCGCTTGCCTTGCATGTGGCTGAACCAGAAGAGACCTGGTTCAATTCCCAGCATCCCATATGGTCCCCCAGCCTGCCAGGGGGGATTTCTGAGTGCAGAGCCAGGAGTAACCCCTGAGCACTGCTGGGTGTGGCCCCCAAACCAATCAATCAATGCATAAATAAAAAAAGTTTAAAAAATAATAATTTCCCCAGTGATTCCTCCACTATCACCCACCCCTGTCCACACTAAATTCTTACAACCCTCTTCTTGGTTCCATCAGAATTCATTATAATCCATACCACATGCTATGGCAGAGAACTCTCAGAAAGGTTGCTTATCATACTATGCTTCTTTTCAGGCCAAAGTTCAGTGCTAGAAATCCTTGCTCATTCAGTTTCTGAATTTCTCCAACTCCCTTCTCCTCTCATTCTGGCACATCTCACATCCTTCTCAGCACCACATTGAGCTCCACAATGCACTGAGTAACCCTGAACACAATTCCCCTCTCAGTCTCCTATTCATCCTTCGAAGTCTATTTCAGCTACCACTGCCACCAGGAGGTTTCTGGATGCCTCCATCTGATTATACCACCTTTCCTGTGTCCCCTCAGCATCATTGTTGTCTTCCAAGCTCTGATGAACCCACTGGGTTTCATAAATTCTGCAAGAGTTCTGGAATAGACTAAGCTGTTTCTGGATCTCACTATCCCCATTACCCTACTCCCTGCACTGAACAGCCACCACAGCTCAGGCAACTTAAGCTAAGGACATCTGTAAAATTTTTTAGCAAGCATCACCATTCTCTTCTCATGCTTCTTTGCCTTCCTGCTTCCCTCCTTCAATGTGCTTTCCCAATTATCTCTACTTCCCTGTTCCCAAGAGACACATCCAAATAGAAGCAATCCGGGACCAAGATACATGCGCTCTTTGCATATGATTTGCTGAAATTTGTATGTAATTGGCTTCTGTCTGCAGAATCTAATCTCTGGCTATTTAATTTTCACACCAGAGCCAGATCATTGAGACATATAGGAGGGTCATGTCTACCCTTTTCTTATCTGGCCTTTCTCCTCCTCCTCCATGTTGGGAGTGCTGTCCTGGCAAGTATCAGAGGAGTTTAGAGATTTCCAGAAGTTAAATGAGAAGAAAATCAGACCAGGACTGGGATGTGTGTGTAAAATAGCCAGACCAGACTGAAGACAGAGGTGGCCAGGGGTTATTTGTAAATCCACTGCACTGGGTTTAACTGATGTCACTTTGTCCAAATCCTGAACTGGTTGAAACTTTGAGAGTAAGAAGAGTGAGGTGGAGGCTGGAGAAAGAACACAGCAGATCTATTTCTCCGACCATGTATGGCTGACCTGGGTTCACCATGAGGCATCACATATGGTCCATTAAGCCTAGCCAGGAATGCTCTTTGAGAAGTAGAGTGAATAAGCCTAAACATAGCCAGGTGTGTCTCAAAAACAGACAACCAAAACAAAGAGTGATAGAGAGTGAGATGGGGAGAAAGCGACAGGAAAGGTCACAACAAAGGACAGAGTTTGGGAATCTAATAGCAATCAGAGTCAGGCAAGAGAAATGTGAAAGACATCACACTGCCTAGGATAAAGAGACAGATTTCCAAATGACTTTAATCAAATCCCAAACATTGATATGAGCCTATTAAGAGGTTTGGTATGGAGCATTTAATCACCTTCTTTGGAGTGATTCAGAGACCTTCATCTCACTGGCTGAGATGAGAGATTGTCCAGTGCCTCTGTTTCCCAACATGGTTGGAGCTAAAGGTAGTTTCAGGCTGTGTTACCAGATTTTGGATTTAGGCAGAGAATCTGGGGTGAAGTGTAAAATTTGGACGAATATGTGTAGGTCTCATGGACAAAGGAACACCCTTGAATTTCAGCAAGTCATACCTTGGAGAGCTTCAGATTCTGGGAGCTATTGAATGCCCCATCCAAGCCACTAAAAACCACTGGTTACTTAGCATTTTGCTTCTTCAGCCTCCAACCTGCCAGACAGATGCTCACATGCTGTTGCAGATGGTCACCAGGAGCCCAAACACTCCTGTACTTGGCTCACATATCCTGTCTGGCATCTAGGAAATGTGACTTGCAAATCAGCCCTTTCATTGCTGAGATCCAGAGTGAAATTTTTAAGTGGCGATGCTTCAAAATTTAAAAAAAGAAAAGTCACACAAAGAAAGTATTTTTCAACTACTGTAGGTTTCAAACAGCAGTGATCTGAGACTTACACAATAATCATCTTGGTTTATATAGAATCAGGATACCAAGTCTTCGTCCCAGAGACTCTGGTTCAGCTAGTCTTAGGTTTTGTTCTGTTTGGTTTTGGTTTTGGCTTTTGAGCCACTTTTGGGCTTTTTGGCTGTGCTCTGGACTTACTCCTGGTTCTGTGCTAGAGGTAGGTTAGGGATCACACCTGGTGGGGTAGGGAATCCCACTATATGGGATGCTGGAGATCAAACCCAGTCAATCACCTGCAAAGCAAATGCCTCAATCCCTGTGCTATCTCTCCAGTCCCAAGTCTTATGGAACATCTGCATTGCTCAGAAATTGCCCCAGTGGTGCAGATATTGTACCAGGAATGGAGCCCACTGCCTTAGATCATGCCTTTTAGATGATGAAGATCTGCCTAGAGGCAGTGGCTGCCCAGAGATGAGTTGCAAGAAAGCAAGGACTTTGGAAAAGAGGTTTGCAAGTAGGGGCAGGGTTATATATCCAGTCAAAACCCCACCCTGGACATCACAGAGTGTCACAACTAGTGTGAACATTTCAGGTAACTGGTTTTGGTAGCAATTTCATTCATGGGGGTAGCGATTTAACAGTCCATATATTTCCAACATAGCCACTGTTCTCTCCCTTCCAGGGGGATTTTGGATAGAGTGTGAATTTACATCTAGGTACTTGATCATTTTCACTTTGTTAACCTTAATTAAAAAGATTAACAGTGGAGTCGAGTGTGGGACGGTTTGTCCAAGCCTGATATGTATGACCCTGACCAAAGCAAATCACAAGCATTCTGAGGAAGATCTCAGATGAGGGCAGCTTCCTTTCTAAAGTCTGAGAGAAACTGCACAGTTGGGTGTGTTATGTGGTGAGCGCAAAGCTGTCAGGCTCCTCACCACTGCCTGCCTGCTCCAAGCCCAAATGTAAAGGTAACCTCTGCCTGCCACTATTCAGCCATTTAATTAACACCTGCCCTCAAGTCTCCAATAGCCCCTTCATGAGGCTGCTCTTGCCCTGATCCATTTTTACACCTGTCTTAGCAATTTAGGGAGACATGTTTTGAAGTGCCTCTTCCAAATCCCCTGTTAATGATCTGGTAATTATTGTGGTGACTCTTCAATGAGGTGTGAAGTGCTCATCGAGCTGTCAGCACAGAGGATCTGATAGCACCTGGGAAGGACTCAACATGGGAGAAAGGGAAAGCCCTGGACTGAGCTCTGAGCATTGGGAGGCAGAGGCCGAAAGCTAGAAATGGGGTCCTATCTGAGGCTGGCACAGCCATTAGGAGTCCCAGCTGCCTGCCTCCCTCCCACCATGCCTTTCTAAGTCCAGCTATAATAGAATTAAGGTGACTGTGGTAAATGAGTCTCAAATTCCACCAGGAGCATAGCAGGGCAGGCTTATTAACACTGCTAGACCAGGGAGAGCCGCTCACAATTCAACAGCCTATCATGGTCCTTGGGCCCCTCCAAGACTAGTACTGTCTTCCCTTCCACAATCTATATCCATTGTGGACAGACATCTGGCAAGGTTCAAGGTGAAGGTGGAAAGAAAAACTATTTTTCTGTAACTGACTAAATTAAATGCAGTCTAATGGGCTTAACTTAAAGCCCTCTCCTCTTGAATAACCCATATGATGTGTACTTACTGGCTTTAGTAGACGGGTCATGAAGGAACTAAAAGATGTACATGCTATCTCTTTTCTAACTAGGATAATGGAAGCCAGAACTTTACCGGGGATAACTTAGGCTGAACAGAACAGTAGGAGAAGTAACTCAGAGCCATGTTACTGAACCTAGTGGGAGTTTTGGGCCTCATCTTCAGGCAACACCTATAGGACACTAGAGAGTTTCTCCTGGGGCCGGAGAGATAGCATGGAGGTAAGGCGTTTGCCTTTCATGCAGAACGATGCTGGTTCGAATCCCGGCATCCCATATAGTCCCCCATGCCTGCCAGGAGCGATTTCTGAGTGTAGAGCCAGGAGTGACCCCTGAGAGCTGCTGGGTGTGACCCCCCCAAAAAAAAGAGTTTATCCTGAGGAAGACTGGCAACATGACCTCACACAGATGCCTAAATGCTCAGAGAACAGATATGATGCTTTGGTTTCTTTAGCTTAACTTGTCACATTCATCAGAGAGAACATCTTCTAGTGCTCTGTCCTCCCAAGGATAGAGAGGACAATTTACTGCTATATGGCTTAATTTTTTAAATGATATTCTTCTATTCTGATCTTTTCCAAATTAATTAATCTGATCTTAATTAATTAATTAATCTAATTAATTAATCTAATTAATTAATCTAATTAATTAATTAATCTGATCTATACGGCTTAATTTTTTAAATTATATTCTTCTATTCTGATCTTTTCCAAATTAATTAATCTGATCTTTTTCAAATTAATTAATTCATAATTAATCTGATCTTTTCAAATTCATTAATTTATAATTAATTAATTAATCTCATCTTTTTCAAATGTTAACAACTTCAAACCCAACCCAGTCAATTCTTGGACCCTCGTTAAAAGCTAAGGTAACATAAGAATTTGCTTCTTTTTGCAGGCAGAGTTTACAGTCTTTTGCTAGCCTGAAAAAGTTACAGAAACTGGACCTTTTCCCACACTCCCCTTTAATGATTTGTAAGGTGGTGAAATCGCTAAGGAAAATGTGAAACAGGAAGGTCAACAGGAAAGCTGGTAGAGGAGTAAGGGTAAGAGGGGCCACAGAAACTCAACTAAGACCACTGATACCAATGGGAAATTCTGTATGCCTCACATTTCAGGTTGAGTAGAGAGGATACATTGGACTCTAAAGTAAACATTAACAAAATTCATTGAGGGCACTGGCAGTGGTTGGGTGGATCTTCTCCATTTCACCTTTCTCCAGGCTAGGTGTACCCCCTATATTTGCTCTGCCACTCCTTATGAGATTCTTGTGGCCTCATCCCCACCCCATTCTTCCCAGGTAACTTGATCTTACCTGCAAGACCCCGCCCATTCCAGGGAGGAGTCTTAGAAAGGGTAGATAAGGCTTTGACCAGAGAGGATTAAGGGCTTTTTGGCTTTTGGCCTTTTGGTCTTTGGCCAGGATGGAGAGGAATTGGCGTTTACCTGGATGGAGAGCTATGGCTGAGGGAGAAGCAAGAATGCAGGGCTGAATGCTTAAATGGTTAGCAGCCACATCTGTGGCCAGGGAAATAAAGATGTTATCTCTCTGGAAGCCTGCCTGTGAGTGAGTTCAATACCTGTCGCTTTCCTGGACCCAGACTTGCCGGTTAATGGGGGATGGAGCCACGTGGCCTGGGATGGTAGAGAAAGGCCCCTCGTCCACCATCCAGCTCCATCATAAGAACTATTTTGCAACAATCCTCTTCGGGCAAATGCCCCCATTGTGTTCCAGGTTATGGGAGGATGTACAAAGAACACTGAATGACTACTCTGTCTTTCAGTTCTTAGAGGCCCTCTGGCAGGTTTTTGGAGCCCTACACCTGAGCATTAGAACAACCCCATGCCTCTGAGGAAACTAATTAATCTCCTCACCTGTTTATTCAAGTCTGCCTGAGTGCACTTAAGATGCTTGTGCTAAGGTTCCAATATGTACACATAGGCAGGGATAAGGATGGAAAAGCTCAAGGAGAGTCAAAGTTTTGACTCAGGTTCTAAAGAAGAGAGGGAATGTGAAGCCTAGAGCAGAAGGGACTCTATTTTGTCAATTCAATGTTAGGTTTCCATTTCCATTCAAGGCTAAGTTTTCATCTCCCAACTGTGTCACAGGCTCCCCATCAAGACTGATAGAGACCACAGCACTGCCCCATAATATCTGGAACATGATAGATAGCTTATCAAGACATGGGAAATGGCTACATGAGAAATTGACTAAACACCAGCCAATCAGTTTAACAGTCATCATATATGATATATTGCTGTGCCAACCCACTATAAACTGGCCACTAGCCCACTGGAGGTGTTACCTCTTGTGAGAGGTGACCCTGACCAGTCTGTTTGTGGCTTGTTGGTAGACCGCATAAAGTCTTGTTTTGTTTCACTTAATTTGTGTGGTCTCATTCTTTGCTCCAGGACCCTAACACTAATCTGATCTTCAGGGCTTCAGTTCCATGGAGTGGTCAGAATCTTTCTTTGCCTCTCTGGAGAAACTGAGAAGCAGATTCCTGAGGCATAAACATTTTTGATGTGTTTACAATAATAATATAAATATATGAGATAAGATACTCGACGAGATTTCTCTTGGAATAAGTGGATTTAGAAGGTACACTTTAAGCCCACAATTATTAAAGAGTAGGTGCCATATTGATGACCTCAATTTCAGCTGCAAATAACTCAAGTTCTTGGGTAGAAATGCTGGTTCTCAGGCCACTCTGCTTCTTCTGAATCAGGGTTTCAAATAAGGATTTGGGGGCTTTCCTATACAGCTCAGCTTCACTGTTAATCTTCCCTAATGCATACTATGTATGCATACATAGTCATACATAGTATGACTTCTATGTGCAGAAAAGGGGGGACAGGACAAGGCTGTGGAAGGAATGGAAAGATCTGCAGCTAGCACCCATCTAGCTTCTTCCCAGAGAAAGTTTCATGTAGTAATTCCCAAGGAAGATTTCTGATTGGCTGACTTGGGTCACATGCTTGTTTCTTGGAGAAAAATCATTGGTGTTATGTGTTTGAAGTCCCATGATTGGCTAGGCCTAGGACACATGTCCACCACTGAACCCAAGAGCCAGCTACTCTGAGAAAACCATATGTAACTATATGGATATAATGAACATCAAATACAAGTGGAAAACAAAAACCACAGTACCTATTAGAACGTTGTGTTAGAACATTAGAACATTGTGGATTAGGACATTGTGTGACATAACTCAACCACCAACAACTTTGTAGTTGTGTATCTCACGGTGATTCTATTAAAAACTTTATTAATAAAAAAGAAAATGGCAGACAAAATCACAGATGTTCACTACCTATATTCCTTTATCTATACCTTTACTACATGTGCATATCTGGGAATACCAATAAATGAAGTATACTATTTTTTTCCTTAAGCCCAGATATGGCATTAAAATCCTTCTTAATACAGCAATTGCACAACCACTTTCAACCTATGCAAGTTAGATAAGAGACAAAAATAATTGGGTTTAGAGAGATAATACAGGGATTAGGGCAGGCATACAGCTGACCTGTTTGTTCCTCCAACACCACTGAGTATAGCTCTGGTGGCTCCTGAGGACTTCTAGGGTGACCTGGGTAATAATGCCTGGCCCTCTAGGTCCCAAGCAGCACCTCATTCTTTGATCCTCACATTCCTAATCAAGTGACCAAAAATTACCAAGAGTGACCCCTAGATCTCCTGCATCACTTGGATGGGCTGCTCTCCACAAAAATAAAAACAATACAAATGATATGCTATTTTGTAGTTTAAAATAAGATAACAGGTCAGGGCCTGAGCAGTGGCGCAAACGGTAGGGTGTTTGCCTTGCACATGCTAACCTAGGATGGACCGAGGTTTGATCCCCTGGTGACCCATATGTTCCCCCAAGCCAGGAGCGATTTCTGAGCATATAGCCAGGAGTAACCCCTGAGCATCACCAGGTGTGGTCCAAAAACCAAAAACCAAAAAAAAAAAAAAAAAAAAAAAAGATGACAGATCTTTGATGAGCAGAGAAGAGATGAAGCAGGGAAGACTTGAAGAAGGCGCAGGTCCCAAGGGTTCAGCACAGCACCCTCAAGAATTCCCTCTGGGAGGTGTCCACTCCTTGGGTAGGAAGTGATAGTAAATCCTTATTTCTGGGATAGTGTGAAGTGCCATCCCAAGTAACTACAGGTAGCCAAATCAATGCTTGCCAGGATTGGGTTCTTATACCTCATTGGGCAGTTAGTTCCAGAGGGAGTCTGCCAAGCCCCTTTTACTCCATATCTTATGTGTGTGGTACTTGGAGAGATGGACAGAGCTGGGATTCTGGGAGCACAGTCCCTGTCTCCAGGGCATCACCAGGGTCTCCAGTGGAAGGTCACAGTTCAAAGGGCAGAGCAAACCCAGGCACAGTCAAAAGAGACACTCAGTCTGGAAAAGGAACATGGCCCCATTGGTCCTGTGTACTCCTGGTATACCTTCAGCCAGGAACTCACATGAGGAATCTGATATCATGTAGGGATTTGCTGGAAAGTAATCAGGAGTTCAGATTCACCCAAATCATGTCGCTATGGCCTTGTGGGTCTACTTTGGAACAGGAGCAGGAGTTGGCCCAGTCAGGGCTACCACTTCCCTGCCAAGTCTCTGGGATCTAGCCAACTCTGAGCTGCAAGAGAGTTGACCTCTTTTGACCCTGGCAATCCTTTTTTCAGCCTGGCAATGAAGTAGATAGTGCAATCTGGCAGTTATAACACTTATTGATTTTTCTTTTCTTATCTAAGCAAATCAGAAAGGGCTTCACTCTCGCATTCACTCTCATGTTCAAGTAAACATCATTTTGAAAATGTAAGTGTCACCACAGAGCACCAGCTATACTTCAGGACTTGGCAGGGCTGGACCAGGTCAGCCAAGGTTCAGTGCTTCTAAACCCGGTTTTACCCACAGCCACATTAGGAATTTTGGAGAGGCCTAAACAAGTTCCCCATCTATAAAACAAGTAATTTGGATGATGTGACATCTGGAATCCCTTTAACTTTTAAGACCATTTTGATTCCAAGTTTGCTTGGTAATCAGGGGTAGCAGGAATAGAAATGGGAGGGTTTGCTCCTTTGAGAAGTCCAGGAGATGTACTTCTATATTTCTCACCTACAGTGATGATCTCTGTAAGTAGACACACCAGTTTCCACTGTAGTGTAAAGATCCAGGAAGAAACATATAGCTGTATTTTTGTAAGATCTGCCCCATGCAGGTACTGAACTGATAGTTCTGCAACCATAATTTTTTTTGTCAATTTATTTTTTTAAATTTTATTTCTTTTTTAATAATATTTTTTATTTAAACACCTTGGTTACAAACATGATTGTGGTTGTGTTTCAGTCATATAAGAGGACACCCCCCCCATCACCGGTGCAATATTCCCTCCACCAATGTCCCAAATATCCCTCCCCCCCAGCCCGCCCCACCTATACTCTAGACAGGCTTTCTATTTCCCTCAGACATTCTCACAACCATAATCTTTAATTCTCAGGACAGAGCAGCTACCAGCCCATTTTACCATTAAGATAAAGTTGTGCATCCAAATCAGGTCTGTCTTGGTTCTAAATGGCTTCAAGCATGTGTGGGTTGGTAGATCCAGGAAGATCTGGCTGTGGTTAAAAGGCAGGAAAAAGTTTGATTAAAGTGTTTCAATGTTCCTGGAGCTCTCAAAATGGGCTTTTTGCTTCTCCTCTCTCCTCCCCATCTTGGGCTATGGAACACCAATTATTTCATTGGAAGGGTGCATCTGATGCTGTTAAAAAGCAGTATGGAGTAAATGTTTCTGACTCCTTAGAGTGGTTGACAAGGAACATCCAGTTGCCTTGGCTGTGATGGCTCAGCTCCATTGTCCAGGGTTTCCACACTAACACTTGCTAAACACTTAATATTTAATATTTTTAGAAGACATACAAGAAGCACAAAGCATCACAAAAATACATGGTTTTAAGCTTGTCATCTCCCACAAAATAATTTCCAGTCACACCCAAGGTGGAGACACTTATCATTTTTAGAGATAGTTTCAGGCTGAACACACCAATATGGCCCAAATTCTCCTCCCCAACCCATCGTACCACGTATTGTTTAGAGAAATTGAAAAACTATTGCAGGGATGAAGGGGCATGTCTTGCATGCATTGATCCTGGTTTTAGTCCAGCACCATACAGTCCTTTAAGTATCACTAGGTGAAACCATGGAGGCCCCCAACCTCCTCTGGGTGGTCCTGGAGATCCCCACGACCCAAATAGCACCACTTCCTTGGCCCTCATGTTAAAACTTTGGCCCAGCTAGCCAAGAATTGTTGGAAAGGTTTCCTGTCATCCTGAGCACCACTTAGGAGTCTTTTCCCAAAAAAGTTTCAAGGGTTTGAGTAATGGCTCAAAAACTGGGATTCATGCCCACTATCTTAGGTTCATTTAATCCCTTGCACCATCTGATCCCTCAGCATAAATAGCTATAACCCTGGTGGCTTTAGGGCCACTGGAAGCTTTGAGTTTGCCTCTGGCACTAAATCAAATCCTAAGCACTGCTGGGTGTGACCTGACCCAAAGTTTTGGAAAAATGAGAGTTTCAACAGAGTTTATGTGACTCCCACTTATACTAGGAATAGGTTTAGTGAATTTTAGTAAGGTTAAGTGAGTCTTCCCAGGAACCACTCTTTTGTTCCATCCCTATAGCCAACACATCTCAACAACCTTTCCATGTAATTTGAAAATACATGATTTCAAAATCCACCAGTATCATACTTGAAAGTGTCAGGTATCTCTGGAGCACTGGGCTGGCTGTGCTTCCTACTGAGCTGCCCTGCCAGGTTCCCCAACACTTCAGGCTCAGCTACTTCACCCCAGATGTCCTGGAGTGACCTAGAAGTGATGATCCAGTGGTGAAGGTGGGGATCACAATTGAGGGCTTTCTAGGAAGAATGTACCTACCTAGAGAAGTTGGGACACCCAACTAGAATTTTCCTGTTGGTGGAATTGATGGACCTGAATGCAGAGAGGTTGGAGCTGGGAGATCTCGAGAGGTGTAGATGGCATGGCCCTTGCTCGTGGGATAGCCAAGCCCAGAAGAGAGATTTGCTTGGCAGATATCTCTCTCCTCAGCTCTATCCGTGCACCAACATTTGCCTTCTCCCAGCTCTCTACTTCACACTCCATCTCACCTAACAGCAGAAGTGTCTTGCCTCCTCCAAAGGTCTTTGCTGAAATTTTACCAGAGTCCCAGCATGAAGCTCAAGTCTCCAGATAGAGATGCCCACAGCAGCAATCGCTCACCATCCAGCAGCAAACAACGAAGGCACCAGGCAGAATTAAGTCCAAACAACAGCTTGAGCTGGCAGCAGCAGGCTCATTCCTACGCAGTCTGTGATTAATTATCAAATGAATGCTGCAGGCTGGAGCTGCTGCTAGAATTGTGCAAAGGCAAATCTCCCGTCAGACCACAGTGGCCCAGAGGAATGAAGAGCCACACACCGGTAATGGGGAACGAGATGGTCTGGGAGATTATGAGGCAGCATGGGAGCTAGGCTGGGTTCTTCAGGATCCTATTAACCCCACCTGAGCACCACTTGTCATTCCCTCCAGGTACCTGCTCCAGAGGCAAGTTCTATAGCAGCATCCAGTTCTGGAGTTTTTCTGTCTGAGAAGTGGGCTTTGTCCAGAGGCAAGAATGATAAGCTCTGTTACCCCAGCATACATGCCAGCACAAACATCACACTCTTTGTCAGTCATTCTGACATGGCCACACTCATTTCTAACCCTATTTTCTCTCTTCCCTCTTATCATGGTTCTTTTGTGATCCTACTTATTTCTTAATCTACAATGGGTGGTAATATCTTAATTCCACCCACATAATAAAGGAGGACTGACAAATGACTCTACCTGCCTTTGGTGACCTTTGGATGAAAGGAAACCAAATAACCAGGAGGCATCATTTCATTAGTATCACTTCGCTAAGCAGTCTAAGAAACGATTAGAGAGAATGGAGCAGGGACCCAGAGATGAAGAGCAAGAAATGACTGTGCATCATTCCTAATGGGTTTCTTTCAAGTTCTCAATTACTGTTTGCTAACAATGCAGACCACATAGGAATTTTTGCTAGTCATATTTTACGGATAAAACAGACTTGTCCGCAGCTTCCTTTTATTTTGTGAAAATTACAGGATTTGGAGACTTTGCCTTTTTTTTTATTATTAAATTAAAATGAAGTATGGGCTCACCTGGCTCGTTTTTCATAATAATTCAGCTTGCTAGCTTTGGCATGGCTAGTTTTGTGAGTTCATCTGAGCATTTCATGCCAAATTCTGCCAGGTTAAGGCAGCCTTTCCCCCTGACCACCACTGCCACATCCCCAGTGTGGCTGGGCTCCTTCACCAGTTTTGGACAGGGCAAGCCAGGTGATCAGTTCCCTAGCACACAGGATCACAGGATAGCAGAGACCCGCTGAGTGTTTATGTGGAGGTGGCATAGCTAGGTATTTCTCTTTGCCCAAAGAGCTGACCACAGTCTGCCTGCCAGATTGGCTTCATCTACTGAATTCACTCACTCACTCATTCATTCATTCATTCACTGCTTATAGAAACCTTCTAACATGCCACATATTGTCCCATCAAACAAAACAGAAGGCCCAGCTTTGAAGGGGCATAGACCCCTCCTCAATAAAAGGGCAGACAATAGGCCTTGCACATTGCTGACTCAGTTCAATTCCTGACATCCCCAATGGTCTCTCTCAAGCCTGCCAGGAGTGATTTCTGAGTGTAGAGGCAGGAGTAACCTCTGAGCACTGCCAGGTGTGGCCCAAAAAGCCAAAAAAAGAAAAGAAAAGAAAAAAAATCACATGCACATATACAGGAAAGTAAAGCTACCAGGTAACTGGGGTTATAATTATATTCTGTCTCCCATTTTTTTCAAAGGTTGTGATTGTGTGCTTATAGTTCTTTAAAAAGATTTTTTTCCTTTAAAAATTTTTGCTGATTAAAAATATTTTTTTTAAGAGAAAAGTATTTGTACTCTGTATTCGTTTGATTTCCTCACAAATTTTGGAATGCAACCTTAATGCCAAGAGCTGCCGCTTGAATTTTAAAAATCATGCACTTGGGTATTGATGGAGATGTGTTTCATGTTCCTATGCCACTTACACCCTCTCTGACCTTTTCATTTTTTTTTTAAATCATGAGATAGCCAAACCCAGCATTGCTGCAAAGATTCAGGTGACCTACTTGGCCTATGAAAAGCGCCAAGTCCAAGGTGATCAGTTAGAGTTAATAGCAAAAGGCAAAAGGTGTTTAGTCATTAAGAATTCCAGAACCTCCAGTACGTGGTAGGTGCTTTTCCAGATCCTGGTAATAATACAATGGCAGACAAGGCAGAAAATGACTTGATTTTTTTTTTGTTTGTTTGTTTTTGGGCCACACCCGACGGTGCTCAGGGGTTACTGCTGGCTGTCTGCTCAGAAATAGCTCCTGGCAGGCACAGGGGACCATATGGGACACCGGGATTCGAACCAACCACCTTTGGTCCTGGATCGGCTGCTTGCAAGGCAAACAAACAGCTGTGCTATCTCTCCGGGCCCGAAAATGACTTGATTTTTATCTACTCTTTCCAAACTCCAATTGTTTCCAAAGAGAGCCCAACCATCTAGAACATACAGGAACTATGTTATTGACCCCTGGATGAGGAGGAAGTGTGAGAGTCCATGGGAAAGCAGGTAGGGTGCAGGAGTATGGGGATGTAGGGGTTCAAGTTGGCACTGAACTGCTTGATAACCCCCAAAAGACCTGTGTCTTCTCAGCTGCCTCCTTTCCTGATGCACAGGCCAAGACAGAGCCCCACCTCTGTCTGGTACCTTAGAGAGCATCACCTGCTATCCCCAAAGACAGTGACCTGACTCCAAACATATGCAAAACCCACTGTCACTGCCACATCGAAGACTTAAAGCATTATTCAATGCCTTTGCTTTGGGGCTCTTTGCTAGCCACATGCCTGAAACCAAAACTCAGCCAAGCCAGCTGACATCCTGAGGTCCTGATGCCCAAGGTAAGAGGAAAAGGAATTCGGTATCAAAGTTCAGTAACCCAGAGTGTCTTCTCTGGTGACACCACTTCCCACCCCAAAGAAAAATGAAGGCTTAAAGGCAAGGAGAAATTCTGTGCTCTAAGGGAAATAAATCACTGCTATGGAAACTAAGGTCCCCCAGACAATCCTTGAAGACTGCACTGAGACTAACAACTTCACAGACACCCCCACAGGAGCCCTTCTTGTGAACAAATGAACAGATGCTGGATTGGGTGCATTTATCGCAGCACCTGGGCCAGACAGGCCTGAGCCCAATGTACTCCTCCAAGTCAGAATCAAGACCTGGCCAGCAGCAAAGAGATCTGGTACTGTGGGTGCCTATATTTGAAGCTGTTTTCTATACTTTCCTGGCCTGACTTTACTGACATGTTGTTAGCTTCCAGAAATGCCATCAACCACAATGCCTGGGAGATAGCTCTGCTCTGGACAGAGTGGGCTCTAGAGGAAGGGCCTTTCTGCGCTAGGCTGAACACGGGAGAGGCAAGAGCTATGGGGCCCAATGATTTCAAACCACTTCCCCAGGTCACACACCCCAAAACTAAGTTACTGGCAAAGTGTTTTTAAATGTATCTCTTCCTGGAGTCATTCTTGGCAGGCTTCTCCCTATTTAATATCCATGGGGATTATTCCTTGACATCCATGTCTACAGCCAACTCTTTCTCAGAATTTCATCCTCACTGGGCCCAGCAAGGCAGGGCCCCTTTTTCAGGAGGTGGGGGACAACTGTTTCTTACAAGTGAAGCTCCTTTTCCAGACCTCCAGAGTTCATTTTTCCAAAGGCTTTAGAGGGCCTGGAAATTGTCCTCCACGGTTCTCTTGCTGTCAGAATACCAAGAGAGTTGATGATGTTGGAAATAGCCTTTAAAATCCCATCAACCTCTCCAGTTTTGATATGTTAAGCGATACAGGAGGCAGAAAGATGGGGTCTGAGAAATAGGAAGTACCACTAGTAAGGTGTTTGCCTTGCATTAGGCTAAACTGGATTTGGTTCCCAGCTCTCACAGCCTGCCAGGAGTGATCCCTGAGCCCTGCCAGAAATGGGGATGGGGAGGAAGAAAGCAAGCAAGAAAGGAAGGAAATGAAAAGAAAGAAAAAGAGGGAAAAAAGAGAAAGCAAGCAAGAGAGAACAAAAGAGAAAGAAGGAAAGGAAGAAAGTAAAGAAGGAAGGAAGGGAAGGAAGAAGGAAGAAAGGAAAGAAAGAAAAAAGAAAGCAATAAATAATGAAAGAAAAGAAGAAAGGAAAGAAAGTGAAGAAAGAAAGTAAAAAAGAAAATAAGGAAGGAAAGAAGAGAAGAAAGAAAAGAAGGGAAGGAGGAAGAAATGGAGGGAGGAGGGAGAGAGAAAGGCAGGAAGGGAGGGAGGAAAGAAGGGAGGAAGGAAAGAAGAGATGGAGGGAGGGAGAAAAGAAGGAAGGGAGGGAGGGAGGGAGGAAAGAAGGAAGGATGGGAGGGAGGGAGGAAAGAAGGAAGGAAGGGAGGGAGGAAGGGAGGGAGAAAAGGAAGGGAGATAGGAACAAAAGAAGGAAGGAGGGATGAAGGAAAAAAGGAGAAAGGAAGAAGAAAGGAAGAAGAGAGGGAAGAGGAAGAAAAGAAGAAAGGAAGGACAGGAGGAAGGAAAGAAGAGAGGGAGAAAAGAAGGAAAGGAGGAAGGGAGGAAGAAAGGAAGGAGGGAGGAAGAGAGGAAAGAAGGAAAGAAGGAAGGACAGAAGGAAGGTAAGAAAGGAGGAAGGAAGGAAAGACAGGAGAAGGAAGGAAGAAAAGGAGGAAGGAAAGGAGAAGGAAGAAAGGAAGAAAAAAAGAAAACAGAAAAAAGGCAGGAAGACCAAAGGCCTTTGAGGTCCTGGGTGTGTGTGTGTGTGTGTGTGTGTGTGTGTGTCTGTCTGTCTGTCTGTCTGTGTGTGTGTGTGTCTGTCTGTGTGTGTGTGTCTGTCTGTCTGTGTCTGTCTGTGTGTGTGCTCGGCTGAGTGAGATCCCCCAAGTCTCGACCTCGCAGGCTGGCTTTTCGGGGAGACGGGGCTTGCTTGGCTCGGGGCTGCTTCTACCCGAGGATCCTCCCAGGAACCCCGCAGCGGACCTGGACCCCGCAGCCGGCCACCGCCAACACCCCGATCGGGGGGCCCTCTCCGGCGGCGCGCGTGGCTCGTGGCACCCCGCCTCCCTTCCCCCCGGATCCCCGCGTCGGCTGGGGCGGGCCGGGGCGGGGCGCGCGGGAGGCGGAGCCGAGCCAGCCGGGGGATCCCTGCTTTCGGGGTTCGCAGAGTCGGGCCCCGCACAGCCGCCGGCCGCGCGCGCTCCGAGGTGTCCCCCCGCGTCCGGGGGCGGCGGGGAAAGCCCGGACGCCCCGCAACCCGCGCGGGTGGACAGGGGGTGCCCCGCACGCGCACCCCTGCACCCCGGCACCCCACCATGCAGCCTGCCCGAACCGATCGCTCCTAGACGGTGCCAGCCAAGCCAGCCAGCCAGCCAGCCATGCTGCCCCTGCTCGCCGCGCTGCTGACAGCCGCCGCCGGCCCGCTGCTGCCTCCGGCTTTGGGGGGGCCGGGGCCGGCGATCGGGGGCGCCCCGGATTTCCTCGGGACGGCGCCCAACGCGTCGGGCAATGCCACCTCCGGGGAGCCCTCCGCCCCGCAGCTGCCCGCTTCGGGGGCGCCGGGATCGGGGCCCCCCGAGCGGCCGGGACCCCCCGACGATCGGGCGGCGGCCGGCGCCCCGTGCAACATCAGCGTGCAGCGGCAGATGCTGAGCTCGCTGCTGGTGCGCTGGGGCCGCCCGCGGGGCTGGCAGTGCGACCTGCTGCTCTTCTCCACCAACGCGCACGGCCGCGCCTTCTTCGCCGCCGCCTTCCACCGCGTCGGGCCGCCGCTGCTCATCGAGCACCTGGGGCTGGCGGCGGGGGGCGCGCAGCAGGACCTGAGGCTCTGCGTGGGGTGCGGGTGGTGGGTCCGGGGGCGTCCCGGGGGTCTGCGTCCCGCATCTCCAGCCTCCGGGGCGCCCACCGCGCTGCCCGCCTATCCCGCCGCCGCCGCCTCCGCCTCTTCCGAGCCCCCCGGGCCGCTGTGGCTGCAAGGAGAACCGTTGCATTTCTGCTGCCTGGACTTCAGCCTGGAGGAGCTGCAAGGCGCCGAGCCCGGCTGGCGGCTGAATCGCAAGCCCATCGAGTCCACGCTCGTGGCTTGCTTCATGACCCTGGTGATCGTGGTGTGGAGCGTGGCCGCCCTCATCTGGCCCGTGCCCATCATCGCCGGCTTCCTGCCCAACGGCATGGAGCAGCGCCGGACAACCAGCACCGCCGCCGCCAACAGCAGCAGCAACGCCGCTGCAGCCGCCGCCGCTGCCGCCGCCGCCGCCGCCCCCGTCGCCGTGCCCGGGGCCAGCACCACCGCCGCGGCCGCTGCCGCCGCCGCCGCCGCCGCTGCCGCCGCCGCTGTCACCTCGGGGGCGGCCGCCAAGTGACCGATCGGCCGGTCGGCCGCCCCCGCCGCGCTCCTCCTCCTGTCCCTTCCCAGATCCGATTCTGCTGCTCCTTCGTGTCGTCCGCCCGTCTGTCTGTCTCGCGCGCGCTCTGGTGCCTGAAAGCCCACCCCGGACACTTCCTTGGGTTGGCCGGGTGTTCCGTGCTCGAGTGGCCACCGTTAGTTCTCTTTTTCGGGGAAGGGGGGACAGCTCCGGATGGCCCCCAGAGCCTCTGCTGCCTGGCAGGTTCTGGCTGTTGGCAGTGACAGCTTGTCGGTTTCAGTGGCATCTTGTCGATTGCAAGTTGCATCTTGTCAGTTGCAGGTGCACCTTGTCGGTTGCAGTTGCGCCTTGGCAGTTGCATCTTGTCGGTTGCAGTTGCATCGTGGCTGTTGCAGTTGCACCTTGTCAGTTACAGTTGGACCTTAGCAGTTGCAGTTGCACCTTGGCTGTTGCACTTGCAACTTGGTAGGCAGTTGCAGTTGCATCTTGGCAGTTGCAGTTGCACCTGTCCCTTACAATAGGACCTTATCAGTTGCAGTTGCATCTTGGCAGTTGCAGTTGCACCTTGTCAGTTAGTTACAGTTGGACCTTAGCAGTTGCAGTTGCACCTTGGCAGTTGCACTTGCAACTCGGTAGGCATTTGCAATTGCACCTTGGTAGTTGCAGTTGCACCTGTCCTTTACAATTGGACCTTATCAGTTGCAGTTGCATCTTGTCAGTCGCAGTTGCACCTTGGTAGGCAGTTACAGTCACACCTCATCAATTAGTTGCAGTTGGACCTTACCAGTTGCAGTTGCTCCTTGGCTGTTGCAGTTGCAACTTGTCGTTGCACTTGCAACTTGTCGTTGCGCTTGCAGCCTCGGCTCCGAGGGTGACGACTCCGCACCCGCAAAACTGAGAGGAGTGGCAAGGGGGCCCTTTCCCCCTCTATTGCATCCCCCCTAACCCCGCACCCACGTGCCCTATATTCATGGCAGAAAAAAAAAGACCAAATCCTGTGTATTTGTTTTATATATATATATTTAATAACCGTTTTAAAATGAAAGTTTTAGTAAAACACACACACACACACAAAATCCAATTGCTATGGCTGTAGTCAGAGAAGCTCTTTGTATCTGGACATAGCTGTCTTTGAAGTTCGTTGTTTTTTAAAATTTATTTAAAAGAGGGTGCGGGGGGGGGGGGGAAGCATGAGAAGGATTTGACACGGATTGACTGTTTTGATTGCTGCGATGAACCCGAAGAAATGTTTCCTAGTCGATCTGGTGATGTGACCTGGTGGGTGTTTCTTCTTGTACTTCTGTGGGGTTTTTTTCTTGTTTCCTTTTTGGCTTTTAATACAGACATTTTTCCTCCAGAGATGCGTGTGTAGACCTTTCTTTATCTGACGTCAGAGAAGGAATCTCATAATTACAAGAGGTTCGTCATGGGAGGGGATTTCCACAGACAAAAGCTCCTCATCTGATTGTTACTTTCACAATTTTGCTGCCCAAATATCACCCTCCCTTCCTTCGGACCCATCTACACTTGTCACTGGAAGCACAACATTTTAGGGGGATTTATTAATTTTTTTTTTTTTACCCATTGCTCCACCTGGTGTTTACCCTTGCAAAACACCACGTTGAGTGGGGGAAATAAAGTCAGGAATTCCTCTAAGCGGTGGTCTCACTTTCATGGAAATAGCTTCTTTGAAAAGGCATGAAGGTTTCCATCCCTGATATGTCAGCATTGGCAATTCTCAGAGGCTTATAAAGGTTTATAAAGGAAGATATGTTGGTGTGAATCAGAGTTGTTTCAGTGAGGGTTGGAAGTTGATTTCTTACTAGAACCTATCCCTAGATTCCATCCCTGCTACCCTCTATGACCACACCCAAAAAATTTAAACATAACATAACTTCTTGGGGGAAGTAAATAGTTAATGATCTGAAGGCTGTATCTATGTTAGGGTGTCCATGAAGTGGTAGTTTCCAATTCCTTCCACTTTTCAGAAGAGTAAATAAAAATTAATTCTAGAGATGATGAAAAAAAAAACAACCATTGTGAAATATTTTAAGAGCTGCCCCTGTTGCACTCCAATTTTGCTTGCCTATTTGCTAGTGTTCCATGGGAATAGTCTTCAAGGTGGGGAACTGGGTTTGATTGCTTGGAAACTAGTTAATGGCAAGACTAGTTAGTTAATGGGCCGCTCCCAGACACTGGCAGGCGGCCCAGCAAGTCCTCCCAGGCTTCTGGCTGTTTCAGGTGTGAGAACTGTGGTGTGGGGGCGAGAAATAAAATCAGACTGTCTGCTCCTTTAATCTTCGCATGTCCTCCTCACATCAAAGAAACAGAACCCTTTCTACAGTCATATTTGTTTTGTTTTTAGGCATGTCTGTTTTAGATTGAAACCAGGACCTCCCACATGCAAGGCAAGTGTTCTCTCTATCTTACCACTGAGCTAAATCAACAATTCCAGTGTCTCTGTGTCTGTCTTTCTAGCTCCATCTCTCTCCCACACGCCCCACTGGGAGATGCTTTTGCAGGGTTTGGGGGCCCTGGGCAGAGTGGCGCTTTAGGTGTGGTGCTCTAGGGATTCTAAAGTTCTTTCTGAAAGAGAGGCTGAGTCGTGGTCCTGTAGCTTCTAGGGTTCTGCTACCTGCCCCAAGGTCCGGGGTCTCCCAGGCAGAGGCCAAAGGAGAATGGTCCCCCTTTTCCAGTGTCCGGATGCTTAAGTTTCTCTGCTCAGTCATGCAAATTGCTGGCTTCCTAAGTCACTGTAAACTTCCCAAACAAGAAAGGTTGTGAATTTTACTTTTACAACCCCAGTACTCTCTACCAGGAGAAAGTCAGTAACTACTAGCTTTGATCTGTTTTTAATTATGGAACAGATGTTTCTAACGGACAGGTTTGTTCTCCTTTTACTGCCTTAGGCTCCTTTCTGAGAGCCAGAACTCCAAACAGGAGCCAGCCAAGTGAGGTTCAGTGCCTCCCAGAATAAAGGAAGTGAGTGAGGTACTTGCAGACTCAGTTGAGGGATGGGGAGCAGGTGTCTGTGCCCTGAGTCAGCACCCCTTCCCCCTGCAGTATCACATCAGGAATGAATCACTTCCTAGTTAGCATTTTACTTAGGTCAACCAGTTGTTTTCTGGAAGAAAAGGAATTGTAGCCTCCATATGGGCTGGGGAACTCTCAAATTCAAGCCTATTCCTCAAGTCTCTCAAGGACAGTTTGAATTGCTAAAGACAACTATGGTCCCCAGGATATAACAAAACATTCTCGACTATTTTGCTTCTCTCCCCATAGCTCCTATTCATCCAGGGCTGCCCTCATCCCTTACCACAGTTCTGAATACATACAGCATCTCTTTTAGGGCTCCCACAGCCCAGAAGAGCTGCCTGGCCCAAAGCTTTGCCCCCTTCCTGGGGCACTACTTCTGGTGATGTTCAGTGTGGGGCATAAAGATCCAGTTCTCCTGGCAGCTATGCTGGCTGCTCCTTTTTCAGGGAGGCTCCCAGACTAGTGGAAAGCTTCTGATGAGGCTCATTCACTCCAGGGAGGTTCTAGGTTTCTTGCTGCCTATCCTATCTCCTTTCCTCCCTCCCCTTCCGGTGGCTTTCCCCCAAGAGTGCTCCCTAAAAAAACTCCCTGCACTAATTTACAACCCTAATAGTCTGCTTCTTTGGGACCTCCTTATGAACAAGCTTTCCACTGCCTCCTGTGGAATAGTTCTAGGTGTGTGGGCATTAGGCTTCTTTAGGGAGCAAACCCCACCAGCCAGGACCCTATGTTGTCCTGAGCACATATTGTTTTTTTTTTTTTTTCCATTTAAAGAGAACTAGCCACAGACAATATGGATGAATGACCCACAGGCATATGAAAAAGTGCTCATTGTCACTCATAATTAGAGAAGTGCAAATCAAAATAACAATGAGATGCCATCTCATGTCTGTAAGAATGACATATATAAAATATGAAAAAAGCTAGTGTTGGCAGGGTTGTGGTGAGAAAGGAACCCCCTCCCCATCCACTGTTAGTTGGAATGTCTAGTTCAAAGCTCTATGGAAAGCAACATGGAATAGAACTCTCACAGGATGCAGCAATACCACTTCTTGCCATGTATCACCCAAACATTAAAACATTAATTTGAAAGGATATAGGCACACCTATGCTCATGACTGCACTTAGTACAATAGCAAAGATTTAAAAACAACCCAAATACCCAACTACAGTTGAATGGGTCAAGAAGTTGGGGTATAAAAATACACAATGGAATATTATGTAGCTCTAAAAAAAAACAAGTCATGCAATTTTCTGCAATCTGGATAGAACTAGAGGATATCATGCTATCATGCTGGGTGAAGTCATAATAAAAGCCACAGATATAGAATTATCTCTCTCATGTATAGAACTTAAATATACAGTGAGGCAGCAACCAAGATCCATTGGCAATGTAACGGGGAACTGACACAATTGGGTTGGGGGGCAAGAGGGAGATGGGTACACTGGTGTTGGGTGTGGTGTCAGAAATATGTCTGAGAAACCATTATTAATAATAACATAAACAAAATTAAAATAAAAAAATAAATAATGAACCACAAGCTGGGATGATATGGAGATGGGCCCTAATGCCAATTCCTGGATAATCTTTACCCTCACTGACCTATATACAAAGGCAGAAAAGGTTTATTTTTTTTCTATTTCAAATCATACAGCAGTCATGAAATACTGGTTTATGCTGCAGTCATAAGTAACTTACACTCTTAGTGGCTTATTTACCACCCAGGGAACTGCTGAGGAATAGGTTTGTGGGACCTCAGCTTCTTTCTGCACTTGCTTGGAGACCAAATGCTGTGAGCAGTTAAGAGCAGTGTGTGTGTGTGTGTGTGTGTGTGTGTGTGTGTGTGTGTGTGTGTGTGTGTGTGTGTGTGTGTGTGTGTGTGTCTCCGCGGCCCATTCCAGTTGGGTTTAGAGGTCAACAGCTCTTCCCACCCTCCTCACCCCATCCACCTCCCTCCCCAGAGTCTTCCTTGTCTTTAAGATAACATCCAGCTATTAACCCCAAACTAAGGTTTTCCCCAAACTTTTTCCTTCCTTAAACCTCTTCCTTTGATTTGTAAAAGTCCACCTGCATTACTCCACCTCCCCTCACCTGGTGCATGGGTATTTGTAAAATAAAGACAAAAGAGTTCTGGGGCCTGAGAGATAACATGAAGGTAAGGCATTTGCCTTGCATGCAGAAGGACGGCGGTTGGAATCCCAGCATCCCATATGGTCCCCATGCTGCCGGATGTGACTAAAAAAAAAAAAAGGCAAAGGAGTTTTGATTTTTGGGAACTCTTTGGGAATTTTCTGGGAAACATCAGAAGGGAGAAGCCACAAGAAGCCACTGACTCCATTACTCTCCTGACTGGCTTAGCTTATTATTTCTTCACTGCTACCAACTTCTTCAGACCCCTCTGTGTGGGGTTTAAAAACACGGTACCTGAGGTGATCTCACAAACCATGAGGGTTTTATTTTACACTTGTCAAGGTTTCCTTCTCTGGGACTTCTGTTTTCTCATTCCCTAGTGTCAAGGAAAAGAATTATCCTTGAGTCGCATCTTTCAGAAAAGCTTCAGAGCACAATTCTTCCCTGGGCCCCACAACCCCCTGTCTGCTGAGTCACAAAACTGCGGTGACAGGGCCCGGAGAGATAGCACAGCGGCGTTTGCCTTGTAAGCAGCCGATCCAGGACCAAAGGTGGTTGGTTCAAATCCCGGTGTCCCATATGGTCCCCCGTGTCTGCCAGGAGCTATTTCTGAGCAGACAGCCAGGAGTAACCCCTGAGCACCACCAGGTATGGCCCAAAAACAAAAAACAAACAAACAAAAAAAAAACTGTGGTGACTTTGTCTGCCACCCCTCAGGTCCCTTAGCCACTGATCATTGGGCAGGACCTGATTTCTTTCTCCAAAGTGAGCTTTATTTTTTAAACAACTCAAGTTGAAATGGAATTAGCTAATTATACTGAAACCACCTTTAGACTAAAAAGTAAAGAGATTTTATTATTTAACATCAAGATAGACTGCAACTAGGCAATCACCTGAAATTGTGTTCCAGACTGTTCAGGGGACTTTTTTATGAGAGTTTTTCTGTCAATCATGTCAATGGTAAAACAAAGGGAAGAAGGGTACAAGATCTGAGTTTCTTGATTAGTTGTATAGTAACAATACACTGAGGCACATTGAGGCAGGAGGGGCACAATACAGGACTAAGAGGTAGGATTTGTTGCTGGCAATCTTTGTGGGAAAGACATTTTGTTTTAGGTTGCGTAGAGACACTTATTAATTATTTTGTTGGCCCAGCTCCCCTTCCTGCCTAGGTACCAGATGGGTTGGGATCTTTCTTTTCTGTTCTTGTCAGCGTTGTAATTTATGACCTATTCATCTCTGCCTGGTACCCAGAACATGCAGTTCAGAGATCCCATCTCTGACTGCCTTTCTCATTAACCTGTTCTTAGCTACCTGCATAATATTTTTAACTTTCCCATCACTGTACCCATACACCGATGTAAGGCACTTTCTTAATTAAAGGGTACAGAGAGAACAAAAACCTCTGCAATTTAGCCCTTCCATATTACCAAAGAGATAGCAAAAGGCTCCCATTCCCTAGTCTGCTTCTAAGACACTGTCTTCGTTATTCCCTTTCCCTTCCAGCTCTCAGACTCACACAATCCTCAGCAAGGCTCAGCAGGGATGGAGATCAGTCACTGGCATCTTAATGTCACCTGAAAGCTCATTTGGGCTCTGCTACAGCATGCTGAGCACTCTGGGAAAAAGCCAACCTTTGGGGCATCCCCAAGATCAGGATCTGCTTCATGATTCCAGTCCCTGTCAGATTTCTGATATACCATCATTAGACTTTCTAGCCAGCAGGTATGGCAGGGAGCATGGGCAACACCTAGTCCCAAATACCCCATGTTTGACCCCAGACTGTACGTTAGATGACCTTATTCAGAACCAGTAAGAGTTTCCACTCCCCTCCAACCCCCCCTGCACAGCATTTTGGGGGTGTCCAGCCTTCCCTCCACTACTTACTTCCACCCACGCCACTCTGAATTCATGCTGTGCAGTGATGGCGCTTTGTGATATTATTGTTACTTAGCTGCTATGGCTCTCATTTCAGAAGATCTCATAGGGGTTCCTTGACTCCAGTCAGACCCTGTCATTTTGGTTTCTCTAATAACAAAGATGCTGAAGGGGCTCAGGGGCAGTGCACCAGCCTAAGGCACCTGCAGGAGATTGTGGAGGTCCCTGAGTTCCATCGTGGCACCACAGAGAAGGAAAGAAAAGAGGGAAAAAAAAGAAGCTGTCTTTTGATAAATGAGCTTTACCATATTGCCCTGCCTCCCCTACTGTATTTCTAGATTTGCTCCTTCTGAAAGAGTAAGATTGCACTGGCAACAATAGCAGCAAGAATAATAATGAAGTGTGATATAAAACACATATAAATACTATTTTTATTATTTTTTGAACTGTAAACAAAAGAAAGAGTAGAAGGAAAAGAAATAAGGAGAAGGAAGAAATGTCAACTTTAAGGTGAGCCTGAGAGACAATACAGTAGGGCACTTGCATTGCATGCAGCCAATCTGGGTTCAATCCCTGGCACCACAAATAAGACTCTGCCAGGATCCCTGCCAGGAGTGATCCCTGTGTGCAGTAGAAAACCTTGAGCATCACCACGTGTGGCCTAATTCCCACAAATGAACAGAGAGGAGGTCAGAGAGATAGTATAGCAGATAATACAAGCAGGTGCTTGATATGACCTACCCAGTTTAATCCCTGGTACCCGGAAGAGTGCGGCCCTGAAAATAAACAGAATAAAAAACAGCAAACAAACAAACAAAAAGAGAAGACCTGAGGAGAGCCAAAAAACATCCCTTGTGCAACAGTGAAGCAGAGAGTTTCTGCCAGGTGCTGCCCTTCTGCTCTCTGGGCCCTGACATTACAACCCCATAATGCAGCAGAGGACGCAATGTTAGGTACATTCAGCTAGGTGTCTGAGTGTCCCACAAATGGAGAGAGTGAGCAACAATGAGCACTACACATAGTGTATTCATGACTCTCAGTCATCATAACAGCAGTTACAACAAAGGAAAGAGGGAGTAATACCAAAACCTAAAAAAACAAAAAAATTATCCTTTGCCTTATTCCATACACCCACTACCACCATCCATGAATCAGGAGACCACACTCCAATGTCCAGAGATAATGACCTGGAGCAATAACTGGAGGTGGGACAAGAATGAAGAGAAGGAAGGACCTCTGAGGACAGCAAAGATACATGGAGACAGCAGATGAGAGTGGACTCCTTAAGCTGCTCCTCTGGGAGGCTGAAGATGAGGGAAAGGTACATCTCCATCAACTATCCTTTGTCCAAGAAGATTTTCTCCTTCTTCCCTCCCTGCACAGGTTAGATACCTGAGGCCTAAAATGGATCTCACCTCTACCCCTTAGGAGCTAAGAGTTACCTCACTAATGGTGTTGCTTTTGTATCAGTCAGGAGCAAAGCAGATTGTCTTTCTTTCTTTTTTTTTCTTTCAATCCTGGCTTGATGCCTGAGTTGGTGGATAGAGCTATTTTATACTTAGGGCACATTAAAATAAATAAAGTGGGTCTTATCTACCCAAGAGGCACTTCCTTTGGGACCAACTCCAGGCTGTCTCCATGTCCTCTAGGGAACAATCATACTCAATGGAGCATTACACTTATCTGTACTCTTGTTGGAGCATGGGTGATGAATCATCATCAGGAAGTAGCAAAGTGCATTATACAAAAGGGAAATCATCTTGTTATTGCCCAAAAGAAGGCCTGTCAGTCTCTCCTGTCAACCCAGATTGCCACAACATGTATCCTTCAAGAATAATATATACCAAATCTGTACAAAAGCTAACCCTAACCCCAAACCTAACTCTACTAACTTTATACTAACCCTGACGCCTACCTAGAATTTCTGTACCAATTAATCAAAATTTACAGATTGCCCAATTGTAATTTGCCTTTGTACATTTAATATAGCAGAATCAATCACCTAACCCCTTCAAAAACTCTAACCCTAACTTCAGACTAGTCCTAATCTTAACACTAAACTGACTTTAGCCACTGCCCGAACTACAAAAGTAGATCAAAATTAAATTGTACTATGCCTAACTTTAGTAGTTGCATATGAAAACCTAAAACTTACACAAACCTAGCCCTAACCTGAGTTCTAACCCTAACCCTAAACTATACTAAGCCTGGCACTACAGATGCCCTGAAATATCAATTAAACCAAGTGTAACAATCACCTTATGCTTAACTTCAGTCTTTACCTATGAACACAGTAAAATATAACACCTAACCCTTATAGAAATCTAACACTAAAATAAACCCTAATGCTAACCCTAACCTTATACTCACCCTGACCAAGGTCTAGTCCTACCAAAAAGTAAAACTTTAATAATTATCCAATACTAAACTTGCCTTTGAACCTTTGACCATAGCAAAATTAACCACCTAATATCTACAAACACTCAAACTCTTACACTATCCTTAATCTTTACCCCAGCCTTAATCCTAATTCTAACCCAAATTATATTAAAACTAAAATTGGAAAATGGCCAAAACTATGACTTAGAACAAAATTTAGCATCAACCTATTCTTAGTTTCAATTCTTAAGTAAGAACACAGTAAATATAATGCCTAACCTCTACATAAACAGAACCCTAACCCTTGACCTAACTGTATTCCTAAAGCTAATCTTAAATGTATATTAGAACTGATCCAAGCCTAGGCCTTAACTTAAGAATTAGAAAAATATTAACAATTTAAATTTAAATTGCTAAATTATTGAATTTAAAGTTAACAATTTGCTCATTCTTTTTTCTATTAAATACAATAAAGTGCTTATTTTTTATAATTTGCCCATTCTTAACTTGCTTTTATAAATTTGAACATAGCAAAATTAAGCACATAGCCCCTAAATAAACTCTAATGCTAAAGCTAGCCCTAGTCCTAATACTCACATTAACCTATACTAAATCAGACATAAGAAAATGCCCCAAGCCAATATATACCAAATTTATACCAAATTTAACAATTGCCAGTTGCTGGAATCACTGGATGCACCTGAAACAATGACCCTGTGAGGTTTAGGAAAAATAAGATAGACATAAGAGAAACAAAGATGGAGTCAGGGGGCTCACTACCTCATGGCCTGAGAGGCTTGACTGTCCTCCACAAAGGACCTTTATTGTTTAGAAATAATCAACCATAGGAAGAAGAGCTGATGACAAGTAAATTCCTTCCTAATGCTAACTGAACCTAAGAGGGGTTTTATCTTTCATAAGGGAATGTGTGAGGAAAGAAAAAAATGAAGGTAAAATCTCTGAAGATTGTCTTCCTCAGGGAGAGGTGACAGAAGAAAACTGTACACAGAACTTCCACCTGCAGAGTGTTCCCTGTGTTAGGGCAGTTGATCTATAATTTACCTTAAGAACCCTCAGATTTTTATCTGCATCTCCCCTCTGACTATCAGACCTCTAGCTAAACTTATTTATTTCTTAGATGTCTTCATATCTGAAATCACCCCTATGCTTAATTCAGTTTTTACTTACGAACAAAGTAAAACCTAACAAATGAACAGTACACAAACCTAACCCTAACCCTAGTTCTAATTAATTCCAAATACTAATACCAACTTAAAAAAATACCTGTTAATGATAAAATTAACCTCCCAACCCCTATAAAAATTTTAAATTTATCTTTAACTCTAATCCTAAATCTAACCCTAACCTGTTCTATGAATAAAATTAGCTTATGACTTCACAAAAAATCAATTAGATCAAATTTAACATTAGCTACATGCTTAACTTCAGTTTGGAACTATAGACACAGTAAAACCTAAGAACTGACTCCTTCTCAAAGTTAACCCTAATCCTAGCATTAATCCTATTCTCAATGCTAACATTAGCTTTATACTAACCCAGGACCAAAGTGTAATATTGACCTATTAGCTAAATAGCCCAATAATTAACTTTCCATTATACCCTTGAACAAAGTAAATTTAACCACCCAACAGCTACAGATACTCTAACCCTAATCATTGCTTTAATTCTAAACCTAATCTATACTAAACCTGACATCATCATGTGCTGAAATGACTAATTTGACAAAATTCAACAGTTGTTTTATGCTTAACTTCAGTTTTTACCTATGAACACAATAAAACACCTAAACTGACACAACTCCAACCCTATCCCTATTCCTAATTGTAACCTAGCCACTTATTAAACATGACCATCCCTATGTCTTCACATATCAGTTGGTCAAAATTTAATAATTTTCCAATACATAATTTTCCTTTGTACCTTAGAACATAGCAAAATGAAACATCTAAAAACTATGCAAACTCTAAACCTAACTCTAGCCCTAATCCTAATTCTAATCCTAGGATTGGGGGCATATAGTGATTTTTGTATATGTCCTAAATCACATTAGATCACATTTAACAATTAGCCTAAGCTTAGCTTAAATTTTTTACCTAGGAACACTGGAAAACCTAACCACTAACCCCTTTCAATTAGACAAAATCTATCATCTATGCTTAGATTCAGTTTTAAAATATGAACGCAATAGAATCTAATACCCAACCTAATACCATATATAAAATTAAACAGTAACTTATCCCGAACAGTATTTTATTTTTTATTTTTATAAATATATTATTTATTTAAATAACATGATTATAGTTGTACTTCAGTCACAAACAGAACACCCCCCTTCACCAGTGTAACATTCCCTCCTCCCAATGCCCCCCCTTCCCATCCCCTACCTGTATTCGAGACAGGCATTCTACTACAGTTATTTGTTTTTAAGTTCAGTAAATTGTTTTTTTTTTCCCTTTTTTTTTTTGTTTATTTGTTTTTTTTGGGGGGGGCCACACCAGTTTGATGCTCAGGGGTTACTCCTGACTACACACTCAGAAATTGCCCCTGGCTTGGGGGGACCATATGGGACGCTGGGGGATCGAACCGCGGTCCTTTCCTTAGCTAGCGCTTGCAAGGCAGACACCTTACCTCTAGCACCACCTCGCCGGCCCTGTTTTTTTTTCTTAAAGGATAAGGGTTAAAGACAAAATAGCAAAGGCATGACAGTGGCAATCGCCATTGTTGCATAGGCCCAGAAAAATATGGTCCCAGGAAAAGTTCTCCTCATCAGGTTGGTCACAGTCAGGCTTCAGTAATTAGAGACCTTGGTTTTTTAACAGATCCTATATCAAAGTCAGAGCATTATGAAACATGTCCTGTTTTCATATCACTGTTAGGTGCCATAGCAAGGAAACCCTCTTAGAAGCAAGTTGTTGCTGTTTCTAAGTCATTGTCAAAGTATCAGAGGAGACCACTCTGGAGCGAGTCAGTGCCAAGACAGCACTAGGGCGTGCCCCTGTATAAGGACAATTCCTGGTGATGGCGCAGAACCATGCCAGTTCCAACAATGGAACCCAGGTTCGAGGGTGAATGCCCAATGTCTGAGAGACTGGAGTCTAAGTCAAGTCACTATGACAAATGTTCAGGTGGAAGAGCTCCCTGCAACATAAAAATTTTGGAGTTCCTTTCTCTAAGAGATAGTGACTTCTCTCTATACCAAGATTTACCCATTTTATAGTGCCTATCAAAAAGGAACAGTGCCACAGGATACTAATGGTGCATATGGGGATAAAAAATATCTAGCTAAACAATTCCTATCATCTAGTTCTAGCAGAAACACAAAACCCAAGAGATATATATCTACTAGAATCTTCTATTAAACAAATTCATAGAGGGAAAACTACATCTACATAAGGAAGTACACAATAAAGAATTATACACATCAAGAAAATACACCTAAAGAAATATACATATCAGGGGCCTGAGAGATGGCATGGAGGTAAGGCTTTTGCCTTGCATGCAGAGGATCAGTGGTTCGAATCCTGGCATCCCATATGGTCCCCCGAGCCTGCCAGGAGCAATTTCTGAGCATAGAGCCAGGAGTAACCCCAGAGTACTGCCGAGTGTGACCCAAAAACCTAAAAGGAAAAAAGAAATATACATATCTCCCCTTTTGAAATTGTCCTAGGGGATAGAATACAAAGCATATCTTCAGCCAGTGATGTGGTCTTGTAACAGAATTAAAGCAGCTCACAGAAGTCACAGATATGTCCTAGGGCCAAAGTTTTCTCAAAAGCTTTGCGAGCAGCAGTCTAGAAGGAAGAGAGGTAGAAGGGATGGGAGTGGGGGGGAGGGGGTATTCAAGTTCCTGAGGAGTGATGAACTGAGAGTAAAAAGGGCTAAATAGGGAGTAATATGAAATTTGGGGTGAGATAAAAAGGGAAACAATAGAAAAGGATTTGTAAAGTGGTAAGCAGGGAAGGGGGGAAGAGGAAGGGCTATATACAACAGAGGAAAGAACTATAAATAACATAGACAGGGCCCGGAGAGATAGCACAGTGGCGTTTGCCTTGCAAGCAGCCGATCCAGGTCCAAAGGTAGTTGGTTCGAATCCCGGTGTCCCATATGGTTCCACGTGCCTGCCAGGAGCTATTTCTGAGCAGCAGCCAGGAGTAACCCCTGAGCACCTCTGGGTGTGACCCAAAAAACCAACCAAACAAACAAACAAAAAACATAGACAAACTTAATGCACAGTACAGATGGACATTAGACATACATAAAGGTGGCCACACACACATTCACACAAATATAAAGACAAGGAAGATTGAGCAATAGGTTGCAGTTGTAAAACTGACCCAGCTAAAGTCAAAGCCCTTCAAAAAATATAAAGCCGGGGCTGGAGAGATAGCATGGAGGTAAGGCGTTTGCCTTTCATGCAAGAGGTCATCGGTTCGAATCCCAGCGTCCCATATGGTCCCCCGTGCCTGCCAGGAGCAATTTCTGAGCATGGAGCCAGGAGTAACCCCTGAGCACTGCCGGGAGTGACCCAAAAAAACCACAAAAAAAAAAAAAATATAAAGCCAACAGGTCAGATAGATAAGTTTTTCAATTCCTAGGAATCACCTCACAATTGATGAGGGTACAATTGACTGAAAAAGCTTCATAGGTTAGATTACACATACAACATTCTAAAAACAATCATATTTTCCAAATCTAGAATACTAAGTAAAGTGTAATGGGCACTTTAAAAGGAGTCTACACCATGGAGTATCATATTAGAGGTCTAGAGTCTTCAGGTTTCTTTACTGTAGGCAATCTGAGAACAAAACACATTATGATATGATAGTAAACTAGCTTGAATTGAAAATAAGTTGCAAAAGCATACTCATGAATGAGCAGTGTAACAATAGTCTATGGCATGCAAATGCCTTCTCCAAAGATATCTGTGGACAGAAATATTAGATTATAGTAGCAGGCATGATTAAAATAGAAAATGAATAGTTGCAGGGGTCTCAAACTCGCGGCCCGTGGGCCATTTGCAGCCCTCCGTACAACATTTTGTGGCTCTGCCCTAGAGGAATCTTTTTTTGTTTTGTTTTGTTTTAGTTGTTTGGGTCACACCCCCAATGTTCAAGGCTTACTACTGACTTTGCACTCAAGAATCACCCCGACTTTGCCTCCTGCGGCCCCCAGGTAAATTGAGTTTGAGAGTGGTGCACGGCGTAAGGCATCTGCCTTGAGCTTGCTAGCCTAGGACGGACCACAATTTGATTCCCCCGGTGTCCCATATGGTCCCCCAACCAGGGGCGATTTCTGAGGGCATAGCCACGAGTAACCCCTGAGCATCACTGGGTGTGGCCCAAAAACAAAGGAAAGAAAGAACGAACAAAAGGAAGGAAGGAAGGAAGGAAGGAAGGAAGGAAGGAAGGAAGGAAGGAAGGAAGGAAGGAAGGAAGGAAGGAAGGAAGGAAGGAAGGAAGGAAGGAAGGAAGGAAGGAAGGAAGGAAGGAAGGAAGGAAGGAAGGAAGAAAAGAAAGAAAGAAAGAAAGAAAGAAAGAAAGAAAGAAAGAAAGAAAGAAAGAAAGAAAGAAAGAAAGAAAGAAAGAAAGAAAGAAAGAAAGAAAGAAAGAAAGAAACAAATAAAGTAAGCAAGGAAGGAAGGAAGGAAGGAAGGAAGGAAGGAAGGAAGGAAGGAAGGAAGGAAGGAAGGAAGGAAGGAAGAAAAGAAAGAAAGAAAGAAAGAAAGAAAGAAAGAAAGAAAGAAAAGAAAGAAAGAAAGAAAGAAAGAAAGAAAGAAAGAAAGAAAGAAAGAAAGAAAGAAAGAAAGAAAGAAAGAAGGAAGGAAGGAAGGAAGGAAGGAAGGAAGGAAGGAAGGAAGGAAGGAAGGAAGGAAGGAGGGAGGGAGGGAGGGAGGAAGGAAGGAAGGAAGGAAGGAAAGAAGGAAGGAAGGAAGGAAGGAAAGAGAGAGAGGAAGGAAGGAGGGAAGGAGGGAGGGAGGGAAGAAAGAAAGAAAAGAAGGAGGGAGGGAAAAAAGGAAGGAAGGAGGGAGGAAAAAAAAGAAGGAAGGAAGGAGAAATAAACAAAATAAATAGTTTAATATATAGAATATTTGTTAATATATTGTTATAATGAGCACTGTATTAGGAGTCTAACAAAATAGAATACTGTAATAAAAACTAGGGTGTCCAGCCTATTTTTCTCAGGATCACTGTAAATGAAAATATTTAAAATTTATTATTAACACATTAATTTTAAAATAAGAAACACTAAAACATTCTCATAGTTAGCACTGAAATAGGAGTCCATTGCTTCCAAACATATTCTGCAGCTGTTTCTGTGAGTAGAAGCATTAGAACATTATTCTAAATATCTATAAAGGGCCATTAGTCAAACACTTGCTTTAATCTAAGCAGCTATGTCCATTGCTGCAGGTCTCTTTGAAGTATAGAAAGAATATAAGCTGCGGGAGATTTCACAGACAAGGTGGCAATTTTTGAAACTTCTGATCTCCAATTTAAACTAGCATTGTATTTTTACAATAGGCTGTGCTGTGACTTTTGTCCATCTCACCATAATGGTTTGAAACAGAGAATAAGTTGTATTCTTCAGGGTTATTCTTAGAATCCATAACATTAGGTTTTTCCTATGTTCAAAGGTAAAAACTGAAATTAAATCTAGGGCAAGGATTAAATTTGGTTTAATGGTTTGTTTGAGACCCAATAATTTAGCTAAGTTCACAGCCTGTTACAAAGGGGTTGGAGAGATAGAATAGAGCCTTGCACATGACTGACTTAGGTACTATTCCTGGAATCCCTGGAATCCCATATGATCTGCTGATCCCTGAAAGTGATCCCTAAGAGAAGAGTTAGGAGTAAGTTCTGAACATTACCCAGTATGGTTCCCCCAAAAAGAAACAAATGCATTTTCCTCCCTCTAGAAGACTTAACATTTTGCTAATTCCTTTAATAGTTACAATAAAACTTATAAACATGAATATTTCTTTCTTTTTTTTTTTTTTTTTGGTTTTTGGGCCACACCCGTTTGACGCTCAGGGGTTACTCCTGGCTATGTGCTCAGAAATCGCCCCTGGCTTGGGGGGACCATATGGGACGCCGGGGGATCGAACCGCGGTCCTTCCTTGGCTAGCGCTTGCAAGGCAGACACCTTACCTCCAGCGCCACCTACCCGGCCCCAAACATGAATATTTCAACATATGTACCTTTTGCTTTACTTTTCTTATTTTTTTTTCTGGTGGAATACAGATTAAGAAGATTTAGAAATTTTCATTTCAACAGCCTATTTTAAGCATTTTTTTTTTCAAAATAAAAATTAAATGGCCAAATAAATTTGTTGGGTATTTTGTTGTTTATTTCTTTTCACGGTCTTTGATACCAGACTAAAATATTTGTCTTATGGGGGCAAGACATTCTTACATGTACCATACAATATGGTTTGGGTAAAGTACTAGATATTCAAGGTTGGAGAGAAATGGCTGCCCAAAACTTAGAGTCAGGATGATGAGGTCATGTCTAGCTTTGTCCATTGGGAAAAGCCACCAAGGCCATGGGAAGTTGCTGGATAAGGAGAGAAGCAGTCACTTTAGAGATGAAAATCAGGAAAGCATTATCTCCTTGCTGAGGTTCCATGAACTCTGGAAGAGACAGCTCTGTTCTATGCAGCAGTTGGCATATTTTTTTTTCAATTATTGACCACATAGTATTTTCAGCTTTATGGAGGTTTGTTTGTTTTTTTTTTTTTTTTACCACAGTTCTGCTTTGGTAGGTTTTTTTTTTTATTTTTTATTAAAAAAGACACAAATAATTTGCAATAACTGAGTGTGACTGTATTCTAGTAAAAACTTAATGGACATACATTTGAATTTTATATAAATTTCACAAGTCATGGAAGGAGAGATAGTATAGGATGTAAGTTACTTACCTTGCATGTGTCTGATCAGGATTTTATCCCTGGCACCTTATATGGTTCCTTCAGTCCTGTAAGGAGTGATCCCTGAGCACAGAGGCAAGTGTGCTCCCAAAACCAAACAAAATAAAAAAAATAAATTTCAAAAGTCATGAATACATGTTTGGGTTTTTTCATCCACCAAAAATGTAAAATTTATGCTCTGTTCATAAATCAGACACAACAGATTGTGGTTAATTTCTAGAATCATATCCTATACACATCTGCAAGGTGCTGATGGTGGAGGGATCATTTTATCAAGGTAGAATTGTGAGGAGAGTGGAAAAGTATTTTAGACAGAACAGCAATAAAGTAGAAGTAATAAAGGTCATAAAATAACCGTCCCTGAAGCTCCCATCTTATGGACATGAAAATAGTCCAAGTTCTTTGTAGGGTCAATGGACCTTTCTGCATAATCTCAAATTATGGGCAATCTAGATTAGAGTTTGGAGTGTTTCTATCAAATACTGAGATGTTCTCCCTGATTAAATACCTAGATTGATTTAGACAATGTCCATATTACCTCTTCCTAAGGGCGATATTAACATAAGTGGCATTCTCTGGGTTCTTGTGAGTGTCATATATAATTAACATGCCAACAACACAGTTCTTTCTTATAACATTTTTTCTTTTCTTTTCTTTTTTTTTTTTTTTTTTTTGGTTTTTGGGTCACACCCAGCGGCGCTCAGGGGTTACTCCTGGCTTCATGCTCAGAAATCGTTCCTGGCAGGCTCGGGGGACCATATGGGATGCCGGGATTCAAACCGATGACCTTCTGTATGAAAGGCAAACGCCTTACCTCCATGCTATCTCTCCAGCTCTTATAACACTTTTAACAGCTTAAATTGGTGCAGGCAAGACAAGCAGGCAGCAGGGTCAGAAATAAGGAGAAAAGGAAGAGAAAGGGAGGATCTTTCTATAGTAGCCTGAATTTATGTAATTATACATTCCTGTCCCTTATGGAATATGTGATTAGTTACACCCTATGAGATTATATGATGATAACAACCAATTTAGTTGTATATGTAAATCAGGGTTTATTGCAGGATGACAATCAGATAGCATGTGGCATTATATGGGCATATAATATGTCATATATGTCACATATATACATATATATGTATATATAATATGTCATATAATATGTCATCCAAATAAAGGATGACCAAACAGATCACATATGCAAATTAGGGCTATAATATGGTACTTCAGAGGTAATATGTACCTCGGTAATAAGGTACCTCATTTCCCTCTTTCTAATCCCTCCCTCCTTAACAGTGTGCAAGTAAACCATGTTGTTACACATTCTACCAGTTTATTTCTTTTTATTGTAGAGTAGTAATGCATTTTCTGGATGCAGAATATCTGCACATTCATTCTTCAACTGATGAGCACATGTCCAATTGTGAGTTTTTATTTTGATTTTTTTTTTGAGCCACACCCAGCAGTGCTCAGGGATTACTCCTGGCTATTTGCTCAGAAATAGCTCCTGGCAGGTACGGGGGACCATATGGGACACCGGGATTCGAACCAACCACCTTAGGTCCTGGATCGACTGCTTGCAAGGCAAACACCGCTGTGTTATCTCTCCAGGCCCCGTGAGTTATTTTTTAAAAGCTGCTATAAAAATTAACATTTGTGGATGTCACAATATGGATCTTATTTATGGACAAATAACTGGAAGTGGAGTGAGAAATTAGAGTAAACCTATTTTTATATTTATCTTTATAAAATTGCAGTTTTTACTTCATTTTATGCTCCTGTCTGCTGTTAAAATGGACATTTCTGCTACCTATTTGTATCTTTGCTTTCATATTAGCTTTATAACATCTATTCATGTAGACTTTGAGCTGGTTTTTCCTGTGGAGGGAAAATTTTAAAGATGCCCACTTTATCTGAACTTGGGATGAACCTAAGAAATTGGGAGATGGGGGCATTGATGGTGGGAAGATTACACTGGTGAAGGGGGAGGTGTTCTTTTTTATGACTGAAACCCAACTACAAATATGTTTGTAGTTATAGTGCTTAAAGATATTATTTTTAAATATTATTGGTTTTTTTAAACTCCTGTAACCATGCTGGTAAGACACTATAATATAAGCATGTCTTGCTTTGCTCTATGATGCATGGTGATAAGGAGTTTGCACTACTAGTCTATAAAATGGCTAAGGTTTCAAGTACTTGCCTAGCCTAGATCTCCAGTCTCATCAACTGGTGTAAAGATCTCCCTGTTCTCCTGCCAGAGATTGTCCTGGTGTGCTTGATTAAGCAAGAACCTGTGACAATGCAGCAGTATATGAATTTAGATTCTTCCAATATCTTAAGCATTTGATGTTATCAGTCTAAATTTTAGAGCTCAGGGATATGTAGCGATTTCTCACTGTAGTTTTAATTCCCATGTGTCTGATGATTAATGGCATAGAACATCTTTTCACATGATTCTGGTCTTTTGTATTGTGAATGGCTATTCATATTGGGCATTATTCTGTGAAGATTCTTGTCCACATTTTAAAAAATTGATGTGCCTGGGAAAGATAGGGTGTTGTCTTTTCATGCAGTGGACCTGGGCTTGATCATCCAGCACCTAACATGGTCCCCTGAGTCCTGCCAAGAGTAATCCCTGAATGCAGGACCAGGAATAAGCCCTGAGCACCACTGACTGTGGTCAAAACAAAAAACTTTTTAACCAGGGGCCAGAGAGATGTTTAATAGGCAGGTGCTTGTCTTGCATATGGCTGACCCAGGTTCCATATCTGGTACCTCAAACACTATCAAGGATAATTCCTGAGCACAGAACTAGGAGTAAGCCCTGAGCACAACTGAGTGGCCAACATTTTTTTCTTCCTCTAGCTTTTTTTCTTTTTTTTTTGTTTTTTGTTTTTTTTTTTTTTGGGTCACACCCAGCAGTGCTCAGGGATAACTCCTGGCTCTACACTCAGAAATCGCTCCTGGCAGGCTCAAAGGACCATATGGAGTGCCGTGATTCAAACCACCATTCTTCTGCATGCAAAGCAAATGCCCTACCTCCATGCTATCTTTTCGGCCCCAGCTTTTTTCATTTTCTTTTTTTTTTTTTTGGTTTTTGGGCCACACCCGTTTGACGCTCAGGGGTTACTCCTGGCTATGAGCTCAGAAATCGCCCCTGGCTTGGGGGGATTATATGGGACGCCGGGGGATCGAACTGCTGTCTGTCCTACGCTAGTGCTTGCAAGGTAGAAACCTTACCTCTAGCGCCACCTTCTCGGCCCAGCTTTTTTCATTTTCATGTTTAAAAGGTACATTAATTAATAGAACTATTAAGTGCAATAAGCTAAAGAAAACAAAATGTTAGTCATATATATCATCTTGTTTATATATGTTTGCAAAACATATCAAAAATCTTTGAGTACTTCTAACATTTAACAACAAAAGTCAGTTTCTATGAATAACTATCACCTCAGGCTACCCAGTCTTTACAAATCAAACTTTCTTAGAGAAAAATTAATCAATTTTTATGTGTTTTAAAACTCCTCAAGCTACCAAGGCCAACCATACCAGATTTCTACCAATTGTTAAGATCCAAATGTTGGGGCCGGGCGATGGCGCTAAAGGTAAGGTGCCTGCCTTACTTGCGCTAGCCTAGGACGGACCGCGGTTCGATCCCCAGGCGTCCCATATGGTCCCCCAAGCCAGGAGCGACTTCTGAGCGCATAGCCAGGAGTAACCCCTGAGCGTCACCGGGTGTGGCCCAAAAACCAAAAAAAAAAAACCTAAAAACAAAACAAAACAAAAAAAAAAGATCCAAATGTTTATTTTAAATTAATACAACATAAATATTTTTTATAAAATTCTTTAAGATTCAGTCATTCTATCATTTGCTGGGTAGTTTTAATAGGTAGTTAAGATAGTAAAACTTTTTTTAAATAATAAAATATCACAAATGATATGGGTGAATGAGATTTTAAGATACTGTTCTAATGAACAGTATTCACTGAATGCCAAAAAAGAATCATCCTGATAAATGGAAGGGAAAAACTCCACTAAAGAAACCTAAAAGGTCCTCCAAGATCTTTCCTTTGTTGCGTCAGAAAAAGCAAATGCAGGTTCATTCCAGTGATGGTCCTGAAATCTTACCTCATTATATGAGATAATTTATAGTACTGTCTATATAATATATGACATACATTCTACATAATTTATGGACCTTATTTTTAGTCTTAAATATGACACTACTATAGTAATGTCATATAAAAATATGTATAAATAAGACACTATATACAAATATACATATAAATTATATAACAGATATGATATATTTCACATATCATATTAAAATATTAATAACCATATAATTTCATATAAAATATGTTAAGTATTATAAATATATCAATACTATATATTTATAATGTTAATATATTGTTTTGTATAATTATATGCACATATAAATATATATTTATATACTACATACAAATAAGACTCTAATATAATAACATACTATAATTTATATATATGTAAAGCATGCCCATCAGTGCCAAGAGTTTACAGTGGTCATGGAAACCCCTGGTAGCCAGTACATATATGAAAATCATTGGTCCCCAGGAATCTCTGTCCCTTTAGGGTTGGGTCAGGGGATGAGAAAAACAGGAAAGGCAGATATTAGAGGTGAAGTAAAGATCACAGCAGAATTACTTTCTTGGATATCTCACCCTGCCCTCCAGGTACTATTATTTCTTTCTGTTCACTTGAAGCCTGAGAAGGTGCTTTCTCCCTTTACCTTTATAAATAAATCTTTGCTTATTACCCTTACATTTTCCTCATAAAAACTTATCTTAGAGAGCATTAGGATTAAACTCACAGTCTGTGCATGTCCTGGTCCCCTTTTGGCACTTTCAAGTTTACATGAATTTCTTTTTCTTTTTTTAATTTTTTTTATTTAAACAACTTTATTACGTACATGATTGTGTTTGGGTTTCAGTCCTGTAAAGAACATCACCCATCACCAGTGCAACATTCCCATCACCAATGTCCCAAATCTCCCTCCTCCCCACCCAATCCCCGCCTGTACTCTAGACAGGCTTTCTATTTCCTTTGTACATTCTCATTATTAGGATAACTAATTAAACTCATCCCTGTTTGTGGTGAGCTTCATGAGGTGAGCTTTAAGAATCTATTATGCTGAATGAAATAAGTCAAAGAGAGAGAGAGAGAGAGAGAGAGAGAGAGAGAGAGAGAGAGAGAGAGAGAGAGAGAGAGAGAGAGAGAGAGAGAAAGATGCAGAATGGTCTCACTCATCTATGGGTTTTAAGAAAAATGAAAGACATTCTTGCAATAATAACTTTCAGACACAAAAGAGAAAAGAGATAAATTTCTTTTTAAAAATATCTGTATTTAAACACCTTGATTACAAATATGAATGTAGTTGGGTTTCAGTCATGTAAAGAACACCCCCCTTCACCGGTGCAACATTCCTACCACCAATGTCCCAAATCTCCCTCCTCCCCACCCCATTCCCACCTGTACTCTAGACAGGTTTTCCACTTTCCTCATTCATTCACATTGCTATGATAGTTCTCAGTGTAGTTATTTCTCTAACTGCACTCATCACTTTGTGGTGAGCTTCATGTCGTGATTTGGACCTTCCAGCCTTCTCTTTGTTTCAAGTTTACATGAATTTTTTAATCTAGTAAAATAATTTCCATTATCTCCTTCTGACCTGATTGACTATATGATCAAGAGTGGCCTCTATATGGCCCTTGAGCACTGCTTGAGAGGATGCTCAATTAAAAATAAAAAAATTTTTATTTGGGGGCCATACCTGGCAGTGTTCGGGGCTTATTCCTGACTGCACTGAGATATTACTCTTAGTGAGCCTAAGGGACTATATGGGGTGCTAAAGGTTAAACCTCGGGATGGGCAACGTGAAAGGCAAGCAATACTCTCTCTCCAGCCCCCATCAATTTAAAAAAAAAGTGAAATATAAAAAAGAAAAAAAATATTTCAAGTATTAAATAGGCATTTACTAGTCACTTAAATAATAAACCATCTAGAAAAACCAAGTAAGTTTTATATTAAGATTTTAATGACACAAGAGAATAATCCAAATTCTTAACTACCTTGAAGTATTCCCCTATAGCTACTGGACCACACCACTCTGGAGACTGATTCTTTTTGGTGCAAAGACTTTTCAGACCTTTACACAAAGGCCAGTTATGAAATTTCTTCCATTTTATTTGTAAAATATGGTCCATTTGTGGAGGAAAACAGGCAGATTTTTGTGAAATATCCTGGAAAGAAAGGACACAGCTTGTATTGCTGTGTTGATCAACACCTTTATCATTTTGCAGTTCTTCACTTAGTGTGAAAAGCAATGCCCAGTCTTGAGATTTCTAGAAAAGAATATGGAAAAGACTCCAAGATCCATTTTATTTCTTAAAGGAATCATCTTGAAATGCAAAGTTATGCTTTAAGAGTGGTACAAGTGGCAGTGACAGCGGGTCTCTGTGTTCATCCAATTCCCAGGTTCTTTAAAATATTGAGTAATTTTGAGTAGATATTAAGTAACAATCAGGCTCTCAGAAATAAAAGTTTATTGGAAAAAGAAGAGAAAGAAACTCCACAGCAGAGGAAGAACTTAATAAGACTAAGTATGGCTCATTTTCTGTGATTTTTATAGGAAAACTGGGTCAACATGTTATTTGTCATACAAAATCTCAGAGGATTCCGAATTGTTTCCCAGATATGTCACAATAGTTTAGAGTTGGTTTATATTGCTAATGTTAGGGTTGGTTTGTATTGCTAATGTTAACATCTTTCATTCCCCTTAGGCTGGTGGGAAGTGTTTAAAACCTTTTAAGACTATATATATATCCAGATATTGGCCCTTTGTGTCTTAGTATACTGTGAACCCAGGATGTGGGGCAAAATTTATGATCCTAAAGAAACTTTCCCAAACTCAGAATGAGCCCAAGAATTTGCAAGAATGTTTAAAATGTAGGATGGAAACAGCAGTTGGCAAAAAGAAACTGAGGCTTTCTCTTTCAAGAGCCATGGACTGGATCTCAGAGTGAATTTTGTCTTTTCTTCTTTATGACTATATCTACTTTTAGGTGAATTTAAATCAGCCTTATCAATATGTTCAGAACATGTAACCAATTTGGAACAGCACCAAAATTAGCCTTCCTAGCAACCTAGAGTGATTTTTCCAAATCAGTTACTGCAGTATAAACTACATGAAAACAGAAGAGATAAAATAAACAGTGGTGATGGCGGTAAAGGCAGCACTGAACTTGATAATGGACCGGGTGCCACATTCAGTATACCAGTCCCCAAATTCTTTGTCCCAAATCACCAGCCCCATCATTAAAATTAAAGGAAGCAGTTTTATTTTCCCTTGTTCGGTTTTTGCTTTTCCCTCAGCCGCAGCAATCTAGGAGCAACGTAAAGCCAACTTTTTATACCAAGACAGCAATATTTTTTATTGTTTGTTTAAATCAGTGTCACTTACAGGCCAATTGGTTTTTTTCCCCCCTGATCTGTTATGTTCTAAAGCACATGTTCTTCTCTTCATTTTCACCTACTTTTTCTGGTCTATGGGAACAGCAAAATATTCATATAACTCTTAAGCTATCAAGTGCAGAGACATGAGTGAAACAAAATCAGGGAGGCACTAACGGTTTCTGCATGCCTTCCTCCGCAGCTGAACGTTACTGGCAATCTCCCGGATGGAGCAATGCGTTAACGGACCTGCTCCCAGAACCACCCTCGAGACCCATAACGAAAACTGGTGTTGGGTCCAGTAGGGCCCCACAGTGTGGCTCAAAGTATCTTCCATTTGGGGCGCTTTGCTCAGCTCAGGTAATTCCTAGGGTAGTTAGCTGCCTCCTCTTTGCGATCCTTTACCTAGTGCTCACCCTGGGACTACAATGCCTTCTCCTTTCTTTCCACGCCAATCCAAGGCTCTGAGGCTTTCTAAGATTGGGGAGCTATTCAGAACTGGATTGGATCTGAGACCATAAAATTTGGGCGACTTCTGCTTTGGGTTTTGGATATTGGAGGGCCCTGAGGGGGAACATGAGCACATCAACGGAAAGTGAAGGAAGGGATAAGAAATATAAGCAATTATAAGAAAGCAATGTAAAAATTAAGTGTGGGCCTCACGGAGCTGGAATGGTGGGAAACCAGAACATATCTGTTTTTTAGATTTAATCCCGAAGAAGCAGACATCCAAATCTTCCCTTGAAGACAGGAGGTAAATGACTTGAGATGGTTTAGCGATAGGCCAGGGAAATCTCTGTTTAAAATGAAAATAAAAAAAAAAACTTTATGAAAGGGCTAAAGAGATGCAGTCCAGGGGGGTGGGATATGCATCTCACCAGAATTCAAGTCCCAGTACTGTATATATTTTCCCCCACCCTCACACACACAGAGTGCTGAGGAATGGTATCTATCAAAGGTTGAAGGCAGTCTGAAGAACTACCTCAGCTCCTTTGCCCCTAAGGGCCAGATCACCTTGAAAAGGGTGTCAGGAGTCCTCAGGGTAGCACACTTTTTGGGTAACTCAGTCTTGCTATGTTGCCTTTTGTTCCTCCAGCTAAGAACTATTTCTTGTGATGACCTCCCAAAGAGGCCATCAATCTCAATCACCCATTGGGAGAGCCCAGCTCAGATCGTGCCTCATCTAATGTGCTATATAACACAGACCCCCACAGAGGAGGCACTTTGATTTGCTTTTCACAAAGAAGAAATGGAATACTTTAGGAACACTTCTAAGGGTCCTATATGTTGAAGTTGAGGCTTGAATTCAATCGTCTATCTTACACAGTAACACTCCCCCTTCCCAAGGACACTCATTTCTGAGAGTAAATAAATAAATATTATTTATTCTCTTCAGGTACAGGCCCTAGTCTCTTTTTTCTTAAAATCCTTTGAGAGAAAGTTATGCTGGTCTATATTCTCAGGAATACTAATATCTTCTAAAGCTTCTTTAGGGGATCAGCTGGGACAGGTGGCACATAATTCTCCTGTTTCTGATGTTCTCCAGGAACTGGTTGCCTTTCTAAGAATTGAACGAAGTCTTTCAACCCCACACCCCAAACACAGCAAACAAAATATTTCTCAGGATTCAGCATTTTGTACTGGGAAGAGTCTAGAAACTGGGTTTAGTGTACAGCTGTTTTCAGTGCCTAGAAAACCCCTGGCCAGCAGGGATGGATATTTTGTGTTGGTTAGTGAAATATGGGACTAATGAAAATAGGGAGCTCTGTCTCTCTGAAGCATTTGATGCGACCTCTCTGGGCCTTCCTTTGGCCTCAATCTGAGGATTCATATCAGCCATTAGGGAGCAAGGGGAGCTTCTGAGGGGACCTGATATGGATAGTCTGTACTTGCCCTGGGCTCTCCTTCTGGATACTAGCTCAATTTCCAAATCAGCTGTTGGACACAGTTCTCAGTGTCTGCCTTCATGAAAATGACTTTGTTATATTTATCAGGGCTCTTCAGAGATAGGTTTAGACTCCCTTGCAATTGCCTCTTAGCAGGGCAGTCTCTCAAGCTCACAGAACAGAGCCCCTGAAAGGATGCATTCTTCAAGCCAAAACAGCCCCACCCCAGCTTGGGGCCAAGGGAGATGAATGGCTTTTAGAACAAGCATCTGGCATATCACAAAGGAGCCCACTTTCTGTGCTTCCCCCTATTCAGGTAGGTCACGTTTCCCAGTCACACAGGTGACATCCGCAGATATCCTATGCTTATGTACACTTGAGCAGGAAGTCCCTTCGTTTCCTTTTGTCAAAATTCTGCTTTTCCTATTGGCTTATAAATACTCCTTCCCCCTTGGTAATAGAGATAGTCATCTCACTGCAGTCGCTCCCAGAAGTTTTCTTCCATGCATTCCCATACTCTACTTTCTTCCCCACCAGAAGCCAACATGGCAAGGTCATGAACTTACCTGGGATCAGATATCACTGGCACCATCTATATTTATCCTATTCCAGAATCTAAAGACTTTGCTTCTGGGCTTCCCTGTAGAGTATCAATGCCCTTTCTTGGGAAGTCGAGGATAGATTCCTCGAGTGCCAGTTGATGAACCAGGCCTTTGAGGGCTCTGAATGCTACTCCATACTGGTAACTTAGACTTCCTAGTATCAGGGTAGAGGTAAAAACCAAGTACTGATCTCATCCAAGCAGTTGTCAGTGGTCAGAAAGACCCCAACATCAAATGATCAGAGAAAGGTCAAATTCTAGGACATAAACCTTACCCTAATTCAGATCACTATCAAACTCAATATTTCCCCTGTTATTGTCTCAACCACTTTGAGATTGTACTCATTCCCTGAGTGCACTGGTGGAAAAGTGATGGACACTGCCTCTTGCCTTCTGAGAAGTATTGGAGAGGATATCACTTAAAGTGAAGGACTGGAAGTGGTGGACAGGGAGGGGACTGGGATTGAGGGATGTGTGGATGAGAACCTCTGAGCTAAGGGAGAAAGGTTTTGCAGTCAGGGCAAAATTAGATGGGAAAGTTTGAAGTAAATTAATTGTTCGTTTTCTGGAAGTTAGGAGATTCCAAATTGGACAGCAGAAAAGAGAAACTGATAGTAGGAGTTGAGATGGAGAAGGGCATTGAAGCTTTCCCAATAGATTGTGGCAGGAAAGAGCAATGAAATAGGAAGGGGGGGGGGACCAGGTCCCATAAAATGGTGAGGAGTTGAGCTGACAGAATGGAGGGGGGGCAGGTGGAGGGGTAGAGTAACAGGCACTGTTTCTCCTGGGGGGGGGGGCTGCTTAAAAAGACAGAAAATAGAATCAATGGACTACAAAAAATCTTGGGAATCAAAGGGGATACAGAAGTCAAGACATTGTTCAAAGCTGCCAGGCACTGCCAATGATGAAACTTGACTTTGTTTCTTACAGACATTGCACAGGGAATGATGCAAAGTAAGTGCTGGAATGCTTGGCAATCTTGGAATTTCAGGCTACCCTAAAATGTGCTCCTCTTTGCTTTGTCTCACAACCCTGACTTCACAATCTACTTTACATCCTCACAAGACCTTTCATCTCGTCGCTGTTCCTAAAATTCCCCTCCCCACACCAAAACCACCCTGTTCCCATCAACTGACACTCCTTAGACTGGATCCAGAAAGGGCTAGAGATGGTCACCTTTGCAGATTCAGAATTTTTCTTTCTTTCTTTCTTTTTTTTTTTTTTCAGCAGCTTGGCCACACCGAGCTGGTACCTTGCACCAAGGAATCCAGGAGAGTGGCTTCTATTAGTTAAGGTCATGGCAGAGACACTGACACAGGGCGGCTACATGTGGGACACTTTGGGGGATGTTTGTCTTTGAAAACCTCAAAAACCAACAAGCAAGAGAAAAAGTCAAAAGACACATATTCATCCTATTGCTTCCTGAGAAAAGGATCCTCTCCACAGAAGCTAAATTCACTCTGAAAGGCTGAGGTCAGTAGTCACATTCTGATCTCCAAATACCATGTTACATAATAGCAAAGAAACATGAACCAATTATGTGTTAACTATTTTTTTTTTTTTTTTTTTTTTTTTGGTTTTTGGGCCACACCCGTTTGACGCTCAGGGGTTACTCCTGGCTATGTGCTCAGAAATCGCCCCTGGCTTGGGGGGACCATATGGGACGCCGGGGGATCGAACCGCGGTCCGTTCCTTGGTAGCGCTTGCAAGGCAGACACCTTATCTCCAGCGCCACCTTCCCGGCCCCATGTGTTAACTATTTTAATATTTGCTTTAAATTCAGTATATTGTTACAAAGTGGAAATAACAAAACCATTGACTATTTTACTGAGAACTAATGTTACATCCTTACGTCTTAGCTTTTAAAGAATTTTATATCCTATTTCTGATGAGTTCAGAGAATGGTCTTCAAAGAGTTGAACAAAGTTCTTTCTTTCCCTAAGCTCCTAGGAACTCCAACCCCAGGCCCCCAACACAGCAGACTAAACGTTTCATGAGATTGAATATAGTTTGGCTGAAAAGTACAGAAATAGTGGAGTAGGCCTGATTTTTCTATTTAAAACAACTCCTGGTGCAGTGTGAGAGTGTGTCCGCTCTACGGCCATGGTGGTTCCCAATATGTGAAGATTTGGCGATGGCGTTACAGTGGTTAGCATAGCTGTCTTCTAATATGTGAAGGTGCCCATAAGTGGTTGCAGGCATCTAATGAAAGAGGGAAGTGGGATGGTTCCCAGGGAAAAGTGATTTTTGTACATGGGAGGATTCGGTGGGAGCTTTTTATGAACTCCTGCCATAAATGCAGGCAGATATTGCCTTAAGACCGCCCATTCACTTTCTTTTTTTTAAATATAATTTTTATTTTGATCGTAGTGGTTTACATATTGTTGACAATAATATTACAGGTTCACATTTACATAAAATCAGGGGAGTTCCTATCACCGATTTGCCCTCCCTACACCTCCTTTTTCGTCCTATCTCCCATATCCTCCTCCCTCACCCCCGGGGCTGCAAAAAATTGTGGTCCTCTCTGTACCTAGCTTACTACTTAGTAGTCTTGGTCTTGGTGCCTCCCTTATTTCCCCCTCTAACTGGGAGGAAGGATTACATAGTTCAAGTTATGTGGTTTTATTTGAAGAAGAGAAAAGTAATAAACTGGGGTAAAAGTCTAATATGCCGAAAATGGGGGGAATCCTTCTAGAGGCTCTCATCGTCAGTTTGAGAGATGGAGAAAAAGGTGAAACACCCCAACAGTACGAAAAGAAGAGTCAAATATCCAGTGAGCACTCCAGTGATAACAATAGGCACCACAAAAAAAGCCATGGTCTTGAGTTAAAAAACATGGCAGAGCACCTAAAGAAAGAAAAGAAGAAAAAAAAAACACAATAGAAATATAAATGGGGACAACAACTTCAATAACCACACCAAAACAAAGAAATCAACAAAGAGTAGATAGGTAAATAAAATTAAAATAATAATAATAAATGAAGAAAAATATATAAAAGATAAAAATGTTTTGTGCTTTTTGCCTTTTTGTTCCCCTCCTGCACTGGCACAGTAAATATTTGTGTCATTTGAAAAGGAATTCACTTGGCCTTAGCACTATGGGGTTTCTCCACCCTTGGGGTATATTGTCACAGGATTAACTATAGACTCCGTTCAGGTTCATTTACTCTACCTGTGGTGCTTTCGTGGTGTTTGGAAAACTTCTGCTCCGTCCTGGGTGATGAAATAAGACCTCTGTATCTATAGATCTCCGTATCTGCACAGGTCCAGGAGTGGGACTTATGATGAAGTCTTTCTTTGTGGTTCTAGAAGTTCTGTTCCCTTAGTGTCATTTTAATCCATCTTCTGTGGTTGGTGGTCTTGGTCTTTGCACTGATCCTAAGATGGAACCTAGGATAGCATCTTTCATTGTGTTTCCAGAAGTCCCATTCCGTTGCGATTGTCTCTGCCGGACCTTTGGAACTGGGGATCATGGTTATTGTGCAGGTCATAGTTCAAACCCTAGACTAGGGCTTTTTTATTTTATTGGTCTCAAGATATATTCAGTCCAGTCATGGTTCTAGCAGCTAGTCATCTGTAAATCGCGATCTTGGCTTTTGGACTGACCAAAGGGTCACAAGTCTTCTGATTTTGTCTTATTGTTAGCTGGTAAGGTAGGATAACCTATTCTTAGGTCAAGTTGTTCCCATTTTCTTTGTTGTCAGGATATCATATTAGAGCTGGCACTTGTTGGTGGCCCAGTGGTATTAAGGATGTCCCAGATGGGATTTGTTTCCTGTAGCTGTTGTGAAGAACTGTGTTGATTCTATATCTGGGATCCAGAGTTCAAGGCTGGATAGATGGTGTCTAATCACCTGAGGTCTAAGTTGAAGACCCTTCACTTTTTTTTTTTTAAATATGGAACGCTTCACGAATTTGCATGTCATGCTTGCGCAGGGGCCATGCTAATCTTCTCTGTATCGTTCCAATTTCAGTATATGTGCTGCCGAAGCGAGCACCCTTCACTTTCTTAACTTCATGCTGGTACTTAAAATCTCCAGAAGTTTTTGTGGGCCCAGACGGTTGGCTTGTATGGCACTTGAGGGGAACTGCTCTGGCTTGGAAGCCAAGACTCCAACTCTACATTCGTCAGAGACCTGCTCATAGTCAAGAACAGGTGTGTTGTATTAATTAATTAACGATGGGGCTGGATGGTGGTGGATGCCATTCAGGCCATGTGGCTCTGCAACCCCCATGCAGCCGGCAGGTCCCAGGTTAGGCGAAGGGCGGAATCAGACTCACAAGCAGGCAGACCTCAGGAAGCATTATCTTTATTCATGCCCTATCCACCACATGTGTGTGGCCTACTCATAACCTTTCAAGCATACAGCCATTCTAGGCTTGCCCTGCGTCTTATCCTCTTTCAGCCATCTCCCTCAGTTTTTTTTTTTTTTAGGAACCATCAGCTTTATGAGGGAGATGGCTGAAAGAGGATAAGACGCAGGACAAGCCTAGAATGGCTGTATGCTTGAAAAGTTATGAGTAGGCCACACACATTTGGTGGATAGGGCATGAATAAAGATAATGCTTCCTGAGGTCTGCCTGCTTGTGAGTCTGATTCCGCCCTTCGCCTAACCTGGGACCCGCCGGCTGCATGGGGGTTGCAGAGCCACATGGCCTGAATGGAATCCACCACCATCCAGCCCCATCGTTAATTAATTAATACAACACAGGTGGACAGAAAGTTGAGTTGGCATCGATGTTGGTCAGAGGGAACTCTTCAGCCCAGTTCCTAGGAAGATTGACTTTTGTATCTGAGAGCATTAAGTGGAATCTTGTTATGAACTCCTCTTGCCATAAATTCAGGGCAGATATCACCTTAGGGCTTTCCCAAGACAGCCCCCAGTGGGTGCCTTTCACCATCTGCCTTCATTTCAGTACTTCCTAAATGTTTTCCATCAGTTTGAGAAAAGATTTTTGTGGGCCAGGATGGATGGCTTGTGTGGCATCTGATGAGGAACTATTCTTGCTCAGAGCTATAGGCCCCAACTCTAGAGAGACCTGGTCAAAATAGATACATAGAAATTGGCATTGGTATAAATGCCCACACCATCAGTGGTCCCTTCATCTAGGTGGTCAGTGAAAGGAAACCAAGGCAGGTGGCTTCTCCTCTTCCCTTTCTGTGACCTACTGACTCACCTCCTCCAGGATATTCTTTTGGTTTTGTGGTTGCATGGTGTTGGGCACATTCAGGCCTTGGATGAGGGAGGATTAGGTGGGTAGAATTAGAGGACCATAGAAACAGAGAAGGATAGGGTGGTCAGGTGGGTAGAATTAGAGGACCAAAGAAACAGAGAAGGATAGGGTGGTCATCTGGAGTTCAGGAGGGAACCTCAGAGGATTTGTGTGGAATTTTACAGGATATTTTTGGTCTTCTGACTTCTAAGAGTTAGAAAGGAGAGAGGTGGGGCCATCAATAGTAGCTGGCATGTGGAACTCACAATAGGGTTTAGTGGGAAGGAGAGTCTGAATAGGGATGGGAAAATTAAGTTCTTTAAAAGTGAGAGATGAAAAACTAAAGACTGAGGGAGGAAGCTGAGCCAGAGCAAAGGGCACTGAGTCTTCTGGAGGGATAGCAGAGGTGATGAGGCACAAAAAGGTAGGACATATTGGTCTCGTGGGCATGGTACAGAAAAGGCAAACAGGATGAGAAGCATGGTCCACTTTGTGACCATAATCTTGATGGCTTTTTCCTATCAGACATATTCATACCCACTCGGTTCTTCACTAACAAATGGAACTTGCTTGACTTCAAGAGGCTGCAAAAGGCAGAAAAGAGAAAAAGATAGACAGGAGTATAAGAGATTGGAGGGCTGTTAATAAGGAGGCTGAAGTCCTGAACTCTGGCCCCTCTTCCCATGGCCTCATATCCCTGACTTTACAGTCTGTTCCACACCCTCATCCCAAGGCTTTCCTTCACTGTTACTGTGGGTTCCCTCCCACACCTCCCACTGTTCCTTTCCTGTTACTGTGGGTCCCCTCCCAACACCAGGGCTACCAACAACCCTTCTTAGATGGGGCAGGAAAGGGGCTGAGGCAATCACCTCTTAAAAGTGAGGATGTCATAACTTAAATAGTAGTTTCTATTAATGAAGGCCCTGGCAAAGGAACTAAGAGTCCCTGGAGGGCACCTGGGGCTACTACTCTCCAAAAGCTTCAAAAAATCAAAGAACAACAAGGCCCACGTAGGCCCACAAACCTTTTTGCGGAAGCTCTTTCAAAGGCACAGTCTCTGGGAATCAGCATTTGGTCCTGAGCCTCAGCAGTTTCTGCCCAGTGGAGTCTGATCTCTGCCACTCCTTGGAATCTCACACAAGCTCAAGGGCTAGAGTTCTGTCCTCTCATCTCTCCCAGGGCCAACTAGGGGGGAGCACCCATTGTCTAGGCACTTCCCTAGACTGCTTCATGTCCAGAAAGAACAGGATCTGAGAAGTTCTTGTCTCTTCGCTTCAGTAGTTTCTCTGAGTGCTCTTTTTATTTTTATTTTTTTTAGGGTAGGAAACTGTGAAAGTAAGGGTCACCCACCAACAATCAGTCCAGGTTGTTGGAAAGGAGGGGAAAGGTCACCCTTGGGAGAGAGCTCAGGATGAAAAGGCAAAAACTCACCCTTTGGACTCTGCACCACCTCCACTTCCTGGTTCTGTTGTGCTGCTGAGATGAGAAACAGTTAGTATGCAAGCTGCAACGTTTCCTTCTCTCAGAAACTCAGTCATGAACCAAGACTAAGAGGGGCCTCTTGCCATGAGCAGAGAGGTGAATTCATCCTAGCATTTGATCCCATGATTCAATTTTTGGTTTGGGGGTGTTATTTTGGGGGAATTTTCGGTTTTCTAAGAACACCACCAGGATTTTGATGTTGACAATAGACCTGTTCTATTCAAAATAGACCTGTTTTCCTGTTCGGGAAAGCCTGGTGGGAAAGGCCTTGCCTTTCTTGTGTCTTTCTGGTTCCCAAGTCAGGAAAGGACCCTGATCCCACCTCTTCTCTCCTGATTAGCTGATGTGGAAGCAAGCTTGATATTGCCTCTCTCCCAACAATGGAGTTGTGCTGAGGGACTCCTGTCCTATGGACACCTCAGAGCTTCCAGCAAGGGAAGTTGAGTTCCCTTGGAATAGTGTATCATTGTGGTTGCTGGGGTTTTAGACTTGGGAAATTGCCACCCACCCCTCTGTCTTCACCGAATAAATTTCTGCCCTGCTCAGTCTGTCCTCCTAGAAGAAGAAGGTCCCCACATTCTCCTCAGAGATCAGAGAATTTGATCTAGATTCTGATCTAGAAATTACCAGCCATTAATTTAATTCAATTTCTGGCCCTGGCTACTTTTGCTTTCTTCCTGTATAATATCGACATCCATTTTCTTGCTACATAAAGCATTAAACGAAAGAGAGTTCAAGAACTGGCCCTGGCTCCTACTTTTTTGGCTTTTTTCTTGTACAAGGTCCACAGCCATTTGAATGCCACATAAAGCCTTAAAATAAGAGAGTTCCCAGCATCTCCAGAAATGAGGTTGTGGATTCTCCATTCAGCATTCTTGAGCCTAAGTACCACCATGTTTCTGTCTGTGTTGTCATCAAGATGAACAGGAATCATAGACTTATTTCATCATCCTAATCACAGGCTGCCTGAGTACACTGCTCTGGGTGCTTCCCAAAGCATGAAACACAGGGTTCCAAGGGGAGACAGGGATTCTCACACCTCTGATGCCCTTTCTCTAGGTCCCAGTGCTGTCCCTGCCATTTCACCATGCATCCTGTGATGTGCTCTATCCCCATGAAGGGGGGGGGGGGTCCTGTTGGTTCTTCTTAGAACCCAACTCTTTCCTGGGAGGTCTTGACTATCTGAATGAAGCCTTGACTTGTCTCTTGCCAAAGGATTCCTTATCTAAAATAGCCCCTGACCATTTTTGCAGATTTCACTCAGGAATATATGTGTTTTTACGCCTTTATTTCCTAGAAAATGCCCCCTCTGGCCAACATGAACCCAACATTGTGACATCAAGTTCTTCTGCACTTTGGTGTATGAAGCAGAATGCATCCATTTTATTTTTGGTTTCAGCTTACCTTTACCATTTTTTTCTAGTTTTTTTTTTGCACAAAACATTGTTTATTTTTTATATATTATTTTTTTATCTTCATTCATTATTTTTATTTACCTATCTATTTTTGGTCGATTTCTTTGTTTGGGTGTGGTTATTGAAGTTGTTGTCCCCAATTATACTTATTTTTTTTCTCTTCTTTTCTTTATGTGCTACGCCATGTTTCTTAAGACCATGGCAGGTTTTGTTTGTTTGTTTGTTTTTTGTGGTGATTATTGTTAATGTTGGAGTTCTCACTGGATATTTGACACTTCTTTTTGTACTGGTAGAGTGTTTCACCTTCTTTTTCTCCTTTGTCTCTCAAATCGATGATGAGAGCCTCTAGAAGGATTCCGCCCATTTTCGGCGTATTAGAATTTTACCCCAGTTTTTTCTCTACTTCAAACAAAACCATGTAACTTGAACTAGCTAGTCCTGCCTCACAGTTAGAGGGGGAAATAAGGGAGGCACCAAGACCAAACAGGTGCAAGACTACCAAGTACCAGGCCAGGTACAGAGGGGACCACATATTCTAGCAGCCCTGGGGGTGAGAGAAGAGGATATGGGAAGTGGGACAAAAACGGAGGTATAGGGAGGACAAATTGGTGACAGGAATCCCCCCTGATTTTATGTAAATATGTACCTAAAATATTATTGTCAACAACATGTAAGCCACTATGATCAAAATAAAAATTATATTAAAAGAAAAGAACCCGGTTATTTGGGTGTTGCTGAAACAGCTGGAACTTGGGAAGTTTAAATGCATTCAACTCAGGAGTTCTAGTATTTTGTGATGTCAGGGACTGAATATGGCAGTATATCTGCTTAAAGGTAAAGAAAATGCCAAGAATAGTTAAAATAGTATACATTTTTTTAAAAAATAGTATAGATTTGGGGCTGGAGAGATAGCATGAAGGTAAGATGTTTGCCTTTCATGCAGGAGGTCATCGGTTCAAATCCCAGCGTCCCATATGGTCCCCCGTGCCTGCCAGGAGCAATTTCTGAGCCTGGAGCCAGGAATAACCCCTGAGCACTGCCGGGTGTGACCCAAAAACCAAAAAAAAAAAAAAAAAAAAAAAGTATAGATTTTACATCATATATAGATAGGTGACATTAAAGATCTTTACAGGTCATAATGTTATATGGGAAATAATTTTAATGTTCTGTAAACAGGCCAAAAATACAAATTTATAATTTATAGTTTAAATCAGATAATTTTCTTTCAAAATCTCCACATATTCTCATGATGTTTTCCAAAGTAGATCCTGAGTTTGATTCGATGCTTCAATATATCCTGGAGGAGATCTATAGGATCCTGATTATAATTGAGCAGCAGCTTCTTCAAGTTCTCTATTGATATTTTTTTCCAAGTCTTGCTGCATCTGGAACAAGAAAGTCTCCATGCTGCCATCTCGAGGCCGTGGGTTGGCAGAAGGAAACAGGATGTTTTCTCTTGGAGCCAGATTTCTGGGCAGCCTTGCACTGTTAGTGAGATTTCCCATACAAGGAGTCTCCAGAACTGGCCTGCCAGTCAGGGTACTCAGCACTGTTCTGCTTTGCTGTTTCTCCACCAGAAGTTTAGTGCTGATGATCTCTGCAAGCCTCTCATAATCTCTGTGAAGATTTTTTAGCTTAGTTGCCAAAGATTTTCTAACTTTCATTTCTTCTAGGAAGAGTTGCTTATATTTTTCCAATTCTATTTTATTATACTCCTGAGATTTCATTCTGATGAGTTCATGTTCCAAATTTTTAATTCGTCGTTTCTATTTTCTAATTCCGTTTTATTCACATCTTCCTGAGAAGTTTTCATTTTCAGTTCAGATTCCAGCTCTTTAATTCTGAGTCCCATTTCCCTTCTCAATGAAGTATTATTATTCTCTTAACTGGTTTAAGTTCTCTTGGCATGCTGCTTGTACCTGTAAAAATAGATCGACTTCTTTTAATTTTTCTACTCTATCCTGTCTTGCTCTTTCTTCGATCTCTTGTTTATACTGTTCTACTTGACCGAGTTCTACCATATTTAGTTCTATATGACTTTTGAGGCTGACTACTTCTTGTTCCAACTGCTTTTTATTCTTTTATAGCTCTGCATATTTCTTTTTCATCTCTTTCATAGACAATAACTTCTGCTGAAGAACTTTATTTTGTGCATCCAGATGTTGACATTTTGAAGCTGCACGTTCCAGTTTTACAGTAAGATCATCAATCTCGGAATTCATTTTCTTATGAGTCATTTCTAGCTCCTGTTGTTTGGAAAGTTGATTAGTTAAAAGGCCTTCTTGTAATATTTTGACAGTATGTTCTTTAGAAAGTCTTCTATGAGTTTCATTTTGTTCTTCTATGACCTGGCTCAAACTATTTCTCACGGTCCTTAATTCCATGTCTCGTGTCTGTAGATTGAGCTCAAGTTGCTCTTCCACTTCAACTTCTTTATTGCATTGTTCTTCTGTTTCCCTTAACTGCTCTCTAATTTTTTCCAGTAACATCTCAGCATTTCATCTTTTCATCTTGCTTCAAGGAAAATCTGATCCAATTCCACATTTTGATGTTCTAGCTGTGAGTTTGTTTCTTTTGCTTCTGATAGCTCCTTTTGTAGTCCACTAATCTTATTTATCATTTTTTTATTTTTTTCTCAGAATCCCATGATTCTACATCTTCCTCTTCTCTTTTTTTAATTATTATTTTAATTATGACAACAAAGATGCAAAGAAAGAGGACAGGGTAAAGTTACAGTGGAAGCCCAATCACCCATAAACAGAATTCTCGGTAGTCCCATCGATGATATCCCAGCCTTGAAGTTTCAGCCAAAGAACATTAAGAAAAACAAAACTGAACCCATGTACAATACAATTACTTTGTCCCTCAAATCCCCAGTTGTAGTACATACTATTTCTTAGCAGCACACAATATAATCTAAAGACATTAGACTTATGTAACTCCTTAAACATTGAGGGCAAAGTACATTTATCTAGTTCCATGCACATGCTTAGTAGTTTAAATTAACCTCAAAAGTTTTAGTGGGTTGTTTTTCTTAAGGATTGGAGTCAAGGGAACATAGTAAAAAACGGTGTTAAAGTGGCATTTGTTTGCATAGGCCTACCAAAATATAAGGGACATGGAAAGAAAAATTATGGTCTAAATACAAGGGGACCCTACCCCTGAAGTTTCCTGGCACAGGACTGACTCTAGGCTCCAGGCAAACTAGTTTGTCCAATTCAAGTCATCGTCTGTAGTGGCAATACACCTCCATTCCTCACATAGTCTCTGTTGTTGGTGTCATGCTTCTGTATTAAAGATCCTGGAGTCTGCGTATCCCATATTGCAGTCAGGATGGTGCAGAGCATCCTCTCGTTTCACCTCCCACTTAAGGGGCACTAGAGAGAACCATGTCCTGTAGAGCAGGTCATTGTTGTTGTCAAGTCTTCTCTGTGTAAATGGAAGTCTCTTTAGGAGGTCGATGTCAGACCCTTGGTAGTGTCTTTCCTGGTAGAGAACTGCTTCCAGCTGTTGCTATAAAAGACCTTGGATGTTTCGTAGATAGCTTGCCTGGTTCCGGCGTGAATGGAGGATGCCCATTCTTCTGAGGCCTGTGCCAGGTCATTATATCAATGTTCAGGGTGTAAGGTACATTGTACTGAGATTTATTAGATAAGAACTTATCTGTATGTATAGTGTTTTCCCATTTTAATGTGTCTGTGCAAACAAGGATCAATGCCACGAAGCGTTATTGGTGCATTTGGAGGCAATAGGAACAAGACCAGCAATTTCCATGACATAGTTCAATCATAGGCATCAAACTGAGGGACAGTTCCACCAACAATCCTTACTGAACAGCTTACAAAGAAAAGACAAGATGAAAAGTGGATAGAAACATCATGGTAGAAGAATATTTAGAGAGTTACAGCAGTTAAAGAAAATACCCATAAAATATTCAAAAGATATATGTGTTCAATTTGTGTCCTTCTAAATAGTTTTGGGATTTGTTAGATCTACTGTATGTCTTTGGTCAGAGATTAGAACTGTGTGTTACTGAAGTTAAGGGTAAATCTGGGGTACTGATGGTTGGGAGGAGTACATAGCGCCCCCGCGCGATTTGCAAAATGTAGACTGGTATGAAATTGCCAGTGACAGCCTGAGTATAGCTGAGCAGCTATCTGCCACCCCCCAGATCAAACTCCACCCTCTAAGCCAACCTCTGGAGCCTGCCTGGGAGTGGGGAAAACCCAGGGTGCCCCATCAGCTCCTCCCAGGAACCCACCTGGAGATCCGGAGGAAAGGGGGAGAGGGGTGTCGGGTAACCCAGGTCTGGGCCCCCCTACCCTAGGCCGGGCCAAGAGGCGCCTGGCACATGCGGAGGTCTGCCAGTTGCCCGCCCGTGCCAGCTAAAAATCCTGTTCCAGGAAGGGAGGGAGACCCTCCCAAGCCCAAAGGACAGGGATTTAAGCCCCACCCTAGGCCACTCTCCGGACCCTGCCTGGGAGTGGGGAAAACCCAGGGTGCCCCATCAGCTCCTCCCAGGAACCCACCTGGAGATCCGGAGGAAAGTGGGAGAGGGGGGTCGGGTGACCCAGGTCCGGGCCCCCCCTACCCTAGGCCAGGCCAAGAGGCCCCTGGCACATGCGGAGGTCTGCCAGTTGCCCGCCCGTGCCAGCTATTCCTCTTCTCTTAATACCAGTTCTGACAGCATATCACTTCTTGTTTTGTGAGCTTCATCAACACATGGCAAATTGTCATTTTTTGTTTGCACTTGTGACACATTTTCAATAGTATCAATATTATTTTTTTTCCTTTTCAACTGCTGGCCTTATAAATCTTTCATCTGGAAGATCAAGGGTTGATAAAGATTTCAAAGGCTTCTGAATAGGTTCGGGTGATAGTAAGACAGGATGAGAAGTGCCTTGGTCTTTGACTGAAGACTTGGGAAATGTTTCAACCACATCTTTATTTTCAGAATCAGATTTATCATCTCAACTAAGACTATTTTCTGGTCTCACAATGCCACCTTTTGCTTTGTTTTTCTGAGAGTGCTCAGAAGCAGCCATTAGCTTTGTTAATTTTGTTAGGTTTGGTTTCAGGACAGTCTGCCTAAAGATTCTTCTTCAGAATTCTTATCCATCCTTGCGACTCAAGTCCATGGATTAGAGTTCCTGCAGAGAGCCTTCTTAAACTTCTTCCTCAGGCTGGGTGAGCTGAAGGGCCTGAGGATGGGCAGCGACAGTATTGGGGAGACCTCCAGTCCTCTCTGCGGCTGCCCTCTGGCCCGACCCAGGCCTCGAAGCAGTTGCACACCTCTTGCTCTACCGCCACCTCTTTGGCCAGTGACGTTGCCTCTTCCAATTCGGACCCCAACAGCCCTAACAGTCGGGGCCCTAACAGTGCAATACTGCCTGGCCCGAGGCCACCTTTATCATTTTTAATTACTGTTGCTAAGTCTATTAAAATGACCAAACCAGTTTTAGTATTTCCAAATTTAAAGAAGAAGATAAGTGTAACTTAGTGTCTTTTTGGGGGGAGGGCACACTCGCTGATACTCATGGGTTACTCCTGGCTAGGAGGACCATATGGGACACTGGGGGGTCAAATTGCAGTCCGTCCTAGGTCCGCCTTACTGCTTGCGCCATCACTCCAGCCCCAAGCTTGTGTCTTAACCAACTTGCTGCTGCTTGTATTCTCCTCAATTCAGTACACTTAAACTCAGACTTTCAGGTCACACTATATACAGATATACACACCTAATTTTTTGTTTTATTTTGGTCGCACCTGGTTTTATCCAAGACTTAGCCAGCTTTGTGCTGAAAGATCATTCCTGGCAGTGCTCAGAGGATCATCTGGGATGCTGGGATCTCATCTGTGTCATCTGGGTGCAAGGCAAATGTCCTATATGTTGCACTATTGGTTGGCCCCTCATGCACAGTCCCTTTAGCAAATCTAGACAACAGCTTCAGTTCAAAAAATTAAAACTTCCAGTCATAGTACATCCAGTAGGTTTCTTACCTTGCATGCAACTTATCTGGGTTCAATTCCATCTGGTCCCTGAGCACTACCAGGAAAATTCCAGAGTACCAAGCCAGTGATGGGTATGGGGGTCCCCACCCACACACACACACGAGCAAAAATAAATCCTTCATTTCCTTTTTTTTGTTTTGTTTTGTTTTGTTTTTGAGCCACACCCGGCGTTGCTCAGGGGTTAATCCTGGCTGTCTGCTCAGAAATAGCTCCTGGCAGGCACGGGGGACCATATGGGACACTGGGATTCGAACCAACCACCTTTGGTCCTGGATGGGCTGCTTGCAAGGCAAACACCGCTGTGCTATCTCTCCGGGCCCCTTCATTCTCTTCTTAGTTCTCATGTTTCATATTTGAAAACTAGTGATGTCTGGTCCATCCTCTCCTCCAGTAGTTCTGGGATGTATCGTGTTGAAGGCTATGTACAGTGTGTCTGAGGGTCAGATATAGCTGGAATCATATTCAGTCCTTTCACATACTCTGTTTTATATCACTTTGACTATCTTCTTAGTCCTACTGAGACAAAATAAACCCCAACAGAGGTTAATGAGAGAATTTACCATATATATTTCTAATTTTCAGCAATAATTAACATGTTGCAGGGAGGTAATACTGTTGAGTCACTGATTGGGGCTTGCTCTCTTCAGTATTTAGAATACAACCATGTGGTATAACAGAACAAGGGGCACTTTCATATGAATAAGCTATTTGAGCTATTTCCTGACCCTAACATGTTTTGCTAAATTTTATTTGGTCTTGGGGCCACAGCCAGCAATACTTAAGACTTATTTCAAGTTCTGTACTCAGGAATTATTCCTGACAGTGCTTGGATTACTGCTGATCAAACCCATGTCACTTGCATGCATGGTAAGCACCTTATCTGCTATGCTATCAATCCTTTCAACCAATAGTTTATACTGTAGATAGTTAAACTGATCTTGCCTTTGTCAATTTGTCTGACATGGTTTTTCTCATCTAAGCTGATATTTTAGAAAAGTAGTGATTTAACCCTCCCTGCACCTTAAAACTGACCATATAGAAATGATTCAAATAAAAAAATGGGGGTATGCATCTTGGACAACACAAAGTCCAATCTCTGAATTTATGGCCTCAAAGTGAAGGCAAGCAATTAGTAGTACATGTTTTGTCCTATTTTAAATGAGCTTTAGGGTAATAGTTACCTTTTTTTTTATAAGCTTAACAAACACATTTCTTTCCCCAAATACAAGCGCCTAGTAACACTAAGCCATACCACCAATGAGGGCATCAGGGATTCAACACTGTTTTCTTGTGGAGAGACAAGAGATTATTCTGGGTATTGATCTATTAAAATTGTTTGGACAGATCACCTGGTGTAGTGATGAGGGGCTGGCAGCTTCTGCCCTTCTTGCTTCCCACAAGTGGTGTTAGATGGGGCACAGGCTCCCAAAGAGGCTGATGCAGAGGGATAAGACATCTGAAGCTCCAGTACATCTCTACCTTTTATAGAATGAAGTAATTCTGGCCAGCATAGAAAGACATGTTCTTATGTGGTGGGACTTGGCATTAGTAAAGTCACAAGAGGAAGCTTTGTTGGAAGTATGAGCCTGGATGCAAAATCACTGGACCTTTTCTTGTGTCTTGAGTTGAGTCTTCCTGAGTCTCATTAAGCAAGGGTGGATACTATTTAGCATGGATCTTTAGCATGGCTTGCTGCTGCTTGCCCTCCTCTCGCCTATTACAGTTACCTCTAAATTTAATCAATCTTGTCCCTGCATAAATGATAGAGAGTGGAATTTTTATTTTCAAAACTTTCTTCTCCAGAGTAAAATAGATGACACATTAATGCCTTGGTTATTTCTGAAAAGTTTTTTCCAGGAGGCAATTGTTCATTTTTAGAATATGTCTAGTGTCAGAGGGCTTTTGTCTGCCAGAGACTGAGGAAGCAAAACTCTAACAAGAAGATTTTAAGACATAGGACAGGGCAGGGTAGAGAGGCCAGGGGCCTTATGACAAACCCCTGGGGGATGAAGAGAGAGGGAGAGAAAAAGAAAGAGGGAGAGAGCTGAGTATGGAACCAGGGTAATGTCAGATAGAGGGTCAGGTAACGGGGAGGCAAAAGGATCTAAAATCTGTTGGAAACAGCAGCAAATGGCAGCAGAGTAGAAGAAATTCATCAGTCAACAGCTGGTGAATTCAAGCTCCAGTAACCCACACACCTGCACTTGAGGTGGGTGCTTTTATACCCCCAACCCCCATAACTACACCCCTTCTGCCAGCCAATGACAGTTAGCCAGGAGTGCAGACCCCTTTTGCTGGGGTGTTAAAGTAATGTACCATAAGAATCTAGGATATCTTGTTCTCATTGTTCCTTATTCTTTACTTGATCTAGGGTGCAAAGTTTTCATTAGAAATCATTCATTGTCACTATGTACCATAAATAATTCTGTGAAAGATTTGAATCCATTTTGGTCACAATAAAAATTTATTTAAAAAAAAAAGAAAGAAATGGGAGTTTCCCAATAGTGCATTCCCTCCACTTAGCTTTTCTGGTATGCCACCTTAAGATTTTGCCCTTTATTAGCCACCAAGCAGGAATTCTTTATTCTAGCCCCAACTGAGGGCTTGTTTAAGGAAGGAATAACTCTGAGTGCTCTTTTCTGAAGATAGACTTGTTCCAGAATCCAGGGCCGCCAGCCTACCAGAGTTCTAGCAGGCAAGACTCTGACAAGATGTTTCTTTAAGCATATTTTAATAAACAGGGAGGGTAGAGAGGCTTGGGGTTTTATGACAAAGCCCTAAGCAGAGAAGAGGAGAGAGCTGGGTTTGGAACAAGGGAAAGGTCAAATAGAGAGCCAGATAAGAGGAACAAGCAAGTAGAGCAAAAGGATAAAACCATTTAGGAAAATACAGCCAAATTCTATATAAAATCCAGTAGCAAGACCAGCCAGTAGAAGCAGCAGTTTCCCAGTCCACAGCTCCCCAACTGAGTCTCCAAGCCTCCTCCAGGTGGGGGGTTTTATGCCCCCAACCAACTGCCAACCAAAGACAGTTAATTAAGATCCTTCTTAAAGGTCAGATACCCCATTTATGGTGCTACTGAAGTGTTGGCTGAGGTATCACAGTAATGTAGGGTGTGGGCGACCGTGCACCCACGTATTCAATGGAACTCTGGATGAATTTTCCACCGCCTGCCTGATAGCCACAAAGTTTGCATAGCCCCGAGCCAACAAGAAACTCTGCAAATAAATTTAGCTCAGCACACAGAATCTGGCTTAACCAGATTCCTTAACCTTTCCATGGAACCTGTTTTTGTGCCTACTCTCAAGCATATAGTTATAGATATGTTTTTGTAAAGTTTAAATTGTGATCCTTATTGCTTGCACAAAAGATAGATCTAAATGGAAAATAGGCTAAACAAAAAATTGTATTTGCGTAAATATCAATTAGCTATTTAAGAATTTGCTTCCCCTCCCCTCATCCTGCCAGGTTCCTCCTTATCCTTCCCACCATCAAAATGTGTATGTGCAGCATGCGCACTAAACCAAAAAAGGGATTTATGCTCCCATTGGTTAAAATTGTTGTACTTGTACAAATCTGATTGGTTTATGTTTCAATCCTATGTTACTACTCCTCCCACTGGAGCAGGGCATAAAAACCCTGCTCTCCCCTCAATAAAGTCTCTCAACTGGCACACACGTCACCCTGAGCCTTTTACTAACTTCTACAACTTAATTTTCTAGGTGTTCACAAAAGAGCTTAACACTTGCGAATTATTTGTAGTTGCCTTCTGCCTTCTGTCCTGGTTGAGAGAAAGCTGCTGGCCGGAATTCTCTCCCAGTAAAGGGCAGGAGCAGTGGCAATTGCAGGTGGCGCCCCACGTGAGTGTTTCGGTCCTGCGTGTTCATCGGTCGGTGGAGGCGGCGAGTCCAGGAGCTTACGCATCAGACGTCGGTAAGCCCCATCCGGGTGACGCAGCGTAGTAGTTAGCCTTCCTTGTGTGCACACTTTCATTTTATGCCGACCTTATCGTCCCACAATTGGCCTTTTGGACTCCTGTGCCTTTTTTTTACTATGGGTAACTCCTTAAGCACAGAAGCCAAATTCATTGCTGATATTCAGTCTGAGTTAAAAGCCAGACGCGTAGAAGTCTCCAAACAAAATCTCTATAAATTTTTTTGCCCTCGTTCATGACGTTTGCCCTTGGTTTGTTTTAACCGCACCTCGCATATAAACAGCTTACCTGCATGGCAACCTTTCCCTCCCTTAGGGAACGGCTACACAGGCTTTCCCCTGCTTGTTTGGCTCAAACCAATGCTGCTGCCCTCCAGGCTTGAAGAGCCACGCCTAAAAGTGCACAAGCCACCATTCTGCTGGCTCAAACAGTGCAAGGCCCCCAGGAGACCTACAATAAATTCATTAGCAGACTCCTGGAAACGGTAGAAAGGATTATGGGCTCTGCAGATTATAATAATCCCCTTTCAAGCAGCTTGCTTATGAAAATGCTAATGAAACCTGCAAAAATATTTTAAGAAACAACCTCCAGGGCCGGGCGGTGGCGCTAAAGGTAAGGTGCCTGCCTTGTCTTCGCTAGCCTTGGACGGACCGCGGTTCGATCCCCCGGTGTCCCATATGGTCCCCCAAGCCAGGAGCAACTTCTGAGCACATAGCCAGGAGTAACCCCTGAGCATTACCGGGTGTGGCCCAAAAATCAAAAAAAAAAAAAAAAAAAAAAAGAAAAAAAAAGAAACAACCTCCAAAGAAAAACCTTAAGGGGCTGGAGAGATAGCCTGGAGGCCACCTCCTGGTCTTAAAAGTTCTTGTTTTAAATATCAAAACCTCAGATCAGCACAAACATAAAGATGAAGTCCTGGCCTACTCTAGGAAAAAGCCACATACCCCCAACTCACTCAAAGTCTAATTTTCTTTAAGATCCTAATAAACTAGCCAACACCCACCCCATTCCTTAAGGTATATAATAAGCCCTTTAATCTATGCAGAGGTAGTGTTTGTGGCACAAAGTGGCAGGGGTAGAATTTTGTTGCGTCCCATAAAATGCCTCAAATGTAAAGTTTGTGAATTAAATTATGTGGCATAAGTGTGCCTTTTCTAAAAGCATTTGTGTAATTAAGTTTTGTGCATTGGGTGTTGTGAAGTAATTATTAAAACATTGGAAATTGGATTCTTCCGCGCCCCACGCGAACTAGTGGAGGAAGCGTGAGTGGGGTTCCCGCTGGCGCGGGAGGGGGGGGGCTGGAGGGACGGTTTTCTTTTGCCAACGAGGGGCCCCTCTAAGCGCCCCGACATCCAGAGTCGCCTTCACTCCGCGCGGGGCTCCCCAGGGGTGTTTCGGGGTGGCGGCCTTTTTCTCCGGGGACGAAGGGATCGCGCGGACCGTCTGCTGGCGCTGCGTTGATTCCGTTGACTTCAGCGGGATCGTCGTCGTCGGACGGAGGGTTTTCTGCAAAGGGCCTTGTTGCTTCTCTTGGTGAATAATCCAGGTTGGAGAAGATGGGGCCACACTGTCTGAACCCCGGTGCCCAGGTAGAGGATGTGGTGACCTTCTGCGATGTAGCTGTGAGCTTCTCCCAGGAGGAGTGGCTATACCTGGATGCCTCTCAGAGGAAGCTCTACAGAGATGTGATGCTGGAGATCTACCAGCACCTGCAGGCTATAGGGAAGCAGCAAATCCCGGTTGGATGGGGGTATTCCTGTGTTATGGAACACAGTCGGAAGGGCACTATCCTGCCTGCACCCTGGTGGAAATGAGGACTCATGGGGCATCTGTTCTGGAGGAGGCCAGAATGAAGTGAGCATTCTCGCTGAGAATCCCCAGTCAGCTGGGCACAGCAACCCTAAGTCTAATCTGTCCAGTTCCTGTACAAGGATGACCACACTTGGGCCATCCTGCCCTGAGCAAACAGTGTTTGCTGGAATTCCCTCACAGCGAAAGTCGAACAAGCTCATTCCCTGCGGAGTGGAGGCCCCAGAGTGTAAGCATTGTGGGGGGGCCTCCCCATGTGCTTGGCATTGTGATTTACCATCAAATACCCTCAGTGCACAGAATCCCTCTGAAGGTCAGCAAGATAGACATGGTCTTTGTCAACTGTCACACCCAAGTGACCCTAAGGAGGTCTGTATGCAAAAGAAATGTCAGACACTTCCAGCAGGTGGAAAAGCCTCTCACCTCTCAGTCCTTACTACACCCATGAAAATTCACATAGGAGAAAAACCTTATACATGTCAGGAGTGTGGGAAGGTCTTTACTCGCTCCTCATCCCTTTCTAGGCACAGGATAGTTCATATAGGAGAGAAACCTTATATATGCGAGTATTGTGGGAGGGCCTTCAATCAAAGCAGACAGCTTTCTAGGCACATATATATTCATACAGGAGAGAAACATAAATGTCAAAAGTGTGAGAAGGCTTTCTCTTCATATTCAAACCTTAGGATACACATGAGTATTCATACTGGAGAGAAGCCTTATTCATGTCAGGTTTGTGGGAAGGCCTTCGCTCAATACTCTGGCCTTTATTCACACAAGAAAATTCATTCAGGAGAGAAGCCTTATACATGTCAGGAGTGCGGGAAAGCCTTCGCTCGATCCTCAAGACTTTTAAGACACAGGATAATTCACACAGGAGAGAAGCCTTATATGTGTCAGGAGTGCGGAAAAGCCTTCACTCAATCCTCAAGCCTTTTATCACACAAGAAAATTCATTCAGGAGAGAAACCTTATACGTGTCAAGAGTGTGGGAAAGCTTTCGCTCGATCCTCAAGACTTCTATCACACAAGATAATTCATACAAGAGAGAAACTTTATACCTGTCAGGAATGCGGGAAAGCCTTCACTCAAACCTCAAGTCTTTTAACACACCAGAAAATTCATACAGGAGGGAAACCGTACCCGTGTCAAGAGTGTGGGAAAGCCTTCACTAAATCCTCAAGACTTTTATCACACAAGATAATTCATACAGGAGAGAAACCTTATACATGTCTGGAGTGTGGGAAAGCCTTTGCTCAATCCTCAGGCCTTTTAAGACACAAGAAAACTCATACAGGAGAGAAACCTTATATGTGTCAAGAGTGCGGGAAGGCCTTCACTCAACCTTCAATCCTTTTATTACACAAATATGTTCATACAGGAGAGAAACCTTATACATGTCAAGAGTGTGGAAAGGCCTTTGCTCAACCCTCAAACCTTTTAACACACAAGAAAATTCATTCAAGAGAGAAACCTCATACATGTCAGGACTGTGGAAAGGCTTTTGTTTATTCTTCAAACCTTTATAATCATAAGAAAATTCATTCTATTGAGACACACAGTGTATAAAGACTATGGGAAGGCTCTGATTACTTTACAAGCCACTATAGTATGAAAATTATATCAGTAGTGTCTGCATGATCAGCCAACATGCTGACAATGTTTTTACATACTACTGGTGTGGGTACAATCACTTGCATCTTGTACGAACACTTTAGCATGCCAAGTGCACATCCAGGAATCATCTTTGAGAACCACAAGGTGTGAGCCCACCTGATAATAAATATGTTAAACAAGAGATAATTCAGACATGGGATGTGAGAAGGCATTGATTACTTTTGAGTGTGCATATTTGGGGGCAGAGCAATAGCATAGCACGTCGGGCATTTACCTTGTCTACCAAAATGAATTTTCAGCGCAGAGTCAGGTATAACCTAAGTGCTGTCAGGTGTGTCCTCAAACAGAAAAAAATGCATATTATGGATAAACCTTCATTTGTGTTTGGCTTTTTGTTTGTTTTTGGCCCATGCCAACAGCACTTGGGTTACTCCTGGAGACCATATGGGATGCTCAGGAACAAATCACAGTAAGCCATGTATAGTGCAAACACATAAACGCTGTGCTATGTGTTTCACAAGCATGGAAAGTTTCACTTAGTCCTCAACTCTTTTCCAGCACAGGAATACTCATACAGGAGAGATATCTTATGTCAGGAGTGTGAGAACACATAGGTCAATCATTCTGCAATAAAACTTTCTGTGGGAACGTCTTCAGTTCCCCTGGAAACTACTAGACATCATAATTCTATATATTTGTAAGAACAAAGGAAGATACTGAATGACGATTAGCCATTATCATATGAAGGAAAATTTATATTTAATTGAACTATACATATAGAATGTGGGAACAAAGTTCCATTCTTAAGCTTGATTACATAAATACTGATGGGGTAAGAGGTAGATTTAGTTAGTTGGACTTTGATGTGCAGCATTGCATACAGCCCCATATGCACCACCAGTAGTGATTCTGAGTGCAGTGTCAAGAGTGACTTTTGAGCAATGCCAGGTGTGGACAGAACCAATATACAGAGAAAATTTGTCAGCATGTAAGGAATGTGGGGAGGTCTTTTCCCAGACCATTAGAGTCTGTATAGTCAGTGTTTGGAAAAGGAGAAACTCAGAACTTGCTCAGCACTCTGATCACAGTAAGGTCTTGAAACCTTAGAGATGTAATGGGTGGGTACGTTTTCACTGCATCCCCAGACCAAATTGTTATCACAAATTAATATTCTCACATGCAATTGCCTGCTATCACTTTAAGGTCACAGTAATCTCCCTGAATCAGGGCTGCAGCCATAGCACAGTGGTAGGGACTTGCACGAGGCAGATACAGGACAGACCTGTTCTGATCCCTTGTGTCCCATATGGTCCCCCTAGCCAGGAGCGATTTCTGAACACATAGCTAGGGGTAACCCGTGAGCATTGCCATTGTGACCAAGAAAAAGAAAGAAAAAAAGGAAATCTCCCCAAAGCAAACAAGTTCATTTTTCACAGTAGAGGCAACAAAAATGCAACCTCTGCAAGTGATGGTGCAGGTATTGACAGGGTTTCATGGCCAAAGTGCCCTGCAAGAAATGGGCTTGCACCACAATTGTTGCCCTGGTCATAGCCAGACCCTCCCTTTTCCCAGCCTTTGCAGTGCCCCTGTTTGCTAATAAAAATGTCTGAGAGATTGAGGCTGCCTGGCTGGTGATTGGGAACCAAGTAAAGTAATATCAATAGCCCATGACATGGGGCTGTATGTGTCTTTCTTTGTTCCAACTCTGCAACTGGTGTCTCTACTCCTGATTCCACGGATCTTTGTGGAGAACAACCAGAAGGCTACAATGAGTCCTATTTTCCCTTGCCTTTTAGGGAACTAACCACTGCTGTGTTCAGGAGCTACTCCTGGCTTTGCACTCCTAATCATTGTTATTTTTATTAGATGAAATGTAAGATGGACTAATATTTGGGGCCGGAGAGATAGCATGGAGGTAAGGCGTTTGCCTCTCATGCAGGAGGTCATCGGTTCGAATCCCGGCGTCCCATATATGGTCCTCCCGTGCCTGCCAGGAGCAATTTCTGAGCCTGGAGCCAGGAATAACCCCTGAGCACTGCCGGGTGTGACCCAAAAACCACAAAAAAAAAAAAAAAAAAAAAAAAAAAAAAAAACATTGGAAATTAAAAAACCTTCTAAATTCACATCTGTAAGGGTTAAAAAAAAGGCAACAGGAAAATAACAGCAATAAACTCCCTTTTTTCATGCCTCTCAAAAATTTTAAAGCAAGGTCATAATTCTGTCACTTGTAATAACAGATTATTGGTAAAATAAAAACCTTTTAGTGTTTTAAAAATTTAAACGTATACACAGGTATTAAAATCTGAGTCTTTTATATTTCTATTAGAAAATTTATTTTGATTCTTAAGGTATTTAAAAAATGTTAAAAATAACGTGGTTAACCTTTTTAAATAATATAGTTAATTTTATTGCAGTTAACACCCAGGTGTGCTTCATAATACCCTTAGTTTTAATTTTGTGCTAAAGAAATTGTTCTTTACCTTTGCATTACAACAACTATCCTTTTAAGTGTATTCAAAAAGTCAGTACATTATACAAATCTGTACATTTGTGTCAAAGTAAAGAAATCTAGTATTGATAAAAATATATATATATTTAATTTTATAAGTAATATTATAAAAGCAAATTAACTAGTATCAAACATAATTTTGGTCTTAAGTTCTAGGTGTGAAAATGCATCAAATGTCTTTAACTATATTTTATAATGTCTACACATCTTGTTAATTTGGTATATAATTTTTACAAATTATTTACTTAAAGTCTTCAAAGTAAAAACAGTTGTTTGTTAAAAATTTCTAACACTCTATTGCAGCTGCCTTACTGCTTTCCTGTTAAACTAATTTAAAGAAAACCTGTTCATTTATAGCAAATGATATCATACTTCAGAGTGGAGACTCCTTCTACAGTGCTCATTTTTTAACTGCTAACATTTTACTTCATGTTTTAAACTTCAAATTAGAATTGTTTTAGAAATGTTTTGTGTTAAAGCTAAACCTTAAAATTTATTTTCAGGGGCCGGGCGGTGGCGCTAAAGGTAAGGTGCCTGCCTTGCCTGCGCTAGCCTTGGACGGACCGCGGTTTGATCCCCCGGTGTCCCATATGGTCCCCCAAGCCAGGAGCAACTTCTGAGCACATAGCCAGGAGTAACCCCTGAGCGTTACCGGGTGTGGCCCAAAAACCAAAAAAAAAAAAATTATTTTCAGCAAAGTTCCACTCCAGCTACATTAAAAGAATTTTTTTACAAACATGCCGGCTAAATATTTAAAAGCACTTGTTAATTTTTCTAATGCAAGTTTTGAATGAATCCTCTTGTCTGTTCATGTGTGTGTGTTATGAGTGAAAGTGGCCACAATGTTGTGTTTCGTGTTGTTTGTTCTGTCTGTTTATTTGTTATTTTTGCATTTCATGATAAATACAATTTTTAGAGTCTTATCCATTTTTAAAATTTCAATTAATTTTTTTTAACCTGGCTTAGTCTGGTCATCTAACAAACTGTGAAATCCTGCTAAAAAATCCTGTGCTAAGCTAGCTTTGTCCTATCAGCATGGCAGAAAGAGTAGGGGATGGTAAACCCCAAATTTCTCAAATGGCCATCAGGGATAACTTTTCCCTGGAGAATTTCTGGACTTTGCAATCCCCAGCTTTCCTGTTATGTGTAAGTTAAGGCCTATAAAATATGAATTTGTAGCTAAAGAATAGCATCTAGCTTTAAAATATAACTAAAAAGTTTTAAAAAAATCATTTAAGTTCAGTCTAATAGTTTTTGAACAATTGGCAATTGTTAATTATAAAATTTTTTTTGAATGCTGAAGTCTGACAAAAGTCAGGAGGCATTCCCGTGGCATTCAAAAATAACCATTTTGCCTCCTGCCAAACAGTTTCCTTAAGAACCTGTCACCCCTCCTGCTAGCCCACCATTCCTGCCGGACCTGTTTCTGACTGACTCTGCCTAAGGGGAATGCTGGATGATACTCTGCCTGGCAGCCCTTCTATAAACCTTCAGCATGCCCACTGCTACCAACAACCCTGCTGACCTCCACTGGAGAGCTGAGACTCATCAAGGCATACCTTTGACACAGGTCATGGGCGTGGGACCTTGCTTACTCGGACCATATATGCGCCCCCTCTGTACAACTATCAGATATTTGCAATCAAACCATTGTGGTTAACAGCACTTCCATCTTCATTGAAGCCCCCAACTCCACTGAACATTCTCCCCATATTGCTACTGAAATGTTTCTTGCTTATCATGACTATTAGCTTTGTTAATGCCTAGATTAACCATCAAACCTGTTGGTCCATTTTCCACCTCGAACCTCATCCTGCAGATGGTCAACGCCTCCACCATCACCGACCCTGCCTGCTTTGGCGACCCCCTGCCTGTCTCTGACCCCTTCGCTCTGCGATCCAGCCCCAAGCCTCACTTCGGCATCACCTTGGGACAGGTGGTGGGACTTGGACTTTGCCTTTTGGTACCCAATATGATTCCCCCTAAAATTGTAATCAAATTCTTGTCGTTGATTTCTCCTTTCAGTTCATGATTGCCCCCAATTTAACGTTTTTTGCCTGTTTCACTGGTTTATCTCCCCCATTGTTTTACATTTGTTTCTTTAGTCCTAGGACTACGGTGTTTTGGTTGTTTTGATGCCTAAGTTGACTGTTATATCAAAAATTGCCTTATTACCTCTTAAATATAACCTTGTGTCTCTCTCCCGCTGCAGTATAAAATCACACACTGCCTTCACCCAGCCTTATTAAGAGGCCTGGGTGTTATTGGTGTGAGCACAGAAATTTATTCATTGGTTCATACTCTAAAATCTATTAATGCCTTATAACTGTTCATAGAAATGCTTACAAACTTAAAATAAGTTTACACTACTTAACTGTTGAATCCCTAGCAAAAATAGAGCAGAATAACTGCCGTGGTTTAAATTTCACATTTTTTTGAGGGAGGGGGAAATTTGTGTCATCCTTATAGCAGTATGTTACTTTTTAAAAAATAAACTTGGCTTAGTTAGAAATAGATCTAAGTGAGAGCTGGTACAAAAATTGGTTTTCTACCACTCCATGGATAACAACAGTGCTCCCAGCCTTTTTGGGACCCTTCATTGGCTTTATGTTGCTAGTTTCCTTTGGTCCTTGGGCTTTTCGCAAACTCACCACCTTCGTAAAGAATCAAGTGGATGAAGCAACCAGAAAGGACTCAAAGGTTCTATATCAACAACTATGCACCTCAGAAGACCAGTTGACGCCTGACATCTCCCCTCCTGCCAACTCTCCGCCACTTAAGTTTGAAGTTATCAAGGAGCTGGCGCATAGACCTCAATCTGTGCGCTCGCGCCTTGCCAAGCTTTGGAAACGACTGACTCAAGGGTAGCAGATGCGGTGACTGGAAGCCCCACACCTCTTCACCCAGTGTGGCCAGTCCACCGAGGTACGTCTGTCCCTTCCATATTGTATACTATACAGGGGGAGATGTGGGCGACCGTGCACCCACATATTCAATGGAACTCTGGATGAATTTTCCACCGCCTGCCTGATAGCCACAAAGTTTGCATAGCCCCGAGCCAACAAGAAACTCTGCAAATAAATTTAGCTCAGCACACAGAATCTGGCTTAACCAGATTCCTTAACCTTTCCATGGAACCTGTTTTTGTGCCTACTCTCAAGCATATAGTTATAGATATGTTTTTGTAAAGTTTAAATTGTGATCCTTATTGCTTGCACAAAAGATAGATCTAAATGGAAAATAGGCTAAACAAAAAATTGTATTTGCGTAAATATCAATTAGCTATTTGTTTAAGAATTTGCTTCCCCTCCCCTCATCCTGCCAGGTTCCTCCTTATCCTTCCTGCCATCAAAATGTGTATGTGCAGCATGCGCACTAAACCAAAAAAGGGATTTATGCTCCCATTGGTTAAAATTGTTGTACTTGTACAAATCTGATTGGTTTATGTTTCAATCCTATGTTACTACTCCTCCCACTGGAGCAGGGCATAAAAACCCTGCTCTCCCCTCAATAAAGTCTCTCAACTGGCACACACGTCACCCTGAGCCTTTTACTAACTTCTACAACTTAATTTTCTAGGTGTTCACAAAAGAGCTTAACACTTGCGAATTATTTGTAGTTGCCTTCTGCCTTCTGTCCTGGTTGAGAGAAAGCTGCTGGCCGGAATTCTCTCCCAGTAAAGGGCAGGAGCAGTGGCAATTGCAGTAGGGTAAGAGCCTTGCACTACACAAGGATGGGAAGGGGCAGAATGCATTCATCCATATTTCCACTGATGCCTTGATGCTTTGGGCCGAGTCAGTGAGGCCCCATAAAACAGGCACTCTGTTTTAGGAAGGGCCATATCCTCAGACCTGCCTCTGGCTTGCCTTTGCTCTGTTCCTTACCTTTGCTTTCACACTGTCAAAAGAATTGACCTCTCAACTATGATTTAAGATCAAGATGGGAGGATGGGGAAGAGGCTTGCATTTTTGGTGGTAAGTTGACTAATTATCTACTTCCCACTGGTTTGTCATTCAGTTTATTGCTTGGATGGTACCTGGCTTGCTAGCTATAGACTGCAGAGCTTCAAGCTCCTCAGCAAGGTATCTGCCTGGACTTTCTGGCCTTGGAAAAATGTTCTGAAACTTTCTTTGTTCCTTCATTTTGTTGCATTTATTCTCTATCACAATTTTTGACAACTTTTGTTTTTTCTTCTTTCTTTATACTCGTTTTTTATATCAATTGGAAATTCTGGGGCTAGGGAGATAGATACTTCAAAGCCTTAAGCTTTTATATTCATGTCTGTTCCTCAGAACGTGAAACTTCGAACACAAGATCTGAGGTTTGCATCTTAAAATTATTGGGGGTCGGGTAATTACAAACGTTTTTGGTTCTTCATCTTCTGGATGTATTTTATTCATCAGATGACAAATGCCAAGGCAAATAATTTTTGCTCCTCTAATAAGCCACAAAATATATCTTGAAATAATTCTTTGGACATTATTTTTGCAAAAGTGTTGCTTTCTAGGGGTAGGAGCTTGGAACCTCGTTCTTCCAAGTGTGCATCAATTTCTGGGATGTTTTCTTATATTTGTCGATAAGTAATTGCATATGAAAACTTATTCCTCCTCTTATAAACATCTCAAGTAATTCAAAAACACGATTATTGGATAAGGCTGTGGCCAGGAAGGGAGTGCAAGAAGTCGCCAGAGAAAACAGCGCCTGTTGCAAATGAAGTGCTGAGATGGAGGCCTGTCTTTGAAAAGGGCCATTTACTTTCATTGAGTTTTTTTTGTTTGTTTGTTTTGTTTTTATTTTTTTGGTTTTTGGGTCACACCCAGCACTTCTCAGGGGTTACTCCTGGTTCTATGCTTAGAAATCGCTCCTGGCAGGCTCAGGGGACCACATGGGATGCGGGATTCGAACCAACATCCTTCTGCATACAAGGCAAATGCCTTACAACTGTGCAATCTCTCTCCGGCCCTCATTGAGATTTTCTATCACTTTGATATTAGGATTTTTCAGGTCTTTGAAGGTGAGACTCTTCGAAATTTGCACTGTGATGACGATGTCTCGGTGTTTGTAGATGAAGGAAATATCTCCAAACTTTTGATCTGGAAGGTAGCCATGATGTTCTCTGTATACATCTCCTGTATGTGAGTTTCTTGACTCTGACATGGAAGATAAAATAGCACACCTAGCACATTAATCTATTCTGGCTGGATACATTTTTCTTATAAATTTTATAATTTTTTTTCTGGCTGAAAGATTGTTTGTTTGTTTTGGTTTTTGGGTCACACCTGGCAGCGCTCAGAGGTTACTCCTGGCTCCATGCTCAGAAATCGCTCCTGGCAGGCTCAGGGGACCACATGGGATGCCGGGATTTGAACTACTGACCTTCTGTATGAAAGGCAAATGCCTTACCTCTGTGCTATCTCTCCAGCCCCGAAAGAATATTCTTAAGAAAAAAATCGGGGTAGAAAACTTGGAGTGTGGTGAGGGAACTAATAAATTTTTATAAGGATTTCTTTTATTGGAGGGCTAAAAATTATGATACTTCTGGGATCCTGCAGTGCTAGAACCACCGGAGACATAACACAATGCTCTCAGAGACCCCTAAAGCTCACCTGGGGTTTTATTGTTGTAGTTATTTTTTGTTTTTGTTTTTGTGGTTTTTGTTTTTTTTGTTTTTGGGTCATACCTGACAGTGCTCAGGGGTTACTCCTGGCTCTATCTATGCTCAGAAATCGCTCCTGGCAGGCTCCTGGGACCATATGGGATGTCAGGATTCAAACCACCGTCCTTCTGCATGCAAAGCAAACACCCTACCTCCATGCTATCTCTCTAAGCCCAAGCACACCTGTGGATTCTCAGGAGACCATGTGGAATCAAACTGAGCTTGGCCAATGCAATGCATGTGCCTTAATCTCTGTGATATCTCTCTGACCCTTTTTAAGGATTTTAAATTTAAATTTGAAACCTATCATATATTTAAGTATAAGCTGATTGTTTCTTTTGATGGGAGATGATGGTGGGTCAGAAGTGACTATGGTTAACCACTAAAATATTATAAATTGTTTTACTAGTCTTGCTATAAAATGAAAATACATATAATAAAATAATTTCATATATCTCATTTCCACTTTAGATCTTTAAGTTAACCTAGGCTTGGTTTCAAAAAAATAAACTGCAGCCATCATAGTTCTTGAAATGTTATCACTTAGAGAAAGTAATTAGACATTATTTCTTAGTAGAGTATATAAATCATTTAAACCTATGTAAGATAAAACTTCCTAGAAATAAGATTGTAGAAGGACATAGATGGGGGTTCCTTAAAAGAGCTCCTTAGGCATCCTATAGTAATTGTTCTCTCCCTTTATGGAAAGAGAAATTCGTATAGATCTATCGGCAAGTTGAAACTTGTAGAAACTATTATCATAAAGGATATTTTTTAACCTTTATATGTTACATATAATAACTTTCTTGCCACCCCATAGTAATTGTTCTGTATCCATATAAAAATGTATATGGGTTTTATATATCTATTTAGCAAGATAAAACTGGGAAGTTTTATCACACAAAGATCTATTTAGCTTTTGTTAATATATGCATGTAAATATTTATATTTGTTTTATACAGTCATTAATTACATAAAAATTGATAAGTTCTGGTCACTTCTGGAAATTGGTTTTGAATACTGTATGTCACAAGACAGCTAATTTTCTTAATAGCTGATGGAAACTTTATGATGATTTTTAACACAAATGGTTTTGTGTGGAATGAGATATTTTCATGTTAACAGATTTTAAAATTATGCTGTATCATACAGCATCGTGTGGACTGAATCTTGTTGTGAATAGAATAGACAGTTAACTTTTTCCTCTTGACATCATCCGAAATGCCTGAGTAAGAACTTTCACATTTCATGGTAATGTTATTTTTGCATAAGCCCAGTAATAAATCTTTGCTCCTTGTAATAGATAATTTAGAAAGCAGCTGTATTACAAAGGACTTGAGTGAAATTATAGAAACCACACTACAGTAGGAAATCATGTTCTTAGAGCCAAAAACTAAGGGAAGAATGAAAACGCTCTAATACCTAACTAGCTTTCAGGGTTCCAATTATTAAGGAGACCACAAAATAAAATTCAAAACACAAATGTTAATGGGTAAATAATAATAGTTAATGAAATAATGTTAATGTTTATTAAGTCCCGGGTCCTTCTCACATAAATCTAGCCTACGCCTCAGTTTCCTTATTCTTAGAATAACACCTAAATTTGAGTCCCACCGAGGGCCTGGATGGACCCGGAGCAGACTGCCATATCACTCCGGCTTCGACATGGGAGGGCCTACGGGCTCAGAAGGTAATCAGGCTATATAGTTAGCTAAGAATATTGTCCTATGGAATAGTTTTTGTCTGAAAAGAGAAAACGTAATGAAATCACACCCACCACTCATCTGTTACCCCCAAAACTCTGAAGGACTCTGGAGTCAAGAAAACTAAAGTAGACTGGAATGAGGCCTGTAGTATAGATGGTGTGACAATCTCTCCTTGGGAAAATCTACCTTGTTCTAAATAATTCATTAACTGTTGTCATATTTGTATGGTCTTTCAACTTTTTTGTTTGTTTGTTTTTGGGCCACACCCATTTGACGCTCCGGGGTTACTCCTGGCTATGCGCTCAGAAATCTCTCCTGGCTTGGGGGACCATATGGGATGCTGGGGGATCGAACCGTGTTCCGTACTACGCTAGCGCTTGTAAGGCAGACACCTTACCTCTAGCGCCACCTTCCCGACCCCGGTCTTTCAACATTTACCAAAATTACATGGCAAGGTCTACATGTAATAAGGACCTCAAACCTTTGTCAGAAGAGATCAAACCTGGTTTGAAGAGATTGACTCCTGAGGAAAAATGAATGAGTCTTAGAGCTAGAGTGATAGTACAGTGGGTAGAGAGAACTAATCTTGCAAGTATCCCATTTACCCTCCAAACCCTGTCAGAGTGATACCTGAGTATAGTCAGGAGTAAGCCCTGACTACCATAAGGTGTGACCCAAAAATAAAAAATAAAAGTTTAGCCTAGAATTCTTCAATGCAAAATTCCAGCATAGAAAATCTATGTGCTTATATCTGTTCTTACTGGGCTTATGCAAAATAACTAGCCAAACTTAATTCATTACTATAATTATTTGATAGTATTGAAGAAAAATGCTTTGATAATAGGGTTTTTGTACTTAGGCTATTTTTGTCCACTTAATCATTTTTTCCTTTCTTACTTAATCCTAAATTGTTTTAATATCTATTGTGTGTTTAATACCTATGGCTCTCTAAACTAATATTTCTAGTTTTTCTACTTTACTTACTTCAAGGATAAACTGAAAGTATCCGTTCCTTAAGAACCATGTGTACTGGAGATAAAGAACTTAATTTAGACTGTACTATTTTTATACAGAGAGATCCTTGGAGGATCTATGCATGTCTCTCCTGCATATTTTCAGGGAGAGGCACCTCTTGAGCCTTCACAAGTTGGTTTTGCCTTGCTACTCAACTAATCCATTTATTTCATTCTCCTAAACCCTGTTGACTATGTGTTGACAAAAATTGGTGTTCCATTAAGACTTTTCCCAGAGATTTGAGCCTCACTAGTACAAACTTCTGGCTAGACATATAAGAAGCAGATGAAGAGCTCCTCGGACCCATGAAAAGTCTGTTACTAGTCTAGTTAATAAAACATCTCCATCTCCAGTTCAATCAATTCCCAACCCCCTTGCTTTCTGATAACTTATGGAAGAAAGTATAACCAAATTCTCCCTTCTAAAACACAGTTGCACATCCTATGAACTAGCCGATAATCACCCCGAACTTGACAACCCAGGAATTATTTCTTGGAATCACTGATCAATGAATCATTTATACCCTCTGGGAAACCACCTTGAGCTTCTAATGGATGTTTCATCAAGACACAGAGGTCGTCTGTAGATCTAGGGCCTCTTTTTCTTACCAGAACAATGACAGGACCATTATTCACTGGATATAGTAACACTATCTATACCTCAGTCAATAACACCCACCACTGCTAATGTGCTTGCTCCTCCTGCATTTTAATGAGATCCCGTTACTGTCAACCTCTTCCTATCTTCTGGAATAAAAATACAGGTGTGTAGCCACAAATCTCACTTCCCTTCATGGTGTCAGCATATATCTACAATGGTGGCTGCCTCCTTTTGCTCTTCAAAGTATTGTTACAATTAGACCTTTTGATAGTCATGGTCTTGGACCTACATATAATCAGCAAGTTGGTTACCTGCATCCTTACGTTGGAAGAGTACTGTTTTTATTATACCAGGTATGACGAAGTTCAAGAAGATGTCAAGACCTTACTAAAACTTACCACCTCTGTCTGCATCTCTAGAGAGGTGGTGGACAACTATCTGATGGTTTTTCTCCAAGCTTGCTGTGAATCCTCCAATGTGGCGCTTGCTCCCTCTCCTCTCCTTGGGTTCTTCTTCAACCTAGTTATATTACTCCAGCTATTATTATTGTTCAATGACAGAAAACTACCAACAATTTCAATATAATTTTTTTTGGGTTTTTGGGCCACACCCGGTAGTGCTCAGGGGTTATTCCTGGCTGTCTGCTCAGAAATAGCTCCTGGCAGGCACGGGGGACCATATGGGACACCAGGATTCAAACCAAGCACCTTTGGTCCTGGATCGGCTGCTTGCAAGGCCAACACCGCTGTGCTATCTCTCCGGGCCCTCAATATAAAATTTTACTGGTCCCTGTTTGTGACGTCAGGCTGGGAAAATCCACGAAACTACGCCTGCCCAGTGGGGCCCGACTGTGAAAAATTGTGAGTGCTGCCTGTGTGTGTCTGTCTACTGTCCTGTTGTGTGAACCTCTTGGGAGTGGGCTGAAAAGAGGCTCCAGAAGTGCACTTTGGCTCCGCTTCCCTACGTGGCCATGCGCTCTTTCTAAGAAAAGAACACCATCGCAACAAGAAGAAAAAATCACACTAAGAACTGTGCTGGATCACTGAAGCCCAGCATTTCTCTCCAGACTGTCTTCTCTGCTGTGTGCTCGGGCCTAAGATTTGATCCTGTGTGAGGCTTCATCCACGGAGGACTCTCCTCCCTTGGAGGCAAGTCGACCCATCCAGAAAGGGTGGAGCCACAGGAGTGTGGCTGCCTGCATCATTTAGCAAATGAATACCACCACAGCACATAGAAAAAGCCACAATACAAGTGTGACAATGGGGAAACAACGCAGGCCAGCATCAGACATAAAGAATGAAGATGACAATTCTGATGACCAGATAATGACCAACCAACTAGTCAAACTCTCAGATAAGGACTTTAGACTAGCAATATGGAAGATGCTCAATGAACTCAAAGAAACCATGGCTCGAGTTGAACAGAACACTAATAAGAACCAAGAAAATATGAAGACAGAAATCACAAAACTCCAAACTGAAATAACATGTCAACTAACAGGCCTGAAAAAGTCAGTAAACGAAGTGAATGACAAAATGGATAAGCTCTGGGACAGGGTATCAGAAGCTGAGAATAGACTTGGTGCTGTGGAAGATGAGATAAATAACAATTCCATACAGCGGGAGAGATTGGGAAAAAAAGCTTAAAGCAAATGAACAGACAGTGGAAAAATTAGTCAAAGAATAGGAACAAATAAAAATTGAAGTCTATGATAAGCTCAACAGAAACAACTTAAGAATCATTGGAGTCCCAGAGACCCAGGAAGAAAATTTCCAGAAAGAATCAACGGTCAAGAACATCATTAAAGAGAAACTTCCAGAGCTAAAGAATATATGTGATCAAATCCTGCATGCTCAAAGAGTACCAACCGAAAGAGACTTCAGAAGAAATACCCCAAGACACATCCTAGTCACAATGATGAATCCCACATATAGAGACAGAATTCTGAAAACAGCAAGATCAAAAAGGGAAATTACATTCAAGGGAGCATCCTTGAGATTTACAGCAGACCTGTCACCAGAAACACTCAAGGCCAGAAAGCAGTGGTGGGATATTGTGACAAGACTGAATGAAATGAATGCTTCACCCAGAGTACTATACCCAGCAAAACTCACTTTCCGGTTTGACGGAAGAATACATGGTTTCACAGACAAAAAAACAGCTCAGAAACTTTACAGACTCAAAACCAGTCTTAAGAAAAAAACTTAAAGACCTAATTTAAGACAAGACTAGCCAAAAGACACACCAAATTTCGATATAAAGATGGCATTAAATCCCAGGACAATTCTTTCTCTCAATGTCAATGGACTAAATGCACCAGTTAAGAGACACAGAGTGGCTAAATGGATCAAAAAATTCAATCCAACCTTCTGCTACCTACAAGAAACTCACCTGAATAGTCAGAACAAACATAGACTCAAAATAAAAGGCTGGAGAAAAATTATCCAAGCAAACAACACCCATAAAAAAGCTGGAGTGGCCATACTAATATAAGATAATGCAAACTTTATACTCAGGAAGGTTGTAAGGGACAAAGATGGACATTTTATATTAATCAAGGAGTATGTAGAGCAGGAAGAAATAACTCTCCTAAACATATATGCACTGAATGAGGGGCCAGCAAAATATTTAATACAACTGTTGACAAATCTGAAAAATAATATCAATAACAACACAATAATTGTGGGGGACCTCAACACTGCTTTGTCAACACTGGATAGGTCAACCAGACTGAAACCCAACAAGAATATACTAGACCTGAGGAGAGAAATGGAAGAAAGAGACCTACTGGATATATATATAGGACACTCCGTCCCCAGAAACCTGGATACACATTCTTCTCCAATGTACATGGGACATTCTCCAGGATAGACTATATGCTGGCACATAAAACATACCTCCATAATATCAAGGGGATAGAAATTTTGCAGACTACCTTCGCTGACCACAAGGCTCTGAAATTATTTATGAATTCCAAAGGGACACAGAAGAAAAACTTTAACACCTGGAAGTTAAACAGCCTCATACTGAATAACCAGTGGGTCCGAGATGAAATCAAGGAGGAAATCAAAAGGTTCCTGGAAACAAATGACAGTAAAGACACAAACTATCAGAACTTATGGGACACAGTAAAATTTTACTGGTTGGGGGTTGGACACCCTTGCCTGAGATAGACTCATAGAATGGAAATATCTATTTCAGAGTCAAAATCACTGCCCCATCTGATCAGGAAGCAGTTACAAAAGAGACATGTCATGGTGGTCTCTCGGGATTGAGTTTGTTAGCCGTCCTTTAGGGAAATCCCAAGGCAAAGAATCAGTGCTATACAATGTCCGAAACTCCTTAACCATTAAGACTGAATGAACTTATAACAGAGTTCCAGAGAAACTGGAAGTGTAGGATTGTCATCCTATGCCCCGATTTTGGAAAATGACCGAAGGTCAGTTCTGGGACTACATCCTGGTGAGATAGCCCCCAAATGAGAACAGAGAACATCAACAGAGTTTGCTGTGCTGATTTTTCCTCAAACTTCAACTCAAGAACAGCCTATTTGTCCTTTCTGCTCTGGCAAAACTGTGTTGAACAGAAAACCATTTATTTTTCTTCATATGTAAGACACAATTCATCCCTTTCCATTTTTATCTCAACTTTAGCTATCAAAGACAGATGCCACGGACAAGAAGCTAACAAAATCATTCAGAATCTGCCTAACTTCTCCAGTCTCTTCCTTCCTCTAGTGACTAATATTTCTTCCCTTTGAGGGAAAAAGTATTATGACCAGAGCCTTATATCTCTGCTCAGAACCAGACCCAAGAGATTGTCGTCAGCTGTGTATGGGAAGTCCAAGTTCCCAATTGTCAAAATAAATAGACATATGTATCCTGATCTTCCTGTGTGATTCTTCTAGTGCTTATAGGCAAGAGCTTCCCAGTTGTACTTTGCCAATGTATAAGCCCGGTACTACTTGGAGCAGCTACAATAAGCATATGAACAATATGCATATGAAAACTGGATTATGATTTGCTGCACTCTGGGATATTCAGAACCCAAGACAGCAGAGGAACTAGCTACTGGTTCATAGCTATCTGTCTGGTTCCTATAATCTCACAGGACAGGTGGGTAAAGGAGGCTCTTGGAGGCTGTTTCACAGGAGCATTTATGTTCCCTCATGACCTAGTCACCACATCAAGGCCCCACTGTTAAAACCACCATATGGGACTCTAGTATCTGCAAAAGAAAAAAAGTCATATCCCAATAGAGTCGTGCTGGGGCCATCACTTAGATTTAATACCTCAAACAAATAGCAATTTTAGCCTCTCCTAAAGGGTCAGTTAAAACAGAATTTCCTGTTGCCACTCCTGAGAGGATGCCAGGAAGGCACATGGGAGAGAGTACCTTTGCTAGCTACATCTGTTACTATATTTATCCCTTGCCCAGCTCACAATTTGGTAACCAAATATTTCCTATGATCACCTCTCAAATCTCTCAGCAGCTGTTTCTGAGGAACACAACTCAACTTGTGCCTCATTTATTTTAATGGATCTCCTTCACCCCGTGGATATTGATAACATTATGAAGTTTGAAGGCATTTGGCAATTGATTTTAGGTCTATATAATGTGTTGAAGCTGGAACTTGAATTTCAAAAATTCAGTTTTGAATGGCTTCAGTTTCCATCAACACCACCACCACCACCCTACACACAAGTCCTCAAAGTATGCCAGGAAAAATAAAAAGTCCAGGGCAGAGACTTACTAAGGAAGTGTGAAGCTGGTTAAATCTTCCCCCTTAGCCTCCACCTCCATATACTCAGGGACTGAAGAGGCAGAGGAAGAGAAAAGGTGGGAAATGAAGTGGCAGAGATCATGGAATAATGAGTGTCCGCCAGCAGGTGGCGCCTTTTCCAGGATGTCAGGTTGGTTCATCAGAGACTCCAGGGAGATTCAGGAAGTTGCTTAATCTTTCTAAATATGGTAAATATATCAAAAGCCAAATATCCCCCCAAAACTCAAAAACATATTAATAAAAGAGGAAATGTGTAAAAAAAAAGTTGCCTTTCCAATAAGTCTGTCCCAATTTCTTGAAACCCCCAAGGCAATCATGTGCCACCTTCTGGTCTCAGCTGCAACCCAATATCTCAAAGACTCCAAGATTTCTGAGCTATTGAAGTAATGTGCCCCTCGCCTCCCAAAACTGTTTGCAGCTCGAGGACAAAAGAGAATTTTATTTAAAAGTTCTCAGGAAGGTGGATAGTTTCAGAAAACCTTTATGTGGCTGCTAAGAGTATTAAACTAGAGGTTCCCTGTGCTGTGGACCCAGGCACCTCCCCCCACACACACACTCTCCCTGCCTTTTCCCCATTTCCTGGGGTGGACCTGGGATGCAAGTACGGTAGTCAGGTCCAACAGGGCATTAATTTGATTCTGACATTTCACTTTTCTAATCTCCAAGCTGTCCTTGGGAGTGTAGCAGTGGTAGTAAAGTAAAGTGGGCAGGGTGTCTGTGTGTCTCTTGCACATGGTAGACCCAGGTTTGATCCCTGGCATCCCAAGCCAAGCACCATCCAGTGAGTCCCCTACCCCCCCAAAAAAGTAACCAGAAGGAAAATGGAGAAACACTTCTCACAGACTCACAGGGGTCTGCTCCCTATTAAAGTTCTCAGATCTGCCCAGGAAAATAAACCTGCTTTTATCTTTTACAATAACAATTTATACAAACCAACTCAAATCCCTGACTATACCACAGAACAACATATAAAGTTATTTTAGCTGAAAATCATGAACAATTTTGTAACTATCTCAGGATGATTCAACTAAAATTTTTGTTTTGTTTTGTTTTTGGTTTTTGGGCCACACCCAGTAATGTTCTGGGATTACTCCTGGCTATGACCATATAGGATACCAGGGATCGAACCCAGGTCCATCCTGGGTCAGCGCATGCAAGACAAATGCCCTACTGCATGCTATCGTTCTGGCCCCTCAACTAAAATTTTTATTTTAAAATATGTTACTTTATGGAACAAAATGAAGTCATTTGTTCCCCTATGTTCCTTGCAGCACTACCCACAGTAGCTAAAGTTGGGAAACAAGCCAAGTGTCTATGAATAGATGACTGGAAAAACTATGGTACAATGTAATATTACTTGAATACTTGAACATAGAAAAAATAAAGTCATGCAATTTAGTCCTACCTGGGGCCACCTGGAAAGTATCATGCTAGGTGAAGTCAGAGGGAAAGAGACCAACTCAGAATTTTTTATCTCATATGCAAGATATAAAGAAACATAATAGTGGGGTGAATATCCAAAGGCAATGGAAACAAAGATAAGAACAACTGGCGTGGGGCTGGAGAGAGAGCATGTAGGTAAGGCGTTTGCCTTGCATTCAGAAGAACAGTGGTTCGAATCCAGGCATCCCATATGGTCCCCTGAGCCTGCCAGGAGCGATTTCTGAGCATAGAGCCAGGAGTAACCCCTGAGCGCTGTCTGGTGTGACTCAAAAACCAAAAACAAACAACTGGTGTTTAGAAGAAAGCAAGCCCCTTTCAGGAGCCTGGAGGATGAGACAGGGAGGGGGCAATATCTGGTGAAGGGAAGCATTTAATTGGGAAGAGTCGGTAATACTAAAAGGTGATAAAGAGCAATAGTACTGTCCACAGTGCAAAAACATGTTATATATACATACATACATACATACATACATACATACATACATACATACATACATATGTATATATATGCCTTTCATAGAGGCAGACTTGTAAGTGGAAGGCAACATGGCGGGGACTGGACTAAAGAGAAGGGAGCATTGATGAAGGGAAATGAACACTGGTGAAGGGATCGGTAGTAAAACATTATGTTGGGGCCAGAGAGATAGCATGGAGGTAAGGCATTTGCCTTTCATGCAGAAGAATGGTGGTTTGAATCCCGGCATCCCATATGGTCCCCCGAACCTGCCAGGAGCTATTTCTGAGCATAGAGCCTGAGTGCTGCTGGGTGTGACCCCCCCCCAAAAAATCCAAAAAACAACAACAAAAAAAAACCATTGTATGCCTGGGGCCGGAGCGATGCCCACTACAGGACCTACTCTAAATCCCAGCATCTCTTATGGTCCCCCAAGCCTGCCAGGAGTGACTTCTGAGAGCAGGGCCTGGAGTAACACCTGAGAGCCACCGGGTGTGACCCCAAAACAAAAAACATTGTATGCCTGAAATTCAATCATAAATAACTTTGTAATTTCATTTTTTTTTTGGTTTTTTTTTTTGGGGTCACACCCGACGGTGCTCAGGGGTTACTCCTGGCTGTCTGCTCAGAAATAGCTCCTGGCAGGCACGGGGGACCATATGGGACACCGGGATTCGAACCAAGCACCTTTGGTCCTGGATCGGCTGCTTATAAGGCAAATGCCTCTGTGCTATCTCTCCGGGCCCATAACTTTGTAATTTCACAGTGAGTGAACTAAGATTTTTTAGGGACCAAAAAAAAGAGTAATCAAAGGGTAAAGCAAAGCACTTGTCTCGCATGAGGCTGACCCCTACTTGTATTGGCACAAAAAGAGAGTGAAAAAATTGAAAAACATCTCAGGGCTGAGATATAGCTTCGTGCCAGAGAGCTCATGCCTTATGTGGGAGGCTCTGAATCAGCTCCAGCATCACATGCACCGGTATGTATGTAACCAGCTGACTAAAGGCTAATTACCCTATGTATACAAGCAGTCTATCAAGGAGATGCCTTAATTAAGGAAAGCCATGTCATCAAAATCTCAAGCACAGTCCCAGGAACTGTGGGACACAGGGAGCTTAGAATGACCTCCAAAATCCCTTGGTGCTTAGACAAGACTTCCTCACTTCCATACCCCACAAGTTACTGGTTCAGAGCCACTCCAGCAGGGTATAGTTTCTCAGGCAAGTTCTTCAATAGTCAGAAGCTGGATATCTTGAAGGGGTACAATGTATAGTTTCAGTAAGTGTTAGTGAACCACAAACACACACACACACACAACACAACACAGTACATTAAAATCCAGGAGATCTGAGGGAATTGGATTGTGCATGGCTATTGTCTCAAACCTCCCTTATTCCATAAAAAGATTACATAACAAGCTTTGCACATTTATGCATAACATAAAAGGAATTATTGTTCAATGTTCCCAAAATGGGGGATAAAAGTAAATATATCCAGGTGGGAAACTTAGCAAATTAAGATCTCTCTAGATAAGGTTTGCCCTACTGGCACTGCCTTTCCTAGTAGACAAAGAGCAAAATGTAACTGCTGGCAAGATTTGGGATGTACAAAGGATTCAGTTTTTTGTTGTTGTTGTTGTTGTTGGACCCAGCATTAAGAACTTCTTGTGGGGGGCCAGGCGGTGGCGCTAGAGGTAAGGTGCCTGCCTTGCCTGGGCTAGCCTTGGAAGGACCGCGGTTCGATCCCCCGACGTCCCATATGGTCCCCCAAGCCAGGAGGGACTTCTGAGCGCATAGCCAGGAGTAACCCCTGAGCGTCAACGGGTGTGGCCCAAAAACAAACAAAAAAATAAAAATAAATAAAAGAACTTCTTGTGGGGCCGGAGAGATAGCATGGAGATAGGGTATTTGCCTTGCATGCAGAAGGACGGTGGTTCAAATCCCGGCATCCCACATGGTCTCCCGTGCCTGCCAGGGGCAATTTCTGAGCATAGAGCCAAGAGGAACCCCTGAGCACTGCCAGGTGTGACCCTCCCCCCCCCAAAAAAAAAAAACTTCTTGTTACAATTGTAATTGTAATAATACCCAGAGACAATAGACATGAGAGCTGGAAGGACCTGCTTACGATATGATGCATACCACAAAGAGTGGTGAATGCATCGGGGCCGGGAAGGTGGCGCTACAGGTTAGGTGTCTGCCTTGCAAGCGGATGGACCGCAGTTCGATCCCCCGGTGTCCCATATGGTCCTCCCAAGCCAGGGGTGATTTCTGAGCACATAGCCAGGAGTAACCCCTGAGCGTCAAACGGGTGTGGCCCAAAAAACAAACAAACAAAAAAAAAAAAAGGAGTGGTGAATGCAGTTAGAGAAGTAACTGCACTAATAACTATCATGACAATGGTAATGAGTGAGAGAAATAGAATGCCTATCTTGAATACAGGCAGGGGCTTGGGGAAAAAATATATGGGGGCTTTGGTGGTGGGAAGGTTGCAATGGTGAAGGGGGGGGTGTTCTTTTTTTTATGACTGAAACCCAACTACAAACATGCTTATAATCATGGTGCTTAAATTGATACTATTTAAAAAAAAAAAAACCCAACTTCCTCATTACCAAACCTACAAAGAAGAGTGTCCATTAAAAAGTTGTTCAACTGAGGCCAGAGAGATAGCATGTAGGTAGTGTGTTTGCCTTGCATGCGAAACTACAGTGGTTCAAATCCCAGCATCCCATATGGTCCCCCAAGCCTGCCTGGAGCCATTTCTGAGCATAGAGCCAGGAGTAACCCTTGAGCACTGCTGGGTGTGACCCAAAAAACAAAAAACAAACAAACAAAAAAAAGTTGTTCAACTGAAATGTAATGTCACACTGCCGCCTTCTAGGACTTCCACTGGAATGTCCTCTGGGGCCTGTTAACATGCTACCACTCTGCTCTTCTTCCTTGCCCACCTCCCATCCACGACCAATGCCCACAGACATCTAACCAGGCCTCAAAAATGACACACCTCAACATCATGTCCCTATTGCAGAGCAAGGTAGCACTTGAATTGCTTCAGTCTCTGCCCACTTTCCATTTCATGCTTCCAAGGACAGGCTCAGGGCAGCCTTCCCCACAGTCTCACAGTTTCTCTCTCTTCTCTAGCTCATCCCTCAAATAAAACTCCTTCACCCTTCCTAGAGAGTGGCAAATGCTCCCACGTGTCCAGAGATGCAGGGTGGGAGTACAGAGTTTTACTACAGCCACCAACTCTGTGCTCTGGACTGAAATGGTCTCAAAAACCAACCTTGTCCCTGCAAAGCATAGGCAACTTTTGAGAAGCTGAGAATTCAGCAAAAAGTTGTCCGAAGTGAATTTCAAGGAAGTGGGCTGAGAACATGGAGCCCTCAAGTGGTTAGCAGCACAATTCTTTGTTCGGGGATTTTTCCTGTAGGGATGTGGTTGCTTACTCCAGACAGACACTGGCCATTATGGAACTACAGAACAACTGCCTTATTTGCAAGCTACTTTGATTTTATTTGTTATTTATTTTGGTTTTTGGGTCACATCTGGCTCTGGGCTCAGAAAGTGCTGCTGGAAGGCACAGGGGACCATACCAAATGCCAAGATTCAAAGCATTGTCCGTCCTGGGTCCGATGCTTGCAAGGACCTACCGATGTGCTCTCTCTCCAGCCCTACTTTGATTTAAATGCTTTTCAATGATGCCATGTGACCACAGTTACAGACTGGGACAGACAGGAAATCATCCAAGAGCTGGTAACGCAAGTCGAGGACAACAAGATTAGCAGGCTGCATTAGCAAAAGAAAATTTTCATGGGGATAGAAATCTGTAAAGAAAACATCATTTTCATAACCAGGCAGAGTCCTGCCTGAGTTGAAATGTGCAGTCATTTCCCTAATTATCATGTCCAGAGAGGCCATGAAAGAGAGAAGACAATTTCTTGAGGTAAGGTACAGCCTGTGAAAGTCTTTGAGGGTCAGACAGGTGTGTTTGGTGTTCGAGAATGTCCATGAAAAAGGAACTGGAAGAGAAATAAATGTCCAGCTTCCCAATCATGGTGTGTACTTGCCAGCTCATCAGAAACTCCCCTGTGAGAGGCAGTATTTACAGTTTATTCCTCACACTCAAATAACCCAAATACCCCCTGCTACTGGCAATACCTCCTTATTCCTTCCCTACAAAGGTCACTGACCCTACCTTTCCTCCCTTTCCTCAGAAATCAGGTCCTTCTCTACCCTCTCACCTCTGCACTTGGAAAATCAGACACCCGGCCTACCCAACCACCCTCCTGACAAAACCAGGAGTTATCTGCTCTCTCCTCTCCCTCTTCTGTGCCGGGTCAACAGTTGGAGAGGCTAGATCTGATTCTGATCTTCCGCACGTACTACATGGCTCCTGAATCATCTAAGCCAGAATGATGTGACCACTATCCTCTTCTCTGATTGGTGTAGACAGGAGCACGTGACACAATTCTGGCCAGTAAAAAATGATGGTACGTTTATGCGGAGCTGTATGCAGGGCATTTCCTTACTGTTAAAAGGTACACAGGAGGAGAAGGAGCTGCTCCTTTTATCTTTGGAGAGTTGGAATTGATGCTGCTGACCCTGTGATGGCCACTGAAGAGAGCAATTGTTGAGGGAAATGGCTCAACGCAATGGTTGAGCACTTGGTTTGCATGCATAGCACCACCCCAGGGCCTCGTGGTCCTCTGAGCACTGCTGAGTACCTCTGGTCATGATTTCTTTTTTTTGTTTTTGTTTTTGGGCCACACCCAGCGGTGCTCAGGGGTTACTCCTGGGACCATATGGGACACCGGGATTCGAACCAACCACCTTTGGTCCTGGATTGGCTGCTTGCAAGGCAAACGCTGCTGTGCTATCTCTCCGGGCCCGTGATTTCTTATATCCTCACTCCCACCCCTATGCCCCTTTCCCCAAAGAGAACTGAGAATGGAAAGAAGCAGGGTCTTAGGTAACATTGCTGAGCCGTAAAACTACCATGAAAACTTGGGTATTTGTACTATTTAATTGATTTCCATTTGTATTTCTGTTCCTATACGTGTCCACTGTTATCTATTCTTCAGATTTACCTACTTGCCTTGGGAAAGGGGGCTTAGAAACATTCTTATCTTTCTTTTTCTTTATCTATTCTTTTGTTTTTGTTTTGGGACCACACCCAGAGATGCTAAGGGATTACTCTGCATTCAGGAACTACTGCTAGCTGAGGGGATCATATGAGATACCAGAGAATGAACCTAGATCTTGGCATTATCCTACCTGCTGTACTATCTCTCCAGCTCCCTTCCTGTATCCTTTTTATGGACTCAACATGTTAACAATTGCTCAGCCTAACACTGTGTCTTAGAAATGAAGATCTTTACACTTTAATGTTCAGGGACATGTCACATTCTGAAAATGGCTCTACTTTAGGACGTCACCTCTACCTTTTAAGATTTGCTTAAGATTTGCTGCAGAGAAACCCGGTGTATTCGGTTACACAAGACCTGGAGTTTATGTCTGAGAATCTCCAATAGCCCAAGTATGCCCATGGTACTACAATTCAGCCAACTGGATTCTTCTTAGGAAGAAATGGAAGGGAGAACATGTTCTCACTCAAGAGAAGACTTTCAAACAGATCTGTTGGCTTTAAAGATGACTAGTTATTTCAGGTGCTTGCCTGCCAGCACAAGGCCAGGAGTTCCAACCCTGGTGTCTCAGAAAGGAGTTGAGTCAGTACTAGCAGCTCTACTGCTGGGGATTTCCAGTGAGAAAGGCCTAGAAGGTGCTCAGTGGGCACTGCTGTGGATAAAGATAAAGAAAGATGCTCTCTGGACATCTTTGGTTTGTTTGGCCTGAATAAAGTTTTTGTGCTTTTACTTTTCTTTTGTGTCTCGTGTTTAAAAACAAAAAACTGGACCAGGGTATTAGAGGATGGGGGGCGGGGGATGAACTTTTTTTTTTCTATTTTATTTAAACACTGTGTTTTATTTTTTATTTTATTTTATTTTATTTTATTTTTTGGTTTTGGGGTCACACCTGGCAGCACTCAGGGGTTACTCCTGGCTCTGTGCTCAGAAATCGCCCCTGGCAGACACAGAAGACCATATCGTTTCGTATGCCTGGATTCGAACCACTGTCTTTCTGCCTGGAAGGCAGACGCCTTACCTCCAGGCTATCTCTCTAGCCCCAACACTGTGTTTTAAACGTTGTTCATATTTTTTTATTTATTTATTTATTTATTTATTTATTTATTTATTTATTTATTTTAGTTTTTGGGCCACACCCGGCTTTCTCAGGAGTTCTCCTGGCTGTCTGCTCAGAAATAGCTCCTGGCAGGCACGGGGGACCATATGGGACACCGGGATTCGAACCAACCACCTTAGGTCCTGGATCGGCTGCTTGCAAGGCAAACACCGCTGTGCTATCTCTCCGGGCCCAGTTGTTCATATTTCAATTGTTTTGAGCATTCAATGTTCCTGTACTAATTCTACCATTAGTATAATCTTCCCTCCACCATTGTTCCCAGCCTCCCACTCATCCCCCTGAGCCTGCTCCCTTAGCAGACATAAAATACTTTATTTTATATTGCTTGTTACAACAAGGGGTATTATCAAAAAAAAATAAGTTCAGTAAAAGAAAGTTTGTGAAAATTGTTATATCTTAAAATTGTTTGTTGCTGTTGAGCCTTTCTGTTATTGTTTTTGCTTATTGAGTTTAGTGGACTTTTGCACCAACTTTGCTATCCTCCTATTGGGCTGTCAGTGTTGTAGAATTTGGAGGTTTCACATGGTTGCATGCCTCTGTGTGTGCTCCACGAGCTATAGAACTGGGAGGATTCTATGACTTGGCATTTCTTGAGATCAGTTGTGTAGCTGTGAGGCTAAGTGGTTTACGTGCTGGAGACTGTGGGGGTTGTTAGAATCTAAGATTTAAAATTCACTATAATCTAAATGGTGTACCTTTGCTTAGAGATAACAATGCTTTGACTTCTTTACTCTGCTTGCTTAAGAAAGTTAACTGCTCTGGAGGTCAGAGAGATAGCACAGCAGCAGGGCATTTGCCTTGCACGCAGCTGACCCAAGACAGATGGTTTGATTCCCAGCATCCCATATGGTCCCCCACGCCTGCCAGAAGCAATTTCTGAGCACAGAGCCAGGAGTAACCCCTGAGTGTCACAAGTGTGACCCAAAAACCAAAAGAAAGTAAACTGCTCTAAGTCTGGCTTTGCTATGAGCTTAAATGTAGTCATGACAGGCTGCAGTTTTAAGGTATAAAGACTAGGCCATAATAGTCAGTTCCTGGACCCGAATCTAGGGGATTCCACTCATATATGGCTAAACAGCAGCTGACAGATAGCCAGATGACAACCATACCCTGGGTCTGGGGCAGCAGCCCACCCACCTGTCTGTCTGATGCTACATTTGAACTACAACCAATCCTAGCCCAACCTTGTACCAATGATTTTAAAGATCAACTTTCTAGAGGCAGGAATCCCCTAGATTGAGCAGTAGGTATCCTTTAAATTTGGCATGTGAGCCATTCTCAGGGTCCTCATTTTTTAGGAGATGTTGGATTCCAGCATACTGGAATAAATTCCCTTGCATTTATATTACTGCCTGTTTTTCTGGTGGTCTTTTCAGTAGCAGATCCTGAGTTCCAGAAGGAACAGGGATGAGGTGTGGCTGCTGAGGCCAAAGGAGAAAACACTCCTTTTTATTTAAGTGCTGCAGCCTGACTTGCAGCACCTCCAGATGATGGGCTGAGTGAACCTGTTCAGCTTTCCTGAGAGTTCCCCATGCCTTCTATATGGATCCCTGATCCAAAGTAAAGTCCAGAGGCTCGGGGGATGGCTCAATACAAGAACAGGGCCTTGTGAGCGTGAGGACCTTAGTTTTAACATGGATACTGCCATTATCATGGATTTGCTGTCTGCTGTTCACTCCCTGACCCACACAGCGACAGAGTGGGCACAATCAGAGATGTACAGGCACCACCCAAAAACCCTAGAGCACCACAAACATTGCAGCCATCACTGCAATCAAGAGTGTGTCAACCACCATCATCACAACAACAGTGGTAAAGAAAGGGAGACTGGGGACTTACTGAAGAAAGAACAGAAGGACAAAACCTTCTTGGTGTAGGAGTAGGGTGTCATTCTGGATCTGCCCTGCTGATTAATTCTTTCTGGGGCTGCTACCCAACACTGAGCACCTAGAGGTAACCCGATAAGGCTTCTGTCCCCACCTCACATAGGCAAGAGATGGTGGCGCAGGCTTTGGACCCCAACTGTGTCCTGTCCTCACAATCCCAGTGCATCTGCCCATTCTGCAGACAGAGAAACTCAAGTAATCAGCCTGGTGAGCAGGCACTTGAAGTTGCTGGGGGAATTGGGAGGGAATGCAGTTGTGGTGGGAAGACTGACAAAGCCATGTTCTTTTTACTTTGTATGTATGTCTTTTATTTGGGGGCACATTCACATTTTGGGAGCACAAAACCTGTGCTCAGGTTTTACTCTTGGTTCTACATTCAGAGATCACTCCTGATGGGGATTAGGGGACTCTATAGGGCATTGGATTATGCATGGAAAGCACCTTAACCACTGTATAATCTCTCCACCCTGAAGCCAGATTCTCATCCTCAAGCAGATCCCAAACAAGCCTTAATGGAGGCCTTAACCTTTGGGATGAATATCCTCATGGTAGGTCATGGTCCTTGAAAAATCCAGCCCCTACTGGGGGGAAGGGGACAGGTGGAATGGTGAAATGAGGACAGTTTGTTTGATCCCTAGGGGCTGGGAACTCCTGTTCCCACACATTTCATACTAAGCACCATATTCTGACTTTTTCTTTTCAGAATCACCAGGCTCTGGCAGGAAGCCCTTCAGCTGAAGAGAAACTGAGTCATGGGTAGATCAGGACATTTCTTTCAGCTGATTCACCCCACCTGCCTGGGATTAGAACAATTCCAGGCAGATGGGGATGAGCCAATACCCATTCAGTTACACAGGCCAGCCACTGCTTTGCATTTGCACCTACCTTGGCTGTGCCTATAGGGGTAGAGCCCCTGATTTACTGCTCAAAGGCAGCCACAGCCTCTCTGCTGCTTTACCCTTTACTTTTCCTCTCACAGAGGTCATGTTATTCTGCATCCCCTGGAAATATTTCCAGTTCTAAAAAGGGATGTGAGGGCCTAAATAGTAGAGCAGATATCCCATATAGTTCCCTAAGCACCACCAAAAATAACTCCTGAATGTACTGAATGTAAAGCAAGGAGTAAGCCCTTTCAGATGTGACAAAGAAGAAAGAAAAAGAAGAGAGAAAGAAAAGGAAAGAAGGAAGGAAAAAAGGAAGGGAGGGAAGGAGGGAGGATGGAAGGAAGGAAGGAAGAAAAGAGAGGAAGGAAGAAGAAAGAAAAAAGGAAGAAGGAAAAAAGAGAAAGAAAGAATGAAAGAAAGAAAGAAGGGAGGGAGGAGGAAGAAAGAAGGGAGGAAGAATGAGATGAAAGAAAGAAAGGTGGGAGGAAGAGAAAGAAAGGAGGGAGGAAGAGAAAGAAAGAAAAAGAAAAAAGAGAGGAAGAAAGGAAGAAAGAAAGGAGGAAGGAGGAAGAAAAAGAAAAAGAAAGAAAGAAGGAAGGAAGGAAGGAAGAAAAAAAGAAAGAAAGAAAGAAAGAAAAAGAAAGAAAGAAAGAAAGAAAAAGAAAGAAAGGAGGGAGGAGGAAGGAAGAAAAAAGGAAGAAAGAAAGGAGGGAGGCGGAAGAAAGAAAGAGAGAAAGAGAGAAAGAAAGAAAGAAAGAGAAAAAGAGAAAGAAAAAGAGAAAGAAAGAAGGGAGGGAGGAAGAAGGAAGGAAGGAAAAAGGAAGAAAGAAAAAAGGAAGAAAAAGAAAAAAGGGAGGGAGGAGGGAGAAAGAAAGAAAAAGAAAGAGAGAAAGAGAGGAAGAAAGAAAGGAGGAGGAAGAAAGAAAGAAAGAAAGAAAGAAAGAAAGAAAGAAAGAAAGAAAGAAAGAAAGAAAGAAAGAAAGAAAGAAAGAAAGAAAGAAAGAAAGAAAGAAAGAAAGAAAGAAAGAAAGAAAGAAAGAAAGAAAGAAAGAAAGAAAAAGAGGAAGAAAGAGAGGAAAAAAGAAGAAAAAGAGAAAGAAAGGGAGAAGGAAGAGGAAGGAGGGAGGAAGGAAGAGAAGAAAGAAAGAAAGAAAGAAAGAAAGAAAGAAAGAAAGAAAGAAAGAAAGAAAGAAAGAAAGAAAGAAAGAAAGAAAGAAAGAAAGAAAGAAAGAAAGAAAGAAAGAAAGAAAGAAAGAAAGAAAAGAAAGAAAAGAAAGAAAAGAAAGAGGAAGGAAGGATAGGAAGGAAGGGAGGGAGGGAGGGAGGAAGGGAGGCAGGGAGGCAGGGAAGGAGGCAGGGAGAGAGGGAGGGAGGGAGGGAGGGAGAAAGTGAGCTGACTGAGTTCAGGCAGGTCTACACTGCAAGCTTCTGAAGGGACTATAGTCAGTGGTTCCTACCCTGCACAATAACTACAAATCCCTGAGCCAGCTTGGCAGGGCAGTAGGAACCGCTTAAATGCAAGCTCTGATTTTAAAAGAGGAACATAGAGATTGCTCATTGTGTGGAGTACGTGCTTTGCATGTGGGAGACCTAAGTTTTGCCCCCAGCACCATATGAAACAACCCTTGAGCACTGAGCTTAGAGTAACTCTTTAGCACTACAGGATGTGACCTCTATCGAAACTAAGCAAACAAACAAAGCCAAGAAAGGCACTATCTCTTATAGTCTTGAACCCCCTAGCAGTTAAGAGGAAAAGTGATTTCTGCTGCTCTCTATCAAATAAAAAAAATATATCATTTCTCAGAGCCCAATCTCAATCCTTTTTTTTTTTTCCAATGCCCAGAGTGGATGAAAAGAAAGAAAACTCAGTCCTTGCTTGGGCATCTTGACAGCCAATATTAATTATCGCCTGAGGAGAGTAATAAAGAAGCATGCATAGTAAGTAACATTCATGGACATCTTCACAAAACATGCCAAATTATTTTCCCTGTGTTGTTTCAAAGTGTGACAACCTACAAAAAGGCAAATTGCTGACACCATCCTTAGACCTTAGAGCTAGAGGGAGGATCTCAAAAACAAACAATATACCTTCTCTCCACCACCACCACCACCACCACCACCCCCCAGTGAATTTTTGGGCAGCCCAAATTTGAAGAAGTGAATTAGAACCTTCTTACACATAGAAGCTGCATTCCAAGTTGGATCCTGGGAGAGATCATCTCCAGCTGTAGCGACGAGAGAGGTTTGAATGCAAGTCCCGAGACACCAGGCCTCTGAGAAGCAGATGCCACGTCAAACTTACACAAGGTGTGATTAGAGAAAATGCCTGTCTGACTAATGACAAAGAGCAGAGCGCCTACAGGTAGAATCTGGCTTCAGGCAGGGTCGTGGATTTAGCTAACAAATAGACGTGTTCCAGCAGGAATGAATTTCAGAGAGCGAACAAATTGTTACTCTAAGCACATCCCTTCCATGGAATCTTGGGAAATGCTTATTCGTTTTTTTTGGGGGGGGGGGCACACCCGGCGGTGCTCAGGGGTTACTCCTGGCTGTCTGCTCAGAAATAGCTCCTGGCAGGCACGGGGGACCATATGGGACACCGGGATTTGAACCAACCACCTTTGGTCCTGGATCGGGGAAATGCTTATTCGAAGAGCAAATTCTTTATCTGAAATTCCCATGGTTCTGGGTGGCCTGAGTTTGATCTGGCAATCCTAACTCAGAGTGAAGAAGAAGAAGAAAGGTAAATTGATTGAAGGGAACATTCTGGACCAGCGTTCTTCCATCTTTTTATACTTGCAAACTAAGATTCATGGACCACTATTTGAAGGCCACTCTTCTGGACTGTTGTGCTAATGAGAGAAGTTCAGCAAAACCATTAAAGGGGACCAGAGATGTGATGATACAAATTGTAGAAGAGGATATGTTGTGTATATCTGAGCCCCTAAATTTGACATCCTTGAGACTGCATATTTCCCAGTACCACCAGGAGTGATCCTGAGGACCTTAGGTATCCCCCCTTCAGCACCACCTTCAGACAGCAACAACAACAACAAAATATCCCTGTATAACCTACATGACAGGAGGAAGATGGAAACTTAGAACATAATGAGCCACATAATTGAGTGAAACAATGCATGCAAAATGGGCAAATTATGATTGTAAACAAAAATAAAGTAAAAAAGAATTACCCCCTAAATCAAGAAGTCTACAGGGTACTTTCCAGATGCCCATCAGATCCCAGAAATGGTCTGTGTCCATCTTGTCACACAATCCCTTCTTGGCGTTATCCAAACAGGGGACAAGAGAATCAAGGCTATGAACACTACAGTGTCAAGTATCTTCCTCCCTGACCCCCTGTGTATCAGCACTTGACTTCCTGTGGGACCAGGAACTTAATAGCTTGAAGGGGCTCCTCTCCTTCTCTGCCAATCTCAGCACAGGAAACCCAACGTAACAGAGTAAGTGTGATGGGGTGGGGTAGGTGATGGAATGCGCTCAAGTCACAAAGAACCTCTACTTTCTTCTCTGGAAACCAGAATTTCTAACTGGCATTGTGGGTTTAACCCACTTGGTCTTGACACCTGCATCCTCCTAAAAGGGGCATAGCTGCCGGAAGCCCTTATAACAGGCAGAAAACTTAGCTGAAATGCAGGGCCTTGTGACAGGCACAAACTTTGCTAAAAGCAGGCCTCTGCAACAAGCAAAGAGCTATGCTAAAAGCAGGCAGCCTTGAGAAATAAGTGTAAACATTTAAGATTTAAGGCTTGTACAGAAACAAAGAAGGCACAGAATTTTGGTCCTTGGAAACTGAATCTAAATTATGAGGTCCCCATTATCTGTGCATTCCGACCTGCCCGAGATGGGTTCCATTGGCAGTGCACCCCGGCCCGATGGAGATGGATCTCATTAGCTGTACATTCTGTCCCACTTGCTGATGGGTCCTGTTATCTGGACATTCAATGTATTCATCCCCTATTGACATATTTACAAGTAGAACTGTGCCTGCAAAAAGTTTATAAGCCAGGCCTTGAGTTTCAATAAACAGAATTGGATTTGGATCTGAAATCCTTTTCCCACTTTTGTCTGTCTCCGTGTTTGTCTTTGTATCTTTGTGTATGCACGATCTCCATCCAAGAAAGAATAACCGCATCTTAATTGGTGTCCCTGCAGGCAGGGGCACCCACACTTTGGTGCCCAACGTGGCCAGGAGCACCACCCACACTTTGCGCCCAATGTGGCAAGGAGTACCATCCACATATAGCATACTTTCAGCATCCATGATTTAGAAGTTGGGGTTCATAGCACCTAATGGAAGAAGGGAACACCATACTCTCCTATCTCTCTGGCTTGTTCAACAGGATCTGTAGACCAGAGAGGTCTACAGCACATCCCACCAGCATGTACCCACTCACTACTACTCTGATAGGTGACTGTTTTCTCACAGGAATTGACCTCCTATTTCCCCCCCCCCATCCCTACTTCCCTCAATGCATACATCTTGTTGTCTTTTTCATTCTCTCACCTTTTCTCACTTTTTTCTCTGCCCTAAATACATCTTTCTACCATCAGCCAGCAGACAAGAAATGAGGCAGGTCCCTCAGGCTAATTCTGTGACTGAAAGTCAGGAACTAACAGAACCCTGGGGTTAGAATGTTGAGTGTCTTTGGGCCATTATTGGCCGCAGCAAAGACTGAGGTCATTTTGAGGTCATCATCATTGTCATATCTCAAGACCTATCTGGTTTGGTGGGGGACCAAACTGTTCCTAAGCAACCAGCTGTTCCTATTTGGGGAAAGTTCTCTAGTCTTTGTTCTTTCCTTTGGTTGAGTTATAGGGATGCAGTTTCAGAGGTTTTCATGAACCTTTTCCCAGCACCACTGCAAGAAATCAAGAAGGGAATTTACCCTAAGGATATGCGTTCATATCATACATGGGCAAGAGGGAGAGGGAAGTGGGCCTGCAGACATGGCCACTGGCTCCATGGATGTACCATCTGGATTTCCTTCCCCTCCTGTGTGCTAGATGGAGCCTGGCATACAGTTCTTACCTCTGTTATGGGCAAGTAAGTAAGACAGGACAGTTAGCATTGTCTCCTTTTTAGCTGGGAACCGGCCATTTTGACTATCATCCTGGCACTGCCATTAGTGAACTGTGCCTCCTCAGGAAAGTTGCCTCATCTTCAAGTTTCTGTCTCTCATCTATAAATTAGGGGTAAGGACCTTTGCTCTAAAGAGTTGTGAAAGTATATGTGAGTCACTCTAAAATATGTACATACCTGAGGGGGTTGAAACCATGTACGTATCTGAAAGAGTTCCACAGTTTTCCTCAGTGCAGGCTTCATTTTATGAAACAATGAACTTGTCTTTAGAATTGAGCGGTTCTTGGTTGAGCACAGAGTCAGCTTTTTGTGAGACTGATGAAGCTGAGGCTTCTCAGACTTGATTTTCTGACCAGCATGAGTTTAAAATATGCCACACGGTTTATCCTTTTCATGGTCTGGAAACCCTCTCCGGATCACACTCATTAATAGCCCTCCTTTGTGGAGAGAATTCACAATTTTTCTTTATTTGGTTCCAAGGCACTTGGATACTTTGTCGAGTATCTTAATTAAAATGATTTTATAATAATGAAAAAAAATAATCCCTGATACTGAACAACAACAACAACAAAAAATTCTCGGAGAACTGAAGTCCCATCAGATAGAATCAGAATTTATTCTCTGGAGCAAAGGCTCTTAGCTGGAGACTGGGATCCTTTCTACAGGCAGTCATCTTTGACTTCCTTTAGCCAGCCACATATTAGACACTCTAGGTGATGGGTTAGAGATGTAAGACAGTAGGTAGGCACTTGCCTTGCATACAGCCAACCTCTGTTAAAATCTAGTTAGCCCATATGGTCCCTGAATCTTTCCAGAAGTGATACAAAATGTACAGAGTTCATGCAAGGCCTGAATGTGATTCCAGCTTTATCTGATGCTCAGACACACTGTGCATAGCCTTCAATCCATCACATCCCAGCACCACCTCTGGACAAGAAAAGTCCTTTCCTTTCCTGAATTTGGGAGAAGAATAAGCAGCAAGATTGTGAGACACTAATATACACATATTTTCCTCCTTCCAGTTTGAAAATACTCAAATTGGTATGGTCATGTTAATTGGCTTAGCCACCATGATTAAAAATGGTAAAGGTAAACTAAAACCAAAAATAAAATGCACACATTGCACTTCATACAAAGAACTTGACGTCACAAAGCTGGGTTCATGTTGGCCAGGAAGCACTTTCTAGGAAATAAGGGTGTGATTTCAGATATGGACTCAGTTGGCGAGGGTCACATCAAGGCTTCAGAGAATCAAGATTTCTCAGACAAAAGCTGGATTCTAAGCAGAAGCAGCAAGTTTCTTAATGGTGATAGGGCACATCACAGGTGCTTTATAAATAGTGAAATGGCAGGGACAGTACAGGAACTTAGAGGAAGGGCATTAGAGGTATGAGAATCATTTGGGTAGCAGGCTGCTTCTCTGTGAAACCCTGTGGGGCACTCCATGCTTTGTGATACAGGTAGCCCTCCCTACCTTGGATATGCCAGAGATTATGCTGAGGGCTCAGTTGCCTAAGGCAGCCTGCTGTCAGGATGGTGGAATTGGTGCCATGGCATCTCTTCCTCGTGATGGAACTGTTCTTGAGCTTAGGCTTGAGAGTGTTGACTCTTGACACCCCATCACCATTTATAAAGATACTCAGGACTCTTTTCCATTTAAAACTTTAGGCAACATAAAATGGCTGGGAGCCACCAAAAAGGTAAGAGCCACGGCCAGTACTTGAGTTAAGTTTGGTGGTGGTGATTTCTCATTCTCCGAGCACATGGAAGTACAAGTTTGCTTGGTTCAAAGAATCACCTTTTTCATGTCCCTGAGGAAAATGTGGAACCTTACTCTTCTAGGACAGACTGGGTAGGGCAGGAATTCATTCACTGAACTTATGGGGTGGGTGGCAAGTTCCCCCAAGTCTAAAACCCCAACAACCACAATGATATTATCACAGGGGAACTCAGCTTCCCTTGCTGGAGGCTCTGAGGTGTTCATAGAACAGGAATCCCTCAGCAGGACTCCATTGTTAGGAGGGCAGCATCAAGCTTGCCTCCATATTAGCTTATAGGGGGTGAGGGACCAGCCAGAGGGAGCACAGGAAAGACAGGACTTTTCCTGCCAGCTTTCTCCAATAAGGGGCTTGTTGTCAATATCAAAATCCTGGTGATGTTCATAGGAGAAAACCAAAAAGCACACACACACACACATAAACACACATGCAACCTCCCGTGGGGGTCCCCCGACCCGCGGGGGTGTGGAAATGAAGGTTGCTAGTTATTCTCGGGTTTGCCCGAGCAGAACCGACCTGTAAAGAAGAACTTGAGAAGTTAGTAAGAGAAGCCCTCAAGACTGCACATGCTGTTCAAAAGGGATTTATTGTTGGGGGGAATCAGCTTTAAGGGCTGAAATACGTCAGAGGGTGTTACAAGTTTTCCACCAATCACAGTTACAAGCATTCATTAGCATAAGCTGGGGCAGGTAATAGGGAGGGGCAAAGAGGTAGAGAGCATGTTTTACCTGAAGGCATAAGATTCAAACAGAGTTTTATAAATTATACTCAACAAGCATAAATAGAACATCAGCTGTAATCCTTTAGCTAACACAAAGGCAAGTTGCTCTATATTTTTCTTTCTGGCTGGATGTATTGGGCTGCTTTGAATTACTTTAGTATTTGTCTATTTCCTTTGTTCTCAAGGCATGGGCGCCTTTGGTCACATGGGTGACCAGATTAGGAATTACTGAGGTGTCCTATGTTCTAGGTTTCATCAGCTAGGCTCCCCCCCCCCCACACACACACAGTAAAACATGGTATCAAATGCAAGAATGAATACACCTCTCTGTTCATGGCAAGAGCCCCCTCTTAGTCTTGGTTCATGACTGAGTTTTTGAGAGAGGAAGGAAACATTGGGTCCCCAATGCTCTTTGTTTATTTCTCATCTTGCTGCACAACAAAAAGGAGGAGGTGATTCAAGGTACAAAGGGGTGAATTTCTGCCTTTTCCACCTGAGTTCTCCCAGAGTGACCCTTCCCCTCCTTTCCATGTATTGCCTGGTCTAGTTATCTGTGAAGGACCATTACTTCCACAGTCTCTTGCTACAAATAAAAAAATAATAATACAAAAGAAGCACTCAGTGGAACTGCTGAGGGAAAGATATAAGATAAAACACATTCAGAATCTGTTCTTCTTTCACTGGGCATGAAGCAGAGAGGTGCCTATTAGCAACGGGCACCCCTCCTTACCCATTCCAGCTGGCCTTGCAAGAAAAGAGAGGACAGGGCTCTATCTAGCCTTTGAGTTTGGGAGAGTTCAAGGAATGGCGAGATCAGACTCCACTAGGCAGGAACTACTGAGCTCTGAGGCTCAGGACCAACAGTGGATTGATTCCCAGAAACTGTGTTGTGTCTCTGACAGGGCTCTGCCTGCATAGGAGGCCGTGGGCCTATGTATACCTCTGGCCCTTGCCCTTCCCTGTTTTTTGAGGCTCTCAGAGACTAGCATCTCCCAGTGCCCTACAGGACATCTCTGATGTGTTAGTGCCAGGGTCTTCATTAATCACAGTCAATCTCCTGGATTCTAGATTTGAAGCATCATCTGAGAGTGGCCGAGCTCAGGGTCATCCCAGAAACCCATACTCCTCAAAGGTGACTGTCTCAGCCCCTCTTTTACCTTTCCCTGTCTAAGGAGGGTGTGCTGTGAGCCCAGATGTGGTGATGGGAGCCATAGGAATAGAGAGGTAAAGGAAGGCCTTGGAGTGAGGATATGGAGTAGAACAGGGGTGGCGAACAAGTTCGACACAAAGAGCCAAATTTTAAACTGTGAGAGTCAGAGAGCCACACCACGCAGTGACCTGCCAAAACAGACAAACACTCACACAAAAGCATCTAATTTTAACAATAATCTATTAAACACATATTGCATGTTGCCATTTTGAGTGAGGGTCAAAATCCTGCAGTGATGGCGAGGATGTGCTGCGTCCTCCACACTAAGAACTCACAGCCAGATGTGACCCAACATGTGCCACACGGTTCCCCCCCACCCGCCCACCCCCGGCTCGCTGGCCCTTGCAGTTGTTTCCAAGGGATGGGAGACGGGATGCCGCAGCCTGGGGGCGGGACTGCGCGCTCAGAGATCTCTCCTCAGAGGTCCCTTCTCAGAAGCAGCAGAACAAAATCCAAACTTGGCAAAGAGCCACAGTATACAAAATAATGATAAGAGGCAAAGAGCCGCATTCATTTTGGCCGGAGCCGCGTGTTCGCCACCCCTGGGTAGAAGGTGAAGTCAGGGATGTGAGTCTATGGTAAGGGGGGGATAAAGTTCTCCGCAGCTCAGCCCATTTGTTAAGAGCCCTCCAGTCCCTTATGCTGCTCCCGCTATCTCTCTCTTTCCTACCTTCTGCAGGCCCTGCATGAATCCCTCCAGCAGGACACAGAACATAGAACATCCGTGTGTTCAGACAGTGCTCCTAAATTCTGCTGCCCATGCTCCTCCCTCCAGCTTCTGTGCCATAATGATAATGTCAAATTTGTCGTGCCTCATCTGGCTCATCATCAATGCGGTCCTTTCAGTAGAACTGTCCATGCCCCTAGGTCTGGCTCAGCCTTCTCCCTCTATTGTTCCAGCTCTCACCCCTTTAAAGGCCCTGGTCTACCCTGTTCCACTCAGACGCCCCCCTCCGACTAAACCCTTCCACATCCTTCCGTCTGATACTGATGGTCCACCTTCCTTCTCTCCTCCCTCCTATCATAGCTCTTCTCAGGAGCCAGAGGAGCAACAATTTCCCCCACCCCTCTAGAGCAACCCCACCTGGACCCTAACTCGTCCCTCCCGCTGAGGTTCTCTCCTGCACTCCACAAGAGTGTCTTCTCCCTCTCTGTTCCTCTGTTCCTCAAATTCTGCCCCCCCCACCCAGTCCCCTTCTAAGGTCAGGATATGCCCCCACTCCATATAAACTAAGAGCAAGAGGACCTCCTGGAGGAGGTGAGGTACTGGCCTGAAGGGCTCCTCCTAACCACCAGTGAGGGCATGGATGACTACTGCAATCCCTGTGCTCCCACAATTGATCTGTCCTTAATCGACCTGGAGCCTGGATCCCTGAGCCAGAGCAGATGTGCCACAGCAGCTCACCACCATGGCCCCAAATAGTGGAGAAAGTTTAAAAGGCCACAAAAGATGGCAGAAAATGACAGACCGCCACCCGTAACCGCCTAGAGAGAGCTCTGATGAAATGCCTGCCATGCCTTTGCTGCTGCAGGGGCAAGCCATAACAATCCAGGGAATCCTCAAAATCTTCTCAGGGATAAAAGCCACACCTACCCAGGAGCTGTCCCACCACCCATGGGGAGCCTGGGTACACAGGAACAAAAACGGACCTACCCCCACCCATTTGTATACCTTCCCCAACACTCAATGCAAACTAACATTGAACATTTTGAAATGTTTTGTCTGCTGTGTTGGGGTCTGGGGTGGGCGTTCCTAGAAGTATGAGCTTAGGGAAAGAAAGGTCTTAGAAGAAAAGCTCTTAGAAGACCAGTTCTCCTAACTCCTCAGAAAAAGGAGAAACTTGGGGGCCACTTGTCCCAGCTGTTCCCTGTAGGGGCTGCAGGAGATCTCAGGGTTCCTGAGGATGCAGAGCAGCACAACTGAACACTTTCTCTCCATACCATATGTGGAACTGAGGGTTAATTGAAGAGAAGCAAGGCCCCGAATAATTTTCAGTGAAATAGTCATGAGTGGCCTCCTCAGAGGATGCCACTGGATGTAAAGCATAACTGTGAGGCCATAAGGAGGTAGGAACAGTTTCCTCAGGACAAAGGCTCCTGATTGAGATGGTGAGGACTCTGATCTGGTTGGGGCTCTGAGAGGACCCAGATTTAACTGGAGGAGGTCACCCTGACTGATTAGGGGAGGTTCTCTGTCCATTTGGGAGAGTATATCCTGACCTAGTTGGGTCAGGGGATTCATATCTGGTAAATAATGGAATCCTGAAATGGTTGGGGGAGGCTCCCCTTACCCCATTGTGGAGGGAACCTGAGCTGGTTGTGGATAGACCCTGACAGACTTGATGTTAGGGGTCCTCAACTCGTTGAAGAAGGTCCAAGCTTCAGCAGAGATGTTGTCTCTTGTGCTGGGAAGCATCTTTTAAACTAGATATGAAGGTCGAACCCTTGAAAGGCTGTTTAGAAAGTGATTTTCTTCCTCAGAGCTGGTTTTCAGGCTGCCCAGGGAGATGCCCTATTTTCAGGACAGAAGCTTTTAGCGAAGCTACAGGAGAGGTGGCCAGATGGTCACCTTGCTCCAGGATGACATCAAGCTGAGAAAATGGCCCAGTTCCTAGTGATAGGTGGGACTGTGAGAAAACAGGGCGGGTGGAAATGAGAATTGGGTGGGTGGTGGGACCAAGATTTATGTTTCATTCCCCCATCTTGTTCACATTCCCATCAGGCATTGCTACCCTCATACTCTTGAAAGCTCTTCTCATACTCATGAAAGACAGCTTCCTGCTGTCTTTGTCTGTGATGGACTGAACAAGCAACTAGATCTGAGGGGATTCTGTCAGCTTGTCTTGGCTTCTTCCGGGAATGCTATCTAGGCTCTTTCTACATATTCACACTTGGTGAGATACATTGTTTTCTCCTTTATTTTCAATTAAACAAAATGTTTTCTATGTCCATATGATTCTTGGATGAGAAACTGATGTACTTATCGGTTTATTAATACTTCAGCATTTGTCTTTCCTTTAAGGAAAATTGCAAAATAGGTTTATGAGGAAAGAATTAAGCTATCTATTTATGTTTTTTTTTTTTTAAAGATTAAGTCACAGGTGGCTGTGCTTAATACCTAGATCTGTGTTAAGGGATCACTTCTGGGCCGGAGAAATAGCATGGAGGAAAGGCATTTGCCTTGCATGCAGGACAGAGGTTCAAATCCTGGCATCCTATATGGTCTCCTGAACCTTCCAGGAGCGATTTCTGAGCTCTGAACATAAAGCCAGGAGTAACCCCTGAGCGCTGCTGGGTGTGACCCAAAAACAGAAAAAAAAGGGGAGGGGGACCACTCATATCAGTGCTTAGGGGTCCATGTAGTGCCGAGATTGAACCCTGTTGGCATTTTCTGAAGAGCTGTGCTAAGAGGTATTGAGACACACCTAAAAAATTTTATGAAAACCATTTATCACATGTTTACCAAGCCTTTATGCCAGACACTGTCCACTGTCCTGAGATCACAACTGTCCTAAAGGCTTCTCCTAATGGACAGAGGAAAATTCAGAAAAGATGACTCTATGAAGGAAAATCCTCAAGACTGGGCTTCTGTTCCATCAATATTTCATTGATGATACTGCTTGTCTAGAACTCTCTCAGAGTTTGTGTCTGAAAACAATATGAGGTTGGAAGAGAATTGCAACGTTTCTTATGATCTTTTATCAGGAGGTACCTTTCAAAGAATCCATCCATCACCTTGAGTAAGCATCACTTAGATGGAAAATTAAATAGGAAAGACCCAAGAGTATAGTGTTTTGCATTTCTGAAAACCTGGGCTCAACTCTGGCACTAAAATGTTGGTAGATGGTAGTGTGGGGGGTATTGAGAAAAAAGAAACTGAGGAAAACTTTTTTAGTTTCCTGCTTAGACTTGTTTTTTTAGACCTACAAGAAACAACCCATTTGGAACTTAGTTAAACTTGAAGTCTTTTGTCCATATTAATATTACATTTATTGATGGGTGGACCATACCTGGTGCTTTGGGAAACATAAACTTGATGCTTAAGGCAGGTTCCTGAGGTGCCTTGGGGATCTTGTGATGATAGAATAGAACCTGACCTTCTGCATGCAAAAACATGTTTAGCCCTCTGTGTTCTTTCCCTGTGTTCATCTTCATGTTTATATGCCAGTTATTTTTTTTATCTTATTAGCAATTGCTTATGGGAATATTAACATTTAGAAACTTTTTTTGAATTATCCCAGGAGACTAAGAAGTGCCTAGATATTTAAAAAAAAATGAACTAACTTTTCACAGGAGATATAGATCTGACATGCCCTATATATCCTGAGTAAAGCTCCTCAGGTGGAAAGGAGATTTTTCAGAGGTTTTACAAAAGGGTGTTTATTTCTGTACTTGGTTTAACTCGTGTGTGCTCTGCCATCCCCTCTTCTTTGATGGTTTACTTTTTTGAATAAATCCTAGAGTTATGCTCTGTCAGTGCACTAATCCCTTAATCAATGTATATGAGCAGAAAAAAAAAACACACTGCAAAAGACACTATGGGAAAGCATCGCAGAACACCATCATTCTTAGAGAATGAAATGATGTATCTGAAGATCTGACAAGTACCAGCCACCTACATAGCCTCTCTGAGAAAGACTTTAGAGAGGAAATTTGGACGATGTTCACAGAACTCAAAGAATTCATGGAACAAACAAATAAACAAAAAAAGAAAAACAAATAAGAATCAAGAAGATGTGAAAATATAAATAGGAAAACTTCAAACAGAAATATCTGGGCTGAAGCCAGAGAGATAGCATGGAGGTAGGGTATTTGCCTTGCATGCAGAAGGATGGTGGTTTGAATCTGGCATCCCATATGGTCCCCTGAGCCTGCTAGGAGCGATTTCTGAGTGTGGAGCCAGGAGTAACCCTGAGCACTGCCAGGTGTGACCCAAAAACAAAAACAAAACAAAAAAAAAAGGAAAGAAAAAGAAATATAAAAGCTTAAAAAAATTGGTAGGTGAAATGAATACCTCACTGGAAAGCCTCACCAACAGAATAACAGCTGCTGAAGACAGAACCAGTGATCTGGAAGATGAGATGCATAACAACTCCATACAGCAGAAGATGCTGAAATAGAGCCTTGAAACAAATGATAAAATGATGGGAAAAAATCCCCAAAGGATGTGCACAGATAAAAATTAGGTCTATGACAAACTCAATAGAAACAACATAAGAATCATTGGAGTCCCAGAGGCCCAGGAAGAAAATCTCCAAGAAAAATCAATAGTCATGGGCATCATTTCAGAAAATATACCAGAGCTCTAGGAATACGGAGCAATACCAAAACAAATAGTTTCAGAATTATTAGCTCTACTCTAAAAGGAAAAGAAATAGCAAAGGAGGCCAAACATTTATTTAGATAAATTTAGATAAATAATAGCTAAAGACTTCCCAAATTTGAGTCAAAATTCAGTGGTTCAATTTATGAATTTAATGAATTATCCAACTATGTCCATTCAAAATACTATTTCCCTACAAGCTACATTAGAATGAAATGGTCAAAGTATGAGAAAGTGGAATCATAAAGTAGTCAAAGAGGGACCAGAGAGATAGCACAGCGGCCTTAGACGTGGAAGGACAGTGGTTGAAATCCCGGCATCCCACATGGTCCCCCGAGCCTGCCAGGAGCAATTTCTGAGCATAGAGCCAGGAGTAACCCCTGAGCACTGCCAGGTGTGACAAAAAAAAAAAAGTAGTCAAAGAAATAAATACAAACAACTAGATAATAGATTAGTAGTTACCAGTGATGAAGCAAATGTGGCTTTTGTATAAAGGTTAAAAATTAAAAGTTTTATATGTAGTTTTATTTAAAATATGTTTATTCATTTTATAAATAATCTGTGGTTTTAAAGTGTACCTGCAAAGCAATAAAAATAGTAAAATTTTACAGATAACTTAAATAAACTTAAAATATTTTAGTAAATTTTCATATATTATATTCAAATAACTATAATAGTACTGCTATATAACCCAATATTAAAATGTGTTAAGCAGTAAAAAAAAAAAAAAAAAAAAGAAAAAGAAAATATACCAGAGCTAAAGAGTGCATGCAACCAAATATTATATGCCCAAAGAGTTCCAGCTAAAAGAGATTTTAAAAAATACAACCCAAATTGTATTCATCACAATGATGAATGCCACAGATAGGGATGGAAGATTTAAAAAAAAAAAGGCAAGATCAAAAAGGGAAATTATGTACAAAGGAGCATTCACAAGGTTTACAGTCTATTTGTCAAAATACAACCCTCAAGGCCCAAAGGCAGCAGTGAGTTATAGGGACATAACTCAATGAAATGAATGCTCCACCCAGCTAGACTTATATATTGAAGGAAAGATACATATCTTCATAGATAAGCAATAGCTGACCAAGTTGTAAACATACAGATACAAATAAACCAAGGATGATCTTTTTTTGAGGTAAAATAAGGTGTAACCTAACAGACATTGACCTGCCATGGAATAAGATTGAGTTTGGACAGAGGACTCTCCTCATTTTCTCTTCTTCCCCACTTAAATCTCTTCAGGCCCATCCCTTTTTTTTTAACCCACCAGCTACTCATCTAGCACCAGTCTACCCAGTCTACTTCCATCAACCCTCAGCTGATTCACACTGTCATCTGCTTTCACAGCAGGCTTAGAGGCAAAGGGTTTAGAAAGTCTCATCAAAAGAACAACTTAATTGGTGTGTTTTGCTTTTCCTTTCCTCTTGATTTTGTTGTTGTTGTCTTTGTTTTGAGAAATCACACACCAAATGACTTCCTCGTGACAGATTCTTTAGAGGGAAGTGACTGAGACCATATGTAGAAGGGGAGTTAAGGCAGAGAAGAGGCCTCTGTTAAATGAGTTCATAGGCTTTCTATTGTGAATTGTTGTTATCTTGTCACATGAATATTAGATAGAGGTGTAGATCACCTGGAAAAGTTGGAAGAAGTAAATAAAAATCATCCCTGTTTCATTCACTGGAAAATAGTCCAATCTGTAACATGTTGGCGAATTTCTTTCCCTTAATTATCTTTTCTTTAAGTGAGTATTAGGGTTTATTGTTTGTTTCAGTACATTTGTGAATTAACATAATTATGATGATGCTCTCTAAATAAATTGGAGATCACAATTGCCCTTGAAGATTCGCTGTTAAGTATTTTTCTTTTTATTGAGCGCTGTTCATAAAAAGCAAATTTCAGATTTGCCTAATTCCTGTTGAGTCGAAGGTTTCTGATTTACTTGCTCATTATCCTATTTGGGGACCCTAAAGTGATACCAGATTCTTGATTTTAACGTTTATCATGAATAAATGTGCACTTTATTATTTAAATGTGATTTTTAAGTTGGGTAAATAGAAAAAAATTAGAGCAACTTATAAAAAAAAGGATTGACTAATTAGTCTTAATCGTGGAAACTAATTTTAAACTAAAACTAATTTTAAAACTCTTTCTTAGACTCATGAGTGGAATCTAAATAACTGAGGTGTTTGATCTTGTTGATTTATTTTTTTTTACATTCAAATCAAACCTGGAAGAGAGACTGGAGGCGGGACTCTTTTTTTCTCTGGCTGATGGCCTTGAGTCTCTGAGTAGCTGCTAAATAGATGCAAATAATCATTTCATTTTTAGATAAAGAAGCTAGAATAGAAATGTTGAGTGACTTGCCCAATATCACACAGCTGGTTGCGTTTGAAGCCAGATTGTCTGGGAAATGTGTGCCCTTTGGTTAGTAGAACCTTATTAGGGACACTCAGCATAGAGTGGCCACTGTGGCTTGTCATTATTTCACTCTTAATGAAGCTAAACTGGACAATGATGTTGGAAGAGATGGTGAATAGGTCATAGTCTCATCTTTCAGAGAAGCAGGGGCCACTGAGGCTCCAAGGAAAGAAAGTTTGCAAAGCCCTTTGAACAGATCATGCAGGGGACAGCAAGTGGGAGAGGGCTCTTCTACAGCACCATAGGGTCTCATTCTTGCTTTTCTATCACAATCTTCTACACACAGGAACTTTAAATGATACCCCCCCAATGTTTTCAACCAAATTTTGGGAGTGAGACACAGGCATCCACATTTGTAAACTATGGGAGTCACTGGTTTTCATTCTATTTAGGAGGATTCTTCTTTGCTGGTACTTGTCATTCATGGACTGGAAGTATCCTTAAATTGAAACACCTTTTGGATTGGTTCCTTACCCTACCTATTCACCACCCTGGGGAGTGTTCTTTCTCTTTCCAATAAAGATCTCGGGTCTCAGGGAGAAGCTGCTTGAGGTTTCATTTGCACTGTTGGTCTATCTGCCTGCTGGTGTTTCTTGCTAGTGAGTGGAAGGCTTGTGGTAGAATTTTTCTGAACTTGTTTGATTTCCTTCTGTGTGGATTATTTCCTGTGTTGGCATTTGCTTCCAGGCCCATGCTCCTCAATCCCTTGAGATTGGGACTTCAGTAAACTTTCCAGAGTATCCAGATGGGTGAGCAAGACAGAAAACCATTTCCTAGGGAGGATTTTCCTGGTGGCAGGAATTACAATACCCTCTCTTGCTCATTCTGAGAGATGGTGATGGGGTGAATAACAGTCCTCTGCTCTTGCTAGTCTCCCCCACTTAGGTATGAATTCATTTGAGTCATGATTCCCTCCCAGGATGACTCAGTTCCAGGAGTGGAGATGTTTGCAACAGAGAACAGGGCTTGAGGATACCCTCCAGGGTGGTTGGGCCGCAGAGAGGACCAGTTATGCGGGGTGATCTCATGAACCCCAAATAAGAACCCAGAGTGAAAACTCAGAGATGATTAAACACCATGTGCTGCCCAGCTGCTCTAAAGTTGACCCTGACTGGCCACCTTATAATCGAGCTTCTGTCCTCAGTTTCAGAAAGTATCCCAGAAAGCAACTGTACAGCCTCAGGAGCAAACAGACACTGAGTGCGTGCGACTCTGCACACATTCTTAGGAGCTGACCCTTCCCTGGACCGATCACCTCTCATACCAGATAGCACTTCCTCTGTCAGACTGGCTGTTCCTGCCTGGAGTTTTCTGGAAACATAGATTTCTGTCGTATTAAGCTACTTCCAAGAATTCTAGCTCCATCTCAAGAAAACCCACACTCCCCCAGAACTTGCTCTTACCTGAGCTGAATAAAGTCCTTTCTTCCCTTTTAGTGTTACCCAAATCTCCTATTCTGGGGGGCTCAGAGGTGGGGAAGAGAGGCTCATTGGTTTCTTCCATTCAGGATCACTATGCCATCAATACTAAGGTGACAGCTATGTTCCCTGACTTCTAGCTCATTCTTCTAAGTATTTGTTCACATCATCACAATCAGAAAACTAGACATGGTAAGGAGCATCTTCTAGAAAAGGAAGCTAGAGCTGAGAACTGTAAAGGAACTTGCCCCAGTGACAAGGAGTGATGGTGACTCAGAACAGGCATAGGACCCAGGCCTACCTGATTCCAGGATGCACACACATCTCCAAATATTCCTGTCTGTCATTCTGGACATTTCTCAGAGAAGTTTCTCCTTTGAGTGTCCAAGTCACAGCAGCTCATCCCAAGGCCTATAGACACCTCTAATCATATCCCAGGGGAGGATCATGATTTCTGGAAAGCTACCCAAAAAGCTCAGGAGGCCCATTCAGATGAACAATCTCAGTTGAAGGTAATGCTGATGATGCTCACCCCCCATCTCCCTCACCCCACTGTGGTGGGCTAATGAGTCTTTGTGGTTCCCTCCCAAAGTACTTTATTGGTCATTTACCACTTCAGTTCTTAACACTTTCCTTGAACTATCATCTAATTTTTTTTGTTTTTTTGGGACACGCCCATTTGATGCTCAGGGGTTACTCCTGGCTAAGCGCTCAGAAATTGCCCCTGGCTTGGGGGGACCATATGGGATACTGGGGGATAGAACCACGGTCCTTCCTTGACTAGCGTCACCTTCCTGGCCCCAAAATATCACCTTTTTTTGTTTGTTTGTTTTTTGGGCCACTAGCGCTTACCAATCTTTTAAACATATTTTCTTACTTGAATTTTTCTTTTTTTTTTTTTTTTTTTTTTTTGGTTTTTGGTTTTTGGTTTTGGTTTTGGTTTTTGGGCCATACCCGTTTGACACTCAGGGGTTACTCCTGGCTATGCACTCAGACATCGCCCCTGGCTTGGGGGGATCAAACTGTGGTCTGTCCTAAGCTAGCGTCACCTTCCCGGCCCCAAAATATCACCTTTTTTTTGTTTGTTTTTTGGGCCACATCTGGCATTGCTCAGGGGTTACTCCTGGCTGTCTGCTCAGAAATAGCTCCTGGCAGGCACGGGGGACCATATTGGACACCGGGATTCGAACCAACCACCTTTGGTCCTAGATTGGCTGCTTGCAAGGCAAACGCCGCTGTGCTATCTCTCCGGGCCCTCTTGAATTTTTCAAACAGTCCTAGAAAGGCAACCTAAAATAGCCCCCAAAAGTGATGCAAATTTTTTGAAATCTGTGGCAATTTATGTACAAATTTGACAAAATATGAAAGCACTGAAACATTTAAAGGGGTGTGTGGATGTGATCTCATATTTTTTGAATGTGACTATATCTCAAAAGAGCTGCTTCAACAGCCCATAAAAACATTTTTAATGAGTTAGAGTGAATTTGGAAAGATCTATGAACATTAGACATGTGACTATTCCATATATACCATTATGAAATACTCCAAAAGACTGGATCATCCTTAACTCCTTCCATAAAAGAATGTTAATTAGTGCTGTTGTGTAAGTGATGTCTAGAGTAGTATGCTCTATGATCTGGACTTTAGCTACAAAACTAAACACCAAGTAAAGAGTGAGGTGATCTGAAGACTTTGTTGGCTGTTTGTTGGTCAAGTTTCCATTTACTTCAGGTTCTGAAGAAATTCTATTGAGGGGCACTGAGGAACATACAATAAATATGGTGCTTTTTCTTGCACACAGTCGACCTAAGTTTGATCCCTGGTACCGTATATGATCTCCTGAGCATGACTGGGAATGATCTCTGAGCTTAGAGCCAGGAGTAAACTCCAAACAACCCCAGGTGTGGCCAAAAAGTTTTAAAATTTTAAGTTTATATGGGGCTGGAATGATAGCACAGTGGTAGGGCATTTGCCTTGGACACGGCTGACCCAGGACAAACCTGAGTTCGCTTCCCCTGGCCTCTCATATGGTCTCCCAAGCCAGGAGCAATTTCTGAGTGCATAGCCAGGAGTAACTCCTGAGCATTACTGGGTGTGTCCCCACAAAAAAAAAAACCCAAAAATTTAAGTTTATAGATATGCCGTGTATCCTGCATTTCCTCATAAGTCAAATGTCATTAATGCATCTAATTCCAAAAATATGAGTATTTCTACAGAGAAAAAAATTAGTGTCTCTGACTCAGTAAAATGTATAGCATATAGGTGAATGGAAACCTTCACATTAAACTAATTTATGTTAAAAACATTTGGAAACCTTTACATTAAACTGACCTTTCCATAAAATTTATCAGAGCTTTAAATATGCACCCTTGCCCTATGATTTTATGAGAAAAGATAAGTGATGAGGAGTTTACACACACACTGATCTCTTTTCTGCTGGAGTATGCTATAGAGTGCTTGCCTTGAAAGGTGATTAATCCAAATTCAATCCTTGGTATCACAAGTAATTCCCTGTGTCCCCACAAATAGTCATCTCTGAATTTAGAGCCATGAGTAAGCTCTGAGCACGGCTGGGTGTGGCCCTAAAACAAAAGTACCATATTAATGTTAGGGGAGGGATAGGTTCTTGGGGATTCTCTGTATTATTGCTCAAATTTTTATATAAATATAAAACTTGTGAAAACTAAGGATAAGACCCATTGGGGGTCCAGAAAGATAGCATGAAGGTAGAGAGTTCGCTTTGCATGCAGAAGAATAGTGGTTCGAATCCCAGCATCCCATATGGTTCCCCAAGCCTTGCAGGAGAAATTTCTGAATGTAGAGCCAGGAGTAACCCCTGAACTCTGCCGGGTGTGACCCAAACACAAAACAAAACAGACCCATTTGGTCCTCCAAACCTGCCAGGAGTGGGGAGTGATCACAGTGACCTCTAAGTACCTCTAGGGGTGGCCCCAAAACAGTAATGAAACAAAACTAAGGATAAGACAGAAGAAAAGATTCCAAGAAAGTGATTTGCTGTGTGGTAAAGAAGGAAATGATTGTGCAGCTTGAAAACATCTCACTGATCCTGGAACTCATCCACCTGGTTGGACCTTTGGTGTCCAGGTATATTCTGTAGCTGAGTTTGGCAGAAATCAGCACAGTAAAAAATGAACCAGAAATTTGTCATTAACATGACCAGGAGTTTTGATTCATAAATCCATTCAAGTAGCCCAGAATGGAGGATTCAAAAAGAAAATGTTAGGTAGACAGTTTTTTAATAGTCATTACTCAAGTGAAAAAGAACCATAAAGGCCATAGGCATGGTAGTAGGAGAATTTAACTATGGCAAAGCCAGCTATAAGAATGTAATGAGGGGCCTGGAGAGATAGCACAGCGGCGTTTGCCTTGCAAGCAGCCGATCCAGGACCAAAGGTGGTTGGTTCAAATCTCGGTGTCCCTTATGGTCCCCCGTGCCTGCCAGGAGCTATTTCTGAGCAGACAGCCAGGAGTAACCCCTGAGCACCACCGGGTGTGGCCCAAACCCCCCCCCCAAAATGTAATGAGAATGAAAAATATTAATTTGCCTTTTTAAGAAAGGAAATGGGTTTGTGTTATCAAACATTTTTCCAATTTTACCTTGCTTCTAGTAAGAGTTCAATAAATATATATTGATCAACTCTTGGCTCCATATTCTTTTACACTTTAACTCCTTGAACTGGAGTGGGTAAAGTGGGTAGAGAATACAGTGGGTAGAGAATTTGCCTTGTATGTAGCCAACCTTGTTTGATCCCAGGCACCACATATAGTCCTCCAAGTACCATGAGGAGTGATGATCCCTGAACACAGAGCCAGGAGTAAGTTCTGAGCATAGAAGGGTGTAACCCAAAAGCAAAACAAAACAATTTTGACTCCTCGGGGCTGGAGATGTGAGTCAGTGATAGAGCACTTCCTTACATGTGTGAAACCATGGGTTCAATTCCTAGAACTGCACAGTCCTCAAGCTCTGAGCCATGTGTAGCCCTGAGCACAGCTAGCATGGCCCCAAACCATTTATTCAGACATACATTTTCAAGACATATGCTATTCTCAATGTTTTCTTCTCATGGATGACTGTGCCAATCCTGGCAGGGATTGTGCTACAACCACGTGGTCTCGGCAGCTCTTCTGTCTGACATTCTCTCCAGTTGAATTACATGCATGGTTGGTTCTACACATACAGACTAATTATCATTTAAAACATCATCAAAAGGTTATGATAATGTTCGGCATAAAAACAGAAAGTTGGCACAGGTACATGTCATGAAAATAGGGCAGTAGGGCACATATGTAACAAAAGAGTATCAAATATTTGTCACTAGGAGGATAATAAAAAACTATTTTATACAATTCTGTAATCAAGTGTTTAAGGAGACTTAAAGAAAATAAGAGTATTATTCAATTAGGTTGTTTTATTACTCAGAATTGTGAAAAGGTAGAATAAGTCAATCATCCAGCAGCTCAAGGGAAACCAGAGAAACTGCTTAATCTTAAAGACAGATCAAAGTAAAAATGTGGGGTGCAGGGCCAGAGAGACAGCATGAAGGTAAGGCGTTTGCCTTGCCTGCAGAAGGTCGGTGGTTCGAATCCCGGCATCCCATATGGTCCCCCAAGCCTGCCAGGAGCAATTTCTGAGTGTAGAACCAGGAGTAACCACTGAGTGCTGCTGGTGTGGCCCAAAAACAAAACAAAAAAATGTGGGGTGATCAATGCCAATGATGAAAAGGTTGCCAGAAGCACATCTAAATCTTCTGTTAGAGGGTTACACTAACCTTATGGAACTTATAGTCAAATTGGTCCCCTGAGGGGCTGGAGAGATAACACAGTGGTAGGGCATTTGCCTTGCATGCAGCTGAACAGCAGTTCGAATCCCAGCATCCCATATGGTCCCCCGGAGCCTGCCATGAGTGATTTTTGAGTGCAGAGCCAGGATTAACTTCTGAGTACCACCAGGTGTGACCCAAAAACAACAACAACAAAACAAAACAAAACAAAAGGTCCACTGAGGAAAAAGCAAAACTAACTTTCAGTTTTGATGTATTCAACCTGCATCAAAATGATACTGAGATCTCAATGAGTGAAGACACTGATCTAACCAAATTGATGGTAAAATAGAATGAAACTGCTGAATTTTCTATAAAGAAAAGAAGACTGCCTCTTGGGTAGGGTGGGGGATTAAACAGAGAAGAGAACACTACAGCAATGAAGAAGACAGTGATCAACTGGAAGTTCCACTGCCGCATGCTCCTCCTAGTCAAGTCACACCAGCACAGGACATAGAAAACATCACACTACAACTACAACAAAGGAGAAACAACACAGGCATCCACTATGCTTAGAAAATGAAAATGGTAGCTTCAATGACCCAAAAAGTAACAACTACCTCTGTAGCCTCTAAGATAAGGACTTTGGAAAAGAAATATGGAAGGTGTTCATAGAACTCAGAGAACACATGGAATGAAATGAACATGCTACGTATAAGAATCAAGAGAATCTGACAGTAGACATAAGTAAACATCAAACTGAAATAATAGGGCTGAAAAACTTGGCAGATGAAATGAAAACCTCACTGAAAAGCCTATTTGGAGTAACAGCTACTGAAGACAAAATCAGTGAGCTGAGATATGAGATTTGTAACAACTCTATACAACAGAAGAGGTTGGAAAAGAGCCTCAAAACAAATGTCAGACAAAGGGGAAAAATCCTCAAAGAATGTGAACAGATGAAAATAATTTTTTTTGATAAACCCAACAGAAACAACATAAAAATCCTTGGCATCCCAGAGATATAGGAAGAAAATAACTGTGAGGTATCAACAATCAAGGACATCATTGCAGAGAAACTCCCAAAGCTAAAGAGTGAATGCCACCAAATCCTACATGCCCAAAGAGTACCAGCCAAAAGAGATCCAAACAAAAGCACCCTAAGATAATTCTAATCACAATGACAAACCCTAAGATGAAGATGGAATACTATAAGCAGCAAGATCAAAACGGGAAATTACATTCAATGAAGCATCCCCAAGATTTACTGCAGATTTTTCACAAGGAAGCCTTAAGACCCTAAGACAGTGGTGGGACATAGTGACAAAATTCAATACAATTAATGAATTGCCAAGAGTACTTCACCCAGCCTTAACTTACATTCAGTTAAGTCTAAATGCTTTCATTGCTGGAGATGTGAGCATCTCCACATATATTTTCCTATATGAATCCATTGTTCATATAGAGTCATTCAAGGCAAAAGATAAACACACAGCTTCACAGATAAACAACAGTTTAAAAACTTTACAGACTCAAAACTAGCCTTAAAGAATGAACTAGAAGATCTATTTTAATATAAGTGAGACCACAAGATACACCAAACTCCAACTAAAAGATGACAGTAAATCCCATGGCAATCATCTCTCTCAATGTCATTGGACTAAATGCATGAGTTAAGAAAAACAGAATTTCAAAGTGGATCAAAAAGATGAATCTGATATTTTATTGCCTACAAGAAACACATTTGAATAGTCAGAACAAACACAGATGCAAACTCAAAGGTTAGAGGACAATTATTCAAGCAAACAACTCCTTTAAAAAGACTGGAGTGGCCATACTAATTTCAGATAGCACAGACTTTAGACTTAAAAAAGTTATAAGATACAGGGATGGACATTTCTTAATAATCAAGGGGTAGGTACAACAGGATTAAATCAAAGTCTTAAACTTATATGCACCCAATGAGTGGCCAGTAAAATGTTTACAACAATTGCTGACAAACTTGAAGGAAGATATCAATAACAGCACAATAATAGTGGGAGAACTCAACACTAAATTGTCACCACTTGATAGATCAACCAGGCTAAAACCTAATAAGAATACAATAGTACTGAAAGGAGCAATGGAATAAATTGGCCTAGTGTGTGTGTGTGTGTGTATATATATATATATATATATATATATATATATATATATATATAGGCTCTCCATCCCTAGAAAACAGGATACACATTCTTCTCTAATGCAGATGGGTCATTCTCCAAAATTGACCAGATACTAGCCCATGAAACATACTTGCATAAAATAAAGAGGATAGAAATCATACATATTACTTTTGTAGATCATAATACACTGAAATTAGAAGTAAATAGCAAGCAGACACAAAAGGAAAAATCTTAACACCTGTAAATTAAACAGATCACTACTAAATAATGAGTGAGTCAATGAGGAAATCAAAGAGAAAATCAGAAGATTCCTAGAAACAAATGAGAATGAAGACACAAATTATGAGAAGCTGGCGGACACAACTAAAGTGGTACTACGAGGAAAATTTATAGCTTTGCAATCATTCATTAGGAAAGAAGAAGGAGCCTACATAAATAACTAAATGGAACAGCTTATAAAATTGGAATGTGATTAACAAAATGAACCAAAAATAAGAAGACAAAAGGAAATATTAAAGCTTAGAGCAGAAATAAACAAATAAGAAATAAAAAAATATGAAAGATCAATGAAAGCAAAAGTTGATTCTTTGAAAAAATAAACAAGACTGATGAACCACTAACAAAACTTACAAAGAAAGGAAATGTAGAAACTTAATAAAATAAATTAGAAATTATACAGAGGAAGGCCAAAGAGATAACACAGTTGTAGGGCATTTGCCTTGCACTCAGCCAACCCCGGACTGATGATAGTTCATTAGTCGACATCCCATATGATCCCTAAGCCTGCCAGGAGTGATTTCTGAGTGCAGAGCCAGGAGTAACACCTGAGCGCTGCTGAGTGTGACCCAAAAACAAAAACAAACAAACAAATGAAAAGGGGGGATTACTTTAAATACTACAGAAATTCAAGGGGTAATCAGAGATTACTTTGATAAACTCTGTGCCACAATACTTGAGAACCTGAAAGAAATGAATAAATTCTTGGGTTCTTATAACCTTCCAAGGTTGAATCAATATGATCTAGCACATTTTAATAGACCCATTACTATTGAAAAAAATTAAAATGATAATCAAAAGTCTTCTCAAAAATAGAAGCTCGGCCCCAGATGGATTCACTAAAAAATTCTTTCAAAACGTCTATGAGGTCCTACTGCCTATTCTTTTCAGGTTCTTCCAGAAAACTGAAGAAACAGAAACACTCCCAAGTAGTTCGTATGAAGCTAACAGAAACACTCCCAAGTAGTTCATATGAAGCTAACATCATCTTGATACCAAAAGCAGAGATGCCACCAAAAAAGAGAACCACAGCCCAATATCCCTGATGAACACAGAGACAAAGATCCTTAACAAAATCTTAGCAAATAGGTTCCAACACCACACTAAGAAAGTCATACACCATGACCAAGTAAAATTTATTCTAGAGATGCAAGGATGGTTCAAAATACACAAGTCAATCAATGTAATAAACCATATCAACAAAAGGAAAATTGGGCTGGAGAGATACCATGGAGGTAAGGCATTTTTCTCTTGCATGCAGAAGGACGGTGGTTCAAATCCCGGCATCCCATATGGTCCCCCAAGCCTGCCAGGAGCAATTGCTGAGCATAGAGCCAGGAGTAACCCCTGAGCGCTGCTGGGTGAGACCTTCCATAAAAAAAGAAAAAGGAAAATTAAAAATAACATGATTATATCAATAGATAGAAAGAATTTAATACAGTCCAACACCCATTCATAACAAAAAAAAAAACTCTCAACAAAATGGGAATAGAAGGAACTTTTCTCAATATAGTCAAGGCCATTTACCACAAGCACAGGGCAAATATACTCAATGGAAAAAAAACTGAAAGCCTTAATACTAAAATCTGGTGCAAGACAAGGTTTCCCTTTCTCACAACTCCTATTTAACATAGTACTAGAAGTACTTGCCAAAGCAATTAGGCAAAAAGAAAAAAAAAGATATCAAGAGCATCTAGAGGAAAGAAAAAAATTAGGCTCTCACTGTTTGCAGATGACATGATACTAAGAAAATTTTAAAGACTCTAACAAAAATATCCTAGAAACAATAGATTCATGTAGAAACTTGGCAGGCTACAAAATTAATGTGTAATTATTAATGGCCTTCTTATACACAAATACTGATAGAGAAGAAATAGACATTAAAAACAATCCCATTCACAATAACACCACAGAAAATCAAATACTTTGGAGTTAACTAAAGGATTGAAGGACCTATACAAAGAAAACTATAAAACACTGCTTCAAGAAATAAAAAAGGACAGAAGGAAATGGAGACATATTCCCAGTTCATGGATTGGGAATACTAGCATTATTAAAATGGCAATAATCCCCAAAACATTATATAGATTTAATGCAATTCCTCTAAGGATACCCATGACATTTTCAAAGAAATGGATCAAACACTCCTGAAATTCATTTGGAACAATAAACACTCAAAAAAAGCTAATGCAACCCTTATGAGAAAAAAAAAAAGATGGGAAACATCATTTTCCCCAACTTTAAATTGTCCTACAAAGCAATAATTATTAAAAGAGCATGGTACTGGAATAAAGACATACCCTCAGATGAATGGAATAGACTTGAGTATTTTGAGACTGAATCCAGACATACAACCAATTAATGTTTGACAAAGGGGCAAGAAACACAAAAGGGAGCAAAAAAAATCCTCTTCAACAAGTGGTTCTGGGACAACTGGTTAACCACATGCAAAAAAGGAACTCAGACCTCTATCTAACACCATGCACAAAGATCAAGTCAAAATGGACTAAAGACCTTGATATCAGATCTGAAACTAGAAGGTATACAGAAGAAAATGTAGGCAAAACATTCCATGACATTGAGATTAAAAACATCTTTAATGAGGAAACACCACTGTCCAAACAAGTGGGATTACATCAAACTGAGGAGCTTCTGTACCTCAAAGGAAACAGCAATTAAGGTAAAAAGGTTACCCATGGAATGGGAGAAACTATTCACCTAATACTCGTCAGATAAGGGGTTAATATCTAAAATATATAAGTTACTGACAGAACTTAACAATAAGGAAAAACATCTAACCCCATCAGAAAATGTGGAGAAAAAATAAACAGACATTTCTTCAAAAATGAAACACAATGGCCAAGAGTCACATGAAAAAAATGCTCCACATCACTAATCACCAGGAAGATGCAAATCAAAACAACAATCAGATATCTCACACCACAGAAACTGGCACACATCACAGCAATAATAACCACTGTTTGCTTGGATGTGGGGAGAAAGGAATTCTTATTCACTGCTGGTGAAAATGCCATCTAGTCCAGCCTTTCTGGAAAACAATATGTATATTCTTTTAAAAACTGGACATTGAGCTCCCATATGATACAGTAATACCACTCCCAGGGATATACCCCAGGATCACTAAAACACAATACAATAATGCTCTCTGCACTTCTGTGTTCATAACAGGGCTATTTACAAAAGCCAAAATCTGGAAACAACACAGGTGCCCAACAACAGATGAATGGCTAAAGAAACTGTGGTGAAGCTATGCAATGGAATACTATGCAGCTGTTAGAAAAATGAAGTCAGGCCAGAGAGATAGCATAGTGGTGATTGCCTTGCAAGCAGCCGATCCAGGACCTAAGGTGGTTGGTTCGAATCCCAGTGTTCCATATGGTCCCCCGTGCCTGCCAGGAGCTATTTCTGAGCAGACAGCCAGGAGTAACCCCTGAGCACCGCCGGGTGTGGCCCAAAAGCCAAAAAAAAAAAAAATGAAGTCATTAAATTTGACTATATACGAATGGATATGGAGACTATTATGTTGAGTGAAATGAATCAGAGGGAGAGAGATAGATGCAGAATAGTCTCATATGTCGGATTTAAGAAAAATAAAAGAAAGTATTGTAATAATACCCAGAGACACTAGAGATGGGGTCGGAAGGACCAGCCCATGATATGAAGCTTACCACAAAGAGTGGTAAGTGCAGTTTGAGAAATAACTACACTAGCAACTACCATAACAATGACAGATAGAGAAATACAATGCCTGTCTTAAAGACAGGTAGGGAATGAGGCAGGAGGAAAATGGGGATATTGATGGCTGGAAAGTCATACTGCTGAAAGGGGGTGAAAATTTTATGGTTGAAACCCAATTGTGAATGTTTGTAATCATGGTGCTTAAAAAGAAATGACTTTCATCAAAAATTAAAAAATGACACTTCCCAAGTTCATTATACAACAGGGTATTTCTTAGTAGTACTTAAAGTAATATATAAACAACATATTAGCAATATGTTAGTATATATAATTATTACTATATTACAATGTATTATTATAATATAATTTATTGTTACAGTAGAATATATCATTATATTAGTATATATAATTAATAACATATAAGTAATATATAGAGAATATAAAATAAAATAAGTTAACGTGACTTACCACTAGGGTAGTTTTAACTTGCTTAAATCTACTTTGTATAATGAGTGCAGAAGATGATGTGTTTTTACTTTGTCTACATTGGAGAAGTAGTACATGGATAAGGCATTTACCTTGTACAAGGCCATTCCTGGCAATGTACATGTGATTCCCTCCACAACCGGAATAATCCCTGATCAAAGAGTCAGGAGTAAGTCCTGCGCACTACCACGTATGGTCCAAAAGATATTTTCTTAAAAAGACAAAACACTGAGGGAGCCAAAGCAATAGCATAATGGGTGTTTGCCATGCATGTGGCTGACCCCAGTTCTATCCCAGGCATTCCATTTGGTCCCCTTAGCACCACCAGGAATGAACCCTGATCACAGAGCCAAAAGTGACCCCGAGCACTGTTGGTTGAGGCCCAAACACCAAAATAAATAAATAAAAATAAAACACTGAACAGTAAGCGCTATGAATGCCAGAGAAAGGAGACCAGAGATGCCTGCTAAAAGATAGCCACCAGTCTCCTGCTTGACAAAACCATGACAGGTTTTGTCAACCAGAGAAGCAGAGGAATGTGGGAAGTGCCACCAGACTCTGAGAAGCACTATGGGAAAAATTATCCCATTTTCCAACACATAATCTTGAGCCAAGAAAGAAAAGATGGGGGGTCTGGATAAAACTTGATTTGTTTTATTTTATTTTATTTTTATTTATTTATTTTTTGTTTGGGGGTCACACCCGGCAGGGCTCAGATGTTACTCCTGGCTCTACACTCAGAAATCGCTCCTGGCAGTCTCGGGTGACCTTATGGGATGCTGGGATTCGAACCACTGTCCTTCTGCATGCAAGGCAAATAGCCTACCTCTGTGCTATCTCTCCAGCTCCTGTTTTATTTTTTAATAAAGACATTTATTTAAATATCATGGTTTACAAAATTGAAAAAGAAATAATTCAGTTATTTCTGGCATTCAATATTCCAATTCCAATTCTAACACCAGTGTATCATTTCCTCCACCATTGTCCAAGCTTCTCACCTTCCTCCAAGTCTATCCCTTGGCAGGTGTGAATAATTTACTTAATACTACTTATTACATCTAAACAGTGGTGGCATTATTGGGGGGGGGGAAAACTTCATTCAAAGAAAAATTGTGAAAGTTATCATATTTTAAATGGGATCACTCTATCATTGTCTAAAGATTTACTAAGCCTTTGTTGCTAGTTGCGCATTCTGTTATTGGGTTTGTTTGTTGAGCTTAGCTAGTTTCTATGATAATATAATATCTAATTGGGTGCATTCCTACTGGGGTGTTAGCATTGAAAAATATGGACATGTCACATGGCCAAGTATGTGGTCCAGGAATTTGAGTATCTATGGAGCTAGTCCGAAGAGCTGACATGACAGTAGCTGTGGAAATGTGGGTTTTCAGAAGTAAGAAGGGGGTGTCCCACCCTGACTCCAAAAAAGACTCCAAAGATCTTAGAAAAATGGCATTCCTGGAGTTTTTGACAGTGTCTCTGAAGACACTGTCTTTTTTATTTATTTATTTATTTATTTATTTATTTTAGTGAAAAAAAAATAGTAAAATTGGGCCACTTAGTGTAGTTGTTACTGTGGAGTGTGTGTGACTGCCAAGGCTTCAGCAGGGTTGAGGACTTGCCCTGGGTCTCAGTGCCATCCATCACTTTGAAACAAGTATATCCTTGAGTTTTCCATTTGGCTTGCCCCTCTTTTCAGAGTTAAATGACTCTATGGGTCTGGGTTCAATCCCTGGTAACTCATATAGTCTTCTAATCCCTGTCAGGAGTGACCACTGAGTACAGAGAGAAAATAGGCCCTGAATACCAAAAGATATGACTCAAAATCCAAAATAATTATATGATTAGGGAAAACTGGGTAAAGGACAAAAGATGGGGATGGAGGGAGGGCAAGGTGAGATAATGGTAGAAAAATCTGTTTTCCAAGCTTGATGTACCATACCAGTTCAATTCCTGGCATCATCCCACAGGCCCTGAACATGATTCTGACAGCTCTATTTGAGATTCCCAGTGACACAACAATGATATCTCTGGTGCGTAGTGTGAGCCCAGTGTGTGTGAACCCAAGACCAATGGCTGGTTCCTCAATGAGCACAACAACAAAATGTGTGGGAAACCAAAGTATGCAATAGCCAGAAAGCACCAGGACAAAAAATATGTAGCCCTCAATAATGACAACTACAACCAAAATTGTGGGGAGGGACGAGAAAAATCAGTGATTCTTTAATTCATCCATTATTAACAAAGAGTAAACACAGTGCATTGGGATTCTGTATACATGGCCAACCCAGGTTCAATCCTTGACATTACCTCAGCCTGCCAGAAGTAATTTCTGAGCACAGAGTCAGGAATAATTCCTGAGCTGGATATGTCCCCAAAACATTTTTTAGGAAAAAAAAAAGGGGCATATTTGATATGTAAACTATAATCATGGTTACTAGAAACTGGGAGGAAGAATGAGGGGTGATTTAGTTTATATAGAGTTTTGGTCTGGAAAACAAAAAAGTTAGGGGTTCTTTTTTTTTCACCTAATTTGGTAGGAGAAGTACTCGATAAACCAGACCGCACAGCGGTATGGCATTTGACTTGCATGCAGCCGACCTGGGACAGACCTGGTTGAACTCCTGGCATCCCATCTGGTCTGCCAAGCTTGCCAGGAGCAATTTCTGAGTGCAGAACTAGGAGTATCCCCTGAGCATTGCCAGGTGGCCCAAAAAACCAATAAATAAATAAATAAACTGCTTTAAAAAAAATAAAGACAGATTATGTCATGGGCTGAGCAATGAGAAGGTAAACTCTGCAGGCATCTGTGTCCTGAAACATGGGAAAAACAGTGACAGGATGCTGTGTGCACTGTATCACAGTAACAGGACCCCTGGTCTGTTGTATGTATAGCCTGAGATGCATTGCTGATGAAATGATAGAATTGCTAAGGTTTGTTTCAGAATAAAGCAGAAAATGGGGAAAGTGGATCAGGTGAGGATAACATAGGATTGAGAAGATTTGAAAATACTGAAACTGAATGGGGTGGGGACACATAAAGATCAAAATGCTACTTTTCTCCTCTTTTGGGGGTATATTTAAAGATTTACTTTAGGGAAAAAAGCAGAGGAGCTGGAGAGATAATGAGTGTGGAAAACATTTATATACCACCAACCCAGGTTCAAATTCCTGGCACTCCACTTGATTTCCAGAGCCCTGACAGGAGTTATCCCAAAGAACAAAATCAGTAGTAAGCCTTGAGAACAGCCAGGTATGGTCCCCAAATAAACAGACATATATATATATATGTGTGTGTGTGTGTGTGTGTGTGTGTGTGTGTGTGTGTGTGTGTGTGTGTAACTAAGAAATATATGTGTATTATATAAAGAAAAAAATAAAAAGAGAGAATAACATAGCAATTAAGGAGATTAGACTGGTCTTGTCTCCCTATTGCCCCTAGTTCAAGCAATCACACATGGACCACAGAAAAACAGAGCAAGACAAGAAAGAGCAGACCAACTTCTGAGCCTCCTATAGCACGGATGGCATCTCTGCCTATGAAGTGACTTTGGAGTCACTTTGTATGGCATAACTGACTATGACTAATAGCAGGGATATCTATTTAATCCTTTGTTTTATATTCCCAGATACTGCCTCTAGTCCCCCCCCCCCCAGATATCTGAGAAGCCTGATCAACCCAGTGTTGAGGACTCCTAGCTTCTCAACCTTTGTTTTCTTTTTAAAGTCATCTCTAGACCACCACACCTCTCATTACCAAGGTAGGAAGAAGCATTAGCCATTCCGGGAGAAAAATTCCAGCAGAGCAGTGGGGGTGGGAACAAAGCTGCCAATAGCAGAGTGGGAGCAGCTGGTGGCAGTGTGATAAGTGGTGATTGGGAGAGGGAGGAGTTGAGGCCATACTCGCAGTGTTCAGGGCTTACTCCAGTCTCTATACTCAGGGGTCATTTCTGATAGGATTCAGGAAATCACATGTAGTGCAGTGATCACATTGGGGTCAGCCACATGCAAGGCAAGCACCTTACTTATAATCTCCATCCCCCAGGGCTTAATGTTTGTTTTTGAGCCACATTCTCATGGATCATTTGATGTCAGGGACTGAACCCTGGTCTCCAACATACAGAGCATTCTCAACCTATTGAACTGTCTCTTCCACCCTAAGGCTGCTGGATTTTTCTGGAAGGAGAACACATAGGTTACAAGTGAATACCTGGTTGTCACTCTGAAAATCACCTGCCTTCGGGCCAGAGCAATAGCATATGGGTAGGGCTTTTGCCTTGCACTTGGCCAACCAGGTTAGATTCTCTGAGCCTATCAGGAACATCTGAGCACAGAATCAGGAGTAAATCCCTGAGTGCATCTGGGTGTATTCCAAACTCCCCCCCCCCCCAAATCACATGCCTCCTGGCTGTGTCATATCCCTTCTCTATGGCTCTTTTAAGCAGGAGGTGATGACCAGTTCAGCGGTTATGAAATTCCATTACCTCTCCAGGGAAAGAAGATCCCGTGGTTGTTTTTTTTTTTAATCTGGATTCAGAGACAGATATCTCCCAAACTCAAGAGAAAGGTATTGAGGGAGGAAACAACTCAGTCAGGGCCGCGGGGATATGGCTCACATCCGAGGGTGGGGTGCTCCTTGGAAGGGCAGAGCCCCTCCTTCTTCTCCCCAAAGGCAAGTGACTCAGCTTGGTTGCAGGGATCAAGAAGGAATAGAGGAAAACCACCTTAAGCCCTGCCCCCCAACCTTCCTTCATATCCTTCCTACCTTTGCTCCTAGCATTTTACCTGATTTCTACTGTAGTGGGAATGGGAGACATGGTGGAGTGTGGGATCCTGGGCAGAGACTATGCCACAGTCCCAGGTCCTGCACCCTCTCAGCTCTGCCCCAGTAGCATGAGCAGTTCACAGTTCCTTGAAGATTTCCAAAATTCTCCTTACTCCACCCCATGCCAATATGGTAACTTGTAGCTGCCCCAAGCAAAGCCTTCCTTCCAAGGAGCACCCACCTCCCTTTCCCTCCAAAGGAACACCTGCCTCAACTTCTCTCCCACGGAACACCCACCTCCCAGTCCCTCCAAAGGAGCACCTGCCTCATCGAGACCCTGAAAGACCCTCTGATTCAAGACTCACAAAGGAGCCTCTGTCCAGTTGGGGACTGCTTCTTTCTGAGACATCGTTGGCAGTGACAATAAGGGCTCCTTGTGCATGGCAATAATCTCATTTTGTTAACTTGCTTGACAGACACATCACTGGAAAGTCGTGTCTGAAGGAGCTGCTTGATTCAGACAGATGTTCCTGTACCATGTTTTAATCAGAGAGTGTCTGGCCCACAGATCCTAGTCTAGTTCCACAGGGAAAGGGCAGGAGGTGACCGTGCCAAACACCTGGTGTGGGCCCCGAGGCCTTGTTCTGGAAGCTAGACGCCCCACCCCTTTTGAAAATAAACTGCGTTCTTCTGGTCCCAAGTTTCAGGCAGCTACCTTAGCTGCCTGAGCTGACTCAAGGAACTCCTACATTCAGAGCTAGGTGGATCCATTCATTCTCCAATTAAATGCTGAGCCCTGACTATCTGCTGAACCATGTTCCTGAGTGCAATAGGAACATTTACATGAGTAAAACAAAGGCAACTTCCTGCCTTGGGGAGCCGACACTTTCTTGCTTGAATGAAATCATATAGAAATTTGTCTTTGGGCTTCTTTCCAGACTCTTCCTTCTGCCTCCCACGTTCCCAAACTCTGCAATGCTGATGATCCCTCCTTTCAGCTGACCCACTGGCAAAGACAATTCCTGCCAATTTAGTTGTCTGTTTACTCAGGAATGTTCACTGGACCGAATTTAGCTACTCATATGTGTCATCTCAGTTGCTTTTACACCTTATACAGGAGCGCTACTAGTTCTGGTTCATGAGTGAGGAGACTGAGGCACATAGAGATGGGAGGAGTTGCATATCATTAAGTTGCAGAGGCTGTATTTGAGTTCAGAAACTCTGGACTCAATACATATAAAAGTAGCTGAACTAGGGGGCACATCAGTAGGGAGTTTGCCTTACAGGCAGCTAATCTAAGACAGATGGTGATTTGAATCCTGACATTCTATATGGTTTCTCCATGCCTGCCAGGAGCTACTTTTGAGCACAGAGCCATGAGTAACTCTTGAATTCCGCAGGGCGTGACCCAAAAACAATAAAACAAACAACAACAACAACAAAAAACTAAAAAAAATGTAGCTGAATTATTCCTTTCTGCAGAAAATTGCTTTCATCTACTTTCCTTTAAATACCTGCCAGCAAAATTGGCACTGCCCAGGAAGGGTGGAGTCAGAGGAGCTCAACTGCTCTGCTTCACTCCTTGGCTGCGCCCATCTCCTAGTCAATAAATCCTAGCACAACACATCATACTACAGAAAACATCACACCATGGGGAAACAACACAGGCCAACATCATGCATAGAGAATGAAGATGGCAGCTCTGATGTCCCAAAAAGTGTCAGCCATCTATTTAGCCTCTCAGATAAGAAGTTTAGAGAAGAAAGATGGAGGATGTTCATAAAACTCAAAGGAAGCATAGACTGAGCTGAACGAACCACAAATAAGAATCAAGAGTATATGAAAATAGAAGTAAGAAAACTCCAAATTGAAATAACAGGACTGAAAAATGTGGTAGGCAAAATAAAAACCTCACTGGAAAGCCTATCCAACAGAGTAACAGCAGCTGAGGACCAAATAAGTGAACTGGAAGACGAGATGCATAACAACTCCATACAACCAAAGAAACTGGAAAAGAGCCTTAAAACAAATGATTAGACAATGGCAAAAAATCCTTAAAGAATGTGAACAAATTGTTGGGTTACTGGTAGTACCCTAATCAATAATTGTACTCCACCCCAGGGTGTGATCTGGTGATAATATACTGAATTATCCCTTACTTGGTATTCTCCCATCCTAGGGTGGGACCTGATTCTTGTCAATAAAAGCAAGGGTCTGAGGAAAGCAAGGGCTCATTCTTTGGTCTTCTTCCACTAAACTTCACTCCAGCTTAGGAGCAGAAAGTTTGAGTGGTTTGAAGTCCTTGCTTGGGTGGTTTGAATTCCTTGCTTGAGCACTGGGTTTCCTGAACACATTCTTATAACTCTTCACTGTGTGATTTTTTTCTTAGTTTTTGGGGCCACACCCAATTGATGCTCAGGGGTTACTCCTGGCTAAATGCTCAGAAATTGCCCCTGGCTTGGGGGGACCATATGGGACGCCGGGGGATTGAACCATGGTCCTTCCTTGGCGATTGCTTGCAAGGCAGACACCTTATCTCTAGTGCCACCTCACCGGCCCCCACTGTGTGAATTATTTTCTGCAAGTCTCTACAACTGGAACTGTTCCCCTTGTCCTAATCAGACAGGAAAATGAGAACTACCTTTCCTGTCTGGGAGCTTGGTGGGAATCAAACCTCAACCAATCTCCTAGAGAACAGATGAAAATAGAATTAAAATAGAAGTCTTTGATAAACTCAACAGAAAAAAAAAACATAAGAATCATTGGAGTCCTAAGACCCAGGAAGAAAATCCCCAGGAAGAATCAACAGTCAAAACAGTCAAAAAGCAGTAGTGGGATATAGTGACAAAACTCAACGGAATAAATGCTTCACCTAAAATACTGCACCCAGCCAGATTCACTTTCAGGTTTGAAGGAAATATACATAGCTTCATGGATAAATAACAGCTCAGGAGCTTTATAGACTCAAAACCAACCTTAAAAGACAAACTTAAAAGTCTACTTTAAGACAAGACAGACCAACAGACATACCAAACTCCTACACAAAGATGAAACTAAATCCCATGGCAATTATCTTTCTCAATGTCAATGGACTGAATGCACCAGTTAAGGGACACAGAGTGGAAAGTGGATCAAAAAGATGAACCCAACATTTTGCTGCCTATAAGAAGAACATATGAATTGAACAAACATGGACTCAAAATCAAAGGTTGGATTACAAACATTCAAGCAAATAACTCCCTTAAAAATAGCTGGGGTAACCATATTAATATTAGATGACACAAACTTTAGACTTTTAAAAGTTATAAAGCTCAAAAATGAACATTTCATAATAATAAAGAGATATGTACAACAGTAAAGAATCACACATAAACATATACATTTTCAACAAGGGACCAGCAGAATATTTAAAACAATTATTGACAAATCTGAAAGAAGACATTGATAACAACACAACAATAGTGAGAGATCTCAACACCGCCCTGTCACCCTTTGATAGATCAACCCAGATAAAACCTAACAAGAATATACTAGCTCTAAAAGGAGAAATAGAAGAAAGTGAACTAGTAAATATATATATATACATATATATATATATATATACACACACATATATATACAGGGCTCTCCACCCCTAGAAACTAGATATACATTTTTCTCCAGTGCGCATGGGTCATTCTCTAGGATAGACCACATGCTGGTCCGTAAAACATATCTTCATAAAATCAAGAGGATAGAAATTGTATAAACTTTCTTCTCAGATCACAATGCACTGAAATTAGAAGTGAACTACAAACAGAAGAAAAACTTTAACACCTGGAAATTTAACAGCTCACTACTGAACAATCAGTGGATCAGAGATGAAATCAAAAGATTCCTGAAAACAAATGAGAATGAAGACATAAATTACCAGAATTTGTGGGACACTGAAAAAGCAGTACTAAGAGGAAAATTTGCAGCTTTGAAAGCACATATCAGGAGGGAAGAAGGGGCCTACATGAATAAATTAATGACACATATAAAAAAATTAGAAAGTAATCAACAAAATGATCCAAAATAGACAGGCAAAAGTAAATAACAAATCTTAGAGAAGAAATTAATGAAGAGGAAAATCAAAGAACAATTCAAAAGATCAATGAAAGCAAAACTTGGTTCTTTGAAAAAACCAGTGAGATCAATAAACCATTAGCAAAATTCACCAAAAAAGGGAGAGTGAGAAACTTAATAAAATGAATTAGAAATAAAAAGGAGATCACTTAAATATAAAAGAGATTCAAAGGGTAATCAGAGACTACTTTGAAAAACTCTATGCCATGAAACACAAGAACTTGGAAGAAATGGATAAATTCTTGGACTTCTACAATCTTCCATGGTTAAACCAGGATGATCTAGCATATCTAAACAGACCCATCACTATGGAGGAAATGAGAATGGTAATCAAAAGTCTTCCAAAAAACAAAAGTGCAGGCCTAGATAGATTCACTAACAATTTTTTTCTAACCTTTCAAGAGAAACTACTACCAACACTTTTCAGATTCTTTTAGAAAATTGAAGAAGCAGAAACACTCCCAAATAGTTTCTATGAAGCTAACATCACCCTGATACCAAAACCAGACAGAGACACTGCAAAAAAATGAAAGCTACAGACCAATATTCTTGATGAACACAGATATAAAGATCCTCAACAAAATCCTAGCAAATAGGATCCAATACCTCATCAAGAAGGCCATACTATATCATGACCAAGTAAGTTTCATTCCAGGAATGAAAGGGTAGTTTAACATACATAAATTGATCAATATAATACACCATATCAACAAAGGAAAAAATAAAAACCATATGATCATATCAATAGATGCAGAAAAAGCATTGATAAGGTTCAACTTCCATTAATGGTAAAAAAAAAAACTCTCAACAAGATGGGAATGGAAGGAACTGTTCTCAATATAGTCAAGGCCATCTACCACAAACCAATGGCAAATATTATACTCAATGGGGAAAAACTGAAAGTCTGTCCCCTAAGATCTGGCACAAGGCAAGGTTGCCCCATCTTGCCATTCCTATTCAACATAGTACTGGAAGTACTTGTCATAGCAACCAGGCAAGAAAAAAATATCATGGGCATCCAGATAGGAAAAAAAAAAATCAAGTTCTCACTGTTTGCAGATGACATGCTACTATATTTAGAAAATCCTAAAGACTATCAAAAAGCTTTTAGAAACAATAAATTCATATAGCAAAGTAGCAGGCTACAAAATTAACATGCAAAAAGCAATGGCCTTCTTATACAAAATAATGATAGAGAAGAAATGGACATTAAAAAAAAAAACAATCTCTTGGAGCTGGAGAGATAAAATGGAGAGTTTGCCTCGCATGCAGAAGGATGGTGGTTTGAATCCTGGCATCCCATATGGTCCCCCGAGCCTGCCAGGAGTGATTTCTGAGCATAGAGCCAGGAGTAACCCCTGAGCGCTGTCGGATGTGAACCAAAAACAAAATAAATAAATAAATAAATAAATAAATAAATAAATAAATAAATAAAAACTTTAAAAAGTATTAAAAAACACAAGTATAAAAAAATCTCATTCACATTAATGCCACAGAAACTTAAATACCTTAGAGTCAATTTAACTAAAGAGGTGAAGGATCTATACAAAGAAAACTACAAAACACAAGAAATAAAATAGGACACAAGGAGATGGAGACACTTACCCTGTTCATGAATTTGAAGGATTAACATCATTAAAATGGCAATACTCCTCAAAGCGTTATACAGATTTAACATAATTCCTCTAAGGATACCCATGACATTCTCCAAAGACGTGGACCAAACACTCCTGAAATTCATTTGAAACAATAAACACCCACAAATAGCTAAAGAAACAAAAAGAAGATAAGAGGCATCACTTTTCCCAACTTTAAATTGTACTACAAAGCAATAGTCATTAAAACAGCATGGTACTGGAATAAAGATCAAAGGAATAGACGTGAGTACTCAGAGAATGCCCCAGACATACAACCAATTAATCTTTGATAAAGGGGTAAGAAACACAAAATGGGGGCTGGAGAGATAGCATGGAGGTAAGGCGTTTGCCTTTCATGCAAGAGGTCATTGGTTCGAATCCCAGCGTCCCATATGGTCCCCCGTGCCTGCCAGGAGCAATTTCTGAGCATGGAGCCAGGAGTAACCCCTGAGCACTGCCGGGTGTGACCCAAAAACCACAAAAAAAAAAAAAAAAAAAAAAAGAAACACAAAATGGAGTAGGGAAAGCCTCTTCAAAAAGTGGTGTTGGGACAACTGGTCTTTGCCACATGCGAAAAAGCAAACTTGGACCTCCATCTAACACCATGCACAAAGGCCAAATTCAAATGGATTAAAGACCTTGCTATCAGACCCGAAATCATAAGTTATAATAAATCAAACATAGATAAAGCACTCCATGACATTGAGACTAAAGGTATTTTCAAGGAGGAAACGTCATTGTCCAAACAAGTGAAAGCAGAGATAAACAAATGGGACTATATTAAACTAAGAAGCTTCTGCACCTGGAAGAAAATAGTGACTAGAATACAAAGGCCACCCACAGAATGAAGAAACTGTTCACCCAATACCCATCATATAAGGTCTAATTTCTAAGATATACAAGGTACTGACAGAACTTAACAAGAAAAAATCTAACCCCATCAAAAAGTGGAGAGAAGAAATGAACAGACACATCCTCAAAAAGAAAAAATACAAATGATCTAAAGGCGCATGAAAAAGTGCTTCACCAGCGGCGTTTGCCTTGCAAGCAGCCTATCCAGGACCAAAGGTGGTTGGTTCGAATCCCGGTGTCCCATATGGTCCCCCGTGCCTGCCAGGAGCTATTTCTGAGCAGACAGCCAGGAGTAACCCCTGAGCAACGCCGGGTGTGGCCCAAAAAAACCGAAAAAGTGCTTCACAGGGGCTGGAAAGATAGCATGGAGATAGTGTGTTTGCCTCATATGCAGAAGGTCAGTGAGTCAAATCCCGGCATCCCATATGGTCCCCCAAGCCTGCCAGGAGCGATTTCTGAGCATAGAGCCAGGAGTAACCCTTGAGTGCTGCTGGATGTGACCCAAAAACCCAAAAAAAGAAAAAGAAAAAGTGCTTCACATCACTAATCTCTAGAGAGATGCAAATCAAAACAACAATGAGGTTCCATCTCATGCCACAGAGACTAGCAAACATCACAAAAAAAAAAAAAAAAACAAGAACAATCTGTGCTGGCATGGATGTGGGGAGAAAAGAATTCACATTCACTTCCAGTGGAAATGCTGTCTAATCCAGCCTTTATGAAAAACAGTATAGATATTCCTCAAACAACTGGAAATTAAGCTCCTATACGATCCAGCTATACCACTCCTAGGTATATATCCTTGGAACACAAAAACTCAATACAAAAATACCTTCTTCACACCTATATTCATTGGAACACAAAAACTCAATACAAAAATATCTTCTTCACACCTATATTCATTGAAGCACTGTTTACAATAGCCAGAATCTGGAAACAACCCAGATACCTGACAACAGGTGAATGGCTAAAGAACTTGTGGTACATATACACAGTGGAATTCTATGCAGCCAGGAAAATGAAGTAATGAAATTTTCCTATACATGGATGGACATGGAAATTATTATGCTGAGTTAAATAAGTCTGAGGGAGGGGCCATAGAGATAGCATGGAGGTAAAGCATTTGCCTTGCATGCAGAAGGTTGGTGGTTTAAATCTCAGCATCCCATATGGTCCCCTGAGCCTGCCAGGAGCAATTTCTGAGCATAGAGCCAGGAGTAACCCCTGAGCACGGCTGGGTGTGACCCAAAAACCAAAAAAAAGTCAGAGGGAGAGAGATAGACGCAGAATAGTCTCACTCATCTATGTGTTTTAAGAAAAATAAAAGATAGTATTGTAATAATACCCAGAGACAAGAGAGATGAGGACTAGAAGGACCAGCCCTTGATATGAAGCTTAACACAAATAGTAGTGAGTGCAGTTAGAGAAATAACTATACTAACAACTATCATGACAATGGTAATGAGTGAGAGAAATAGAATGCCTTTCTCAAATACATGCTGTGGGTGGGGGAGGAGGGGAAGAAAATGTGGAATGAAGGGAGACAAAAAGGAGATAAACGAGTAATAATATAGGGACATTAATCAAGAGACTTGGACACATCAGAAGCAAGATAATTATAAAATTAATAAACTTAATAAATTAATTTTTAAAATTGATAAAAAGTATAAAGATGAATAAGAACCAATGATGTTGTATGCGTGTGTTCCAAAAGCATTAAAATCAATCCCCAAAATTACTCTATTAAGGGACAATGGGAAGTAGAATATACCATAAGTTTTAAAAAAAACTTTTTTTAAAAAAAATTCAGTGACAAGTTCTAGAAATTCCAAATCACAGAAGTTTTTAACAGAGAAGTTTGGAGATGGGAGAGGGATAGTACAATGGTTAAGATACTGCCTTGCACATTGCTAATGGTAGTTCCACCACTAGAACTGCATATGGTCCCCAAACATCACTCCTAGGAATGATCCTTGAGCATAGTGCCAGAACTAATCCCTGATCACTGTTCAGTGTGGTCCAAGGACCAAAATTAGAAAGAGAGAATATTGGGGCCTGGAAAGATAGCACAGAAGTTAAGGTACTTACCTTGAATGCAGCCAATCTCAGTTAATCCCCAGCTCCATTTACCTTGCTTCCCTTTAAATACCTTTCAACACCAGTAAGAGATCTACTCAAAAAGTATCAATAAGGGCAAACCTTTGGCCTTGGGTTATAGAAATAAAAATGTCAAAGAAAATGTGGAATGGAGGAGAAAGAGGAAATAAACTAGGGATAATGTAGGGACATTAATCCTATAATAATATATTAATGAATGCCTATAATATCCCCTAGGGATATTGATCCCTAATATCACAAGTGATCCCTAAGCACAGCACCAGGAATAAGCCCTGAGAACTGAGAGACATGACCCCAAAACCAAATAACTAAATAAATGAAAATAAAAAGAGTTCTTTTTCTTTGTTGTCAAATCCAGGTAGGTTCAAGGCAGGTGAGCCACCCTGCAGTACAAGCAGCTTGTCTCTGCTTGTACAGCTTGTGTAACTTTAGTGCACCCAGAAAACATAGGTCTGAGGTGTGGAGGGTACAACATTTCAACCCTACACAGTTGCTATTTGAGGGTTCCAACAGTGAAATAAGCTGTTCTGCTTGACATTCTTTAGCCCTTCTGTTCACTCAGGAAGAATTCTCTGCATCCTTGGCCTTACATTTTATACCTTGTTGGGGTTCCAGACTCCAGGAATGTGTACATCCCTCCCACTGAATTTTTATCTGTCTCTGAGAGGGATCTTGTGCTTCCTGGGTCCAGAGGCAAATGCAGCATGAAATACAAGAAAGTTTCATGCAGCCCCTTCCAAGGGAACTAGCTGGTCATGCTTTAGAGGAGCTTTGTGAAGATTTTGGCCCCCCAAAGAAAACATTCTCCTCTTTGATTTGTTGTTGTTGTTGTTCCCTCTCACTCTTTGCCCTTTACAATGCAATATCGTCTGTTGGCATTTGATGATCTGATTCAGTGGAAGCCGAGTTGGAGAAACAACAAATGGAATTAAGTGAACTATATGGACATGTTCATAAAACTGTTTTTGTGTGTACTTGGCTCCTCCCAAGATAGTAGTGACTTTCAGGACTGCTCTTCTGATTCATTGCTTCACGGGGGGAGGAGACAAAAAGAAGACAAACAGAGGAGGTGTCACGTGTGAGTTTGATCTGCAGTGTCTGCAGCCAAAACTCTAAAGAATATAGAAGAACTCAGGAAGAATATGTCAGAGTCTAAGCTAGTCTGCAGAAACTTCTTCCAAATATCAGAACTAAAACTAAAACTGTAACATTCAATTCTCCTCCTGCCTTGTCAAAAAATAAGTCCTTGTTTTCAGAAATCAATGTCTACACAGTTATAAACACAGCACACTATTTTGATCTCTAGTAGGATTGAATCATACAAACAGAATTTGTAATATGTCTTGTTTATCTGAGACATATGCCTCTAGTGATTCTCCCTGAATCAAAACAACTTTGAGAAGCAAAAGAAGATTAAACAAAAATAAATAAAAGAAGATATTTCTTCTTTGAACTATATTATAAAACTCTATGAATCCAAACTGTGTGCTACTGGAATAAATCATATATTTGTAGACCAATGGAACAGAATTGAGAGCCCATAAGTAAACCCTAACATTAATGGACAGTTTATCTATGACAGAGGAGCTGAGTGCATAAAGTGGAGCAAGGAAACCTCTTCAACAAATGACATTGAAAAAAGTGGATAGACATATAGTGGGTGGTTCTATGAATGATGAGGGGAAAAGACTCCTGCCCATACGTATTTCAAACAGGCTAACTTCAAGCAGACCTGTCAAGGGCAGCTGAGTCTAGAAGATATAATATAACCATGGAGCACATTCCAAAGGTCCTTGAGATGGTCAAAGTCTCACTTTGTAACCTTGGTAACATGGGAATGTATGCCAAATGTGTTCATCTCCTTAAGTTGGTCCAGACTCTGCAAAACAACCTGCTTGGTAATTCTGTAATCTCCTGAAAAATACCTCAACGTTCCTCAGATATTCTATACAACAGAGCTGTTGCCTTTGTTCTGAAACCAGTTCTGGAACATGAGCTTGACTCAGTCTGCTAACATGAACTATAATAATGTTATCCTACTTCTCGAGGCATGTTGCTTGGTTTTTCACTGCTTTTTGGTGCTTATTTCCACAATTGAATTATGAGACTTACATTTGTGAACTTCAATGTTTTCAGTATTTCTAATAAATCAAGACTATATTTTTCCCTTCTCTGAAGCATGTTGTCATGATGAATTTTGGCCATTCCTGAAGAATCTAGGAAACAAAATGGCCAGAAGAAATAAATTACATAGCATTGGACTGGTCTGTTAAAAGTAAAGAGACCATGCTATTGCTCTGGATTTGATATACTTTACACACACACACACACACACACACACACACACACACACACACACACACACACTTCTTTCCTTCTCTCTCCTAATGTTGTTGATGTGATCTGAGCCATATGTATGCTGGGTTATCCCTCTTGGTGACACTCTGTTTTGGTACTTGCCATAGGCCAATTCTTTAGTTGTGTAATTTATGCATATTCTGGTCACAGTGCTTTCTGGTTTTGCACTCCTGCTTGTAGTGCTTTGGCATCTTTTTTTTAGTTATGACGTTCATCAAAATTTGTTCCAACTAGCAGCAGTGCTCACACACCCACCTGCTTGCCATGGGGCTGGAAATGGCACAAGGGTGACAAACAGCCACTCTGCAAAGGGCAACAAGGGAAAGAAATCTCTGCTCTACTTTTGGTGGGGAAGTGGGGAGCATTGGGGCTACAGCCTGCTGAACTCAGGGCTCACTCCTGGTTCTGTGCTTGGGAATCATTCCATAGAGTTTGGGGGTTCATATTGGGATGACTGCATAAAATCCAGGTCAACTCTGCTTCACATTTACAAGACTTGCATTTTAATCACTCAGCCATCTTTTAATGCCTTGAAAATTTTTAATAACAAACTGCAATCTGTTGCAATTTATTTTCTTATTCAAGACAAATAGTTATTTTCATACTTGATGTCTATCTATACCTGAAAATCTTCTTAAGTTTATGATTATTATTATTTTGTTTGGAGGACCACACCCAGTAGTGCTCAGGGGTCACTCCTGACTCTACACTCATGAATTACTCCTGGCAGTATTTGGGGACCATATCAGATGCTAGAGATTGAACCCAGCTCATCTACATTCAAGCAAGCACCTTACCAACTATAATATTTTCCCTTATTGTACTACATTATAGTACATGAAATAAATGTCTCACAGTTTCTTTGTCCACTCATTTGTTGTTGAACTGTTTCCATATCTGGGATAATTTTAAATAGCACTGCAATGAATGTTGGTGTGCAGTTATCTTTTTGTGGTCTTGGGATAAATACACGGCATAAAATTGCTGCATTCTATATGTTTAGTTTTATAATCTCTTGAGAAATCTTCATACTATGTTCCAAATCATAGACAAAATCAGTTTACAATTCCACCAACAGTTACTGAGGGTTTCCTTTTCCCTGCACCCTTGCCAACCAGGCTGGATGGTTTTATACCAGGACCTGACAGCACTCAGGAGAATCATGCAGTGATATCTCACTTTGATTGGCATTGCCCTAATAGTGACCATGAGCATCTTATTTGGTCTTTGTTTTGGGGAGTAGTTGGGGGCCACATGGACCCCCCATGCCACCTAACACCCCCTTTCAACCCCTAAAGGAGGATAACCTGTTTAGGTTCCTTTCCTATCCTTTCCAGCTTCATACATTTATTTCACTCCATAAGTCACTCATTTATGTTCATTTAGTCATTCATTCTCATGCATTTATTCATGCACTCACTCACTCATTCATTCATTACTTTCATTCACTCATGTCTTCATTTTTCAAAATCCTTCTTGTACTGTCCAGTCCTGCATCTAAATCTCTAAACTTCCAGTCACCACTTAGGACAGATGATCTAACTCAGCAAATCTGCTCCATCAGGACCGTGCCAGTGTTGCTTGCTGTTAAGAATCAGAAATGTGGGGCCGAACAGTGGCACTAGAGGTAAGGCGTCTGCCTTGCAAGTGCTAGCCTAGAATGGACTGCCATTCGACATCCCTGGCGTCCCATATGGCCCTCCAAGCCAGGAGTGATTTCTTTTTTTTTTGTTTTGTTTTTTGTTTTTTGGGCCACACCCGGCGGTGCTCAGGGGCCACTCCTGGCTGTCTGCTCAGAAATAGCTCCTGGCAGGCACGGGGGACCATATGGGACACCGGGATTCGAACCAACCACCTTTGGTCCTGGATCAGCTGCTTGCAAGGCAAACGCCACTGTGCTATCTCTCCGGGCCAGGAGTGATTTCTGAGCACATATCAAGAAGTAACCCCTGAGCGTCAATGAGTGTGGCCCAAAAACAAAAACAAACAACAACAAAAAAGAATCAGAAATGCAGCAGACTTTTTCAGCATCTATTGCAAAGCTCACAATTATGCTAACAACAGCCAGTCATACAGGGTTTTTGTTTTGGGTTTTTTATTTTATATATATATATATGTATATATATACATATATATACATATATATATATTATTTGGGGTCACCCGTGGTGACGCTCAGGGGTAACTCCTGGCTATGCGCTCAGAAATCTTTCTTGGCTTGGGGGACCATATAGGACGCTTGGGGATCGAACCACAGTCTGTCCTGGGTTAGCAGCATGCAAGGCAAATGCCCTACCACTGCACCATCTCTTCAGCCCCATTTTGTGTGTGTGTCTGTGTGTGTGTTTAAATAATTTTTGTTGTGACCAATGTGAATTACAAGTCTTTCACAGTTCTTTTTAAGCTACATAGTGACAGTCAATTAAGGGCCATTCCCATCACCCGTGTTGTCCTCCCTCTTTACCCCTGTCCCCAGCATGCATCCTATCCCTCCTACCCTGACATACAAGTTTTAAGTGCAGGGCAGGTGCCAGAGAGACACCACAGCAGTAGGGCATTTGCCTTGCACACAGCTGATCAAGGGAGAGACCTAGGTTTGATCCCCAGGCATCCCATAGGGTCCCCCAAGCCAGGAGGGATTTCTGAGGCATAGCCAGGAGTAAACCCTGAGCGTCACCGGGTGTGGCCAAAAATAAATAAATAAATCCAAAATAAAAATAAATAAAACTATTCCTTCTACAATATTCCCAATAATTACTGTGCCTCTGCAGGGGGAAAAAGAGAAAAAAAGCACAAAATAATCATTTTTCCGCATACATATTGTATTGATTGATTGACTGTTTTTTTTTGACGTCTTTATTTCGGTATAGATATTGAAGTTGATGTCTCCTTTTTTATTTTATATTATTTTATCTTATCTTTCTCTTTCTTTTTGCATTCCAGCATGATTTGAATTCAGAACTGAGACTATTGTGTGGTGTTTCTCTTTATTGCTCTAGGGCTCACTGGATATTTAATTTGACATTTATTTTTGTATTGTTATGGTGTTTCAGTTACCTTTTTCAAGTCCTCTCTCAAACTGAGGCTGATAGCCACTAGAAGGACTCCACCCATTTTCAGCATATTTTATTAATTAATTAAATTTTTTTGCTTAATCTTTACCCCATTCTATTGCCTTTCTTTCCCTCAAACAAAACCACATAACTCGATTTATCTAGGTTAGCCTCTCAAATAAGAGGGAGAAACAAGGGAGGGCACCAGGACCAAAGAGATGTATGATCACTGATAGTAAGCTAGACAAAGAGGGGACCTCCTACCTTAGCAGCCTGGGGGGTGATGGTGGGGGGATATGGGTTGCAGAAAGGGAACGGGGAAGGGGGGAGGACAAATTTGGTGATGGGTATTCCCCTGATTCAATGTTAATATGTACCTAAAATACTCATGTGAAAGATAATGTAAGCCACTATGATCAAAATAAAGATTTTAAAAATAAATAAATAAAACTAAGTACAGGGCACCCCTATACACGAGATAGGTAATTTAGGAGGAAGCGAGAAGAGGAATCAAGAAGGGCTTGGGTGATCCCATAGGAAAGAATCCTCCACCCAAGGCAGCTGCAGGAAAGACTGTGTGTGCCCTCCCAAAGAAGGACCTTTGTCCCCTAGACCCAAAGCTTGGATCTCCCTCAACCTGGAGCTGGAGAACTCGGCTGGGAAGGAAGGGGCACCAGTCCCAGCACCCTGGGCGGGAAGAGGCGGGTGCGGAGCTGGAAGGGTAGGAGGGGAGAGAGAGGAGAAGGAGGAGACTAGCCTGGGCTACTGTGGCTCCGGAGACACTGGGTGGAGCCGCGCCTGCCGCCCGCGCGCAGGGTGCCAGGTTCGGGCCCCTGTGGCCGCCTCCCGGAGCCAGGGGCCATCGTCGCGTCCCCCTGAACCATGGCCCATCTGGAATGCGGGGTCCCCACCGCGCTGCTGCTGCTACTGCTGTATCTGGGCGCTGCGCAACTGCCCCGGGGAGCTGGTGAGTACCCCTAGCTGGGACCAGGAGGAGAGGGACCTTGGGGATACAGAATATGAAGGGACAGAGTCTGAATGGGCCGACTTGTGCCAATGCACCGAGGGCGCAAGCTCTGGGCAACCTCCCGGCTTGGGGCGCACGGTACCGGGCGTGGGGCGCAGCGGCCGCGCTCTCCTGGATTCATTCCTTCCTGGCTACTTCGCCCTGCCCTGTGCGCACGGAGAGGCCCAGGGGAGTGTCCTCGAGCTCTGAGCCCCCTAATCTGGATCTGGAACCCGGTTTGAACCGAATTGGAAGCTGTAGGAGCAGAAACTTGGTTAACTCTTCCAAGGGCGCGCGCCTGGCTTTCCAGGACTTTACCTGGATGTTCTTGGTGGAGAGAGGGGCACCCAGACGGGGTGCACCAAGTGGGGAGATTTTCCCTCCCTTAGCCACTCACCACCTTCTCACTCGGGTCCCGGAAAGGAAATTAGGTGCCCCCCACCTATCCACTTCCCCACCCCAGGGCACCGCTCCCTGGTGCGCCAAGCCCTTGTGGCCCTCCAGGACTTGGCAAATGGAAAAAACAAAAATGGAAGCACCAGGTAGCAGCAGGCTGCTGGCATATGCGCCTCGCCCCACCTTGGGGTGGGCTGTTAGGGCCACGGAGGGCACGTCCGGACACGGGTGAGAATTTAGAATTAGTTGTTCCTGCCAGAAAGGGAGCCAGGCCCCGCTACTGGGCCAGTATTGGGGCTGAGCCCAGATCCCCGCTTCTTCATGTCACTTCTTGATTTGAGACTTGTTGTGTGTTCAAAAGAACTGTTTAGGGAGCGAGGTGGGTCATTGGTGCCACAGATTGGCTAAAACTTCGGTGACTGCACTGAAGGGGGGGAAGAGGTGTTTGTGTTGGGCCAGATTGTAATTAAAGAATGGATCTAAGACGGTGTGAAACTTCTGTGTTGTGTTGTGGCCGGTTCCGTCCATCCAAGTCCCCTGGAAAGTAGACTTAGGTTCTTTCTGGGGCAGCAGGTGCTGTTCGGGATCTTGTTTTCGAAAATAAAAATAATAAGAATTGCATGTCTTACTTACTGTAATTTGGAACTAATTTGTCAAGGTCTCTTTGCAAGTCAGAAATGTACCGGTGTAAGAATAGTTGCCATGTTCGCTCCAAGTGAAGAAGAATGTGTGTGTGTGTGTGTGTGTGTGTGTGTGTGTGTGTGTGTGTGTGTGAAACACCTTGTGCCCACCCTTCCCTCCTAACCTAGCAGCCATTTTGAATCTCTGAGAAACACTTGGTATGAGTTGTTTCTAGTCATGTTAACCCCATAGAGCGCTTCATGTAAGAACAGAGAGTAAATCAAGCACTACTAAGAATGTTAGCCAGTCGTGACCTGCTCTCCTGTTCCCTCTCCTGTTTCTCCCCGTGGCCTCAGAATCCTGCCAATTTGGTTCCCAGGAGCTCAGGTGGAGTCTCTTATTCCAGGAAGTTAATGGCCAATGAGCCTTGGACTCACCGTTCAGAGTATGCATAAGAGAAGGCATTGACATGTTCTCATTTCACTTTCCTTGATCCTGTGGTCACAGGAAGTGGTCCTTCAGGCCACCACACCAGCCACACTGAGGGCCTGGTGGTTGGAGCAGCTGCCATGCAGGTCTGTTGTGCTGAAACCTTGGGGCTGGTCTCATATGGGGGCCTTGGTGAAGTTCTGGAATCTGTCCTGAAAGGACGGAGAAGACTGGGAAAGTAAGGTCACAGGCCGTTTGTCATAAATCCCTGCTCTGTCCTAGGAAGACTGGAAGGATGCAAATGAGGTTGGTGTTTGGGCTGAAGAGTAAAGCCAAGTGTGTGGCTTAATGAGACGTGTCTTTGTGAGTTTTGCTGCCTCCACTCCCTCAAGCACACACACACACACACACACACACATACACACACACACACACACACACACACACACACACACACATACACACACACACAAGAGTGAAAGACTGTTTTCATCCGTTACAACCTCTATCTATTTAGTGGCTTTCCAGGAACCGCTCAGACATGAAGAGTCTAAGTCAGTGACCCCATTCCTGCCACCATTATTTCCTATGAGAAATGTCAGCAGACCTAAATGATATATTCACTTACCAGGTCTATTACTCTCTCTCTCTCTATCAGGCACAAACTTGAGAAAATCTTGTACCTTCTAATTATCTTTAGAAATGATAACAAATCATCCCATCAAGTATTTCAGGCCACTTCCTACAACCTAATTCATACCACTTCCTACAACCTTGTAATTAGTTCGTTGCCTTCACTGGGGCTGCAAACAAGTAAGGAGAACTTAGTTCCTCCTTTGTATCCTTGAATTTCATTCAGTTCATCTGTTTTTATATCACCAGGATAGGGAATACATCTTGAGCTCTGTACCTGCACTATCCTACTTTCTTTTCAAGACTGCTATCTGGTGATAATCAGAAATCACTAGAGCCAGACTCGACAGTCGGAGTCTGAGAAGATAGGGTGCCAGGGAACCTTGATATCTGAAACAGTATCCACACCCCTGAGTATTTTTACATGAATATATCCAATAATCCATTCCTTCCAGTTCCCTGGACCATCCTTTGCTTGATCTTGAGGTGTATAGGTGGGTTGACTATCTGATGGGTTTGGTAACACCTCCACCCAGGTACCCCCAGCACCTTCAAGAAAAGGAAGGAGAAACCTGATTCTTATCTTTCTTTTCTTGTATTTTCTTTTATTGGTTTTGATTTTGGGGCCATACCTGATGGTGCTCAGGGGTTATTACTGGCTCTGCACTCAGAAATGGCTCCTGGAAAGCTCAGAGGACCATCTGAGATGACAGGGATTAAACCTGGGTCCATCCTGGGTAGGCTGTGTGCAAGGCAAATGCTCTACTACTGTGCTATTGCTCTGGCCCCCAAACTACTTTACTTTACATTTATTTTTTGCTTTATTTTTATACAACAAAGTTTTAGCTTCTCAGCTTTCTCCTCTACTCAGGGCTACAGACCCAAACTGGCCAGGATCCACAATTCCTGGCTCCTCTCCCTCTTCTGAGAGAGCTCCAGGATCTATCCAAAAGTATGCTGTGCTAGGTGTCCACAATGTATTTGAGTCCACTTGGGAAGAACTCTGTTGAGTGAAGTTGTGTTTCTTTTGGAAAATAAAATCAGATCATCCACTCCTGAAAACCAGACTTTCTGAATACAAATGACAATCAGAGCCCTACATCTCAAAATTTCCTGTGGGAAAATATTAAAGATGCTTGTTGCACTCTAATCTTCAAAACCACTGGTGTCCAAAAGCATAATGAACATTTCAGAGAGGGATGGGGACTAGTAGATAAGCCATGGTTTATACAGAATCTAGCCATCTCACCACCACCATCACCACCCCACCACTCCACCACCACCACCATTCCACCACCATTCCACACCACCACCCACCACCCCACCACCACCACCACCACCACCACCACCACCCCACCACCATCCATCACCATCAAGGAAAAAAGGAAAAAAAAAAAAGAATTTAGCAATCTGTCATTGGCTAACATTCCTATAAAATGTGACCATAGACCGCTGAAATGCACTTCCGGATTGTGGCCAAACCACAACATACCAACTTGTATGTTATATACCCACTTGTGTTCTGGGTGCAATACTCACCCCCTCTCCCACCTCATTTGTTGACATGTGACACATCTCCCCTTGATCCTGTCTCTCTGATCTCTTGTACTTGCAATATCATCTGAGCATATCTCATCATTTTTTTTTGTTTACAATTCTGTGTTGGTTTTGGAGTTATAACCCTACCTGTTTCCTAAATAAACACCAGCCCCAAATAACTTTGAATTGGATGGAACTTGAGGTGATTATGCTAAATGAAATACAAAATAGAATATGAAAGACAGTGAAAATTATGTGAAATTGCTGAAACAATATGCTGGCAAATAACAATAGAACTAAGGGACCAAGAGATAATACAGAAGTTAAGAAATGTGGGGCTGGAGAGATAGCATGAAGGTAAGGCATTTACCTTACATGCAGTAGGTCGGTGGTTCGAATCCCGGCATCCCATATGGTTCCCTGAGCCTGCCAGGAGTGATTTCTGAGCATAAAGCCAGGAGTAACCCCTGAGTGCTGCCAGGTGTGACTCAAAAACCAAAAGGCAAAAAAAAAAAAAAAAAAGAAATGTGCCTTGCGTGGAGCCCCAGTATTGGTTTGAACCCCATCACTGTTAGTTGTGACCTCTGAGAACCACAGAGTGTGTTTTATCCCCCCCACCACCACACACACACACACACACACACACACACACACACACACACACACACACACACACACCAAAAAATAAAAGAACAACAAAACTAATTCCTATACTCAGTGACCATTATAATGGTACGAGAGGGAAAGAAGTGAGAGTGACTGGAATGAAGTCTTTTTGGGTGTGGAACTGTACTCAACACTGGGGGGGAGGGTGCTGAGAACTACGCACACAGTAAGGTAAAAACCCCGAATTTTATTTATTTATTTATTTTGGGTTTTGGGCCACACCCCATGGTGCTCAGGGGTTACTCCTGGCTGTCTGCTCAGAAATAGCTCCTGGCAGGCACGGGGGACCATATGGGACACTGGGATTCGAACCAACCACCTTTGGTCCTGGATCGGCTGCTTGCAAGGCAAACGCGGCTGTGCTATCTCTCCGGGCCCCTTTGTTCTTTTTCTGAGCTTCTAAAGTCCTTGAAATTTCCTCAGTGGGGAGAAAATCTATATGCCTTTTTATATGTTAATGAGTCAACTTTTGGACCTGGGTCCCAGTGGGAGGAGGCTGGTATTTAGGGTCACTGACCTTGTGATGAAAGGTTGGCACTTCCCTTGACCTTGATATCCAGGGACTCTAGGAGCTGGAGGTTGAATTGGTCCCAGATTCCTTATGGCTATATAGTGAAGCTTCTCTAAAAACCCCTTGTTGGGAGAGTTTCCAGGTTAGTGGAGATGCTGAAAGAGTGGCACCAGAAGAGAGCATGGAAGCTCAGTGTCCTTTTCCTAGGGCTTGCTATATGTATCTTCACCATCTGTTCCTGAGTTCTATCCTGTAATAAACCAGTGATCCAGTAATTTGTTTGTCAGAGTTCTAAATAAATGATTAGATCCCAGGGTGGAAGGTGTGGAAACCTCTGTTTATCCAGTCAGATGTACTCAGGTACTTGAGTTTAGGGAGAAGCTTAGTGTTGTAGGCATGAAGCCTTTCATTTTCAACCTTATGTAGTCCCCAGAATTTTGGACTCAGGTCCAGAAGTTGCTGGTGTCCAAGAATTGCTTGTTGATGTTATAGGAAATCTCAACACCAACAAGTAGTTGAAATTGAGTTGAGAAACTCAGAGTTCAACAACAGGCCTCAGCCCAACAACTGTGCTGGTTTCTATAGCCTGTTACTGAGCTGTCTGGAATCTCAAATAGACCCTCCTCCCTTCTTTGCACAAACAGGAGCTGAGGATGGCAGGATCAGATATTCTTTACAAACTTCCTGGTCTTTTTACTAGTCAGCTCCTCTCACTGCCCCCTGCATATCTCAATGTGTGTCAAAAGGGCTATCACGTCTTTTTGACAATTGTTTTATACTCTTTATTCTGGAAACATGTATTATCTTTAACCAACCCTGTAGTAATGGATTGTTTCAAGTCTTTATAAATTTGTTGCTAGAAGCAGAACGTTGGTGTCCATCTTTGTAGTTGACTTCGTTTATCTGATTTTGTTCATGGAAACTTTACTGTAATCACAATTCAGAGAGAAAGAAGTATTAGATCAATGTGTTTACACAGAAAGTCTCACAAAATATTTGGAATTTGGAACCAGAGAAATAGTACAATGGAAAGATGTTAGTTTTGTAGTCTGCTGACCTGTTGGTTCAGTCCCCAGCACTCCATATGGTTCCTTAAGCCTGCCAGGAATGATCCTTGAGAGCAGAGCCAGGAGTACACTTTTTTGAGCACTACCTGATGTGTCTTTCAAAAAAAAAAAATGTTGGAGAAAAGTAAATGCCAGGGAGGTGAGGCCATTTGCCCTCAGGGTCATGGCTAATAAGTGGGCAGTGGCAATTCTCTCTGAAAACCTGGAAGGTCTTGTTGTAAGACACAGGCTCTTACTCAGCCCATTCTATGATTTACTCCTTCCTTTATTCTTCTCAGTTGAAACTAACCATAAATGTTTGGGGAGGGAGAAGTGTTTAGAATTTCTTCTTAAATTTTTAGCTTTGGTTGGATAACCAGAATGCCTTAAACTCTTTACATTGAGCTTGAAAACAGGCCTAGGTTCGGTGGCACCTCATCTTTCTTGCAATAATAAAGCAAGTTGAGCTTTTGCCTTCCATGTAGCTGATCTGGGTTCAATCTCTGGCATTCGATATGGTTCTCCTGAGCATGCCAAGAATCCCTTCGTGCAGAGCCAGGAGTAAGCCCTGAGCACCTCCAGGTTTTCCCTTCTCCCCCCCAAAAATAGAAGATTTCTTTAGATACACAACAGCACAAATAGAATCATTGTTCCTCAATATGAGGACTCCTTCTACTTTCTGATTCTGTCATTTTCAGCTTATGGTTTCTATGCTCACTTCTCTCGTTTGGAAATGAGAGAAGGAAAAGAACACAAAGGTGTCACTGAGCAGACTTTGTCCAAGATGGAAATTGTTCTCATAGCTTCTACTGCACTTCCAAAAAGGCTAGAAAGCAGCACATGGACCCTTCCAACTTGGAGGGAGACCAACACACAGTCTAGAGGTGACCTCAGGAAGAAGCTGGCATGTTCAATTGGCAAAGGAGAGGGCACAATACTGAAAAGCCAAGACACCTGGTTCTAGCTTCCTGTCTTGCTGTCAGTTAGCTTTATGACTTGGGAGAAGAGACCTCACCTCTCAGCATATCAATTTTGTTAATCTTTCATGTAAGAGCTTGTACTCTACAGAGGAATCACCACCACCAATATCTGATGAGCTGTTAAACCAAAGTTACACTGAGGGCTTCCTGGAAACCCTAACTAAGAACAGCTCAGGTAGTTCATTGCCAACATCTTCACTTGGGCTTGGACCTGTTTGGCATCAGTGGGCACTTCATAAATACTTATGGGCTGAGCCAAAGAGTATTCCAGGTCAGCCCTCCTGACAAATCTATCTAGAAGAGGGTGCATACATTCTTCAGGTCATGCTGTTGGAAAGGGCAGGTTAGGACTTTCTCAAGTCCAGGTCTGATGCCAAGTGATGCAAATCAGAAGGGGAAAAAGATCTCAGTTCCACTTGATAGCACGTATAGTCTGGGGCTACTGGAAGGCAGTAAAAAAGAGAGGGGATTGTCAGATGAAACTGCAGTTCTCCAGTGTCTGACTCAGATTTTCACCACCCCCCCAAAACTAGGTGAGGCAGAGATTCTGTCTCAGGAAGACTCATCCTGTGAAATATTTTATTATTCAATTTAAGTTTCTCTCTCTCACACACATCATGTATTTATCTCTCCTATTCTCTCTCACACTCTCTCTCTCACACACCATATATTTATCATAATGCAATTTTTTTCTACTCACTGTGATGCCATGAACAAGCATGTAAAAGTCACCAGTCACACATGTTCTTTTCTGTATGTCCTGCCAATTGCATGGTTAGACCCAAATACATATATGGGTCATAACAAACAATACTTCTGTTGTGCTGAAGAAACAAACCTCCACGATACAGCAGATAAAACTCTTGCCTTTACAGGGTTGACCTAGATTTGATCCTCGGCACCCCATATGGTCCCCAGTGCCCCACCAGGTGCGATTTCTGAGTGCAGAGCCAGGAATAAACCCTGAGCATCTCCATGTGTGGCCCAAAACAAAACAAAACAAAAAACTTCTTGGGCGAGATACTCAGGGGGCCAAGCACAAGCTTTACAGGTGAGAATCCTAGGTTCAATCCCAGGCATCATACTATTCCCTGAAGATTGCAGACAGCAGCTCTATCCAAAAACAGAGCCAGAAGTAGCCCCTTAGCAACACCAGTTGTGGCCCCCAAAAAATAAGCAACGAAGAGAATGCATTTTTACATCCTATCTTTAAAATTTCTTCTTCAAACAAGAATTTGGTTGTGGGGCCACAGCGGTGGTGCAAATGGTAGGGCATCTACCTTGCATGCGCTAACCTAGAACAGACCATAATTTGATCCCCAGCGTCACATATGGTCCCCCAAGCCAGTAGCGATTTCTGAGGGAATAGCCAGGAGTAACCCCTGAGCGTCAATAGAGCCCAATACTGCTTTCCAATTTGAAGCAACTTTTCTTGAAGAGCAATTTGATGTCTTTATTTTTTTTCCTTTCACATGGCCAACTCATAAATATGATTTATGAATGGAAATGTATCAAAGAAAGTTCTTTCCCTTTGGGAAATTGAGTGGGAGAAAAAAAAACAAACAGATATTTCCCAAAGGGAAAGAACTTTCTTTGATACATTTTTAGAAATGTACTTTGGAGCCAGGCATCATAAATCTCCTATCTCAATATTCAATCCCCAGAATACCATATGGTCCTCCAAGCAACACCACGAGTGATCCCTGAGTGCAGAGCCAGGAGTAAGTCCTGGGCACCACAGAATCTGGCCAAAAATAATTAAAAAGAAGAAACAAAGCAAACAAACAAAAAGACATCAAATTACTTGTTAGAGCAGGCACTTTCTGAATGAGCAAAGACACCCCCTCACTACATAGAGATCTCATTGTTGAAAGAATGTACCTTGAGACACAGTCCAGCAGGACAAGTACAGCAAATATTTGTTAAAAATTGCAACAAAAGTTGCAATGGGGGGTGGTGTCTATAAGCAGAAAAGAAGAGAAAGGAGAGCAGTGTATTCCAATATCAAAAGTGTGGAGAACATGCTGTAAAAATCCGGAGATTATGCCTGGAACAGAGGTGTGGCTCACTCATTCATTCCCAATCATTCTGTATCTGATTGTTATGAACAATTCCCCTAATACCTCTGAAAAAAAAAAAACACCTTGCCAAATATCCCACATTTTGGGAAAAAAAAAATCACAGTTAGTGTATATCCTTCAATGTATGGTTTATAACTAAAAACCAGATATGAGTATAAAATAGAATGTTAATAAGTGAATGTTAAATGCCTTGTTACTCTGTGATTTTTCTTTTTTCTTTTTTTTTTTTGTTTTGTTTTTTTTTGTTTTGTTTTTTGGGCCACACCCATTTGACGCTCAGGGGTTACTCCTGGCTATGCGCTCAGAAATTGCCCCTGGCTTGGGGGGACCATTTGGGACACCGGGAGATCGAACCTCGGTCCGACACTTCACCTCTAGCGCCACCTTTCCAGCCCCACTCTGTGATTTTTCTAGCTTCAGTTTTGTTCCCACCCTCCTCTTCCATATTTGGCAATAACACTTAACAAAGACTAGAAAGAAATATGGTTTATGAATGGAAAATGAATCAAACCAAGTTCTCTCCCTTTGGGGAATATTTATTTGCCTTTTTTTTTTCTCCCACCCACTGAAAATGTACTTTGGAGCCAGGCTTTTCAAATCCTTCATCTCAATGTTCTTGGTCTTTTAATTCCTTTTTTTTTTTTTTTTCCTGTTTTGGCCCACATCCAGCAGTGCTCAGGAGTTACTCCTGGCTTTGTACTCAGAAATCACCCCTGGCAGCCTCAGGGAACCATATGGAATGACGGGAATAAAACCCAGCTCTGTCCTGGATCAGCCGCATGCAAGGCGAATGCCCTACTGCTGTGCTATCTCTCCAGCACACTTAATTTCATTTTTAGCTCCCTGAATTATTTACAACTAAAAAACAGACTAGTCCCAGCACTGCCACAGTCCAGCCATCAAAATGGCTATCTTAGATAACACAACATCAAGTGGATCTCCTTGTTGGTGGAACATCATCTGTGTGGCCTTACCTCCTTTCATGGTCATTCTTATTGATCTAACATATTTCATGTCAATCATTTCCGGGGCCAAACCCCACAGTTTTCTTGAAGTGAGCAGCTTCCCTTGGCTGACCTGGTTTACCCTCTGTTTCCCAGTTTTCTGGAAGAATCACTTTGGTCACCCAACTGATGGTTACTGCAGAGAGCTTCATTCAAAGATTTCTCCAAACCAGGCTCTCCATTAAAGACTATTAAAGCAAGAGAAACAGCAGCAAAGGGTATGAATCTATAGTCTTCTATAATAGGAGATTAAAACAAAAAGATGTAGACCAGAGATAGTGTAGCAGTTAAGGTGCTTGCCTTGTATGTGCCTGGCCTGGATTCAGTTCCTAGAATCACACCAGGAATAATTCCTGAGCACAGAGTCAGGAGTAAGTTTTAAGTTCTGCCAGATGTGACCCCCAAACAAACAAACAAAAAACAAAAGAAAAAGTCTAAAAAGTGTGCTCCCAGTTGCGGTCCTGACCCCTGATAGGGTGAAAAACCTATTAGTTAACTCTCTAACTTTGCAGTTAGGAACAGGTAGGCCTAAGGGCCCTCAAAGATTTATTGAATGCCCCAGACACCTCAGCTGCCATTTGGTACATCTGACTTCTCAGATGGTAACTGCCTCTGTCAGACCTGGCTTTAGTTAATAGAGACTATAATCTGTAGCCTCTGCATCCTGGTTCTGCAGCAAAGATGGCGCAGGAGAAGCATCAGCTAATGATTATCCTCCAAACAGTGGTTAGAGCAGAGTGTAGAATGCTATGTTTGGGGGGCTAGTGAGGTGGCGCTAGAGGTAAAGTGTCTGCCTTGCAAGCACTAGCCAAGAAAGGACCGTGGTTCGATCCCCTGGCATCCCATATGGTCCCCAAAGCCAGGGGCAAATTTCTGAGCGCTTAGCCAAGAGTAACCCCTGAGCATCAAACGGGTGTGACCCGAAAAACCAAAAAAAAAAATAAAGAATGCTATGTTTGGAGTAAAGGCAGGGTAGAAAGAGAAGATGTCAGCTGAGAAAGAAGGAGCAGATGCCATGCCTTGTTACCCAGCACTTGTTCATGAAGAAGTGCGGGGTAGAGCTCCTTCTCTCTGACCATCTGCTCCCCCTCTCTCAGTGGCACCTTCAAACAGCAGCCACATATGCAATGTTTGTAGACCTGCTCCTTTCTGTAAACCTTCACAAAGGCCTTGCACTTAACATCTGAGCATAATGTCAGTTCAGCCTCAGAAAGGGAGGTCCAGGGGCCAGAGTGATAGCACAGCAGTAGGGCACTTGCTTTGCACCCAGGACGGACCCAGGTTAAGCATCCCATATGATCCCTTGAGCTTGCCAGGAGCAATTTCTGAGTACAAAAACCAGGAGTAACCTCAGGTGTGGCCCAAAAACAAAAATGAAAAAAAAAAAAAAAAAAGAAATGGGAGGTCCATGTCCAAGCAATAGCTTTGGCAGTTGAGATTTGATCAAGAAGGGTGAGGGATTCCCATCACTACAAAATTCAAACTCCACATGTGGCTTGGAGTCAGCTCTCTCCATCTCCAGACTTCCAATGTCTGGCTTCTGAAGTTGGCTGGTCTATGAGTGTGTAATTTGTGGATATAAAATTTGCAAAGATTAGCCAGAACTATAGTACACCAGCTAGGCTATTTGCCTTGCACACAACTAATTGACCTGAGTTTGATCCTCAGCACTCTATATGGTCCATCAAGCCCCACTGGAAGCAGTTCCTGAGAGCAGAACCAGGAGAAAATCCTGAACATGTCTGTGTGAGGCCCAAAATCCAAAAATTAAAAATAAAAAATTGCAGAGAAGTGGACTTAGGCATTTCAACTCATGTTCAAATGTCAGCTGTACCTGTCAAGCCCCATTCTTTGAGCAGCTCAGCAGGTCTTCCAACTGCCTCTTTCTTGAATGAACTATATTGAATAGTAGTAACAAATCCTTGGTCTTCACTAGAAAAATAGAGATTACCAAAAAGGCAGGGAAGGGGTGCAGGGAAAGGGGAAAAATGGCCTAAAGTGACATCCTGATGATATGGAGGGTCTTAGATGATAGTGGAGTGCAATACTGTATACCAAAATTATAAACATTAACGCTATTATAAATCTCACCTGAGGGACTGGAGCAATGGCAACAAGTAGTAGTGGCACACGCTAACCTAGGATGGACCGCAGTTCAATCCCCCAGTTTCCCATATGGCCCCCAAGCCAGGAGCAATTTCTGAGACCATAGCCAGGAGTAACCCCTGAGCGTTACCTGGTGTGGCCCAAAAAGCAAAAATTAATAAATAAATCTCACCTCAACTATAATAGTTATAAGAAAGTTAAAAATTCCTGACAAAATTAAAATATATATATTTAAAAACAAATTTAGAACAAAAATGTGATTCTCATATAATTGACTAATAAAATGGCTTACTATATTGAAAAGGGGATAAAAGGGGGCCGTGCTCATGTAATCTGTTTCAGTTCTTGTATCAAGACCCATAGAGGTAAAGGTTCAATTATTCCACGTGTTATCTTTGAGAAGAAGAAGCCAGATATGACTGACCCCCAACTCTTCAGAGAATTAAAGGGAACTTCTTATCAGAAATTGACTGAAGGGAAGGAGTCACAAGGCAAGGAGTTATTGCCTCCTATCAAGGAGGGTGTTCTCTCCTCCCATTTACATCCTTCTCTGTCAGACTACATACCTTCCTTTTTGCTCCCTATCCCTCACAAGTAGATTTTCAAAGTTGCGTCTGATGTCAATCAAAGGAGGATGCTTGCGAGCAAGAAGGTACAAGGGTTAAGATGTATGTGCCTTGGCATGTCGTCAACCCCCAGTTAGACGCTCTACAGTCTACACTGTATAGTCCCCCAGACCCCAAGAAGGGGCCAGGTAGGTGGTGTCTGGTATGTCAGGGACCCTGCAAACATCACATCATCAAGCCATTTGGTTGAACCACTGGTCGGGTTGACCAAGAATCACCCAAAAGGGACCTCAGACCTCCTTCATCTCTTGTGCCCTTCCAAAGGATGGATGGTTAACTGATGAAGCAATGTTCCTACTACCCCATTTCTGATTCTTTTATTTTGTATTGTTTATTTGGTTTATTTGTGGTTCTGAAGTTATTTCTGGGCTCTGGTTACTGAGAAATCCCTCCTGGGCAGAGGGGGACTATGTGGAATGCCAGATATTGAGCCTGGGTCGGCAAGCACTTTACCTACTAGTACTATTTCTCCAGACCCCACTTCTGACTCGTAATATTATATTTTAGGGACAATGAATAATAAGAAAATCGGCTCATAGAATCTTTGGAAAACCCTTAAAATTTTTTTACAGGGGCCAGAGTGATAGTACAGCAGGTAGGGCACTTCTTAGCCAACTCGGCTTGATTCCTGGCATCTCATATGATCTCCTGAGCACAGAGCCAGGAGTTTACCCCTGAATACCACCAGGTATGGTCCAAAAACAGAACCAAAAAAATTGTTTTAATTGTTAGGCAATTGCAACTCCACTATATCATTAATGCTAATGTTTCATAAATTATAATGATACTACAGGCCCACCAGAGAACCAGTATCAACTGCACCACTGTCTTTATCCCTCTCACTTTCCCACTTTTTCCCTATTTAGCAAACTTAGCTCTAGAGGCCAACTCTCTAGGCCCATTATAATTGACCATTTCTTAATCCCTTTGTATTTTTCCCTCTATGCATCTGAGCAAGATTAATCTAGTTTATGTCTTTGATTCACTTCGCTCAGCGTGATAGCCTCAAGTTTCATCCACCTAGGAACCAATTGCATGATTCCATCTCTTTTTAAACTGAGTATATATAATATTCCATAGTCTTTCCATAGTATCATAGGTTTACCATGGTTTCTTTATCAACTCATCTGTGGTCGAGCTTTTGGGTGTTTTCCATATCTCAACTACTGGTGTTAGAGCATGCAGGTGAGCTTAAGAGTAGAATTAATCTTTTCAAAACTAAACATTTTCATGCTCTGGGTTTAGAGGACAAGAAGTAGAATCTATGACTCATATAGGAGTTCTAGTTTGATTTTTTTTTTTTTTGAGCAAACTATCATACTGTTGCTCATTATTTAACTAAATGTGTTTTTTAGCTTAACCAGCTCATGGCCAATATTCAGACAAGCAAGATTTCTTTTTTTTTGTTGTTGTTCTTAATCACCCAAGAATGCAGTCCTGTCAGGACATTTCTAGGTAGTTGCACTCACCTGTTTAGAGAGTAGGAAGGAGCCATAGTTAGGTCAGCTGCAGACCATAAGGACAAACAGTTTCCTGGGTGTTAAAAGCAGTGATCAAACCTGTTTTTCCTCTTCTCAGAAAAATGTTCCCCACTTATTTGTCACAAGCAGCTTCTTGCTTTTGAGTTTATTGACATCAATTTTATTTTAAAAAGATGTATGGGGCTGGAGCAATAGCACAGCGGTAGCATGTTTGCCTTGTTGGGACTGGAGATATAGCATGGAGGTAAGGCAGATGGATGGTGGTTCGGAATCCCTGCATCCCATATGGTCCCCCAAGCCTGCCCAGGAGTGATTTTCTGAGCACAGAGCCAGGAGTAACCCCTGAGCGATGTCGGAAGTGACCCTAAAACAAACAAACAAACTTTAAAAAGAACAGTGGTAGCATGTTTGCCTTGCACATGGCCGATCCAGGATGGACCTTGTTTCAATTCCCTGTGTCCCATATGGTTCCCTGAGCCAGGAGTGATTTCTGAGCACAGAGCCAGGAGTAACCCCTGAGCGTCACAGGGTGTGGCCCAAAAAGAAAAAAAAAAAAGATGTAGGGGTAGGGTTTATGGCTCATGGCAGAGCACTTTGTCTGACATATTTGAGGTCATGTGTTGAATTTCTGATACTACAAATAAAACAAACAACTAAAACTACATACACTCCAGACATAGATATATGAATTTTAGCCTCTGGGGTTATGCTGAATTGGGTTGTTATTTAAATCAATAATTATCTTGAATTCTCCCATCTAGACACAGTCTAATGCATCTATATGCTTACACAGGGCTAATCCTAATTTGGTGCCCAGTGCTCGCACAAAGTGCTCAGCAGCACATATACTAATTTGGTCTCCAGTATCAATATGGTTTCCTGAGCCCCATCTTGAGTGATCCATGAACACAGAGCCAGGAATGAATCATGAATAGTGCATGACCCCAAAACCAGACCAAAAACAACAACAATAAAAGGAGTAAATCATGTATATGTCATTCTAAGTCCACAATAGCAGTTCACAGAAGGGACAAGTACTTGTGATTTCATTTACATGTGGTTCCTAGAGCTGCCAAAAGCCTAAAGACAGGAACTAGAAAGATGACTGTCAGTCACTGGAGTGGAAGTACTCTATTGGGGGTAAAGAAAATACTGTGCAAAAACTATAGTTTTCATATATGAGTTTATGTTTTATCTATCTCCCTAAATTTTTTTGAGGTCTTAGGGTGTATTGGGTCTATAGCTACTGTCTCAGAGGCTTATTCCTAGGCTTATTTCTGGCTCTGCTTTCAAGGATCACTTTTGGCAGGGCTCAGAGACCCATACGGGGTACCAGACATGAAACTCAGTCAGTCATGTACAAAACAAGCACTATCCTAGTACTATCTCTGTCCTCTCTGGCCCATTCCCCACTTTTTTTAAAATGCCCCTTCCATCCCCTTCCTCTCTCATTGTTGTTGATGTTGCAGTAACTGTGTCTGTCTACACTCAGCCACACCTTCACTGAGGGTCACATTTCCTCCAGTTACAGTCCTTGCACAGGGGTGAGCACTCTTGGTTGAGGCACACAGTCACCGTAGCAGTGTGAGCCAATGGTCACACCCTTTTGTGAGGTGTGAGAAATCATCTGTAGCACCTGGGATCACAGATAGCCAAGCTGCCAAAATTATGTCGGACGCTGTGGGATACCAGGCATCTAAATGTATAACCCTATACTTGCAAGACAGATACTCTCATCCCTGCCCTGTCCTCAAGCCTCTGCTCACATTTTGATCTCTACTGAACTATATACCTAAATGTTTTTATGTGCATCTATAGGTCCATTTGCTCTAGGCTGTGGTCCAGCTCAGGACTCTCAGTCTATTGGTTTGGCTCTCATATGCAGGCTTTAGTATGGCAGGTTTCTTGGTGGCATGAATGGTTTGGTGTTAATGTTGGTGCCGTTGACACCAAGTCTTGTAGGTTTGGGCCAGGAAAGAAAGGGGAGTTCTTAAGGTAGCTAGGAAATAGCACAGTGGCTAAAGCACCTGCCTTGCACATGAGAAGTTGCTAAGATAGTCCCCAATGCTTCCGCATGTGTTGAGCACAATTCTGCACGGCTGCTCCCGGGCCTGGCAGCTTTGCTATCTGAGATTCCTGGCACAACAATGATATCCACCAACTCCTACTGCCAGGTGCGAGCAAAGCATTCCCACTAAAGGATGTGATCCTAACACCCCCACAAATACTGCCACTGAGATATACAAGGACTGCCGCCATAAAGGACACTCCTTTCCCCAAGCCTGAGAAAGTGTGAGCTCCCCAGTGCACCACGAGCATTGCAACTGGAAAATGCATACTAAAGAGGCAGCCAGGGGCCGGGCGGTGGCGCTGGAGGTAAGGTGCCTGCCTTGCCTGCGCTAGCCTAGGACGGACCGCGGTTCGATCCCCCGGCATCCCATATGGTCCCCCAAGAAGCCAGGAGCAACTTCTGAGCGCATAGCCAGGAGTAACCCCTGAGCATCACAGGGTGTGACCCAAAAAACAAAAAAAAAAAAAAAAAGAGGCAGCCAGCAGGCACTGTGGCTGAATGTGCAACCCCAGCAACCACAGACATGTGGGTGATCTTGACTATTACCACATCACAGAGAAAGGGCAGGGGAACATTAATAAATTAAGTAAAAAACAAATAAAGGGGGCCGGGCGGTGGCGCTGGAGGTAAGGTGCCTGCCTTGCCTGCGCTAGCCTAGGACGGACCACGGTTCGATCCCCCGGCGTCCCATATGGTCCCCAAAGAAGCCAGGAGCAACTTCTGAGCTCATAGCCAGGAGTAACCCCTGAGCGTCACAGGGTGTGGCCCAAAAACCAAAAAAAATAAAATAAAAAATATAAAGGGTGGGGGTGTGACTCCATGGTTGCAATAGGAGCTATACATGTATAAAGTCCTGGAAACATAAGGAGGAAGAGAGGGAAGAAGGAGGAGCATGACTTGATTTGGGAAAGGAGGGGATTGGTTTGAGAGTCATATGTGGGCAGTGCTCAGGGATTACTCCTGACTCTATGTTCAGAGATCATTCCTGGCAGAGCTCAGGGGACCCATATATGATGAGCCAGAGATCAAAACCCAAGGAGTGTTACATTGCAAGACAGCACCTTTCCCTTTGTACCTTGGGCTCCAGGAAGGAGAAATTTGTGGTGTCTATACACATAGCAGATGGAGAAAAAGGGAAGTACAGGAACAAGGCCTGTATCCATCCCTGAACAAACACTCAGGTGGGTTTCTGGAATCTGCTCTTTTGTTTTCTTCCCATCAGTCCCAGTGAGCATTGACTGGTTTTCATGAGTCTTGTGACTCACAGTTAAGACAAAATTAATCATTTTTACACTTCTTAAAAGACATTGTGATTCAAAACTGAACCTGTGGCATTTTATAGTCTCTCATCCTATGTATTTGTTTGTTATTTGCAAACGGTCATAAACTGAGTTGGTTGCTGTTGTTGTTCAGATCTGCAATTCCCAAGTTCTAAGTCTAGTATTATGCACCTTTATCCTTCTCAATGATCCTTTGGACATCCTTCTTCCATGCAATGAAGTTTGATTCAACCTGGAGTTAAAGTTCCTATTACAGGTTGACATGAAGCGTGAAGGTGGCCACAATCCCAGGGAAAGTTTATGGTTGTGTCCATGGGTCCATTTGTGGTCTAGCTTAGGACTCTCAGTCTAGTGGTGAGGATCTCATATGCATCTTTAGCATGTGTCTTTAATCATAAATGTGAAAGAGAACAGAAATGTTGGAATTATTCTGTGCAAACCCATCACCACTTCAAAGCACAGCCCTGTGGATCACTAGTTGAAAGCAAAGAGGTTGCCCTGTTGATCACTAGTGTCCCCTTGAGGGATAGTTCAGTTACTTAAATGAATATAAGTATTTAGGGTTTTTTAATACTTTTAGAATTTGAATATTTAAAAAAATTAATAATCTGGGGGCCAGAGCAGTGGTGCAAGTGGTAAGGCATCTGCCTTGCCCGCGCTAGCCTAGGACTGACAGAAGTACAATCCCCTGGCATTTCATATGGTCCCCCAAGCCAGGAACAAGTTCTGAGTGCATATCCATAAGAAACCCTTGAGCATCACGATGTATGCCCCCCCCAAAATTAATTAAATAATCTGCATCACTGCATATTGATTTATTTCCTGCATTTTGGAGTTGGGAGCAGTTCCCTCTTGGGAGAAATTGACCCAACATGTTGGGTTGAGCAATGGGAATGGATTCCTCCTAACATTGTTCTTTGTTCTAGACTCATAGACTATGTTCTAGAAATTTGCTATTTTTAAATCATTTTTAATATTAAATATTATTTATTACCTTCCATTCTCATTCTTGTTATAGTTGATATTGCTGTTGCAATATTTGGAGATCACACATGAGTGCTTTTGTAACACTTGGTTGCAGTTTTTTCTAAGATCATACGCTTTGTTACGGTGATAGGAATCAAACTAGTGGCCTCGTGGCCTGCAGCTTCTTGGGCCTTTAAAGGAATTTTAAAGGAAATTGCAAGGTCTTTTTCCCTGTGCAAGTGGGTCCATGATATATTTCCCCTGGAAGTGACTATAAGTAGATCAACCTTTTGTGTATGCAAGAGATTGACCAACACAGCATTACCTGCATGAACTGGCCAGAGCAACTATCTTCCAGATTGGTGTTTGGGCCTTCTTTCATTGTGCATATTCTGCCCGCCCCAGAACTTCCCTGCCTTGACCTGGGTAGACTCTACTCCATTATTCTTCAGCTCCCTTTAATTTTATCTCTGATCAGAGTCCTTCCCTTTCTGGGGTGTTTAGCTGGTCATTTACAGTGGTTAGTGCCTGAAGTTAAAATGTGGTCCTTTTCTTGGAGAGCCTAGAAATTTTAACCTGTTGTTAGAAAGGTGGGAGGAAAAATAAATCCGTAGCCATATGTGGCCCAGTATCTATCTTCAATTGGAAAGTGCAGTGTGATTGGGGATTGAGAGTGGCATGGCCACCTGTCCATCTCTACTTCCCTCCTCTTCTAGACCTTTCCACCAAATCATGAAGCATTCCCCTAGGCCTGGCCTTATCATCCACCATAACTTGGGGAGCAAAGATGTCAAGTGGGCAGCCTCCTTCACAATCCTTTCCTACTGAGAAAGAGGATGAAAGAGAGATGGGAAAAGCTTCAGCTTTTCCCAAGTCAGCCCAGGGAGCAAGATTGGGTGGACTGGATGGGGAGCAGGAAGGAGTTGGTCAAGAGACAAAGAGTTCTGGGAGTCTTATCAGGTCCTTCTTGGATTCCAGAGTAGCGAAGAAGTAGCTTTGAAGCTCAATCTTTCCTCCAGAGCAAAGACTTCTGGGAGGAAGCACTTCCTGCCAAGCCAGACCAGACACTTGGCTTGAGTCCCAGTTCAAGATTCTGTAGAGTGAAAATGCTCTAAAGGGGTAAGGTGCCTGTCTTGTATGCGGTTGACCCAAACAGACTGCAGTTCAAATCCCGACGTCTCCTCTGGTTCCCCAAGCCTGCCAGGAGTGACTTCTGAGTGCAGAACCAGGATGAACCCCCTGAGCGCCGCCTGATGTGACCCCTAAACAAACAAACAAACAAACAAAGACAAAAGATTCTGTAGATGTGCCTTGGGAATTCTCCTAAACTTAGTGTGATTTTGTCCATGATGATTCCTGACAGTGGCCTTGGAGGTCAATCTCTGTGCTAGCACTTCCACTGAGCCTTCTCTAGAATCTTTCAATATGCACAGTGCCAGCTTTTCTATTTATTTATTTATTTTTATGGGGGCCTACAGTGGGGGTAGAGCCTCAGGAGACACCAGGGCCATATTCAGCAGTGCTCTGGGGTACAGAGGGTGCTGAGATATGAAGTCAGGGCTTTGCACATAAGCAATGTGCTCGTCCCATTTGAACCACACCTGGCCCCCATGACATTAGGTCTCCCACACCCAGAGCTTTGTTCCAGAAGAGGGTGGTTGGTTTTTTCCCCTGCCTGTTCTCTGCTGCACCCACCAGAAAAACTCCCAGAGTACAGAGCTGCTATGAGCAGCCAAGCACATCTGTTTCCCTTTCTCGCTCACTGGCATCCAAATATCAAGCAAAAGGAGGACTATCCCCCAGTCTCAGGGAACTTTATATTTGACGTTAAATTCAAACTGAACTTTGTGCTTATACTGAAATAAAGAAGGATTTGCATGAATGTTTGGACCTGTTTAACCAAGTTCAAACACAGGTCTCTTTCGAGAACCTGGACATGCCCTGGGGGAGCCCTGCAACTAGTTAGTGTTTTATTCCATTTTCATTAGCTTGCCCAGTGAGAACAAACCATTCCCATCATGTTGCTCCTGACTATCATTTGTATCAAATGGTAATAAATCCTTTGAGCTGGATTACAGAAGTGAGAATATTAAGTTAAGAGGAAGGAATGGGAAAGGAAGATGAAAAGATGGACTGGAAATCACAAAAGGACATCAGTGGCAGGTCTTAGGCATTCTGGAGTTGGAGAGGTACAGGTATCTAGTTACATTAAATACCATATCTATTAATACAATTTTAACTACATTTTTTTATTTTTTTGGTTTTTTGGGCCACACCCGGTGGACGTTCAGGGGTTACTCCTGGCTATGCTCTCAGAAGTCGCCCCCTGGCTTGAGGGACCATATGGGAAACCGGGGGGATCGAACCGCGGTCCATCCAAGGCTAGCGCAGGCAAGGCAGGCACCTTACCTCTAGCGCCACCGCCCCAGCCCCCTAACTACATTATTTTTAAAAATCCAATTAAAATAATTTTTTGGTTTTTAGTTCACACCAGGTGATGCTTAGGGCTTACTCCCTGGCTCTACACTCAGGACTTACTCTTGGCAGTGCTCAGAGCATCATATGGAGTTCTAGAGATAAAATTTGAATCATCCACTTGCAAGGCCAGTGCCTTCTTACTCGCTGTACTATCTCTCTGACCCAAATTATGAATAAAAATGTTAAAAAATATTTCTTTGCTGGGGCTAGAACGAACGATAAGGCACTTGGCTTGCATGTGTCCCTCTAGATTCAGCCCCTGGCCCCCAAGTCCTGCCAGAAGTGATCCTTGAGTTTAGAGCCAGGAAGAAGCCCTGAGCACTGCTGGGTGTGGCCAAAAAACAAAACACACACACAAATCTTATCTTAGCTGTATGTGGGATTCCTGGGGCAGAGCTTGCTCTGTGGAATTGTCTGTGTCTCCATATCTGTCTCCTCTGGCTCTACCTCTCATGATTTGTCTCTGCCTGGGCTCCCCTGCAGTTTCTCTGACCCTTAGTTTCTCATAATAGAGCCTGCTTGTAGGGGATAAAAACAACTTTGTACCTTCCATTACCCGAGTTCAACTCAGACTGATAGTCACAGTATTTCCCCAGTGGCCCGGTCACTTCTTCAGGTCTCATATGAGATGAGTATTCAGTGGTTTACAAGCCTGGCTCCCCGCAAAAGCTGATCAGACTAAGTCACCATGTCCTCTGCTCCTCAACTCGAGAAGTGAGATTTGCTGCATGGACTGGCCCCATGCAGTGGTTTTGTAGCTTAGCACTGTGGCATCATTCTGAGAGAACTAGCAGTGGGCACCAGATGTGTTTTATGGGCTTGTTTTGTAATTTTGTTTTGCAATCCCAGGGCCACTCTGTTTCAGGGTTATATTGCTTTGTTTCTGCATCTTCTTCTTTTACCCTTGGGACTTTCCTTCAGGCATATCAATACATGATATTTTGGAGGAAGTGGTGGTCCACACCAGGCAGTATTCAGAGCTTGCTCTTCGTTCTGAGCTCAGGGATCCTTTCTGGCAGGGTGGTATATGTGGTATCAGGGCTCAAACCTAGGTCAGTCACGTGCAAGGCACATGCACTACTAATCTTGGTGGCCCAAGGCATCATACATCTTATTATGTGTTCCAGTACCCTGGCTAGTCCAATTTTATGGTTTGTTTTTGTTTTGGAGAGACATCCAGCAGTGCTCAGGGCTTACTCCTGGCTCTGCACTCAGGAATTTATGCTGGTGGCTTTAGTGGTAGAACCATATAGGTAAGTGGGTATCAATCCAGTTGACTGCAGGCAAGACAAGCATCCTACCCACTGCACTATCTCTCTAGCCCTCCAAATTATCTTATATGGAGAGAGAACCTGTCTGAGAGATAATTTCTCCAGAGAAATTAGGCCAGAATTTGAGACGAATGCTTCTGAACCATCTCTGAAATTCATTACATTCAAATGCTTTAAACTGTATTGGAGAAAATCAGCATGCCGGTGGTTATCTGGTGGAATGCCCTTGCTTGTATTTGCTTTCCTTGAAAAGGAGTAGGATGGCAGGAAGAACTAATAGGGGCCTTCGTATAATATCCTTTGTTCCTGTGATTCATGAATAGTGAATAATGACTGACGATGAAAATAATTGGAAGTTCCCACCTTAGAAGCAATCAGTGAGACAGAAACCAGCAAAGGTGTCCTAATATGGAGAGGTCAGAGGCAGGAGAGTGAGGGAAAAAAACATGACTCATGAACCCCTGTGTGAGGTGTTTGAGCTTTCCTGAATGCTTCCAGCTCAGAGCCCCATAACTGACTAAGATGGGGGGCTTGGATTTCATTCAAGCATTAAGGCCTCAAGATCCTCCCATAACCTTGCATATGATCTGGGTTTTTCTGTGAACCTGGGTAATAGAGTTTCTGAAATATTAGACCAGAGAAGTGTCAAGTTCCTGAGAAGAACCAGGAAGGAGGTATAAAAAGGGAAAATATCCATTTTCTTTCAACTACAGGAATCTATTATGAATCACTCAAATGTTAAGCCTAACAAGATTGACAATTGTAGGTCAGTGCTGGGGGGACTGAGTTTATTCCATCTTGTTGGAAATCTCCATTTCCAGGATAGTGAGAGTTGAAGAATGGAAGCAAGATGATATTCTCAAACTCAATGCACTTGCTTTTGATAAGTAGCAAGGATCTTAATTTCCTCTAACAGCAGACCTCTCTCTGAGACTGTGGTTTTAATTTTTGTTTCTTAAGTTTTGGTTTTCTGGAAGGTTTTGGTTAGGTTTGATTTGGTTTGGGGGTCACACATGGAAGTGCTCAGTGCTTACTACTGCCTTTGTGCTCAGAATCAGTCATGGTGGTGCTGGGAGGTCATAGGAGGTACCAGGATCTAACAAAGGTCAACCATATGTAAGGCAAACATTTTATCCTTTATTCTATTGCTCCAGCCCTTCTTACTTTTCTTTCTTACTTTTTTTTTTGTTTTGGGGCCATACCCCTCAGCTTGCAGTTGTTACTCCTGGCTCTGTACTCAGAAATCATTCCTGGCAGGCTTGGGACCTCTGGGATGCTCAGGGTTGAACCTAGGTCTGCCACAGGCAAGGCAAATGCCTACCCACTATGCTATTCCTCCACCCATCCCCATTACTTTTCTTATCAGAATGAAGTGCCTGGAATGATAGAAGTGGTAGAGAATGATTTAGAGGAGCTTAGATCTTTCATGTCCAGATTTGAGGTTTTTTTTTTTTTCCTTTTCCCCTCCATTTCTCCTCTCCAACTAGAGCTAGTGTCCATTATTCATCACTTAGGATGAGTAAAGGCAGAGGAAAATGAAAAGACCTAAAATCTGTGCAAAGGTGGTTAAGTTACAGTTTTGTAGCATGTGCTCTTTAGCTGTTTGCTTGGGTTGTTAGCTAGAAGCCAGGCCCTGAAGAGGAGATGCGAATCGTGACAGGGCAATAGAACATGCTGGGTTGGTCATTTCAAAGTCAAAGCAAAAGTTGGGACTAGTACACCCTGAGTGAGTCATTTAATCTTTATAAGAATTCTTTCTCTTAGTTTGCAAATGAGTTTGAAAGAAAATCTGGGTCATTTAGAGCCCAAGTCAAAAAATATAAGTGACTTGTGCATTCAGATGTTAAAGTTGTGACATTTGGCTTTCCATATCAAAAATAATAAAAGAAATACCCTCATCACACCTATAGATGAAAAGCCTGGAGGGCTCGAAATGTCATATTTTTATTTCACGTGGAAATCTCTACTTTAAACTAAAATTGGATATCAGATGCCCATTCTTTTTATCATTAAATATTTGACACACCAATGATGGTTCTTAGACCATCTGATGAACCCAGAAAACATTTATTAGAGATATATATGACATCGAAGATTCTAAGTGAGAGAAAAAAGAATTTATGAGAGACAGTTTGCATTTTTGTCATTAAAAATTGACTCCATTTTCATAGATCCAAACAGGAAAAGATCTTATTTTAGTGAAATAGGCCTTGTTCTTCGTTTTTTTTTTGGGGGGGGTGGGGTCACACCTGGCAGTGCTCAGGGGTTCCTCCTGGCTCTATGCTCAGAAATCGCTCCTGGCAGGCTCGGGGGACCATGTGGGATGCCAGGATTCGAACCACCGTTGCATGCAAGGCAAACACCTTACCTCCATGCTATCTCTCTGGCCCCGGCCTTGTTCATCTTAAAGTGTAAACTTGCTTGAAAATAGTTCACACAACTTGGGAGAAATTTGGCCCATCTCAATATAGTATGAAATCATATTTTAACTGTAGTCATGTTTTTTAAATCGTGTCTAAGTACCTATCTAGGGCATAAATTACTGTCTTTCCTCTTTTGTATACTATATTATTACTAACACATAAGAAACTTAGCTAGTTTTAAGTGTAAAGTTTGATGCAAGTTGTTTCTTTGGTTTGGGGGCCACACCTTGCTATGCTCATGCTCAGGCACTACTGGCTCTATACTCAGGAATCACTCCTCGTGGGCACAGGACACCATACGAATGTCAGGGATCAAACCCGGGTCAGACACCTTCAAGAGAAGCACCCCACCCGTTGTACTGTCACTCTGGCCCCTGATGAAAGGTTTTTATTTTTTCTTGCAAAAATCCCAAAGGTGTTCCCCCAACTTCTCCCTTCCTTAAACCTCTTCCTTCGATATGCAAAAGCCCATTGGATAGGCACTTTTGTCTCACTCTCAACTTTCCCCCTTCAGGTAGATGGGTATTGAATAATAAAAAAAAAAGTCAATTTTGGCTTGGCACTCAGAAATACCACCAGGTGCTTATTGACTCTATGGCTCTCTTTAGACTGGCTTGGCTTATTATTTCTTCCCCATTACCCTACTTCTTCAGACCTGTCCATCTAAGGGATTAGAAATACAGCACATGGGGTGATCTCACAACTCGTGGATTTTTATTTTATTTTATTTTATTTTATTTTATTTTATTGACTGTCACCACAGTCAATATGCTGAATGCTAAATGGCTCTCACTCTACAGTCTCCTCCACACCTTGTCCCTCCTCCCCACCTTTTCCCTCCAGCAACTGCTGATCTGTTTCCTGCCAAACATAATTAAAATACTAAGATAATTGTAATTATAGCACTGGGAGTTTTGAACTAATGCTTTGGTCAAGTTTGGCAAAGGAGATACACAAATAAAGAAAAAAATTGGTGCCTTTGCTCACTAGATACAACCTTCAGTTGCTTGAAAAGCCCTCCTAGAGACCCTCAGATCCCAGAGGCACCTTGCTCAGCAGTCCAAGACAAGAGGTTCCAGGCATTTCTTACAAATAGTATTGTCAGACATCTCTAAGATAACAGAAGGAAAGCACACAGGTGTGAAGTATATAACATGAGAGTTTGATATGACAGTTGGGTCTCTTATTTGTTTTGTTGGTTTTGTGTTCAGGGACCACACCCAGCTTTCTCAGTTGTCATTTCTGATGGCACCAGGGATTGGACCCTGATTGGCTGCATGTAAGACAAGTGCCCCTATCTACTGTACTATCTACTTCTGGTCCAACAGATGGGTCTTTGAACATGAATCTAGGTTGTTTCCAGTGATGTTTTCAAAAGTCCAGGCCATGGGGCCAGAGTGATAGCATAGCATAGGGCATTTGCTTTGCATACTGTTGATCAGGACAGACCCAGGTTCAATCCCCAGCATCCCATATGGTCCCCTGAGCCTGCCAGGAGCAACTTCTGAGCATATAGCCAGTGACCCAAAACAAACAAACAAACAAAAAAAGGCAGAAAAAGTCCAGGCCTTCAGATTTAAGAAGACTCTAAAGGCCACCATCTCTTAAAAAAGGAAATATTCAAGAGCTAGAGAGATAGTACGGCAGGTAAAGTGCTTGCCATATACATACCCAACCTGGATTCAATCTCTGGGATCCCATGTGGTCTTCTGAGCACTACTAGGAGTGATTCCTGAGTGCAGAGGTAGGTGTAACCCCAGGTGTGACCCACTCACCCACCCCCCCCCAAAAACAGGGAGAAAAAGAAAAAGGAAACATTCAAGTCACATCATTCACACCTCTCCTTCTGTCACCAATGAGTCATTAAACATTTCATTGTCCCTGGATCCTACTGAGACTACTCACTCGCCCTCACAGAAATATAGGAAAGCTGGAGTGACTGGAATAGTAACGATGAAAACATGGAGGTGGTAGGCTATGTGTGTGGGAGAGAATTCTCCTACCCAGGCTGAGGTCCTGTGACATCCAGGACATGACAGTACCACCTTGCTGTCTCCTCCAGGGGACAGGGACATTGAGAAGGTGAAGCAACTCCACCTTATCTTAAGGCCAGCCCAGAACAGAGCAGCAAAGCAGGTGCAGGCAGACTGGGTGGGGCGAGGAGCCATTGAGGAGATTGGTCAGGGCAAGCCATTCCAAGGAGGTGACCTTTGTGCTGACACAGGAATGGCACCAGAAGCCAGTTCTAGCTAGTGAAAGAGCCTTTCAGGAATCAGGACATGAGGTGTTAAAAAGGTGGGCATATTCGGGAAAGAAGGCAAAGATAGCCTAATCCCAGAACTGGCAGAGAGGGAACAAGCTAAGGTTGAAAAGATTAGATTTTTTTTTTTTTGTGTTTTGTTTTTTTTGTTTTTGTTTTTTTTTTTGGATTTTGGGCCACACCTAGCAGCACCAGGAGTTACTCCTGGCTCTGCACTCAGAAATTGCTCCTGGCAGGTTCAGGGGACTATATTGGGATGCTATGGATTGAACCTGGATTTGTCCCTGGTCTGCTGCGTGCAAGGCAAAAAGCACTAGCGTTATGCTATTGCTTCAGCCCTCAGTTTTAGTTTGGTTGATTTTATCCTTCTCTTTTAGAGATGAGAAGCCCTGCATCAGAAATGTAGGCATAAACCTTGCTGAAAGTCAGGGCAGCTATGCTGGTTGTGACACAGCTGGGCTGGAGCTCCCTGCTATCAGCTTCCCAGGGCCTGATTACCTCTCACCTACTTCAGGGCTGTTCAGAGGCTCTCAACAGACAAGGAAAGATATTCTAACCCAACCCCCTCATTGTAGAATTAAGAGAACAAAACCCTCAAGGGGGGAAAGTCCTGGACCTGGAGTGATTGTACAGCCAGTTGGGCATTTGCCTTGCACCACAGCTAACCTGGGTTTAATCCCTGCCAGAAGTGAACAGAGCCAGTGGGGATTTCTGAACACCTCCAGGGGTGTGGCCAAAAACAAATAAACAAAACAAAAACGAAAAGGGTAAATTTTCTCCTTGATAAACCCAGGGAATGTTGTCTGTTAATCTCATGGGCTGAAACATGTCTTCCTACACAGTAGGAGGAGTGGTGCTGGCATGTGTATGGGCCTGGCAAGTGAAGGCTAGGAAGAGGCGAAGGGATATGGGCAAAAACCAAAAATCTGTTCCTACACAAGTTCTGTGCTAAAGGTACAGGGGCATTCGTGTAGCCCTACAGGTGATGCTCTCTTACAGCTGTACATGCTGGTAACAACTGGACAGAATTCTTTGACATTCAACAAACACTGATTACTAAATCGTGACTAAATCAGGAAAGATTACCCCCAGCATTCACCTGTTGCAGCCCCTGTGGTTTATTCTCCCAAGTATGCCCAGTAAAGAAGCCAAACCCAGAAAAGAACAAACTGAAGGTTCTACTATATGAAGGAGCTAAGTCAGGCAAAAAGAATCAGTTAGTTTCTAGTAGCAGGAATAGAGGGTTACCAAGGGAATTTTATAGATGATGGAAATGTTTTATCTCTCTTTTTTTTTTTTTTTTTGGTTTTTGGGCCACACCCCAGCGGTGCTCAGGGGTTACTCCTGGCAGTCTGCTCAGAAATAGCTCCTGGCAGGCACGAGGGACCATATGGGGACACCGGGATTCGAACCCAATCACCTTTGGTCCTGGATTGGCTGCTTGCAAGGCAAATGCCGCTGTGCTATCTCTCCGGGCCCTTATCTCTTGATATATTGGAGGCCAGATGTGTTAAACACATTGTCCAAACCCTTCAAATGAAAAAAGTGCCCTTTTAGGTTTGATATCCTAAAAGATCCAAGATCGGGGCCCGGGCGGTGGCGCTGGAGGTAAGGTTGCCTGCCTTGCCTGCGCTAGCCTAGGACGGGACCCCGGTTCGATCCCCTCGGCGTCCCATATGGTCCCCCAAGCCAGGAGCGACTTCTGATCGCATAGCCAGGAGTAACCCCTGAGCGTACACCGCGGTGTGGCCCAAAAACCAAAAAAAAAAAAAAAAAAAAAAAAGATCCAAGATCTCTAAACCACTCAAAACTCAACAACAAAAATTTAATGACTCCAATCCAGAGATGGAGCCAGGAGATGAACAACACACTTTCCCAAAGATGGCATGTGGATGTGGCAACAGGCATATGAAAAAGTATTCATCATCATTCATGATTAGAAAATATAAATCAAATAACAATGGTATCATCTCACGGCTAGTGAGAATAACATATTAAAAGATCTAAAACCAGCCAGTTTTTGGAGAGTTGTGGTGAGAAAAGAACCCTCATCCACTGTTCGGTGGGAAGGCTGTCTGATTCAGCCTTTATGGAAGTAATATGGAGAGCTCTCCAAAAAATAGAAACAGATTCAGCAATACCACTTTTTGGGCATCTTTTACATTAATTTGAAAGGATCTGTGTAACACCTATATTTCTTCACTTAGAATAGCCAAGATACAGTAACAGCCCAAAGCCCAACCATAGACGAATGGATCAAGATGATGGTGGTGTATTGCACAAGATTCTATGCAGCTCCATGAAAGTACAAATCCAATCCAAAAGAAAATGATGGCAACCAGCTCTGTCCAGGTTGATGGAGGCAGATTCCTATATGTTCCCCTAAACTACAGCAGCCCACAGCACCACTGACACCCTCCACATCAGAAAAGGTCCAGCCCCATAATTTGATCTTATCAGAACAGCCAACCCACACATTTTTTCAGATCCTGATTTATATGGTTACACAAACATCTCAAAATTTTGTAGTAATGTCAGCCCTTGAGATATACCAGGAAATCAGAAGGGAAAGTTACACAGTATCTAACCAGCTCAGTGAGCCTAAACAGTAACACAGAAGGCGAGCTAGCACCATCCTCAGCCAGTAAATCTTAGACACTGACTTTAGTAACACCATGAGAGATAGAACAGTCATTCCAAATTGACCCTTGTTGGTCTAAGTTTTAATAATTCCATTATGCCTTTGTATTGTAACCAACAATATGAAATAAATTTGTTTGTGCCTGCATGGAGGCGGCTATGGTAGTGGATGAAGGAAGGGTAACACTGGAGGTAGAAGTAGTGTTGAAGATTTAATGTCTGAAGGACTGGATTATGAACAACTTGGTAAAACACAGTGTTATTATTAAAATTTTTAATTAAAAAAAAAGAGTAAAAGGAACCCAAAGTTTTGCTTACCTGCCAGAGGTTCAGGTGAGGAATTATAGCAGAGAATTTCTGCAAAGATGTAAAAAATGTACTACCTCTCAAATGTATTGAAATAATTTTAATATCAAATGCTTATCAAGCTGTGAATCATCTATCCTACAATGTGTCTTCCATGCCTTTTAGAAAAATACAACAGAATATTTGAAATAATTGGATATAATGTAAACTCAACAACCAAACAATAAAATCTACCTAAGCAGGAAAAAAAAAAAGTACAAAATCATGCAATTTATAACAATCCAGATAAAACTTGGAGAATATAATTTGGAGTAAAGTCAGTCAGAAAAAAAAGGGATAGATACAGAAATAATCTCACACATGTGTGGGACTTAGAGATAGAAATGAATGGCCAAAGGCACACAACAGAAAAACTGATCCACAACTGATTTGAGGGAATAAGAAATTAAAAAGGAGAGGACATTGGGGTGTCCCTGGAGGAGGGAGGTTGATACAATAGATGGTTAGGGTGTTGGAGTGGTGTGTGCATGAGAAATCATCATAACTTTATCATAAATCACAGAATCTCAATTTAAAAAATCGTTTTTAATGAATGTCCTTATAGAATGGTTGTGAATTAGATAGCTTTCACTAAAGTTAGTTAGAAATAAATTTAAATATATTACTCTCTGGAATCACTTGCATCCTAACTTGGGGATCCTGCTTGTACTCATGATGGTTCTCTCTCTCTCTCTCTCTCTCTCCTCTCATCTCTCTCTCTCTCTCCTCTCTCTCCTCTCTCTCCTCTCTCTCCTCTTCTCTCACACTCACACACACACACACACACACCACACACACACAGATTTCCTAAGTAAAGCAATTTACTTCAAAAAAATTATTGATTCTGGGGCACGGTGAGTGGGGGCGCTAAAGGTAAGTGTCTGCCTTGCAAGCGCTAGGCCAAGGAAGGACCGCGGTTCGATCCCCCTGCGTCCCATATGGTCCCCCCAAGCCAGTGGCAAGTTCTGAGCTCTTAGCCAGGAGAACCCGCTGAGCATCAAATGGGTGTGGCCCAGAAAAACCATAAAAAAAAAAGTTATTGATTCTGTTATTTGTTTGGGGATCACAACCAAAATACCCAGTAGTGCTCAAGGGCTTACTCCTGACTCAAGGATACACTCCTGGTGAGTTTGGGGGGACCATAGGAGATGCAGGAATGAACCATGCAAGGCAAGCACCTTTAACCCTATCCTATTTTCTCCCTTTCAATGAGTTTAATTTTAGAGAAGAAAAAAACCACATAGCTAAAAAAGAGGGGGGGGGAAGCCCAAAGCTCTGGGTTAGATCATTCTTTCTCATCACTGCTTCCATAGCCAGGCAGTGTAGAGGGTCCTGACCAAGAATTGAAAACCATCTCTTCTGTGAGCCTCAGTTTCCCCTCTCAAGCCACCTTCAGAGGACTGTGCCCTCAATCCCTGTTGTCCAAACCCAGATCATTAATTATAAGAAGTCAGCTCTTCATATTTCCATCTGAGAGGAAAGTTAATGAAGTGAAGACAATAGGAAGCAACAGTCAAGTCCCTTCATCAGATCTTCATCCCATCTTTGACCCTGGTTTGAACCTTTACTTATGATCAGATCCCTCTCTTTCACTGGGGTCCATTTGGTTATTCCTATGATTTGCAGAGGCTCTGTTTAAACTATTAGCCTTTTTACTTTTATTTTCTTTACTTCTATTAATTTAAAGCACCATAATTACAAACATGTTAGTAGTTGAGTTTCAGGTTATAAAATAAAAACACCCTCGTGGCTGGAAAGATAGCACGGAGATAGGACGTTTGCCTTTCATGCAGAAGGACAGTGGTTCGAATCCCGACATCCCATATAGTCCCCCCGAGCCTGCCAGAAGTTAATTTCTGAGCATAAAGCCAGGAATAGCCCCTGAGCACTGCCAGGTGTGACCCAAAAACAAAAACAAAGACAAAAAAAAACAACACATCCTCCTTCACCAGGTACAACCTTTCCACCACCAATGCCCCCATCTCCTTGCTTATTTCTCTTATTTTTATTCTTTCTTTTTTTTGGGGGGGCACACCCAGTGATGTTCAGGGCCACTCCTGTCTGTGCTCTCAGAAATCGCTCTTAGCTTGGGGGGACCATAATGGGATGCCAGGGGATCAAACCACAGTCCATCCTAGGTTAGCACATGCAAGGCAAATGCCCAACCACTTGCGCCACCTACTCTGGCCCCTGTTCACTCTTATTTTTCTAAGTCAATTGGTTGACACAACAGTCTCAGAAGACATTTCTGTGGAGGTTTTCTTTTACTCCAGCATATCTGTAAATTCTAGACTGAAGCACTCAGGGCAGAGACTATGGCTTCTGCAAATTAACATATCCTTCAGATAGACAGTACAATGTGTGGACTTTGTCCTCTGGTCAAAGAGAGAGGGTGGAGGTTCTCCAGTTACTCACGCTCTCATCTTCATACAAAGGAACCAGAAAACATGACTCAAGGCATCTTGGGTTAGATATTTTTGTTTGTTTGCCTTTTGTTTTGGGGCCACACTGCATGACACTCAAGAGTTACTCCTGACTCTGTGCTCAGAAATTACTCCTGGCAGGCACTGAGAGTCATATGGGATGCCAGAAATTGAATCCAGGTTGGCTATGTGCAAGGCATATGTCCTATATCTTGGGTTAGATTCATTCCAGAAAAGATAGCAGCAGAACAAGAAAGATGTGACAGTGCCCCACCAGGGAAGGTCCAATTCTTGCCCACTGGCATGGACAATACTTCCTTTCACATCCTCCACTCTCTAGAAGCAATAGGGCGAGTGCAAAACTGTCTCAAAGGCATCCTCTCTGGAGCAGCTACAGAGTGGAGGGTAAATGTTGGTGGGCACACCCGAATCACCCAGCTCACTTTCTTTTCCTTCCTTACCTCAGATGCTGTTGAGATTGCCCCTGCCCTCTGGAAGTGGTCTCATTAGTTCTCATCAACCGGGGTTTCAACCACTGCCACTGAAGGCTTGTCACATCATTGTGTCCAGAAGATACAACAGCATGTGGACCATCAAATCCGGGCGAAAAAGTCGTCTTTTCCTTTAGCTGCCAGAATCCTAAGGATTATTTTGTCATTGACATCCAGAAGAATTATTGGTAAGGCTCATCCTCAGCTTGCCTCCTTGCCCTCTTCCCCAGGCTAAGTCAGAGGGGGCAAGAGGGACAAGATCGGTTCTGAAACCAAACTCAGCTTTACATCTATTGCCATCTTAGGGTTTGAAGGTTTTTTTATGGGTTAATTTATATAATCCACAAACAGCTCTAAAAGTCACAAAAGAGTAACTGCTCAAGATGGCAAGTTACTAGCAAGACAGAAAGCTTCAGAATCTTCTCTCTGCCCATGAGACCACAGTGTTTTTCGAGAAGGCAGCAGGATCAAAAAGATGGCTTAAAGGGCTGGAGTACATGGTATTGTATGTTGGGAGGTCCAGACTGGATCTATGAGACCACATTGGTCTCCCTAGCAATGTTAATACAGAAATAGCCCCTGAGCACCATCAGCTGTAAACCCCAAAGCAAAACAAAGAAGCTTCTCTTTTAAAAAAAAGATAATAATAAGAATAATAATAATAATAGTGGCTTTTTTTTAAGTGGGAAGATCTCAGATTCAAAATTATTCTGTGCATTCATGACATTGGGTTAGTAAAAGAGCAAAAGTCAGGAACTTGAAAGACAAACAATTGGAAAGTTAAAGGTTGAGCAGCTGAAGGAATGGGGGAAACAGGGCCAGAAGACCCCATGGGTGAAACAGCAGCTTTGAAAACTGAGAAAGCTTGGTTTTCTTTGAGATTCCAAAGGATACTTACTGCTCAAGTAACCTGATCAAGTGATTACAAATTACTCAATCTCGTTGTGACTCAGTTTTCTGCACTGTAAAACAAGTCATGGCACCAAACAATAGAGTTGTTTGAGGATAACATAAAACAGTGGTTTGAAAAAGAATGAAACATAATCGTTCAAAGCACAATAGATAATTGGTGTTACTATTATTTTATATTCTGAGCTTTGCATAGGAGGTTAACTTAAATTATACTCATAGACTAGAGTGATAATACAGCAAGTAAAGCATTTGCCATGCATGCAGCCAACCGGGGGTTCAATTCCCAGCATCCTATATGGTCCCCGAGGCTTGCCAAGAGTGACTCCTGAGTACAGAGTCAAGAGTAAGCCCTGTGCGCTGCCAAGTATGGCTCAAAATATAAATAAATAAATAAATAAATAAATAAATGAAATTGCAAGAGAATATTATGATAATAATTTTAAAATTTGAATGAAATGAATGGTTTTTAGGGGAAAGTTAATGAGTCATTTGACTCATTAAAAAATAGGAAACCTGGGGACCGAAGAGATAGCATGGAGGTAAGGCGTTTGCCTTTCATGCAGGAGGTCATCGGTTCGAATCCCGATGTTCCATATGGTCCCCCGTGCCTGCCAGGAGCAATTTCTGAGCCTGGAGCCAGGAATAATCCCTGAGCACTGCCTGGTGTGACCCCCCACCCCAAAAAAAAGGAAACCTGGGTCGGAGAGGATAGCATGGAGGTAAGGCGTTTGCCTTTTATGCAGAAGGACGGTGGTCCGAATCCCAGCTTCCCATTATGGTCCCCCGTGGCCTGCCAGGGGCAATTTCTGAGCATAGAGCCAGGAGTAACTTCTGAGCGATATCGGGTGTGACCCAAAACAACAACAACAACAACAACAACAAAATAGGAAACCAGGAACAGAGAGGTGGCACTAGGTTTCCTGCCTTGCAAGCACTATTCTAGGAAGGACCTCTGTTCTATCCCTAGCATCCCATATGGTCCCCCAAGCCAGGAGCGATTTCTGAGTGCATAGCCAGGAGTAACCCCTGAGCGTCAAACGGGTGTGGCCCAAAAAAAACCCCAAAATAATAAATAAATAAACATATAAATAGAAAATAGGAAACCATAGACCAGAACAATAATGCAATAGTAGGGTATTTGCCTTGCAAGCAGAGCTGGAAGCCCTGTGCACTTCCTGGTATGGTCCAAAAAGAACAAAAACAAGAAAATAACATAGACCAGTTTCTTATGAACATCCATGCCAAAAAAAAAAATCCTGAATATATATCAAGTATGTGAAATCTCCCCCTAAAAGGCATTAAAAGAATTGTTTTTTAAATGAAGCAACAGGGGCCGAAATGGTAGCATAGCAGTAAGGTGTTTGCCTTGCACATATCTGACCTAGGACAGACCGCAGTTGGATCACCTGGTGTCCCATATGGTCCCCTGAGCCAGGAGCAATTTCTGAGCATATAACCAGGAGTGAGCCCTGAGTGTCACAGGGTGTGGCCCCAAAACAAACAAAACAAAACAAAAAATTAAGCAACAAAGAGGGAGAATTTGCTGAAAGAGGATATGGAATGTTGACTATCATTAGTAAATCGGTTCATGTGAAGTTTTATATCATTAGGTGAGAAAAAGAAAAGCCGATGTGGTCATCTTAGTAGATGATTTTAAATGTTTTTAATAAGACATTCCATCCTATAAATAAAGGGATCTTTCCTCTTTTTTCTTTTTAATTTTTTATTTAGATATTCAAGTCACTCATTGTAGGATCCTCCATGCAGTGCAGGTATCAAACTTAAGCCTTCTCCATGCTAAAAGTAACCACTAGAAGGATTTTGTTTTGTTTTGTTTTGATTTTGGTTTTTGGGTCACACCCAGCAGCGCTCAGGGGTTCCTCCTGGCTCTATGCTCAGAAATCGCTCTTGGCAGGCTCGGGGGACCATATGGGATGCCGGGATTTGAACCACCATCCTCCTACATGCAAGGCAAATGCCTTCCCTCCATGCTATCTCTCCGGCCCAAGACTTTTTTTTTGTGCCACACCCAGTAGCAATCAGGGCCAGAGATCAATTCAGTGCTAACTCTTCAGCCCCTCAGGCTCAGTTTATAGTCACATAATCTGTGTAATGTAAGCACACAGCATCTGTTTGATTGAATGTTCCATTGACACTGATTTAAATTTTATATTATTTTGTTTCTTTTGTTTGTTTGTTGATTTTTGGGCCACATCCAGCTATGCTCAGGGGTTACTCCTGACTGCACTCAAAAATCACTCTGGGCAGGCGTGGGGGGACCATATAGGATGCCTGAAATCCAACCTGGGTCCATCCTGGGTCAGTCGTGTTCAAGGCAAATACCCTACTTCTGTGCTATCTCTCTAGCCCAGGATTATTTTTATTCAATAAAGTTTATCTATAAAAATATGATGATAGAAAATATAATTGTGTTTGTTTTTGTTTTTGATTTTTTGTTTTTGTGCTACACCTAGCAGTAGTTGTGTGTTACTCCTGGCTTCTGTGCTCAAAAGTATTCTCATAACCATGTAGTACTGAATTGATGTAGGGCTCCTAAATGCAAAGCATGTGCTCCAACCTTTTGAGCCATCTACTCACTCAGCAAATATCATCCAATATAGATGTAGAATTATTGCCAATAAAACAAAAAGCAATGGGCCAGAGCAATGGCACAATATGTAGGGTGTTTGGCTTTTACACACGGCCCACCTAGGTTTGATCCCCAGAGTACCATATGATTCTGCAGGCCTCCCAGGAGTAATTTCTGAGCACAGAGCCAGGAATAACCCCTGAATACTTCTTGGTATGACCCCAAAACAAAAACATAAAAAAAAAAAAAACATGGAGCAACATACAGATTTTTTGTTTTGTTTTGCTTTGTTTTTTGGGCTACATACAGCAGTGCTTAGGGGCTACTTCCTGACACTGTGCTAGGAAATCACTCCTGGAGACTCAGGGGACCATCTGGGATGCCAGGGATCAAACCCAGGTTGACCATTTGCAAGGCAAACTCCCTACCCTCTCTACTATTGCTTCAGCCCTAACATACAGATTTTTATTCTATGTGCTATTATTGGTCTTCAGAAGTTCTCTACCTGTTCAACAATATAATTTTCAATGGTTGGACATGGAAGCATTGCCAATAGAAAAGGGAAGAACATATAGATTTCTACTCCACATGCTAATGTTTTTCAAAAGTTCTACTTAATATTTAGGGATAATAGGGATAATCTTTTTTTTTTTTTTTTTTTTTTTTTTTTGGTTTTTGAGCCACACCCGGCATTGCTCAGGGTTTACTCCTGGCTGTCTGCTCAGAAATAGCTCCTGGCAGGCACGGGGGACCATATGCGACACCGGGATTCGAACCAACCACCTTTGGTTCTGGATCGGCTGCTTGCAAGGCAAACACCGCTGTGCTAGCTCTCCGGGCCCCTAATATTTAGGGATAATCTTAATAAAACCAGAGAATGTATATAATACAACATTTAAAATTTTACAAAATCAAAAGAGAAAATACATGGAAAGGAGCAACAGTACAGTGGGTAGGGCATCTGCCTTGCACTCAAATGACCCAGGTTTGATTCCCAGCGCCACCTAATGTCCTCTGAGACCAGAGATAGGAATAAGCCCTATACATCACCTGGTATGCATCCACCCTCCCACTAAATAAAAGGGAAAAGGAAAAAAAAATACATGGAATGATATCCCATTTCTTGATGAAAATTCAGTACTTTTTAAGTGCCAACTCTTTTCCAAATTAATTATCCACTTAGAATGATTATAATTAAAATTACAATCAAACTTTTAGTTGAATAGAATATTGAATAAAAGGGACTGTGGGTTGCTGTTAAAGAATGAAGTTAGGCTGTGTCTTTCATGTGGAAAGATGCCACCAGTGGGTCTGTGCCACAGAAGACAGGCCAAGAGATAGCAGAAGAGTTTGTGTGGTTCTGCCCTACTTTGTTTCAAACAGACACAAGAATACATAATGAATCAGAACCCCAAGTCCAGAGGTATAAACATCAAAATGCTAACATTATATTATTTCTAGAGTCAGTTTTGGAGGGAAAACAGGCCGCATTTATTTTCTTTCAGTTTTTTTGGCACTGCTATGTGTTTTACAAACACATGTATTCTAGATCAGTACTTTCAATAAAGTCACTTGACCATTTGTAAAAGGAGGAAAGGAACAAAATGGCCCCCTCATGAGTCAAGGCTCAGTACTAAAACATTATACACAGTTTTCCAGACTGTAAAAAAGAATAGTTTTCAAATAATAACTTAGGGATTTGACATAAAATATGATATTCTAAAATCATAACTAGATACTTGCATCAAATTGTTTTCTGTCTTCCTCTGGTTTTCAAATGCTTTCCTGTATAAGCTTTTACAAGGTTCATCTCAGGGCTTAACACCTATATTGTCTATTTAAGGTAATAAAAGTTATAGGTGAAGCTAGAGAGATAGCAGGGAGGGAGGGCGTTTGCCTTGAATGCAGAAGGACGGTGGTTCAAATCCCAGCATCCATATAGTCCCCCGAGCCTGCCAGAAACGATTTCTGAGCATAGAGCCAGGAGTGACCACTGAGCACTGCCAGGTGTGACCACAAAACCAAAAAAAAAAAATAAATAAATAGATAAAAGTCATAGGTGGTAAAAAAAAAAAAAAAAGTCATAGGTGGTGCTACCAGGGAAACTGGGCTATGAATCATGACAGAACTCATGTCTCCACATTCTAAACACAAACCACTTTATTATGTGCGTTTTGCACTGAACATGGAGTAAGAGAATATTTGGAGGCATGCAGTCACTCTGTCTCCCTTTATCAATGGATAAAAAAAAAAAAAACAAAACTCAGCAGCAAGCTCAAAAGTTCTTTCCCAAGCTCATGGGGCCAGTGGCAGAGCAATGGCGAAGAGATGGGGTTTTTGAACTCCGGATTCTTGGTGAAGAATTAAATCAGACACTTAAGGTCTGATTTAGCTGTGTATTGCCTGTATTCCAAGTGCCCATGACTGTGGCACCACAGACTTAGTGATTTTGCATTATGGGAGGTGTGCATGCATATAAACAATGAGTTTCCATTACTCCTAAAAATAGTCTTTTTATTGACACACTATCTCCTCTTAGCCATGTTTATGACCTTGTTGACTAAGTCTTGTTTTCTGGTCAACAACTTAGTTGCCAAAAGACTGTTAGCCTGGGATGGGATATTTCGTCCAAGTATCCCTGGCTCTGGGGCTGCTTTGCCAAAATGAGAAATTTGATGTGGAAGAGCTGAGGAGTCCCACTAGACAGCTCTGAAATTCTTGATTCCATTGTGAGATAAAAGCACTTTTACAAACTCAACCAAAACAGCCATCAAGATTTAGGCGAGGGGCCGGAGAGATAGCATGGAGGTAAGGTGTTTGCCTTTCATGCAGAAGGACGGTGGTTCAAATCCCGGCATCCCATATGGTCCCCAGAACCTGCCAGGGGCAATTTCTGAGCATAGAGCCAGGAGTAACCCGAGCATGGCCGGGTGTGACCCAAAAACCAAAAAAAATAAAAAATAAAAAAGATTCAGGCAATTGGCTCAGAGGAATGAGTCCCTGGCACTATCCAAGTTCCCCTCTTGCTCAATCACAAAACTCTTTCAACTACATTGCTCGCTATAGTCCTTCTTCCCCATTTATTTCCTCCTTTACAGCAGCACTCCTCGCTTTGTTGTAAAAGGCTTCAAAGGATGTCAGGAACTGTTGACCTTAAAAATAATAATAAATGAAGCTGCCATGGTAATGACATACCAGCAGTAAAGCCACAGGGCCAGGAGATAACCATGCCTGCAAGTTCCAGCCATGAAGTGGGTGGTAGGTTCAATGTGTCCTTGCAATGTTGATGAACGTGTTTTTACAACGTGCGGATTTATTTTACAATGGGGAAGGAAGGAAAAAAATAAAGTTTAAAAAGGTGGAGCTTGGCACGAGGCCCTAGAAATTGTGAAATAATCCTCCAAACTAGGGCTGGAGAAATAGTATAACAGGTAGGGTCTTGCCTTGTATGTTGCCAACACAAATTCCATCCCTGGCACCATATATAGTTCCCCAAACATGACCAGGAGTGATCCCTGAGTGTAGACCCTGGAGTAAGAACTGAGCACCTCAGGGTATGGCACAAAAACCAAAAGGAGAAAAGGGAAAGTCAGTAATGCCAAAGCATAGATTTTATTGCAAGGGTCTCTCTCTGGCTCCAGTGAGTCCTGGAGATGCTAGGACAGTTGGCAGACACTTGGCAGATGCCCCCCAAGTGGTCGGAATGAGGGAAGGCAACTGGGAGCTGCAGCTCATGAAGCAGAAAGACAGACCTCACACTTGTGCTGGCCATGCTGGGCTGGGAATGGAGAAAGTGAAACCATTCAGGCTAGCAGCATCCATTTGAGAACCTAGACTCGCCAACCTTCCTGTTGCTAGGGGTGATGTGTCCTGGAGGAGTCCCCAAAGAGGACACCATGAGTAGCAAGGAGGAGTGACGAGGGAGTCTGGCAGCATCTCTGACCCAGGATGCATGTGTGACTGTTTCAGATTGCATGTCAGGCCCATGTCCTTTCGGGGAAGTGCAGCTTCAGCCCGCCACCTCAGCCTTGCCCACCCTCAACAGAACATACATCTGGGACGTGAAAGCTAACAAAAGAATTGGCCTGGAACTACAGTTCTCCCTCCCTCGCCTGAGACAGATTGGCCCTGGGGAGAGCTGCCTGGATGGAGTCACCCACTCCATCAGCGGCCACATCGATGCCACTACTGTCAAGATTGGAACCTTCTGCAGCAATGGCACTGTGTCCCGGATCAAGATGCAAGAGGGGGGTGAATATGGCTTTGCACCTGCCCTGGTCCCTCGACAGAAATGTCTCTGGCTTCAGCATTGCAAACCGGTCGTCGATCAAACGTAAGTGTGTTCTCCCTCCTGCTCTTTGCTGAGTCTAAAGCAGGTAGAGTAGGCAGGAACCATCAGATGTCTGCAGTTGTCTGATTTAGTCTAAATCCCTGAGAGGAAGTCCCCCTTCTTCTTGCAGTTATGGAGTTATTCATCCTTAATGCCAACCCACTCTGGACAAACACACTGGCAGGGACCAGGAAGTGTGGGAAATTTGCTCTTCGACATGTGCATGGTCGTGATTTTTGATCCCAAAGTGGAGAGGGGGGAAGAGGGAGATCACTGGATAGGTGGGATGCCCTGTTTTCCTTGTCCTTTGTATGCTTTCAAGAAATGACATATAGGGTCAGGAGAGATAGTAGAGTAGATGGGATCTTTGCTTTGCACTTGGTCAACCTGGGTTTTATCCCTTGCATTCCATATGGTCTCCAGGAGTTATTCCTGAGTGCAGAGCCAGAAGCCCTGAGCACTGCTAGGTGTGTTCCCTTACACACACACACACACACACACACACACACACAAGAAATGACAGAATTGGTTTTATAAAATGACTTTGTTTACTCCGCTTTTTAAGTCTGTTGTCTTTCACATTTTCTTACATTGTAGATTCAGCTCATACTGGCTCACCTGAGCAACAAACTTTCCTTAAAATACCCAGGGAAATGCAGTAAAACAGAACTATTAGATTTTGTTTATTGTTTCCATTTCATGAGCTTGCAATGAAATCAGTTTAGAGACAAAAAGTAATAAATACTCAAGTCACCTGACTTTCTGGCTCTGCTGGCATTTTCTATTCTTTTTGTTTAGAGGTGTATGGATTGTCTCCATCTAGGGAAAAGTTGGGGACTCACTCCCGTAGTTCTCACCAACCCCACAGTCAGTCAACATGTGTTATGGTGGGCATATGTATGTAGGCCGAGATATTTTTTCCTCCCCTGCAGAATTTGCTATTAAACATTTACTCACACTGTGGTCTCTTCATCCTCCCATTGGATCCCATGAACATCTCTCTGATCCCAGCCCTCAGTCTAATTTGTTAAATAGTCTAATCTGTTCTTTTTGATTTGGGTTCTGCTTCCAATAGGACTATGCATCATCGAATCTGTATTTGAGGGTGAAGGCTCAGCAACGCTGATGTCTGCCAACTACCCACAAGGCTTCCCAGAGGATGAGCTCATGACATGGCAGTTCATCGTCCCTACACACCTTCGAGCCAGCGTCTACTTCCTCCAGTTCAATGTGTCCAACTGCGAGAAGAAGGAGGAGCGGGTGGAATATTACAAACCCGGCTCCAACAACCCGGAGGTGTTGAAGCTACAGGACAAGCAGCCTGTGGACATGGCGGGGAACTTCAACCTCTCTTTGCAGGGCTGTGACCAGGACGCCCAGAATCCAGGAGTCCTCCGGCTACAGTTCCAGGTTTTGGTGCAACGCCCACAAAACGAAAGCAGTAAGTGAACCCTATTCTGCTTTCTCCCACCCCCAGTATGACTTTCTGGGGAGCCTATTTAGTACAAGATCAACTTCCTCTTTCTCACCTGTGCCATCTGAGCACCTGGACTCTGTACCTTGTAGTTTGAGTGAGTGCGTTGCTAGGCACTAAGACAGAATTAGTCTGTCTCTGCACCAAAAGTCAATATGAATTGGCATCCCCAGAGCTGAGGTTTGTTTGTTTGCTTTTATGAAACTTTCACTCACTGGAAAGAATTCTTTCTAGCTCTCACGTCTTCTCCCTGCATGGTAAACCAGGATGCCAGCAGCACTAAGAACTGTGTTGATGACTGACACAGGTCTATCAACTGAGTGCCCCAGGCTATGGGTGTCCACTCTGTGTTCCCAGTTCCTGTACCAATTACCCTGGGGCTCAGCTAATTCTTATTAGCACCCTAGAAGGGGGAAGTAGACAAGAAAAAAAAAATTTTTTTTTTTTTGCTTTTGGGCCACACCCTGTGACACTTTATTCCTGGCTCTGTGCTCAGAAATCGCTCCTGGCAGTCTCAGGAGACTATAAGGGATGCCCTACAGCTGTGCTATCATTCCAGTCCCAGGAATCAATTTTAATTCCTGAGAAACCAGAAGATTCAGAGCAGTTGTCACACTCATTCAGTTCCACACAGTTAGTCAGCAGTGGAACAGACTGAGAAGCCCAGAGCCCTGAACATGAGGTGTGTTGTCTGGAATTGGGTTGCGTGACTACACACACAAACATGGGTATATAGGTCACCCCCCCTTAACTTTCCTCCCTGGGGGCCTGGTTCACCTCCCCAGCCCCTGAGGGGAAACCTGTGTGGATCACAGGCACTAGACTGGGACCTGAGAAACAAGTGGCCATAAATTGAGGCATGGCTGAATGGTTTGTCAATAAACATTGACAATATCCAGAGTGATCGTGTCTAGAGTTTGAGTCACCTCCTGGTGTTTATGAGCTGAACCCGGCTGAGGAGCGAAGTGAAAGAGCAGATGGTAGGTGGCACTTGGTTTCTTTGCGTAGAGCTGATAAACATTTGAAAGGTGAAGTGCTGCCTTAGGACACCTTTCCCATGGAGTTGTGGGGAGCTCCTCAGGAAGCGACAACCATTGATACACCTCATTTGACCCCAGATCCCTTCTGAGTCTCAGCTCCCATGGGGAAAGCATGACTCTTGCATGTGCCTAGCCACACATTCTCATGATTTCATTTTCACAATTCTATAGTCAGAGTGTTGAAAACAACCAGGAAAGGGTTTGGAAATGGAGGTGATTTGAGGGTAAGTGAGAGATTTAGGAGAAAAGGTAAGGAAAAAGAGGGAGGGGAAAGGTATGGGCTGAGGAAGGAAAGGGGAGAGGGGAGGGAATATGAACTGGGAAGGAGTGGTTCCTCTTTCCCTTCCTGGTGAAGTCTCCTCTGAGACTAACTTTATTTCCTGGAACATTAACTTGGCTAGTTTTTTTTTTTTTTTTTGGGGGGGGGGGGAATCACACCAGGCAGCACTAGGGGCCACTCCTGGCTCTACGCTCAGAAATCACTCCTGACAGGCTCGGGGGACCATATGGGAAACCGGGTTTCTAACCACCGACCTTCTGCATGCAAGGCAAATGCCTTACCTCCATGCTATCTCTCCAGCCCCTTGGCTAGTTTCTAACATTGATCAAACTTTAAACATGCTCTAATGAACATCAGGCAGGCATAGTTTCTGTCTTTGCTCTGTAGAGGCGTTCTCTGTTGAGTGCAGAGGCTTTTTGTTTCTGTTTCTGTTTCTGTTTTTAATCAAATAAATTCTTTAATTGAATCACCATAAGATACATGGCTATAAAGTTGTTTGTGATTGAGTTTCAGTTATATAGTGTCCAACATCCTTCTCTTCACGTTTTTGACTGCTACTTATACACAGATGTGAAAGTGTTAGAACCACTGGTTTGAGGTGTCTCTCAATGCCAAGGCCTTTGTGGGGTGAAGGTGTCCATTTTTTCCAGGGTATCATTTAGCCAGCAGGAATGTCATTTGGGGATAAATTTGGCTGGCCTGAATTCCCTGAGTACCCCCAGCTTAGTCATGCTCCTTTGAACCCCAACATGGGCCCTGAACTCTGAGAAATTGCCTGAGGAAGACAGTCCTGTGGCCCATGTGACTATACGGGTAGCTTTCTGGCTGGCAGAGAGCACAGATGTCAGGAGCCCTGCCTGGATCTGGCCCTCATGGATCTGAATCCTGACTCCTCCACTAACTGGGTAACCTCAGTTACCTTTGGGTGACTCAATTCCTTGCCTTGGCAAGGGTGAATAAAGTGTGAGAAGGTCTCTGGTGCCTGAGAGGTCATCAATGCCCTCACCTATGAAATGACCTTACGGATTCCAGGTCCAGGATGGGAGACGAGGTAAGAAGGACCCAGCATTTGTCCTTTGAGATGGACTGTCCCCCAGGAGAGAAATGAGACTTTCAGGGCCAAGAATTCCTTCTCAACTGGATTCCAGAGGCCTTTGGTGGGACAATGATAAGCAGCATTTCTCAGATGGACAGGAGGACAGAGAAGAACTTTCTCATGCTGACCCTCACTGCCCAGGATGAGATAACCACAGTTGTGAATTTATGATCATTCTTTCTGTTTCTTTTTGGTACTTTCTCCATCTTTTCATTACATACATAAGTATGTATATCTAGAAGTAGCTATTTTACTTTGGAGACGTTTTAAGCAAATATTTCCATACTCATATAATTATATAAGTATTTTGGTTTAGGGCCACACCTGGTGGTGCTGAGAGCTTATTCATGGCTGAGAGGGTTAAAAGGGTTTCTGTAATTTGATGCCAGGGATCAAAGCTGAGTTGATTACATGCAAGTACCCTTACTTGCTTACTATCTCTCTGACCCTATGATGTTTCTTAAATGTTTCTTACCCTGTTAAATGGCATTTGGTCAGTAGTTGGCCACATGGTGATGATCTCAATAGGCTAGATCATATCACTTAACTGTCCCATCTAGTTTGTGTGGTTAGAGTGTGACATTCACACAACAGAATCCCTAATGACACTTTCTCTAACCAGAACCGCATTATTGAGCAGTATATGATTGTGTGCTTAGATTCCATCTATCCTTTGATGATGGATGTCACGAGTGTCCCAAGGTATATCTGTTGATGCATTAGGTGTTTGTTTGTCAGCATTACATGGTGACTCTCTTTACCCATGTCATGTTGTTGGGTTTCCCTTTTGATGCGATTCCCAAGTCATTGTGGCACAGTATCCCAGACTTCTACTAGCATTGTGGATAACATGTGTTTTCCCAAGTCTTCCAGTCTCTGGTATGATCAAACTGAGTGTCCACCTTCTGGGTGAGAGGAAGCATTAACTCATTGCTTTCTCGGATGACGAGATAATTCAGAACTCTGTCTAGGTGGTAATATGTCCATTTGTATTTCCTTTGCAATTCTATTTTTCCTAGTAATTTGTTGTGTTTTCACCATTACTTATGACTCCTGTGATCAGACAGATACATTCATTGATTTTTATATTTTATAATTTGTGTTTATTCTACATGTATATAAATATTATCAAAGTCTCTGTTATGTTAACTGCTTTGAAGTAGCAGTTTAACCTTTACTATTGAGAGAGACATTTATTCTAGCAGACTAAGAGCTCTTTTTTATTTTTTTGCTTAGTTTAGATACGTATATCTAAATCTTCTGTCTCAGCAGTAATCCTATGCTTTGGGTAATTACTGTTTATGGTATTTAAATAAATGCTGAAAAGTTTCGTGGTTAGCTTACTATGTAGCAACTAGGGGTAATTAATATTATAAAGGATTTGGGGATGTAAAGATGGCATTGTAAAATAAGTAAAGGTGAATCAAATAATGAAGCAAACACTGAATATAAGATTTTACATAAACTTTAAGTAGGTGTATACATAGGAATATGAACTAAAATGAACTAAAAGGATGAAAGGAATTAAGGAATTAAATAGGATAGTAGAAATGCAGTGCAGTTCATGTGTTTAATTTTGTTTTAGTCGTTTTTTTTTTTTTTTTGGTGGGGCACACCCATAATGTTTAGAAGTAACTCAGTCTCTGCTCAGGGGTTTCTCCTGGTGTTGCTATGGAAACCATACGTAACACCAAGATTGAACTTTGACCTCCTACATACTGAGCCTGCATACAAGACCTTTGTGTTATCACCTGGGCCCGCCTGTTTCTTTCTGTTTAAATGTATTATAACTTTATGTTAATAACAAGAATGTCTGCAACATTTTCCACTTGGCAGACATGCTGTGATTTTTTTTTATTATTTTGCTGCCCTATAGGGGGCCCACTATGCTGTTCATCATGCCTGCTTTCTCTTTATGGTTCCAGATCAGACCTACCTGGTCGACCTGAGCAATGAGCGAACCTTGTCGGTCACCATCGAGCCTCGACCTCTACCTCGACCTCTCAGACTAAACTACAAGCCTGAGCAAGACTGCTTGGTGTGTCTGGAGTCCTGGGACTGTTATCACAACATCACTTTCACCCCTGGCTCAAAACAGAAGATCTTCTTCCTGTGCAATAACCTGACCCGCCTATGGATGAATGCTGAGATGACTCTAAGTTAGTGTTTCTGGGGGGCTCTGGGAAGATTGTAGATATGAGGGTGAGAAATGAGCTCTGCAGAGCCAGCACAGCAAAGATTGCAGTTCAGTCCTGGGCCCTGCATGCACCTACCATCCAGTGCTGTCCTCCAAAAAATATCCCCTCCTAGAATCGTTTCTCCTGGCCTCACACAAACTACCCCCAACTGCCATCCCTCACATGGACTAGAACCTCCATGGACAACTTTGGCTTCCTCCACTTTTTTCTCCCTTTAGCTCTTAACTATATGTGGCAGGTCCCATTTGTATAATAAATAGACCAGTGGTCACCAGGCTTTCTACCATGGTTGCATTTTTACCAATATGGCAACAGCCCTTTTCCCTATCCCCAAACCACCACTTAAAAACTCTAGTTGAATTGTCCCTTTGCCCCTTCCTGCCCTCACCACTCCAAAAACCCAGCCTCCCGTGGACAGGATAGCAGAACTGAGGGGAGAGCAAACAGGGTACTTAGCTAGCCACAGACACAGCTAGCCAGAAGAGATATATGAACATTTCAACTCTAACTATGCCTATGCCAGGCCAGTTCAGACAATCGTAGCAACTAGAGAGAGTAACTTGAGCCATTGGCTGGGCATCTGAGCATCCCATCACCCACTGAATGGTACCACCATCTATCTCCTCTTTTTCAGGCTGCTTGGAACCCCGGCACTGTTACCGGAAGAGGCCCTTCCCGCTCCAGATGCCTGAGAACATCCTTCAGCTGCCTGTACAGCTGCACGACTTCTCCTGGAAGTTGCTGGTGCCTGAGAATAGTCTCAGCCTGGCACTAGCACCAGTCCAGAAGCTGCAACAGAACACATACGAGCGGCCCTGCAACACCAGTTTCAGCTACCTCGTGGCCAGTGCCATCCCTGGCCAGAACCAGCACTTGGGCACCTTTTGCTCCGGAGGCTCCATCGAGCGAATCCAGGTGAAACAGAACATCTCAGTGACTCTCCGCACCTTCGGCCCCAACTTCAAACAAGAAGCCTCCAGGCAAACCCTGTTTGTGTCCTATATCCCATACCTCAAAGGTAAGGGACTCTTGGCGTATCCCCTTAAAATTGATTTGGAGATCATGTTGTCAGTTCCAAGAAAAGGGATAGAGTAGACAAAATTGAAATCTTGCTACTGAGGACCACTGCTGGATTCCCCAGAAAGAACTTAGTATGGAAAACTCCAGAAGTTAGAAATTATCTTTCTGGACCCAAGAGATATTACAGCATATAGGGCGCTTGCCTTACATGCAACTGAGCCAAGTTCAATCCTTTGCTTTCCATATGGTCCTCCAAGCATCACCAGGAGTACTTCCTGAGTGCAGAGCGAGGACTAGCCCCTGAGCATCTCCAGGTGTGGTCCAAAACCCTAAAAATAAAAGAATTTAGAAAAGCTTTAAGTAAGCCTTTCTGTGAGTCCACTTAAGCAACCAAAATGCCATGTCATGTGAAGAGCCCAAACAATAAGACAACAGGTAGTGCACTTGCCTTGCACGCAGCCAATTCATATTCAATCCCACGCACCTCAATTGGTCCTCTGAGCACCACTGGGTGTGGTAAAACAATGTACAAGGTGTTCAAGAGAATGATTTCAGTCAAGCCAGACTGACTGATGTTGCCAGGGTTTTCCAGAAAACCTCCTTCTGAGGAATCTGGAAATAAATAAAAACCTATGTTTATCAGTATGAAATGTTGAGTTTTTATTAGTCAGGAATGGGTTCACTTCTGTGTTGGAAGTTCTCTCAGCCTCACAGTTATAACATTCCTCCCAGCAATGGAAGTGGTGATGATTTCTGAAACCAGAATTGATTATCTCACAGTCTTTTCAGGAAGTGGTGAGCCAGTGAATGTTCCTGAGGCCAAAGGATCTCCAAAAGGATGCTGAGATGACCATCAATATAGTGAACTGGCCTGGGTCTTACTCATTACCTGGTCACTATTGTTTTCTTTCTTTTTTTGTTGGTTTTGGGGCCACATCCAGTGAAGCTCAGGGGTTACTCCTGGCTATGTGCTCAGAAATTGCTCCTGGCTTGGGGGACCATATGGGACACCGGGGGTTCGAACTGAAGTCCGTCCTAGGCTAGCGTGTCCAAGACAGACACCTTACTGCTTGCACCACCTCTCTGTCCCCACCTGTTGTCCTTAATGTTGTCCTTTTGTTTGATTTTTTTTCGTTTTTGTTTTTTCAAAAGACCTGAATTTCTCACCTGGCTGGCACTCTATACCTCTGCAGACCAGTGAGACAGCCACTGACCACATGTGACTATTTAAATTTCAAATAGTGAGTAAAACATTTGCTTTGCATGGGACGAACCTGGGTTTGATCCCGGCATCCCACCCATATGGTCTCTGACCAGTAAGTTCCAAGTGCAGAGCCAGGAGTATATCCTGAGCACTACCGGGTGTAACCCAAAAATTTAAAAAAAAAAGTTTTGGGGCCAGAGAGATAGCACAGTGGTAGGTCATTTACCTTGGAAGTGACTGACCCAGAAGGGACCCAGTTTGATTTCTGGCATCCCATATGACCCCCCCATCCTGCCAGGGGTGATTTCTGAGTGCAGAGCCAGGAGTAACCCTGAGCACCACTGTGTGTGGCCCAACAATCAATCAATCAATAAATAAATAAAGTTTTTTAAAATAAAGATTTTTGGGGGCCGGAGAGATAGTATGGAGGTAAAGAAGGTCATCGGTTCGAATCCCGGCATCCCATATGGTCCACCTTGCCTGCCAGGAGCGATTTCTGAGCATGGAGCCAGGAGTAACTCCTGAGCACTGCTGGGTATGACCCAAAAACCAAAAAAAAAAAAAAAAAAGTTTTTCGATGGCTGTGGTGGTGGCTGCTCTACAGTGCAGTGTAGATGTGAACATCTGTCCTTCTTCACAAAGGTTCATCTCTCGTCCTTCCCTCATATTTGTATCCTTCATTGAGATGGGGAGAAATTCCAGCTACGTGACTTCTTTTCTCTTTCCAGCAGAGGAAAGTATCTTCACGGTGACCCCAGATTCAAAAAGCAAGGTCTACTTGAGGACCCCTAACTGGGATTGGGGCATGCCACCCTTGACCTCTGTGTCCTGGAACATCAGCGTGCCCAAAGACCAGCAGGCCTGCCTGACATTCCTCAAGGAGCGCAGCAAGGTGGTGTGCCAGTCAAAACGTGCTTTGATGATCATCCAGGAGCAGCAGACCCATGTTGAGGAGATCCTCAACCTGGAGGAAGATGCACTCCCCAAGCCGAGCTTCTATCGCCACAGCTTCTGGGTCAACATTTCCAACTGCAGCCCCATGAGTGGCAAACAGTTGGACCTGCATTTCTGGGTGACACTCACCCCGAGAACCTTGGGTGAGGCTCTCTGCAGTCCTGAAGGGATGGTGGTGGGCAACAAATTGGCATCTTAGGATTGGAGTGATGGGAGGGTGCATAGAGTAGTGTTTGCCTTGCACGAGACATTTCAGGTTTGATCTCTGGGCATCTTCTGTGCACTGCCAGGAGTAACCCCTGAGTGTCATTGGTTGTGGCTCAAAAATAAAAGACAGAAAAGTAGGGCAGAAGAGGTAGCATGGAGGTAGGGCATTTGCCTTGCATGCAAAACAATGGTGGTTCAAATCCCAGCATCCCATATGATCCCCCGAGCCTGCCAGGAGCAATTTCTGAGCATAGAGCCAGGAGTAACCCCTGAGCGCTGCCGGATGTGACCCAAAAGCAAAAACAAACAAACAAAAAATCAGAAAAGTAAATTGGCTCAGGAGTAAACTGAGGAAGTGAATCCAAATGCACGCAACTTTGAGTCCTGGATATCTGTGCATTCATAATGCTGTATGACATACCACTTCAGAACTCAATGGCTTCAAAATTGTCACATGCTGCTACTGTGTACATTTGAGCCAGGTAGTTTTTTGTGCTGGACTCTTTGGGTTTTACTGACACCACCACAGGTTGGCTAAAAAGCCCAGTGATCCTGGCAGGGCATTCTCTGAGAGGTTAGTCAAGACAGCTAAGATAACAAAGACTGAGCCACATGGCAAAGAAAGAAAGAGCAATGAGAAATTGGAGGAAATACATACATTCTTCTGTGGTAGAGCTTAGGCACTCACAAACCATCCACACTTTCTTTTGGCCTGCCCAAATATGAAAGGTAGAGAAATTCACTCCACCTCTTCCTACAAGGAGTCACATCATAAAAGACATTGTTTCAGGGGGCTAGAGCAATAGCACAATGGGTAGGGCATTTGCCTACTTGGGTTGATACCTGGCATCCCATATGGTACCCAAGCCTCTCAGGAGGAACTTCTGAGCACAAAGCCAGGAGTAACCCTGAGCGCCGCCGGTGTGGCACAAAAGCAAACAAAAACAAAATGGTTCCAGGAAGGGAAGAAAAAGGGAATTTTTGCAGCTCAGCTATTAATCATTTACCACTTGCCTCTCCCTGACCTACCCTTCATTCCCTATCTTTCTCTTTTCTAGAGTAGCTATACAACATAAAAGTATATTGGGGGGGCGGGGTTGGAGCGATAGCACAGCAGTAGGGCTTTTGCCTTGAGTGGGGCTGACCCAGGACAGACCTGAGTTCGATCCCAGCATCCCATATGGTCCCCCAAGCCAGGAGTGATTTCTGAGTGCATATCCAGGAATAACCCCTGAGTGTCACCAGGTGTGGCCCCCCCAAAAAAAAAACAAAAAAAAAAGGTATATCGGAAGAGTCAGAGTGATAGTACAGTGGATAGAAGCTTGCCTTGCATGCATCAAACCTAAATTTGATCCCTGGAACTCCACATGGTCCCTTGAGTCCCAATCAGGAGTGATCCATAAGTGCAGAGCCAGAAATAAGCTCTGAACAATGCCAGATGCGACCCCCCAAAATAGTATAGTGGGAACTTAGTATTTGTGATTAAAGCATGGGGCACTGGGCAGTGTGATAGCTGAGGCTGACCTTTTTTATTTAATCTGAGGAAACATGAAAATCCACAAAAGCACCTTCAAGGACAGGCCTCTAAGTGGACATGAGGAGTTGAGCTTTATGCTCAGAATGGCAAGAATCCCCAGACACATAAGGAAATGCTGTGCGACCAGGCACTCTGCAGTGGGATTGTGTATTTTGTGTTCCAAAACAGACACAGAGCCCAAGAATATCAGGCCTAGCATGTGGAAAGACTGAGTGTCTTTCCACACAGCAGTTCAGCTTTCTGAATAGTGATGGAAATTAAAAGCAACACAGAAAATTCTCACATGCACCTGAGTTTTCTTCCTACTTGGGTTCATTGTCTGTTCTTCCCTTCATTTCCTATTTTCTAAGAAGCTCCCTTTTCAATTCCTGTGGAACAGGCAAACATTTCTAAATCACTTTGAGTTTCAAGCTCTCTCTGGTCTTTTCTTTCCCTTGTCCATCTGTAGGCACAGGACAGCCTCTTCAGAGACAAAGAAATCATCCTCTCCTTAACTCCTTTGCTTCTGACTTTTCACCCTAGGCTTTCTCCTATTCCTTTCTGCGTTTCTCTCCAGTCTAGGTTTTGGCCATGGTTATACCTCATATAGGCCAGGAGACATCTTTGAAAAAGTTCAGGAAGTTCCTTTGGTTAGCTTTAGTTATCTGTGGTTTGCATAAAGGACATATCCTAAATGACTCAATGGCCTTTATTTTTCTCCCTCTCTCTCTTTTTTTGCTCACAATTGCAGGATCAGGGTTCTGAACAACTGGGTGGCTCATCCCTGCTTTGAAATACCTGAGACCTCAACAGCTAGAGGGTGGCTAGGATAGATGGCTTGGAGACAAGTGTTGTTTTTTTTTTTGTTTGTTTGTTTTGTTTTTGTTTTTGGGGTCACACCCGGCGGTGCTCAGGGGTCACTCCTGGCTGTCTGCTCAGAAATAGCTTCTGGCAGGCACGGGGGACCATATGGGACACCGGGATTCGAACCAACCACCTTTGGTCCTGGATCAGCTGCTTGCAAGGCAAACGCCGCTGTGCTATCTCTCCGGGCCCGGAGACAAATGTTTTAAGGAGCCCTGGTGCCAGCCCTTGGCCAGGGTCCTTGACTTGTTTTCCCCAAAGATCTACATGGCCCATTCTGGCTTTCTTACAGAATGCTCTCAGTATAAACAGACCAACATGCTACACTGTCCGGCTTCTCCTAACATGCCGCATGTTCTCTCAGAGGTTAGGCCTGGAATCTTAGGCCAGCCCAAATTTCAGGGGAAAGGAATTAGATTTCTAGCAAGGTAAGGCACAAGGCAGGCAGGAACGGATGTCAGCCTTCTCCAGCCAATATTAACCTCTTCCTACTGTCTTCTCTCTCCCTTGCAGATCCGACAATTATCATCATTGCTGTGGTGGGTGGCGCTTTTCTGCTGTTTGCCTTCGGACTCATCATTTGCTGTGTGAAAAAGAAGTAGGTGGATTCTCTTGAACATTCCCAATCTATCTGACAGCTCCTGATGACACACAGACCAGGAAGACTTCAAATGATTGAATTTTCCCTTCTCAGAAAGATTAGTGCTAAATAATATTGCCAGAACCAAGTTATGCTTAAAGAGAGAGAGATATCCCAACTAAGGAGAGAAAAGAAAATCCCCCAAATCTAGAGGCTGTGTGGGGCCATGTTACCCTACCAGAGAGAGGCAATGAGGAGAGGAGCTGCCCCTGCACAATCCAAAGAACCATTTACTACCTTCCCTTTGGGGTCCAGATACCACCCACAGCCTTCCCATCAGCCAAGGGCCTCACAGGGGTCCTGAGCAAAAGAACCTGGTGTGGGCTGACCAGACCTCTCTCTCTCCTTGTTCCATCTGTCACCCTGAAGAAAATCAGCACTAGAAGCCCAGCTAGGTCTTTCTTTCTTTCTTTCTTTCTTTCTTTCTTTCTTTCTTTCTTTCTTTCTTTCTTTCTTTCTTTCTTTCTCTCTTTCCTTCCTTCCTTCTTTCCTTCCTTCCTTCCTTCCTTTCTTTTAATTTTTTGGGGGCCACATTCAGTGTTGCTCAGAGATTACTCCTGGCTTTGCATTCAGAAATCTCTCCTGGCTTGGGGGAACATATGGGATGCCAGGGGATAGAACCATGGTTCATCCTGGATTAGTTACATGCAAGGCAAACGCCCTACCACTGCACCATCACTCTGGCCCCTGGTTCTTTCTTTTTTTTTCTTTCTTTTTTCTAATTTTCTTAAGGGGAAGGATGGAGGGGAGAGAAGGGAGATGGAAAGAAGAGAGGAAAGAAGGGAAGGGGAGGAGAGTAGAATGAAAAGAGAGGAGGGGTAGGGAGAGTATATTTGGAGGAAGTTCTTCCTTTCTTTTAAAAGAAAACTCTGTGTGTATGTGCGTGCGTGTGCGTGCGTGCGTGCGTGCGTGTGTGTGTGTGTGTGTGTGTACGCGCGTGCGCGCACACAGAGGCCTTCAGACAAGTATCCGAAAGCCAGACCTGTGGGTGAGAGGAAGGCTCAGCTGCCTGAATCAACCCTGGCTGCCACCCCCTCAGACTGACAGTGTTTGTTTTTATGAAAACAAGGTGCTGGTCTGTTTTAGAGGTACATGCTGCTGCCATATTTTATCAATTCTGTTTGTCTTTTGATGAAAACCATGGAGGAAAATGGAATCTATGTTTCTTCGTATGATAGGATCTTCCAAAAAGACACACACACACACACCTGCAAGCCGGGGGTGGGGGTGGGGGTGGGGATGAGGGGTCCTTTCTGCCTGAAATAGGGATGCAGAGAAGTAGGGAGCAAAAGTCTCTTAGCAAAACATCCTGTTACTAGAGGGAAATTTCAGGGGTGCTAATGGGAAAGTTTGACATTAGCCTAGCTTCCTCATGAGGGAGGTCCTGGGTACAGGATGGGTCCAGCCCCCTCCCAGATCAGACCTAAGCTTTAGCAGCTCCAGCCACATCCGGAAAAGGCCACCAGCTGAGGTTTGTTCTAGTTAGACAGGAAAGATCTGCAGAGGAACTAGGACTTGATCACTCCACCTGAATTTCTGAGAGTCTCATCAGCATCTGGAAGGTTCTGGAGATCAAGGCACTGGGGATCCAACATTGATCTAGACACAGTCTCTTCTTTCTTTAGTTTTGGGGGCTAAGAGGCTAAAATAGTATCTGGATGGATGTAGAAGCACTGGAGAGTCACAAGGAGGAGACTTTGGAACCCTGTGCTCTGGCTAGAGAATCAGTGTTATGAGCTGAAAGTAATGGGTTTCTTTTTATTGCCTGAGAAGGACAGTCAGTTCCACAATTCATGAGTCTCCAGCCTGCAAGGTTTGAGGCCCATTATGTTAATGGAACTATTGGCCTCCATCAGAATCTCTGGTCAGCTCACTAAGTAGTCACTCCTCTACCTGAATCTTTGTTTTTGGGTTGTTGTTTTTTTTTTTTTTTTGGGGGGGGGGGTCACACCCGGCAGTGCTCAGGGGTTATTCCTGGCTCCAGGCTCAGAAATTGTTCCTGGCAGGCACGGGGGACCATATGGGATGCCGGGATTCGAACCGATGACGACCTGCATGAAAGGCAAACATCTTACCTCCATGCTATCTCTCTGGCCCCGAATTTTTGTTTTTTAAGACAAAAAGCACTAAAGCCCATCCACGGTCTGGTTCCAAAGAACACAAATCAAATGTCAGTCATGTTCAGGAGCTCTGCATACACACACACACAAACACACACACACACACACACACACACACACACACACACACACACACACACACCACTGTCTTCTTTTGAGCTTGTTCCTCATTCGCTAGTCACTGCTGAGGAAGCCAAACTCTTAGCTGATGCTCAGATTTGCTGTCCCCAGACTTGGTAAAAACAGACCTTGGATTTCCATCATCTTTAGTCTTCAGTACCATGTAAAATCAAGGCACTTTCCCCACTGTAGAAAGTGGTGGAATATTAGCTGAAGAAGGTACCAAGTGAATATAGACTGTGGGTCTCAACATATTTCTGAGGATAGATTGGGGTATGTGCTTCTGGCAGAAGAGAGAGATTGTCACACATCTCTCCTATGATCCCACATACCAGCTCTCAAAGCCACAGGTAGTATGAAAGGCATGCTCTGTTACTCCATGTCTGTGCTTTGATTGTGGGAGGCAGAAGTTGGTTCCCTCTGAGTCTTCACTGGGGATAAGCTAAGTAGGCAGCTTGGGAAAGCCTGGACAGAGTCCTGTGGGATCTCTGTTCAGGAGGTGACAGAAACTGCTCCTCAAAAGCTGTTGACTCCCTAATTTCTCACCCTGTTCTCTTTCTCTCAGTAGAAAAAAGGAGATAAACAAGGGCCCAGCTATCGGAGTCTACAATGGCCATGTCAACACCCAGATGCCAATGCAGCCCCAAAAGTTTCATAAAGGACGAAAGGACAATGAATCCCACGTGTACGCGGTCATCGAGGACACTATGGTGTATGGTCACCTACTCCAGGAGTCCAACGGCTCCTTTCACCAGCCAGAAGTGGATACCTACCAGCCCTTCCAAGGCCCCACCGGGGATTGCCCTCCCTCCCCACCCCTCACACTCTCCAGGACCCCAACTAAAAGGCTGACCTCAGATGAGCCACCCCCTGACTTTGAGAGTGATCCTTATACCTTTTCTCACCCCAAGAATGAGGAAGTAAGCTTGGGAACCACGCATGTTCCTTTGCTGGATACCCAGGGATCTGAGGAGCCTGTTCAATAACATGGCTACATCCGATACTTTGCCTAAAACAGGTCTTGGAGAAGCCTGAGGGCCGCCTCACCAGAGCTGAAGAGGTTTTGCCATAAGGAGCAGCTGGTTCTCTTGGACTCCATCACCCCCTGCTGAATCCAAGGTGACTCATCCTATGATGAGACTGAGAAGTTAAATGAAACCGAGGATGTGTGAGCTGGCTCTGGTTATCTCGGTCTTTGTCCTGAATCAGGCCATCAGGCCTTCATGCGAGGGGAAAATACAAGTCACCCCACCAATTTCGAGGCTAACTTTGGACCTGGTCCTGTCCATGGACATGAACACTCGCTAATCCTTGACACCTAGGAACCCTCACTAAGGGTCCCTGGATGCATTGACATTGTGCCTTTCTGTTATTATTTATTGGATGGTTGTATTTAAGGAGCCAAATGGATAGACACATGGCTCTGTTTTTTAGTTGACACAGTGATAGCTCTTGCTAACATTTTGGTGGTGGGTTTCTGCTGACCCCCATCAAATTACCTCTGATTTCTGTGGTCTTGGAGGTGGGACTCGCTTGCAGCCCACCTGGTCAGAAGAGGGTATCTGATGCAGAACCTGGTTGATGTCTAGGAGCATTGGATGGCATCATCTGCTATACAGTTTCCTCTTGGATCCACTTATACTTTAATCCCTGAAATTAGAGAATTTCTTTGACTTGCTGGTAAATTTTTCCAGCTGCAACAACAATTGGGCATTTAAGTTTTTGCAATTTCAAAAAAAAATTTTTCTTCTGATGCACCCAAGGGTGGTCACATGTCTTGGTTTACCATTGTTCTATAATGATGACTGTACTCTGGGTGATCTGCAACAATACAGGTTTTTTATATTGTGGTTCTGGTGATTAGAAGTGCAAAGTGGGTTTCCTGAGCTCAAAATTGGTGCCTGCCAACATAGGCTCCTTAGTAGCTTCAAAAGAGACACAATGTTCTCACCTCTTTTTTTTCCCTGCTCCAGGCTCTTTGGTTTCCAAGATTCTCAGGCTCTAGCTGATCATAATACAATACTAATTCTCCTCCTTCTCTCATTTATCAGGGTTTCTACTTAGCCCAGTAGGGTATCCAGCCTAATGTTGCCAACTTGGGATTCTATACTTAGGTCTCTTTTGACATTATAAGGTTATGGCATATCCATAGGTTCTGGGGTTTAAGACACAGACCTCTTTGGAGAAGCCATTGTTCTGTCTAACACACCTTCCTGCCACTACAGGAGAGGAGACCAAATGTTAGACATCATGGGTGGGTATCTATCAAGGAACTAGTACAGGGGTTAAGGCATAGACCTTGCATGAGTATGACCAAGTAGCAAGCTCTAGCATTCCATGGACCTCCTGATCTTTGCTGAATATAAGGGGGCAAAAGAGCTCTGGAGCATTTAAAAATAAAAGTTATAAATAAAAATCCAGATCTGAAGATCTGTGATGGGCTGAAGAAATAATGCAGGTAGATCTGCCTTGCAAGCAGTCTTTCCAGTTTGATTTCAGGCACCCCATTAGGTCCCCTAAACACACCAGGAGTAACCCCTGAGGGCAGAGTGTGGCCCATAAACAGAAAAAGATGTGATGTTGGGACTCATCCTTATCTCGAAATCGTCAGCTGGCACTGAGCAACAGAATCACTTAATTTTTTTGTTTTGACTTTATTTTTAATGGTGGTGGGGACTAAACCAAGAACCTGACACCTTCGAGGCAAGTTCTCCACTGTCAAGCCACATCCCAGGCCCTGCAACTCTGCTTGTAGATAGGGTTCATCAGTTAGCTACCATTCCTGCCACTGCCTATTGCCTCTCACACAGAATGAGTGTTGCAACTGAGCAGTGCTTGGCAAGACTGCTTGTCTTGTAATAGGTGAGGACGTTTGGAACCCAAGCCCCTTATCAACTGAGAAAGAGGGCCTCTGGGCAGGCATGTGTTTCAGAAAAGTATTTTGTTAAGCACAACCTAGCTCCCTTCTGTATATAAATTCCCAGCCTATCCCTCTTGGGCATTGGCCTTTGAAGCCCCTAAATTCTAGGAGGAGATAGGTTGTGTCTTCTTCCATGGCCAGCACGCAGCTTTGAAGAATCACCCTGAAGTGTTCAGTTGACTCACCTTGGAAACAGATGTTCCTGTAGAAAACCTTTCACAATCTCCTGACTGGATCTGCTCCAAGAGGCCTTGAATTCTTTTCAGAAGGAAGGAAAAGTTCATTAGGTTTTATTTTTTCCAACTTATTTTAGTTAGTGGTGTCTTTTGCCCACTCCACACCTCTGTGCTTCCTGTAGCATCTTTTCTACCCAAAAGGCTGGCTCCTATCCAGTTAACCCTCCTTGAAGACACAGGTTGAGGGCTCCTCCTTTGGCTGGAATTGTATCCTCATTTAGAACATGGTACCTCTATTTCTACCCTTTCTTGATCTGGTTTCTGCTGAGATTCCTTCTGTCCATGGTTAGGACTCTGATTTCCTCTCTGCTGTAAGCTGGCATGTCCCACCCATCGCCTTTCCTTCCAGAGGCTCCCACTTGGTCACCTGGTAACAAAGACCTCAGACCTTCTGGCCAAATTGCTATCTCCCAACAGCCTCGACTGGATTTCCTGTTTTCTGAAGCTATGCCTTCGTGAAGCCAACATCTCTCACTCCTTTCTTTAAAACATTTTCAAAACCAGTCAAGAGCACACGTGGAAGTCTCCTGAGGGGCTGGGTGTGGCACTCTTCCTACCAAGAGCTATACGACCTAGCATGGACCAAGGTAGGCAGCACCAAGCACGCATGCTGAGACACTCAGTTTGAGGATCCAAGAGTGTGAAGCAAGAGTGAAGAGACAAAAGCATGAGTCCATGCAACAGCTATTTAGTTCAAGTCAGAAGACTGGTCTGTCTGCATCTGCTGTACTTCCCTGGATGTAATTTATTTGTTGTAAATACATTTTAGATAGCGTTTTGTTAATTTCCTACACTTTTTTAAAAAAAAAATTATATGGGTGGGGCCAGAGCAATGGGAAGGGTGTTTGCCTTCCACGCAGCCGACCTGGGTTCAATACCTGGCATTCCATATGGTCTTTTGAGCACCTCCAGTAGTAATTCCTGAGTACCAAGCCAGGAGTAACCCCTGAGCACCACCTGGTGTGGCTCAAAAAAACAAAAGATAAATAAATAAAAATAAAATAAATAAACAAATGCACCTAAAAAATGTACTTCAGGTTGTTGAACTGTTTGGGCCACTTGAACTTGGTTTGGATGAACCCCCCCCCCCCATTTGTTGCTTCACCTGGAAAGACTAACCATGGTGTTAAAGAGCTACTGTTTTCATCCTGCAATTATGGATGGAAGTCCAGCTTAGGACTGCCAATGGATGAGTCGAAGGCCAGAGAGGTTCAGTTCGATTCTTATTAAGATAATATGAGCTTTTGTGTGAAGTCCCTGATTTGTTTCTTGGCTCTCAGAAAGGCCTTGAGTGAAGCTGAATTCTGAACCAGTACAGTTGCCCCTCCCCAAAAGAAGCAAAGGGAAGTGACTAGAAGAAGCTACAGGCTTCATCACACACCCAGCACTAAAAGAGAAGACTCTTGTGCACAGGGGAAATTATATTGGTATACGAAGAAGCATCTCAAAGTACTTCCAATAACTTGAAAATTATCTTTTAGTTTGTTCATAAATCTGACATTTGAGCAAGATTCACTCAACAAGAATGGCTTCACATGGTCTCAGATGAAGCTGTTCAACCAGAATCGATTTTCATGATGATGAAATCACACAGGGACAAGTTTGTGCTGGTTGGGAGTTTGTATTCTTTGCTAGGCTATACACACACAAATATACTCACTCAGGGCCAGAGCTATGGCACAGTGGGTAGGGCATTTGCCTTGCGTGCAGCCCACCCAGGTTCAATTCCCATGATCCCATATGGTCCCCTGAGCCTGCCAGGAGTAATTTGGGAGTGCAGTCAGGAGTAACTCCTGGGCACTGCTGAGTGTAGCCAACAAACCCCCCAAAAATACAAACAAATATTTTTTTTTCACTCAGATGAAGATGGTTACACATTTATTCTCACACATAGTCACACATGTATACAGTCTCATGCAAACAGCTTAGAGCTTCTTACAACATAGTAGCTGGGCTCCAACAAGCAAAGTCACTTCTGCCTCCTCTCATTGGGGAGGTGTCAGAGTTTGGGGTTGCCTTTAAGTATTAGAGCAGGTTACAGGAATAAAAGCCAAGTGTCCATGGCCTCAACAGCTCTCCCTGAAACCTTTTCTGTTTTGTTTTATTTGGGGTCACTTCTGACCATGTTCAGAGCATATCCTTGGGCTCAGGGCTCTATGTTCAGGCTCTGTTCTGGTGGGGCTCAGAGGATCATATAGTGTGCTGGGAAACAAACTTAAGTCAGCCACATGCAAAGCAAACATCCTACCTGTTGTACTATCTCTTTAGCCCTTCCAAGCTACCAGCTCCAATCTTCAGCTTTCTGGCACACATTCCATGTATTCTAAGTGTCTTCTATTCTATGAAGAAAATACCCCGAATCTTTAGTAGGTGATAGGTGCACATTTTCAGCTATCTGTTAAAGTGATCAGTTCCTCATTCCAGTGGTACCCCATATTTAATTACTCCAAAAGTCGCCCATCCTCTTCCATTTCAATGTGAGTGCATTTCCCAACTTCCCCCTTACCTACTGGGGACCTGGAATTGTGTGTTGACCCAGTTGCCATTGAGGGTTGACTTCTATCTTCCTGGTACATTTGGGTCTGAGGACATTCTCCCCAACTGATAAGTGGAAAATAACAGTTTCCAGGCTGACGACCAGAGACACTTTATTTCAATCTAAAGGTGCTTTTATAGGACAAGAAAAACTGGGATATGTTCAGGGTGAGAGGGCCAGGGATATTAAAAATATAAAAGAGGGTCAGCAAAGGGGGATGTGAGACATCAGGGAGAAGTTTAAATATAAACACTGGGGATTTGCAGTGTCTAAGGAGCATCAAATGGGTGATAAAAATGGCCTCAAGGTCAGTAAGTCCATCTCTTTAACCTGAGGTCTCTGTGAGGGAGGAAGAATGGCCCAGAGTCAAGCTTCAGAGGAGCAACCACAAATCATGGGGAGACTACATCCCCCTTTGTGCTGTCCTTCCCCATCTCTGGAGCAGTGTCTTGGAAGTTTTCACCTCAAGGAGAATCCCCAGAGGGAGATAGGGAGGGAAGGTAGGAGGGATGGAGGAAGGGAGACAGTGAGGGAGGGAGAAACCCTTTTGTACTGACGTGTGCTAGCAGAGCCCAGGGCTCTAAAAATAAACATCTGGTGAAACACATGTCTAGAAGCAAACGTTGACAGAGGAAATAATCCACACAGTGAAAAGTTGAAAAGTGAAAAGTTGAGGATATCCTCCAGCACTCAAGCAAGGAATCCAACCACACAAGCTTTCTGCTCCTAAGAAGGAAGGCAGCTTCAGGGAGGAAGACTGAAGAATAAGAGCCTGCCTTCCTCAGAACTCTGCTTCTATTTACAAGAACCAGGCCACACCCTAGGGTGGGAGAGGAATACCAAGTAGGGAATACTGGTAATCCAATAATCCCATCACCAGATCACACCCTAGGGTGGAGTATGAATATTAATTAGGGTAGGACCAATAAACCAACAATGGTGTAAATGCCAACTGGTGCAGCCTTAGAAACTTCCCAGAAAAAAAAAATATATTAGAAATTTAACTTCCATAAAACCCAGCAAATTCCCTTCTTGACATCTACTCCAAGGACTCAAAAACCTGTTCAGAAAAAAGTGGTCCTTATTTATTGCAGCACTCTTCATAGTAGCCAAAATCTGGAAGTAACCTATATTCAAGAAAAGATGACTAGATAGAGAAACTATGGTAGAGATACACAGTGTATATAAGAAAAAATTAAAATCATAATATTCGTCACTACATGAATGGGTTTAACGTGTATCATGCTGAATGAAATTAGAAGGAGATTAGAGATAGAGTTAGAAGTTAGAAGGCAGGGCCCGGAGAGATAGCACAGCGGTGTTTGCCTTGCAAGCAGCCAATCCAGGACCAAAGGTGGTTGGTTCGAATCCTGGTGTCCCATATGGTCCCCCGTGCCTGCCAGGAGCTATTTCTGAGCAGACAGCCAGGAGTAACCCCTGAGCAATGCCGGGTGTGGCCCAAAAACCAAAAAAAAAAAAGAAGTTAGAAGCCAGGGGCTGGAGTGATAGCACAGCGTTAGGGTGTTTGCCTTGCATGCAGGTGACCCAGGATGGACCTAGGTTTGATCCCTGGCATCCCATATGGTTCCCCCAAGCCAGGAGCAATTTCTGAGCACATAGCTAGAGTAATACCTAAGGGTCACCAGGTGTGGCCCAAAGCCCCGCCCCCCCCCAAAAAAAGATTCAAGCTAAATCACTAAAATTTGTGGGTACACTGGTCTGGCTGAAAACTTTGGGACACCCCCAGGAGAGGAATTGGCTTTACTGCTTTATTGAAGACCAGGCAACCCCACTTACACACCACAGTCATCACCAGCCTGCCACTGGCCCCACTTCACTGCTTCACAACTAATCTCTACAGAAACCAAAGTAATAAAAACTCCAGGCTTCGGGGGCAAAGTGATAGCACAGAAGTAGGCATTTGCCTTGCACATGGACAACAGAGAAAGGACCCCAGTTCAATTCCCAACATTCCATATGCTCCTCTGAGCCTGTCAGGAGTGATTTCTGAGCATAGACCCTGGAGTATCTCCTGAGCACTGCCAGATGTGGCCCCAAAACCAAAAATAAAATAAAATAAAATCAGAAATTTACCGCGCCAGCATTCCCTTAGCTAGTGAGAGACCACCATGTGAACAGAATATTGGAAACCTGTTGCTAATAAAGAAGTTAACGAACTTACTTGCACAATTTGATCTCCAGCACCATATATAGTCCCCAAGCAGCTCCAAGAGTGATCCCTGAACTAGGAGTAAACCCTGAGCACCTGAGCACCATAAAGTGCGGACCCAAAAGGAAACAAAACAAAAAATTAACAAGTTACTGCGTTGAAGTTAGAGAAACAAAGAATATAGGGACTAAGTTCATTACCTTGCATGTGGCCTACCTCTGAATCCCTGCACTTCTAGGTGTGATCTCTGAGCACAGGGCAAGGCCTAAGCCCTGAGTACTGCCAGGCAAAACCCATATCACCAGTGCCACCCCGCCCAGCAAAATAAAATCTTTTTTTAACAGTTTTATTCTGTCTTTATATGCTAGAAGAAAAATTATATATAAAATATAAGATATATTTTATTTATATATATTAAATCATATTATATAATATACATATTGCATTATATATCAATCTATTAATCATCTAATATATTACATATTTATATAGCATAATATTATATATGATTTTTTTGATTTTTTTTGGTTTTTTGGACCACACCCGTTTGATGCACAGGGGTTACTCCTGGCTAAGCGCTCAGAAATCGCTCCTGGCTTGGGGGGGGGGGGGGCCATATGGGACGCCGGGGGATCGAACCTCGGTCCTTCCTTGGCTAGTGCTTGCAAGGCAGACACTTTACCTCTAGCACCACCTCACTGGCCCCTATATGATTATATTTTACACATTTACATATTATTTTATTATTTCTTATACATTAATATTATACATTATTATATTAATATATAATTAGGTAAAGGAATTACAGAGCAAGAGAGGAAGAAAGGCCCAGGTGAGCCTTGCCTAAGGAGGAACATATCCATCCCCCTACTCCTTGACCCTCTCTCGGACCTTGCCCTCCACTCCCCAACCCCCAAGTCCCTCTCATAAGGCCCCAACCACAAAGCCACTATCATCAGCTACTGCCTAGACAACTCTAGGGGCAGGAGTGGGGAGAGAGATAGCTCAGAGAACTAGAGTGCAGGCTTGGCAAGTAGCATCCTCATCACCACTAGGACCCACCCCCTTGCCCAGTGGGCTGTGTCCCAAACTCCCCACCCCCACCGAATGAAAATAGGCTTGTTTGGAGCAGGCTTCAAGTATGAGCCACTGTAAGCCACTGTGCAAAGCCAAGGCAGCCCATTCTAACGTTATAAAAATATCTCAGTCTGTAACTAGACTCATGCTGCTGGTCTGTTTTATTTACATAATGGACATTGATTAACCTCAAAGAACAATTTGCCACTGAAAGCCTGTGGAGGCGACAGAAATGCAGTAGTCACAGAAAGGGAACTCATTTGGACAATAAACAAGCTCATTGGAACTGCTCATGCCTCTGGAGCTTTCCTCGGATTACAGAGGGCATCTTTGTTTTCCCCATTTTCAGCAAGGTCTGAATTTGTTGAAACTGAGGCTCTTTAAGTCTTGCTTGTGTGTAGTTTCTGTCCTCAGGCTTCAATGGGAAAGAAAAGACCCCTCAGTCTTTTTTGCCCTGCTCTAGCTAGAGAGGCTCCTTGCAGGGCCCAAAATGCCTCAATGGGATTCTCAAATCTGAATATTTATAGAAAATGCAAATTAGTCCACACACACACACACACACACACACACACACACACACACACACACACACACACACACACACACCATACACAGTGATGGAGTCAGAACCTCTGTAACTGCAGTTTAGCCATCCTCAATAGGCTTTCCAGTCTTTGGCTAACTGGCTGAGCCTTTTCTTCAGAAAGGAGACTGTGTTTGTTCATTCCAGCTACTCTAACCAACTGAAATATAGTTTATCACTTTCGTCTGCAATATGGAGTATTGCGTATGGGGCTGTACCTAACAAGTCTTACCATGGGCAGAGATATCCAAGGTTCTCTTCTGTGAATTTTAGAGCTTCTCAATTTATGTTTACGTCTACGGTCCATTTTGAGTTCTTTTCTATGAGAGTTTGATCTAGCCTGAGAAGTCTTTTTTAATCTTTATTTTTCTGAGTTTTGTTTACATATGCAGTAGTAGTAGTGATGGTGGTGGTGGTGGTGGTGGTAGTAGTAGGTATTACTTTTAGTATCATTATAATTAGAATATTTAGCTCTTAGCCATCTTAATTTCCAGTGAAAATTAAGAAACAGGTCATTAGTCAGATACCTGACTTCCCTCGCAGATTCATAAACTTGTTAAGATACTGAGGCAATAACACAATAATACGGTACGGTTGGGCATTTGCCTTGCAAGAGGCCAAGCCAGGTTAGATTCCCTGCATCCCATATGATCCCCCAAGGACACCAGGAGTAATTCTTGAGTGCAGAGCCATGAGTAATCCCTTGAGTACAGCCAAATGTGGCCCAAAATCAAAACAAAACTAAAATCTACAACTTGTTAAGATACCATTTCATAATTGCTTATATGTTTCCTTACAGCATTGTTTTTGGAAGTAGCAAAGAAAGAACGTGTTTATTAATAAACCAGAAGATCCATAATAGCTCTATAAAAATTAAGAAATCAAAAGTACCCAGCCATCCTTGTCTTTTTCCCCTGACTCCAGGCCTTCCCTGGGTGCCAGCCCAGATGGCCAGAAGTGGGTTCAGGTGGACTCTTAGTGGTCCTCAGGTTCCCCCCTCCCTCCGTACTCCAGCGGGGAGGTGCATGGGGAGGAGGGCAGGCAGACATCTGGCTTCCGGTTTTCTCTTTGATTCTGGAGGCCAGCTCTTGCCAGGTATAGAGTTTGGGGAGGCCCCATATCAGAGCCTTTCTCCCTGGCCTGGGGAGTGCTGGGAGACTTGGCAAGCCTCCAGCCATTCTTGTCTTTTTCCCCTGACTCCAGGCCTTCCCTGGGTGCCAGCTCAGATGGCCAGAAGTGGGTTCAGGTGGACTCTTAGTGGTCCTCAAGTTCCCCCCTCCCTCCGTATTCCAGGGGGGAGGTGCATGGGGAGGAGGGCGGGCAGACATCTGGCTTCCGATTTCGTCCTTGATTCTGGAGACCAGCCCTTGCCAAGTATAGGGTTTTTCTCCCCTGGACTTCAATCTTTCCCTGGACACTGGTCTAAGTGGACTCTATAGGGGTCAACAGGCTTTCCCCCTATCTCTCCCTACACTAATGGGAATGCACTCTGGGAGGAGGGCAGGCTGTTCTAGCACTGGTTTATATTGGGACAGTCAGTGGAAATTTTTTCTCTTTTTTTTCATATTGATATTATTGTGTGCATATATTCTATATATCCATAATATCCATCTTGTATTGGGACCTTGATACTGCCCTACAAAGCTCATTTCTAATATTTTACTGCCTCAGTCTCAACCTTTACTTCCCCCCATCCTCCCATGTAGATGCAGCTAATGACTTGAAGCTCACCACATAGAATGATAAGTGCAGTTAGAGAAATAACTACACTGAAAACTATCATAACAATGTGAATGAATGAGGGAAAAAGAAAGTCTGTCTCAAGTACAGGTGTGGGTGGGATGGGGAGTGGGTAGATCTGGGAAATTGGTGGTGGGAATTCTGCACTGGTGAAGGGGGGTGTTCTTTACATGACTGTAATCATACAAGTACAATTATATTTGTAATCATGGTGTTTAAATAAAGATAATTAAAAAATAAAAAAAAGAAATCAAAAGTAAATAAAAATGCACTTAGCAAGTAATATTATGGCCTTTTGTCTTAGTTGGAAATGAGCTAGAAAGTCAAGAGCTATAATTTAACTTAGTGTAACTGTATAGTTTCAACTTTCCAGAATGATTTTGAGGGCCCAGGGAGACACAGCTCAGCCTTCCATGCCTTATATGCACAGAAATCCCAAGTCTACACCAAGCACTATATAGACCACTAAGTACCAGCAGAGAGATATAACTCATCACCCCAGCACTTCGAGGCCTACGCAGAGCCACAGCACTAAGCCGAAGCACTAAATTGACTGGCTTGGTCCTATTAACCTAATATTTCCAGGATGCATCACAGCCTCTGAACACTACTAAACATTAAATAAACAGAAAGGACCCAAGATAATTTTGAAAAAGTTTTAAGCAAACATTATGAAACATAGTCATTTGTCGAAAATTTTATTTCTGTACTTTTATTGCACTTACATCCATTTAACTCACTTGTTCTTAATAATCTGGCTGCAGTTGTTCATGAAAATTTTATGAGTCATTAAAAAGCCAGCCATCATCTTGTTATTTTTTTTCTTATTGTTAAATCAAGCAAGAATAAAAATGTCATAGAAGAAAAGAAACTAAAAGTGAAATATAGGGGCCAGAGTGGTGGCACAGGGTGTAAGGCCTTGTGCATACTAGCCTAGGACAGACCGTGGATTGATCCCCCAGCATCCCATATGGTCCCCCAAGCCAGGATTGATTTCTGAACTCATAGCCAGGAGTAACCCCTGAGAATCACCAGTTGTGGCCCAAAAATCAAAATAAAATAAAATAAAATATAAACATACAGGCCTCTGATTTGGTTGGTTCTTTTTCGCTGCCCTGCTTGACACACATCAATTTTTTATTGTCTACTTTGTTCTTAGATTGAATTTATAATTTTAAAATTCTAAAGTATATTTAATAGTATAATAAGCTCATTTGAGAAATAACTCCAGTATAATGAAATTGTAGGTCTACATTATATTTATGTCTATTTTATTTTTTTATATTTATGCTTAATGTTGATAACTCTGAAGGCATACCTGCTAAAATTAGCCAACAAACTCCAACTTTGATTGGACTAACATTTGTCTATATTATATGAGATTATATGTCTATTATATGTCTATATTTTGTCTATATGACAAAAAATATGACATTATATGTCTATATATATGTGTATATATGACATATGTCAAATGTCATTATTTGTCTCTAACATTTGTCTATAACATTATATAGAATTTTAGCATACAATAATAAATAAATATTTATTCTCTACATATGTATAGAAAATATATATTCTCTACAATGTGTTCTCTACATTATGTTCACCCCTAAAGGTCTATTTTTCATCTTTCACCTTAAAATTGACCCTTTTTTGCCAATTTTAGCCATCTTTTTCTTCTGGAGACTGGCCCTGGGTGAATAGGCCTGAAGCATGGGCACTGTGGAGATTAAGAAAACAAAGCAGGCAGAGAGAAAAGCATAAGGTCAGGAACTAATAATCTCATGGACTGAATGCTGACTTCCTCCAAGCAAGTATTTATTATTTAGAACCAGTAACACAGGAAGAAGGAAAAAATAAGACTTTTGCCTATCTATTCGAATCTATTGTCTAAGCTTTCCCATATCAAAAAGGTGCATATCAAAGGAGCAGCTAATACAAAAATCTCTGGATCATCTTCTGAGAGAGGTGGCAGATAAAAGAGTGAGTTGAGGACTCCCAACAATAGGGCATTTCCTAATGGTGCCAGCTATTAAAGTACCATTAGTTATTAAGAATTAAACCAGTAGGTAGTTATTAAGCATTCTTTTTTTTTTTTTTTTGGTTTTTCAGGCAACACCCATTTGATGCTCAGGGGTTACTCCTGACTAAGCACTCAGAAATTGCCCCTGGCTTGGGGGGACCATATATGGGACGCTGAGGGATCGAACTGCGGTCCTTCCTTGGCTAGTGCTTGCAAGGCAGACACCTTACCTCTAGCACCACCTCACCGGCCCCTATTAATCATTCTTTTTTTGAGGTGGGGCTACACCCGGCGGTACTCAGGGGTTACTCCTGGCTGTCTGCTCAGAAATAGCTCCTGGCAGGCATGGGGGACCACAAGGGACACCGGGATTTGAACCAACCACCTTAGGTCCTGGATCGGCTGCTTGCAAGGCAAACACCGCTGTGCTATCTCTCCAGGCCCTATTAAGCATTCTTAAATCATCTTTTCTCACCCCTCTTCTCAGACTATCATCTTTCTAGGTAAGTGTATTTAGTTCTTAGATGTTTATATATTCAACACTTTCCCTTTCCCTCCTGTAACCTCTTGATTTTATTGTCTTAAAGTTCATTAAGCTGGTTGCTTAATGGTTTTGTTTATCTTCCAAACAGAAAGAAATGAAACAGCATGTGTTTGAGTCTAGGAGAATAGCTCAGTTCCTTCGTGGTTTCCAAGCCTAATCCCTAGTTCAATCCCTAGAACCTTCCTTCAGTGTGATCCTGGTGGTGCTGTCATTTATATCCAAGCACCCACAAGCAATTTCTGGCTAACCAAGTCAGGTGTCTCTGAACATTACAACTAACAAGGTACGGCCTTCAGTGAGTAAGACAGCTAACGAAAATGTTCCAATACCCAGCCAGCTGAGTTGCTGGCAAACACTTGGGTAAGCACCACGTGACCCCCAGTGAACTACATCATGTGCAAATCTCCCAATTAGGTATATGTGTGGCATATACCCCCCAGCTATGTCAAAAAACAATACAGTGACAAAGAAAGCAAAGAGCACCAACTAGCACAGTAAATCCCCAGACAATGACTTTAGTAATACCATTGTGAGATATAACAATGATCACAAGTTGACTTCTATTGATCCAAGTTTTGATATTTCCTTTGTTGTAACAAATAATATGAAGTGAATTTGTACCTACAAGGGGGCACTTTTGTGGGTGGGGTGAGAAACTGAGACATTGGTTGGAGGGCCAGTCACAATGGTAGGATTCACGGTGAAACATTTAATGCTTCAAACAACTGTATTAAGAACAACCTAAAAATCATGATGTTAAACATTTTTTTAACTTTAAAGGAAGCAAAGGGTAAAATATTCAGCCACATATTCAGTCCACAGCCATTACCATGTAAATTCATTGGCCCATCTCCACAAAGTCACTACTAATCTCAGAATATATGCAAACCAAGATGCAAAATTTCATGGGTACACTGTTTCTTTAGGCTGAAAACTCTGGGACACCCTCACAAGTGGGGAGTAAACCAAGTGCCCACCCTACCTAAGCCCCAGAAGCCACACTCACACCCTATCAATGAATGGCCCAGTCATTGCTTCACAACTAATCAATGTAGTGATGCCAAACCAACCAAAATTCCAGATGTACCAATTTGGAAGCTGAAAACTTCTGGGATCTTCTCAAGAGGGGGAAGATGGAAGTAAACAGTTTCCCCCCAAACTCCCCACCTCTATACTGTCAGAAGTCCCAGAAGTCACATATACACCCCACGTGTGCTGTTATGTGAACTCATAGACCCAGTTCTACAAATCCTGGAGGTCCTGGAACATGAGGCCAGGCATGCAACACCTCCATATTTCTCAATATAGACACCCCAGACACCCAAATGAGATAAAAACGTGGTATCAAAGCCAACTAAGCTCAATAAATAAAAACATCAACACAGAATTTTCAACTAGCAACCATTAGCTTACTAAACTTCCAGACACTGACCACATTGTGAGATACAATTTTCACAAAAAAAATTTTTACGGAAGTATTTGTTGGTAATTTCATCAACCACTCAGTTGTAAGAAGCAATATAAAATAAATTATATTGTGCCTGCCAAGGGGGCAGGCTTGGGGAGGATAAGTGAAAAATTGGGAGCAATGGTGGAGGAAAGTCACACTGGTGAAGGAATTGCTATTGGAACATTAAATTCCCGAAACAGGGGCTGGAGAGATAGCACAGCGGTGTTTGCCTTGCAAGCAGCTGATCCAGGACCAAAGGTGGCTGGTTTGAATCCTGGCATCCCATATGGTCCCCCATGCCTGCCAGGAGCTATTTCTGAGCAGACAGCCAGGAGTAACCCCTGAGCACTGCTGGGTGTGGCCCAAAAAACAAACAAACAAACAAAATGCCTGAAACAACAATACAATGAATAGAACCACAGTACTTAAATAAAGTAACATAAAGGGGGTTCATCTTAAGGATTTTGGGGGGGAATGTCACACCAGATGGTGCTCAGAGCTTACTCTTGGCTCTATACTCAGGATTACTCCTGAGAGTGCTCAGGGGTGAGCAATCCTGGGTCAGCTACATGGAAGAATCAATGGCTTACCCACTGTACTATCATTCTGGCCCCAAAGATTTTTCTAAAGTGTTAGTGTTTCTCAATTTGACACCTTTTAGTGTCATACTTTCTAGGTCCATTTATGTTGTTGCAAATGGCAGGCTTTGACCCTTCTTTTAGAGTTAAGTATTCCATTGCGTCTAAATAAGCTACCTAATTTATCCAGTCATCCATCAATGACCACTTAGGTTATTTCTTGTTCTTGACTGGTGTGATAAATACTGATAAATTTGTGGTACATAAGTCTCATGTGAATTTGGATTTTTATATTCTTGTTTGTTTGTTTTTGTTTTAGGGTCACAACAAGCTGTGTTTAGGGTTACTCCTGGCTCTGCACTCAGGATCACTCCTGATGTTGCTCAGGAGACCATACAGAATGACAAGGATCAAACTCAGTTCAGCCAGCCACATGCAAGGCAAGCAATTGAACACTGTACTATTGATCTGACCACATGAAATTTTTATATATATTTTAGGCAAATACCCAGTAGTTGGATTACTAAATTATATGGAATATTTTTATTTGGAGAGGGTATGGTGGGGGAAGGCACTGGTCCACACCAGAGGTGCTCAGGACCTATTCCTGACTTTGTGTTCAGAAGTGACCTTGGTACTACTCAAGGAATCATGTATGGTATAGAGACTTGAACCAGTTTAGCAGCCACTCCAGCCACATGCAAGGCATGTGCCTTCCTTCCTGTCCTATCTTTAAGACTCTCTATTTTTTATTTTTCAGACATCTCCACTCTGTTTTCTATAATAATTGCCCTGATTTACCATACCACCAATTATGCAAACATCCCCTGTTCTTCAAACCCTCACTAACACTTATTGCTTTGTGTTTTTCAGATGACAATCATTCTCACAGCTATGAGGTAAGAGTTCATTGCTGTTTTGATGTGCAACTCCCTAATGATAAGAGACAATAAACATCTTTTCACACATCAGTTTTCTTGTGCCTTTTATTTCTTTCAGAAATGTTTTAGAAGTAGAGTGAAAGTGCAGCAGGCAGGGCACTCGTATTTTACATGGCCAACCTAGATTTGATCCCAGTACCTCATATGGTCTCCCAAATCCACCAAGAATGATCCCTGAACACAGAGATAAAAATAAGCATTGAAGACCTCCAGATATGTGCTCAATAAGCATTAAACACTTCCTTCCCCCAAAATGTCTTATAGTTTTTCCTGTATAGCTTTTCTACCTTTCTGATCAAAGTTCCTACTTGGTAATTAATTCTTTTTTAAATGTAATTATAAATGGAATATTTTTCTGATTTTCTCCCTGAAACTTGGCTGTTTACATATACAAATACAAAACACAGGAGACAGAATGATAGAACAGTGGGTAGGAGCACTTACCTTCCATGTGGCCAATCCAGGTTCCATCCACAACATCCCAAATGGTGCAATGAGTATCAGCAGAAATGAACCCAGAGTGAGGAGTAAACCTTGTATATTGCTAGGTGTATCTCATAAATAAACAAAAAACATATAACTATTTTGTAATTAGCCTGCCACTTTATGGTTCATATTATTTGTAATAGTTTTTTAATTAGGATATTTAAGAGTTTTTTTTTATAATTATTATCATGCCATCTACAAATAGTGATGATTTTATTCCTTTCCAGTTTGAATACCTTTTTTTTTTCCTTGCCTAATTGCCTTGGCTAGGACTTACAATAACAGTAATGAGTTGAATAATAGTAATGAAGGTGGGCATTCTTGTTTGCTCCTAAAGGAAATAGCTTTCAGTTTCTCACTATTACAGTGTCTGCTATCTGTTTAGTGTTTAATGTTTTTTTATTTCATTTGATTATCCATGACTTATAATACTACACTCATGGCAGGGATTCATAGTATAATACCACAGCTTCCTCTTCCTCATGTATAATATCACATGTATAATACCACATGTATAACACCACAGTGTCTTCTTCCTTCCATCACCATTGTCTCAGTCTGCCCCTCCCCCAACTCCCATGCTCTTGCTTAATCAACAAATTTAGCTTGTTAATTGTTCACTGTTAGCTTGTTTTGTTTTGGCTGTACTCTGGGGACTGTATATGCTGCCAGGGGTTACATGTAAGGCAAGTGCCTTACTTGCTATACTCCATTCCCCTCAATCAACTTTTTTTTGGGGGGACAAGGGGGTGGGCCACACCTAGTATGCTCAGGAGTTACTCCTGGCTATGAGCTCAGAAATCGCTCCTGGCTCGGAGGACTATATGGTCATTGGGGATTGAACCCAGGCCTGTCCTGGGTCAGCCATGTGCAAGGCAAACGCTCTACCACTGTGCTATCACTCTGAACCCCAACCAACAAATTTACAATCTTTATTTTCTAAGGATTATCCTAATCACATAAAATTGAGATGAGTATAAGTTTCAGATCATTTTCTTTTTTCTGTTTTTTTAATTTTGGTTCCCAGAGCCAATCTCCAGAGAAGGCCACAGACCACACACATATTGAGGTAATAGTATGAAACTATCCATTTGTGTGCCTGGATAAAAGTCCTTTCTTTTAGGAAATGTTTGTACTCAAGCTGAAGAAAACCTCAGACTTACTGAAAAACAACAGAGAGGCTCCAGTGGCAAGCAACTTGACGTTCCTGGTCCATTGGGCTAGCAGGAGTCTTCAGACTTTGTAAACAGGGGGCCAGTTCACTGTCCCTCAGACCTTTGGAGGGCCAGACTATAGTTTAAAAACAAAAAAAACTATGAACAATAATGACCAGAGATTGAGAGGAGTCAAGAGCCAAAAAGGGGGGCAGGCAGAGAGATAGCACAGCTGTAGGGCATTTGCCTTGTAAGCGGGCAACCTAGGGCAGCCCTGGATTTGATCCCCGGCTTCCCATATGATTCCCCCAGCCTGCCAGGAGTGATTTCTGAGAACAGAGCCAGGAATAATCTGAGAGAACACCAAGACACATCCCATCATTAAAGTAGGAAAGTCCACATTTCCAGAGAGGAGATGCTGGTGACATATGTTTGGGGACCATGGACCCATGCAATACATGTGTGCCCCTTCTTTGATCTAAGCTGGCTTTTATTGTGCATTTCCCAGCCTGTCCAAGTGGGGCTTTCTTCCCAGGTATGAGTCCTTTCTTAGGGTGGTTTTCAGGGTATAGTTAAAGGTCTTTGACATTCCTTTCCTGGTCTTTGTTCCTACTGGAACATCTCTCTGTAGGGGTCCTGCCTTCTCTGGGCCTGCAGTATCTCCAGGTAAAGGGCTTATCAGGCCTTAGGTACTGTGCCCACAGATAGTTCCTGGCAGTAATGCTGTCAGCAGCTTAAGCTAGTGAAAGGGTAACTTCTTAAAATCCCATCTCTTATTTTTATCATATCCTAGGAACTTCGGCCTTCTTTCCCAGCACCCTTATCTCTATCAAGTTAGTCTCACTTCCTAACTCAGAGACCCCCTTATTCCCTGATGCATGGACCTCCTCACTCCCTCCTGACACATAGAACCCCTCACTTCCTGACTCAGAAGCTCTCACTCCCTGATTAAGAGACACCCCCACTTTCTGACACAGAAACAGGAGTCCTGGACTCCTGACTCAGAATCCTGTTGCAGAAGACTGGAGGTGTGACAGCAGAAACACTGTTAATGGGTCTTGGGAATCCCTGGAGCCCCACTCCCACACTTCATTCCCCAAACCAAGGTGGCCTCAGGGTGCTAACAACCAGGCCTAAAGAGGGTTGGGTGTAAAATAAAAATAAAATCCACGGGCCCGGAGAGATAGCACAGGGGTGTTTGCCTTGCAAGCAGCCGATCCAGGACCAAAGGTGGTTGGTTCGAATCCCGGTGTCCCATATGGTCCTCCGTGCCTGCCAGGAGCTATTTCTGAGCAGACAGCCAGGAGGAACCCCTGAGCACCGCTGGGTGTGACCCAAAAACAAAAAAATAAATAAAATAAAATAAAATAAAATCCACATGTTGGTAAAACACCCCCCACCCCCCCGAGACACCATGTCTTAGGCAGACTGGTCTGATGAAGCAGGGTAGCGGTGGAGAAATAATACTTAGCCGGTCAAAAGATTCATTGGAGTTAGCCTGCTTTAACTTCATGGCCTCTCTCTGCCATGTGCTGCCTATGCGCCTCCCCCCCTCCACCACCACCACCCCCAAAGCCAGAACTGCTCACTCTTTATTCTCCAGAACGAAATCCCAAAACCAGGAGGGGAAAAGTCAAATCAGATACAAAAGCAACTATCCAATGGGCTTTTATATGCCAAAAGAAGAGGTTAGGGAAAAAGGAAGTTGAGGTAACATTTTTGTTTGGGCTTGATAGCTGAGTATTACCTTACAGTAGGGGAAGGTGACAGCTGCCTCCCTCTGTCATGAGATCACCCACCCTTCAGGAGGAATGTTTTCAAGCCTCTTCAAGGATTTCCCCACATGGCCCAGGAAGGTCAGGTCTGACCTCGCAAGGATCCTTGGATGGGCAGATGAGAATCAACACAGGCTTGAATCATCAGCACCCAGAATGGGGGTGAGGAGTGGGGGGACCTGGGAGTCAGGACAAGACCCTGCCTCTCTCATCCTCAGTTTGTGCTTCTGACGTAATGGTGATGTGTAGGATTACAGTCTGTACCCAAAACAAAGAATTTCTCTAGCTGCAATGTCTGGCCTCTTTCAACTACCCCTTTTTACAGGTAAAAGACCCACCTAGACTGGATTAAGTACTAGATAGGTACTTTGTCACTCTCTCTCTCTCTCTCTCTCTCTCTCTCTCTCTCTCTCTCTCTCTCTCTCTCTCTCTCTCTCTCTCCCTCTCTCTCTCTCTCTCTCTCTCTCTCTCTCTCTCTCACACACACACACACACACACACAGTTGTGAATTAAGCTAGAGAATAGAGTCATACTTGCGCAGGTTCACGGCTGCTTTCTATCATATACTTTTATCTCCATGCTTTCTATCATGAGTGTCGCAGTTTATTATCATCCTGCGATGACTCTGCTCCAGACCTGATCTCCCAGGGTTGGGTTATGGTGAGTGGAGCTTTATGGGGTTGGAGTGGATATTTAGGACAAAATCCAAGTTCACACAGTCTTGGAGGAGGGAGTAAAGGAGTCTCAGTGATGAGACTGGCCCTCTGGGCCTTGGGGAGGCTCCATAGGTCTATATCTCAACCTTAACCCCTTTCTTCTTTCTTTTTTTTAAGGGGGGGTGGGTTGTAGAGCTCAGAGGTTACTCCTAATTCTGCACTCAAAAATTATACCTGGCAGGCTTGGGGGACCATATGGGATCCTAGGGCTTGGACCAGGGTGGGTCACAAGCAAGGCAAATGCCCTGTCCATTGTGCTATTGCTACTGCCCCACTTCTTTTCTTTTTACAAGATACTAATTGCTCAGTCACCTACTTTCAGCCACTGCATTGTCTGAGTTGGTTTGGAGGATGAGAGTCTACAGAAGAGTTGGATAGTAGGGTCATTCTCCTTTTTGTGTCCCCTTCCAGACTGCCCTTCAGGGGGGAGAATAGAGGTCAAGGAGTTTGCCTTGCACAACTGACCCAGGTTGAAACCCCCTCCACAGTCCAACACACACATTGCATATGGTCCTTGAGCTCCACCAGGAGAGATCCCTAAGCACTGCCAGGTGTGGCACAAAAAGCAACAGCAGCTGACTGCCCTCCAACACCCCTTTAAGGTTGTTTTCCCTCCACCCTTCCACCAAGAGGACCAACCTGCAGACTAATCTCCACGGGCCTTTGATCAAGATGCCTATCAACTAATTACACCTTTTTTGATTTACAAAGCATGTTCAGAAACAGGATTCCCTTTGATCTCTCTAGACTGGCACTTGGCAGCTTTCAACAGAATCTGTCCTAACCCTGTAAGGAGTAACCATCTTCTTCTGTTTGTTTGATTTAGCAGATGCAATCCAAAAAATCTTGTATGAGTTTTACTTAAGGCCACTCAGCAAAGAAGAGGCTGGAGTAGGGGAGGACTCCAACCAACCCCTCCCAGAGGAGAGCTGTGGGACACTCCAGGGTGTTTGTAAAGCCTTTTTCAAGCTGGTGATTTCTATAAGCCTGGGCCACATGCCTTCACAGTTTTTTTTGTTTGTTTGTTTGTTTTGTTTTTTTCTGATTTTTTTATTTTTATTTTTTTTATTTGAACACCTTGATTACATACATGATTGTGTTTGGATTTCAGTCATGTAAGGAACACCACCCATCACTAGTGCAACATTCCCATCACCAATGTCCCAAATCTCCCTCCTCCCCACCCAACCCCTGCCTGTACTCTAAACAGGTTCTCCATTTCCCTCATACATTCTCAATATTAGGACAGATCAAAATGTAGTTATTTCTCTAACTAAACTCATCACTCTTTGTGGTGAGCTTCCTGAGGTGAGCTGGAACTTCCAGCTCTTTTCTCTTTTGTGTCTGAAATTTATTATTGCAAGAATGTCTTTCTTTTTTTTTTTTTTTTTGGTTTTTGGGCCACACTCGGTGACGCTCAGGGGTTACTCCTGGCTATGCGCTCAGAAGTCGCTCCTGGCTTGGGGGACCATATGGGACACCGGGGGATCGAACCGTGGTCCGTCCTAGGCTAGCACAGGCAAGGCAGGCACCTTACCTCTAGCACCACCGCCCAGCCCCGCAAGAATGACTTTCATTTTTCTTAAAACCCATAGATGAGTGAGACCATTCTGCGTTTTTCTCTCTCTCTCTGACTTATATCACTCAGCATAATAGATTCCGTGTACATCCATGTATAGGAAAATTTCATGACTTCATCTCTCCTGACAGCTGCATAATATTCCATTGTGTATATGTACCACAATTTCTTTAGCCATTCGTCTGTTGAAGGGCAACTGGGTTGTTTCCAGAGTCTTGCTATGGTAAATAGTGCTGCAATGAATATAGGTGTAAGGAAGGGATTTTTGTATTGTATTTTTGTGTTCTTAGGGTATATTCCTAGGAGTGGTATAGCTGGAGCGTATGGGAGCTCAATTTCCAGTTTTTGGAGGAATCTCCATATTGCTTTCCATAAAGGTTGAACTAGACGGCATTCCCACCAGCAGTTTTAAGGCCTCTGGCTAGAGGTGAGGAATATCCCTTCTGTGTCAAAGTCCTTTTAAAGTCCAGTCACTAATAGGTCAAAAGCTCAATTTAAAACTGCCAAGAGGGCCTAAGAGATAGCACAAGTTTGATCCCTGGCACCCCCATATGGTCCCCTGAGCCTGCCAGAAGTAAATTACCTCCCTAGTGCAAAGTCACTAACCCTGATCACAGCTAAGTGTGGGGGAAAAAAAAAAACCTCTAAAAGCTGCCAAGAATGAATCAGTTCATTTCCTCTGAGAACCACAATTTTTAGTAAATAAAGTTGGACATGTCTAATCAATGGTGCTTTAAATCGTACTCTATCATGGGGCCCGAGTGGTGACGCAGCAGTAGGGCATTTGCCTTGCACGTGGCTGACTAGGACTAACTGCGGTTCAATTCCCCAGCGTCCCATATGGTCTCCCAAGTCAGGAGCAATTTCTGAGAGCAGAGCTAAGTGTAACCCCTCAGCATCACAGGTGTGGCTCAAAAACAAAACAAAACAAATCAAAAAAACCAAACACACCTTTATCAATGGTCCTTCCTGCCCTTCTGGAAGGCCCAGAACCCTACCCACACCCAACATCCTCTAGCATATAAATAGCTCAGCTTTAGTACTCCAAAATTAGTCTTTTGTTGTTGTTGTTGTTTGTTTTGTATTTTTGGTTTTTGAGTCACACCCAGCATCGCTCAGGAGTTACTCCTGGCTCTACGCTCAAAAATTGCTCCTGGCAATTGGGGGACTGTATGGGATGCTAGAATTCGAACCACCGTCCTTCTGCATGCCAGGCAAATGTCCTACCTTCATGCTATCTCTCAGGCCCCTCTACAATTAGTCTTAAAGAAATACCCAGTTGCATAATTATCTCAGTTCCACAGCTCCTGGAATGTGCCTCAGCATCTCCAAATTCCACAGTGCTGATAGCCCAGTAGGAATCCAGCAAATTAGATGAGAACGTTACATAGAAGCCCACTAAGCTCAGTGAGTAAAGAAAATTGTTAAGAGTCCATATTTGAAGGACAAGACCACACAACTGGAATAAAGTTTAATACTTTAGTTTGTCTGCCAAAAAGACTCCAAACTGACCAGCCAGGGTCATCTCCCGAAGGAAATGAACCCTGGCCAAGGTCATGAAGAAGATTATATAGGGAGATTGCAGCTTTCTGATGATCTTTAAAATGATTGACTCTTGGCTATTGTCTGAGGTTACCTTCCTACTGCTCCCTTAGTTTTCCCTGATAGGCTACCTGATTAGACCAGGTAGCTTGGGGCAATTTTAGGTTCCCACAAAATGGCATCTCTCCCTGCTCAGATCCTAAGAAGCCTGCCATGTGGCCTTTACAAAATGGCGTCCCTCCTTGTTCAGAACTCAGGTCCCAACACAATAACACAGAAACTTCAACTCACTACAAACAACTCAATAAATCCTAAGACAATGACTTTAGTATGTCTCATATGTGACATATATGTTGTAACAAGCAATAAAAAGTAAGTTATTTTGTACCTGTAAGGGGGCAGGCTTGGAGGGTGGATGAGAAGCTGGGAAGATTGGTCAAGGAAAGATCATTTGGTGGTGGGATTGGTAGTGGAACACTGAATACTTGAAACAATTGTATTATGAATAGGTTTTAAATCATGGGTGTTTAAATAAAGTTTCAGACATCAAATAGGAGAGAAAAATAATTCAGGGACCAGAGAGACAGTACAGCAGGTGTAGTGCTTACCTTGATTGCAGCCAATCCAGGTTCCATCTCCAGCACTGCACACAGTTCCCAGAGCATCTCCAGGAGGGATCCCCAACCATAGACTGAGGAGTAAGCCCCGAAAACCACCAACTGTGATCCCACCCCCCAAAAATAAAATTACACAGAACCAAAGAGGTGAGTAGAAATACATGCTTTATCTTTGTGAGTTCCTGGGTTTGAACCCTGGTTCCTCTCAAAAAAAAAAAAAATTATTCAGAACTTGAAAGCTAGGCAAAATGATGGGCCGAGTGATCTTTCACAATTTCCCACATCACAACTCATCAAGATCATCCGAAGGTCATTTAGTGCTCTAGGGGAAATGAACTTTATAACTGGTTTAGCAATGATTTGGGACCAAGGCACCTTATGAGTACATACACACTTATAAGTGAAGTTTTTATATTCATTTTTGGATAAGTTGATAAGCTACACATTACTCTGGTAGAAAAGTAAGTGAATATAAGTCCAATGTAATGTAAATGTAAGTCCAATAGAAAAATAAACATTGAGGGCTTGAGAAATAGTACATTGGGTAAGGTGCTTGCCTAGCAAGCAGCTGACCTGAGTTTGATCCTGGCACCCCATATTAGTCCCCTCCAGGAGTGATTCTTTTTTTTTTTTTTTTTTTTTTTTTTGGTTTTTGGGTCACACCAGGCAGTGCTCAGGGGTTATTCCTGGCTCCAGGCTCAGAAATTGCTCCTGGCAGGCACGGGGGACCATATGGGACGCCGGGATTCGAACCGATGACCTCCTGCATGAAAGGCAAACGCTTTACCTCCATGCTATCTCTCCGGCCCCCCAGGAGTGATTCTTAAGTGCAAAACCAGGAGTAAACACTGAGCACTGACAGGTGTTGCCAAAAATAAAATAATAATAATAATAAGGAAAGAAAGAAAAGAAACAAAAAAGAAAAGTACATGTTGAAAAGTTATAGTCATGAGAATCTTGGGCACAGTAACTTTGTAAATCAATATTATAAACTGAAAACATTGCTGTAACCATACTACCTAAACTGTAAATTAAAAATAAAAAAAAAAGTCAAGGCCAGAGCAATAGCACAGTGGGGAGGATTTTTGCCTTGAACACAGCTGACCCAGGTTCAATCCTCGGCGTCCCATATGGTCCCCTGAGCCTGATAGGAGTAATTTCTGAGTGCTGAGTACTGCCAGGTGTGCCCCTCATAAAAAGCAAAAGCCAGGTCAGAGATAATACAAAAAGTAGGGAACTTGCCTTGCAAGTGGTTGACCCTGGTTCAATCCCTTATACCACGTATGGTTACTTGAGCCTCACAAGAAGTGATTCTTGAGCATGAAGCCAGAAGTAAGCCCTGAGCACCACAAGATGTGACAACCCTCCCCCCAAAAAAATAAAAAGAAAAATATATATGGTCTCATTGGACATTAAGGACCATATCAATGGCCCATAAGACATTAACCACATTTGTGTCTAACTTGACCTTCTTGATCTACCATATTTTTCCCATGGACTAAACATCTTCTATACATCCTAATTCTTCAGGAAAACTAAATTTCTGTGGGCTGTGTTTCTAAAACAAGCTAAAACCTTCCAGAATGGGAGAACAAAAAGCACCCGAAAGATCCCACAATTTTCTCCCTACTCTGCTTCAACCCAGTTGAAGCACCTGGGTTAACTCACCACATCATTGCCAAGGACTCTTCTGGGTTTCACTGCACAGATAGCAGCAGGACCTCAAATGCACAACTGGACCAGTGAGCAGCACTCAAGGTCTGGGATGCAGGGATCGAAGGAATCTCCTATAGCAGTCCCCATTCAGAGCTGAAACAGTTTGTTTTCTTAGGGTGAGAGAGATACCTGTTCCTTGAACTAGGGGGAATGGAAATAGGTGTGTGTGAGGGGAGAGGATGAGGCATGTTGAGGAATGTACAAATTCCTCAGTTAAGAGGACTTGCTTGCTCTCTGGTATACAGGGACATCATTGTTTTCGGTCTGTTTCTGCAGGAAAGTCAGAAAAAAATAGACACCATGGGAAGATGATCCAAGAGACCTTTCTGGATGATGGAAATGTTCTGGTGGATTCTGTGAGGATAAAACATTTCTCTCGAAACCTACCCAGTGACCCTTAAAAATGGGGCATTACACTGTTAACATGAATTGCTAACCAGGGTTACTTGTAATGCTTTTGCTTTTTTTTCTTTGGCTCCATCCCCTGCCCCACTCACATTAGTATGGTTACCTGTCTTTTTGTGTGGGTTTTTTTTGTTTTGTTCTTTTTTTGGGGGGGGGCACACCCAGTGGCGCTCAGGGGTTACTCCTGGCTCTGCACTCAGAAATTGCTCCTGGCAGGCACAGAGGACCATATGGGATGCCGGGATTCGAATCACAGTTCATCCTGGATCGGCTGCTTACAAGGCAAATGCCCTACTGTTGTGCTATCTCTCTGGCCCCAAGTTGCCTTTATTTTTATAGTGGCTCATTCTAAACAAAACCTGATTTAGAGCCAACTTCCTTCTGTCCTTTTGCAGAGTTTCCATTTGACTTATAAATATTTGCAAACATAACACTTTGGGAGACCCAAAGTCTTTCCTTAGACAAGTCATCTTTAAGTGCTGGTTTTATAGTTGGTATTAGCTGTATAACTGGTATAGAGCTGGTACTAGCTGATGTACAATGTTACTTTAATAGCTGATAATAGCTGACTCATTGTCTTTCCTTTCAGCTGTCCAAGACTATAGGATTTTGAAAAGAAAATGCATGATTAAAAAGAAAGTTAAAGTTTATTGAACCAGGGGCCCGGAGAGATAGCCCAGTGGCGTTTGCCTTGCAAGCAGCCGATCCAGGACCAAAGGTGGTTGGTTTGAATCCCGGTGTCCCATATGGTCCCCCGTGCCTGCCAGGAGCTATTTCTGAGCAGACAGCCAGGAGTAACCCCTGAGCACCGCCGGGTGTGGCCCAAAAACCAAAAAAAAAAAAAAGTTTATTGAACCAGAAAGATAGTACAAAGTGTAAGGTGCTTGCCTGTATACCACTGACTAGGGGTTGCTCCCTGGCATCCCTTATGGTCCATCAGGCAACTCCAGTGAACATTGAGCCAAGAGCACTGCTAGATATAACCCCAAAACTAAAAAAGAAGGAAGGAAGGAAGGAAGGAAGGAAGGAAGGAAGGAAGGAAGGAAGGAAGGAAGGAAGGAAGGAAGGAAGGAAGGAAGGAAGGAAGTGGGAAGGAAGGAAGGAAGGAAGGAAGGAAGTGGGAAGGAAGGAAGGGAGGAAGGGAGGGAGGGAGGGAGGGAGGAAGGAAGGAAGGAGGGAGGGAGGGATGAATGAACGAAGGTAGGGAGGAAGGAAGGAAGGGAGGGAGGGAGGGAGGGAGGGAGGGAGGAAGGGAGGAAGGAAGGAAGGAGGGAAAGGAGGGAGGGAAGGAAGGAGGGAAGAAAGGAGGGAGAGAAGGAGGGAGGGAAGGAAGGAGGGAGGGAGGAAAAAAGGAAGAAAGAAAAGTTAAAAGTTATCTAATGACAAACCCATTTATTTTGCAGATGAGAAACCAAAGCCCAGCTACAATTTCTCAGAGAGGACACTTTCCAAATAGAGGTGCAATTCCTCTTGCAAATCTCCTCACTGCCTCCCAGAAGTCAACCCAGTAATATTTCAGCAAATAGTCTCTTTGAGAAACACTGGTAACAGATGCTTCCAATAATGGAGATAAAGCTACCTTCTACCTTTCTCAAAAACTGTCTAGTGTCAAATTGCCCCCAATATATCCAGGATGAAGTTGTATTTTCAATTCTGTTTTCCTTAAATTGTAATGTTGAGATGTGCCTTTACAAAATGGCATCCCTCTTTGTTCAGAATTCAGATCCCAACAGTAAGAACCAAGATCCCCACCCTATAAGGAACTCTAGACTAAGAAGAGCCCAAACCCTAGTAAACTGTACTTTTCCATGCCTAGCTGAAGGCAGAGAGAGAGTTAACTCAGAAATAAAACCAAAGTTGGTGCCCTCCAGGAATAAGGAAGTTGGGGTTGAGTGAGCTCGGAATGTACTATCTTAAAAGATTCCCTTAACAACCAAAGTTTGAATCAGAGTAACACTGGACAGCCAGGGTCTGAATCAGAGTATCCCTTGACAACTGGGGTTCAAATCAGAGTATCCCCCCAATCACCAGGGTTCAAATTAGAATATCTCTTGATGACCATGGTCTGAATCAGAGTACCCCTAGACAACCAAGGTTGAGCCAGAAAAATCAGTGATTAATTAAGACATTTAAACAATGAAATAATTATGCTGTCACTGTTTGTAATTTCTTTTTCTTTTTTTTCCTTTTTTTTTGGGGGGGGGGGTCACACCCGGCCACACTCAGGGGTTACTCCTGGCGCTATGGTCAGAAATCGCTCCTGACAGGCTCAAGGGACCATATGGGAGACCGGTATTCGAACCGATGACCTTCTGCATTCGAACCGATGACCTTCTGCATGAAAGGCAAATGCCATACCTCCATGCTACCTCTCCGGCCCCACTGTTTGTGATTTCTATACAAACTGCTTGAAGATTTGACTCGGAATCCTTGCCAAGATTCCCCTAGTGGAATGAGGCTCTGACATTGGTTAATCAAATAAACTCCCTTTTGCACCTTGCATTATCAGAGGTGGTCTTTGACTCTCAATGCCAACATAGATGTCAACTCGAACCTTAACAAAATAATATGGATAACAAATTCTTTTTGATTTTTGTTTGTTTGTTTTTGGACCACAACCAGTAGCGCTCAGGGGTTACTCCTGACTCTCTGCTCAGAAATTGCTTCTGGCAGGCACGAGGGACCATATGGGATGCTGAGGATCAAACCCACGTCCAGCTGCATACAGGGCAAATACCCTACCACTGTGCTACCACTCTGACCCCCAACAAATCCTTTTGAGATAATAAAGTCTCTGTCTTTGGTGATAAAAGAAAATCAATCCCCTTTATTGTGTCTTGGTGAGAGACATTGTCCAAGCTACAGACGAATGAGGCAAGCGTGGGCCTTCTAGTTCCAACAGATAAAGATGCTGCAATTCGTCTCTGGCGCCTCTCCAGAGTATTGAACATCACTGAATGTGGCACCCACATCTCTTTTGGTCTGCACAAAAATTCTAACGTAGGTAGCACAAAACCACGTGGTAGTTATCCTGCAGAGGTTCAAGATCAATTCCTTTTATTCCATTAAGTTCAAGTTCAAGTTACTGAATGTGTAACATGGAAGGCTGAGGCTATAACCCGGTAGAAGGCTAAGAGGAAGATTCAGATTGGAGGTGTGCAAAGAGGGGAAGAGGGGAAGAATCTCGGTTAGCAGATCAACCAGCTTCTGTTGGCTGTCTTCTGCCATGCAACCCTTTCTATCTTTCATTAGCACCTTTTTATTATTTTTATTTGTTCTTTTGGGGGCCACACCCAATGGCACTCAGGGGTTACTCATGACTATGTGCTCAGAAATTGCTCCTGGCACAGGGGATCATATGGGATGCCTGGAATAGAACCCACTTCTGTCCTGGGTCAGCCGCATGCAAGGCAAATGTCCCTACCGCTGTGCTACCACTCCAGTTCCATCATTAGCACCTTCTTAAATGCTACAAGAGAAGGAATGAAGGGGCTGTGGCTGGGGGAGCAGTCATCAAATATGACAAGGTTGACGGGCTAGAGAGATAGCAAAGCAGGGAGGTTGTTTGCCTTGCATGCTGCCAACCTGAATTTGATCTCTGGCATCCCAGTTGGTCCCTGAAGCCCTGGCAAGAGTAATCCTTGAGAACTGCCAGATAGAGCCCTCCACTCACAAAAAGAAATGAGATTCTAGGCCAGAGCTATAGCACAGTGGTACGGCATTTGCCTTGCATGCAGCTGATCAAGGACCAACCTTGGTTTGATCCTTGGTGTTCTATATGGCCCCCCCAGGCCAGGAACAATTTTTGAGCTCATAGCCAGGAGTAACCCCTGAGTATCACCGGGTGTGGCCCAAAAACCAAAAAATAAAACAAAAACAAAAACAAAAGAAATGAGGTTCTTTGCCAATATTTATTTTTCCAAGTTCTTTAGTTTCCAGACCTGCTCCCAAGGCAACAGATCCACTTTGAGATATTTACAACTGTGTTAACCTCTAAGCCAATTAAAACATGTCTCAGTTATTTATCTGTGAGATTCCTTCCTAGCTCACCTTGGCTACAGAAAAAGAAACTTGTGTACCCCAAGAATGCTCAAGGCCAGAGCAGCAAAATGGTTATAGAATCAGAACCTGGAAGTCAAGGCTCACCTTAAGATTAATCTTAATGTGGGGCCGATTCCTGCTGTGTGATCAGGCATCCAGAGACTTTAAAGGGATGGCTGCCCCGCTCTCTGCCTTCTTTCTTCGAAGCCAGCCCAGAGACACCAAGGATCATAATCTCTCCAGGACCCACACCCGGTAAGATGTCCCCACCCAACTAAAGTGGAGCCGATTCCTGCCATGTGATTGGGCGCCCAGAGACTTAAAAAGGATGGCTGCCTCGCTCTCTGCCTTCTTTCTTCAGAGCCAGCCTAGAGACACCAAGGATCATAATCTCTCCAGGACCCACAGCCAAAAAGTGCGGCCACTCCACTTCACTCCATGGCCACTCTTATCTTTTAACCCTGAACTCCATTTCTTCACATTGTAAGAAGCAATCTACAGCCTTAACAGTGGAGAAATTTTGCAGTACAATCCCATGTTTAAAGAATCAAGATGGCTGCTCTGATAATCCAAAAAGTAGAAAACAGCTAGGTATCCTCTCAAATAAGAGGTTTAGAGTAGAAGATGGTCGGGGAACTCAAAAAAAGCATTGATAGACTTGACTGGAACACAAATAAGCATCAAGAGGATTTGACGTCTGAAATTAGAAATTTTCACACTGACATAACAGGTCTGAAAAACAGCTTATGCAGCTCTTGCTAGGTATGGGGTTTGGGGGAGACCCCATGCTGGAGGCCTTCTCCCTAGCCTGGGGAGTGCTGGGAGGCTTGGAAGGCCCCTAGCCGTCCCCCTCTTTATCCCCTGGACTCCAGGCCCTTTCTGGGTGCTGGCTCAGAAGGCCAGATGGACTCTTAGGGGTCCTCAGGCTTCCCCCCTCTCTCAGTACTCCAGGGGGGGGAGGTGCATGGGGAGGAGGGCAGGCAGATATCTGACTCCCAGTTTCCTCTTTGATTCTGGAGGCCAGCTCTTGCCAGCTATGGAGTTTGGGGAGGCCCCATGTCCGAGGCCTTCTCCCTAGCCCAGGGAGTGCTGGGAGGCTTGGCAGGCTACCCAGCCATCCCCTTTTTCTCCCCTGAATTCCAGGCCTTCCCTGGGTGCCGGCTAAGATGGCCAGAAGTGGGTTCAGGTGGACTCTTAGGTTTCCTCAGGCTTCCCGGCTCCCTCCATACTCCAGGGGGAAGGTGCATGGGGAAGAGGGCGGGCAGATATCTGGCTTCCGGTTTCCCCTTTGATTCTGGAGGCCAGCTCTTGCCAGGTATGGGGTTTGGGGAGGCCCCATGCCGGAGGCCTTCTCTGGGCGCTGGTCCAGGTGGACTCTATAGGGGTCATCAGGCTTTCCCCCTACCTCTCCCTACACTAATGGGAATGCACTTTGGGAGGAGGGCGGGCCATTACAGTACTGGTTTATGTTGGGATAGTCACTGGAAATTTTTTCTCCTTGGTCTTCTTTTCCAAAACTATGCGGGGGCTAGTGCCCCCACGTGTACAATATATATTGATAGTATTATATGCATATAGTTTATATATGCATAATATCCATCTTGTATTGTGACTTTGATACTGCCCTACAAAGCTCATTTCTAATCTTTTACTGCCTCAGTCCCAACCACTATTTCCCCCCATTTACCCATGTAGGTGCAGCTCATGACATGAAGCTCACCACATAGAGTGATGAGTGCAGTTAGAGAAACAACTACACTGAAAACTATGACAACAATATGAATGAAGGAAGGAAATAGAAAGCCTGTCTCGAGTACAGGTTTGGATGGGGGAGGGGAGGAGGGAGATCTGGGAAATTGGTGGTGGGAATCTTGCACTGGTGAAGGGGGGTGTTCTTTACATGACTGTAATCATAAAACTACAATCATATCTGTAATCACAGTGCTTAAATAAAGATAATTAAAAAATAAATAAATAGGGACCAGGCGGTGGCGCTAGAGGTAAGGTGCCTGCCTTGCCTGCACTAGCCTAGGACAGACCGCGGTTCGATCCCCCGGCATCCCATATGGTCCCCCAAGCCAGGAGCGACTTCTGAGCGCATAGCCAGGAGTAACCCCTGAGCACCACCGGGTGTGGCCCAAAAACCAAAAATAAATAAATAAATAAATAAATAAATAAATAACATGTCAGTTGAAAAAAATAAATGAATGAATTCAAAAATAATAAAAATTAAAAAAAGATTAATCTTAAATTTAGATTTGGTTTTTTTCTTTTCCTTTTATTTTTTTGCTTAGGGTTAGACTCAGGGGACCATATGGGATGCTGGGGATCAAACCCAGGAGGTTCGTGTGCAAGGCAAACGCCCTAACCACTGTGCTATCACCCCAGCACCCTTTCTCCCCCACTTCAGACATTAGGCCATATTATCTGATGGAGCTAAGTCCTGGTTCTGTGCTTGGGGATCATTCCTAACAGGCTTGGGGTACCACATGGGGTGCCAGGATAGAATTCAGGTTAGTCCCAAGTTCACTATAGCTATAGCTCTGGCTGTACTATCTGAGTGCTCTAGCCCATGAGAAACTGTTTTAAAAGGCTCAGAGCATAGGCTGGAGAGATAGCATGGAGGTAGGGCATTTGCCTTGCATGCAGAAGGACGGTGGTTTGAATCCCAGCATCCCATATGGTCCCCCAAGCCTGCCAGAAGCGATTTCTAAGCATAGAGCCAGGAGTAGCCCTTGAGTGCCACCGGATGTGACCTAAAAGTAAAAAATACTATGCCGAGCAAGACCCATAGGCCCTCGGTTGGTCCAGGCCCTGAGAGACCTGAGGTAGCACAGGACCTGGCAGCAGTTGAAGAGGATGTGGTATGCAAGCATAGATTTAGGGTAACCATTGGCAGGCGGGGACGTTAAGGATGCAGTTCAGGAGTTGCCCCTCCAGGTGCCTGGACCCTGATCCTGCAGGATAGGCTGGTAGAAGATGGTCTGAGCTGGGGCTGGCCCCAGAGTCCTCCTCCAAGGTACACAAGAGGAATTTGGATCCAGTGTGGTGAAAAATCTACCAAAACCAGGTTTGAGGTCCCGAGGGTGGAATCAGGCAACCAGAAGCTTGTCTTCTTCAAAGCCTTCACCCCTACATACTTGTAATAAAATACACAACAACAAGCAAGGGGTGGGGAGGATGGAGACCCACTTTACACACACACACACACACACACACACACACACACACACACACACACACAAGTAAAGACCAGGGAAAGAGATGAGGCGACTCTTGGGACGATTCCGGCTCTTGGATACCCACTGAGCTTAGACCTTTAGACTTTAGACTTTCCCTTTAGAAGCAAGAGCATCTCTTTGAGGCTAAGAAACTCTGAAAATGGTCAGTGGGTTGATGGACAGTGCTTAAATACCACTAGGGGGTGTTCCTCACATGGCTGCCCCCCAGCAACTCAGGTTGACTTGGGCCCTGCAAGTGACCTGTCCTGCCCTGCCCCTACCTTGCTCTTCCCCTGTCATTTTCTGCCATTCTCTGCCCCCCTGACCTTGACCCTGTTCGACCTTGACCCTGTTCTGACCCTACTGTACCCTTTAGGGCTAGTCCTTGTCCTGGTGGTCCTATCTGCTGTCCCTGTAGCTTCTGCCATCTTTTGCTGTTCAATATTCTCTCTCTCTCTCTCTCTCTCTCTCTCTCTCTCTCTCTCTCTCTCTCACACACACACACACACACACACACACACACACACACACACACACCACCTGTGTATTTATAGCTGGATGACCAGTCTAAAAGAGGACACTCAAAGCGCCATCAGGAAAAAGTGCTACAACTGGGACACCAGCCCAGAATGGAGACCTCAGTAACTTCATAACTTCCTTCTGCTCCCAGCAAAAGATAAGGGCGCCTCTGCCAGGGACAGCCACCCAAAGTGGACCTTGGGCCCTCCCTGTCCCTTCTGGCCCTGTACCCCACACATCTGCCCCTCTGTGGGGGTACAGGGCTGGAGGTTCCTGGCAGAGGAAAGCCTGGCCTAACTTCTCTGTCTCCTGCATTCCTGAGACCCAGCATTTCCCTCTCGTGATGATGCTGACTTTCCCTCACAGTTCCTCTTCTGACTTCTCAGTGCCCTACTTCTGCCCTACGTGCCCATGGTCATGGCTCTGACCACCAGCTACCTCTTTTCCAGCTCTGTTTGCAGCAGTGAAAGTGGCATTTATTTCCACCTTGTTCCTTTGAGGCCACAAAACCATGAGAATCAGACTGGTCAGTCAGGAGGGTCCTGGGTTCCTCCATGGTAGAAACAGAAACCTTTCCTCTTGCTTTGGTCTCCCCTTTGCTTTCTTCTTTTGTCCCCCCGCCTAAGATGGACCCAATGCCATACCATGGGGATAGGTGACACTCACAATATCACAGCCATGAACCTGCCCATGCCATGTGCAGACCCTCAGGGATAGAGCTGGGCTTATGCCAGCAGAAGAGAAAGAGATGTCTCAGGAAGAGGGATGACAGGGGCCTTGTGAAATTCAGGATTTGTGCTGGGAGTGTGGAGACCTTTTTAGGAAAGAGAGGTTGCAGATTGGGCATCAAGGAAGCAGAATTATCCTATAGCCAGGTACCATCATCTTTCCATAGAACCTGTTGGGGTTGTGCTCAGGTGTGGCCCCAGGGGTCCTGATGCTGGAGCTTTGATGCTGTGCTTGGGGTGGTGGCCACCAAGGGCTTCTTTTCTTCTTCTACTAGAAAGAGGCAAATCCTGGCCTTCAGGGTTCAGTCTCCTCTGTTTTGGGCTCTTCGTGATGGGCTAAGGAATTCTCATTAGAGGCCAGGGTGAAGGGGGGTGAGGATCAGGAAAGAGATGGGCAAAGTAGCATCTTCACTTTGAAAATTTGTCTCTCTGTCCCCTGGGCAGACCCTGAGTAAATGACACCAACGTGCCTGCACATTCAAGGGCTATATTCATGGCAGGCATCTGCACAAATATATAACTGACTTCCGGATCAGAGCAGAGCCAGCCAGAGGACAGGGGAGAGAGATAAGAAAGGGCAGTTGTAGGGACAGAGCAATGGTGGGGTACTTGCCTTGCATACTGCCAACCTGGGGTCGATCCATAACATCTTATATGGTTTCTTCAGGCCCCAGAGACTCACCAGAAGTGATTCCTGACTACAGAGCCAAATGTAAGCCCTGGGTGTGATCCCCCAAATCAAAAGAATGTATGTTTCTGGGGTTCAAACTCAGGATCTTCTACCTGTGAGGCATGAATTTAACTACTGAGCTCTACTCCAAAGCTGTCAAACTGTGAAAACCCTTCTGGACACATGGCCACAGCCTGGAAGATGGGCAGCTACTGATGCCAAAGAGGCTGCTGGACCTTGCAGGAAGGAAATGCAATCCTGCCACCAGACCTCTGACTTCTGATTCCTGTCATTTGGGGATAATTTTTAGTTCAATTTATCAAATTTTATTTGAATGGGTAAATATGCCTACTGCCTACTGAAATATATAGATCTTTCCACTCAGTCCCTCCTTCCTGTTGCATCTGAGTTAGAGAGGACTCGGCTAGCTGCATCTGATAACAGCCAACCCTGAGATGCAGGGGGCTCCATTTAGATGGATGCACCAAGGAGAGAGGCTCAGAGGACTTATGGGATGTTGAGGATAGAACCTGAATTGGCCATATGCAAGGCAAATGTCCTACCTGTTGTGCTATTGCTCCAGCCCTCCCCTCTCTTTTTTAGTTTTTCGGGCCATACTCAGGGGTTACTCCTGGCTCTACTTTCAATAATCACTCCTGGCAGCCATAGGGGACTATATGTTCTCAATCCAGGGTTGAGAACAAGGGTTGGCTGCATTCAAGGCAAATGTGCTATGGATCCCGTCCCTACATCTCCTTTATTTATTTGCCTCTATAAACAAGAAGAAACTTTTTTTTCAACTTTTGGGCCACATGCAACAGTGCTCTGGGGTTACTCCTGGCTCTGGGTTCAGAAATCACTCCTGGCAGACTTGGGGGACCATATGGGATGCCAGGAATCAAATCCGGGTTTGTCCCAGGTCAGTCACAAGGCAAACACCCTACTGCTGTGCTATCACTCCGGCCCCTAGGAAGAAATATTTTTTTAAATCCTTTAATCACCCTCCATTTATAAAACATCAAAATTTTAAACAAAGACAGAATTCTGTCTCCAGCTTCAAGGCCTAAATGAAAGAGCACCTTAGGTTCTTCTTAAGTGATTTTCTTGCCCAAAGCGCCACCTGCTGCTCAAAGCAGGCAAGGTTGCCCGTGTCAGCGCCTCATTGGCAAAGGCCACGCTCATGCACACAGAGACATTGCGCCCCCTCTTGTGGATTTCTCTAACTACAGAAATTTGCAAAAAATGCCTGGCCACTTAGATCCTACCAGATGACTAAAAGACCCCAAAATTCTGAATGCAAAAGACCCAGAATTGCATCATCTGTATTTGGATGGAAGTTTAGCTTTCTGCTTGCCACGGTCATCCTAAACAACATCTTTATGAGCCTCCTTTCTTGCACCTGTTTTGACTTTTATTACTCTCAGTAGTGTGTGAATTCTATCAGATGAATTCTATGAACAAACTGCAGACGGTTGAGCCTTGACGCCAGCACATTTTTCATTACAAGCCATTTCCTCCTGTCCACTCCATCCCCAAAAATAGGATCCAATTCATCAGTTGACAGAGAAACTGCTGCAGGATTCCAGATGGGTGGGGCTATTCTGCACCTAGTAAGGAAGACTTCCAAGGGAGGTTCAGGAACTAGAGGGACTGGGGGTGAGGGTCAGGGGGTCCTTGATTTCTCTTGATTTCAGGAACTCACAGCACAGGAGTGGTGAGAAAGGTGACACCCCACAAATAAGACATGACATACATGTTGTTTTCAAGGGAAGTCACTGATGGTCCCGAGCCCTCAGCTTCCTTGTCTACAAAATGGGAGTGGGGCCAGAGAGATAGCATTGAGGTAAGACGTTTTGCCTTGCATGCAGAAGGACAGTGGTTCGAATCCCAGCATCCCAGATAGTCCCCTGAGCCTGCCAAGAGCGATTTCTGAGCATAGAGCCAGGAGTAAACCCTGAGCGATGGCCGGGTGTGACTCAAAAACAAAAACAAAAAAAAAAATAAAACAAAAAAAAAGGAGTAACAGCACATCTTGTCTTAGGTGAGAAATTGGAAGAAACCATCAGCAGGCAGATTTCTGTGCACTCCACCAATATCCACCACTATCACATGGAACTTTAAGCCTATCCCCCAGAGTGTGCTGGGGGAAAGAGAATGAAGAGCCTTCCATGGGCAGTATCAATTCCACCCACCCACCCACCCATCCCCAGTTCCAGCTGGCCCTCAGGAGCCCTGACACAGGAGCTGCAACAGATGGATTAGAAGTTGAATTTCGGGGCCCGGAGAGATAGCACAGAGGCGTTTGCCTTGCAAGCAGCCGATCCAGGACCAAAGGTGGTTGGTTCGAATCCCCGGTGTCCCATATGGTCCCCCGTGCCTGCCAGGAGCATATTTCTGAGCAGGACACAGCCAGGGAGTAACCCCTGAGCACTGCCGGGTGTGACCCAAAAACCAAAAAAAAAAAAAAAAAAAAAAAGAAGTTGAATTTTCAGGGACCAAAGCAATAGTACAGTGAACAGGCTCCTTGCCTTATACAGCTTATCAAGGTTTAGTCCCCAGCACCTCTTATGGTCTACCAAATTCACTATGAGGTGAATGTAGAGCCTGAATGCAAAGCCCTGAGCACTTCCTGGTGTGGGCACAAAAACAAAAATAAACAAAAGAATCTAAATTGTGCCCCTCAGGATCTGGGAGGAGGTGGCCACTTTACAGCACATAAAAGTGAGATCTCTTTCCTCTAAAATTAGGCACAAGCCTAGGTAGTACTCAGAAGTACTTTCCATAGCAATTAGGCAAGAAAAAACTTACCAAGAGCATCCAGAAAGGAGTCAAGTTTGCACTATTTGTGGATGACACAGCAACTGTACCTCAGAAAATCAGGCACCTTAGAATCATTTTAAACTAAATTGGTGAAAGACTTATACATAGAAAACTACATAACACTACTTAAAGAAGTTGAAGAGGACAGAGGAAATGGAAAACGCAAGAAGCCTGCTCAGAGATGAGGAAGATTACTATCATAAAATGTCAATAATCTCCAAAACACTGTACAGATTCAATGTCAGTCTCTATAAGGACACCCCATGGCATTTTTCAGGTGTAGATCAAACAATCCTGAATTTCACATGGAACAGTGGCCCCACCCTCCACCCTTTGAATAGCAAAAGCAATCCTAGGGGGTAGAAAAGATGAAAGGCATCACTTTCCCAACTTCAAGCTCTACTTCAAAGCAGTAGAAATTAAAACTGTGGTACTGGAGCAAGCTACAGACTCTCATATCAATGGAATAGAATTGAAAAACCTAAGACAGACTTGCAAGTAATAGTCAGTAAATCTTTGATAAAGGAACAAAACATATAAAGTGGAGCAAGGAAAGCTTCTTCAATAACTGGTGTTGGGAAAACTGGTTGCCCACATGCAAAAAAATAATAATAATAATGAAGTCAGACCTCTTTCTAATGCCATGCACAAAAGTCAAATCAAAACGCATTAAAGACCTTGGTATCAGACCAGAATCCATTACATACGTAAAAGAAAATATTGGCAGAATTCTCTGTGACATTGAAGATAATCATCTTTAAGGATGAGCCATCACTGATCAAGCCAGTGGAAACAATGATAATGGGACTATATTAAAAGATGCTTCTACACCTCAAAAGAAACGATGACTTTGGAAGCCAAAATGTAGGGTAGGGTGTTCACCTTGCATACAGACAACTCAGATTTGATCCCCAGCTTCCCATATGGTCCCCGAAGCACCACCAGGAGTGATTCCTGAGTGCAGAGCCAGGAGTAACCTCTGGGTGAGGTCCCAAAATAAAATAAAACCAACTTTAAAAAACGATCAAGACAGGCAACAAATACTATACATTTTAGGATTTAGTTTTTGGGAAAACTTTTTGCCTACCACTCATCCAATAAAGGGTTAATATCTAAAATATATGAAACACAGGTAGGATACTACAAGAAAAAATTCAACACTATCAAAAAAAAAATGGGAAAAGGGGGGCCAGAGAGATAGCATGCAAGTAAGGTGTTTGCCTTTCATGCAGAAGGTCATTGGTTCGAATCCCGGCATCCTATATGGTCCCCTGTGCCTGCCAGAGGCGATTTCTGAGCGTAGAGCCAGGAGTAACCCTTGAGTGCTGCCGGGTGTGACCCCTCCAAAAATTAAAATGGGAAAAGAGAGGAACAGAAAGTGCCTCACAGAGGAAATAGAAATGGCAAAAGGCACATGAAAAAAAGCTCAACATTACTAATCAGTAGGGAAATACAAATTAAAATAGCAAATAAACTACCATCCCATTTCACAGAGATGGCACTCATCAACAAATACAACAATGAATACAGAATGATCTCTCATATGTGTGTGGGATATAAAGACACATCATAAAGAAATAACAAAGCTCATAAGGCAATACAATGAAGAGCAAGAGGGGCCAGAGTGATAGCACAGTGGTAAGATGTTTGCCTTGCACATTGCTGACCCAGGACGGACCCGGATTCTATTCCCGGCATCCCACAGGGTTTCCTGAGCCTCCCAAGAACAATTTCTGAGCAAAGAGCCAGGAGTAACCCCTGAGTACTGACGAATGTGACTCAAAAACTTAAATAAATAAATGTTTAAAAAAAAGAATGAAGAGAGGGGCTGGAGAGATAGCATGGAGGTAAGGTGTTTGCCTTTCATGCAAGAGGTCATCGGTTCGAATCCCAGCGTCCCATATGGTCCCCCGTGCCTGCCAGGAGCAATTTCTGAGCATGGAGCCAGGAGTAACCCCTGAGCACTGCCGGGTGTGACCCAAAAAAAACCACAAAAAAAAAAAAAAAAAAAAAGAATGAAGAGTAAGAGAACTATCAGAAGGAAGCTTGTCACTGGGTTGGAGGTAGGGGATGGGGCATAAATGAAGGAAACCCTAAGACAGTGATCCTAGGCAGGCTGGGGGATGGGTTATTGGTGGAGGAAAGTAAACTCTGCTGAAGAAATTGATGTGGGAACATTCATTGCATGCCTGAAATTTAATAATAAATAACTGTAACTAATTCATGGTGATGGGGGAGGAGGAATAAGTGACATCTATAGAAAAACACCCAGAAATGGATGTGCTCATTTGTGCTCAGGTTTATGGATTTCTGGACAGCACTGAGTTCACTCATGTTGGTGACCTGCTTTAGGATAGGCGCCCAGGACTCAAAATGTAAGGTTTTCGGGGCCAGAGAGATAGCATGGAGGTAATGCATTTGCCTTGCATACAGAAGCTCGGTGGTTCGAATCTCGGCATCCCATATGGTTCCCTGAGCCTGCCAGGAGCGATTTCTGAGCATAGAGCCAGGAGTAACCCCCGAGCGCTGCCAGGTGTGACCAAAAAAAAAAAAAAAAAGAAGGTTTTCAGCAAACTTATGAAAAGATATAGTAGAGCCATGAAAATGTTGGTGTTTGGAGGTGAGAGGGTCACATACACTCTTGCAACTTCTCTGTAAGAAAGAATTCAGTAAGACTGTACTTTCAGGGATCATTTCTATACTATGTGACTAGAGAAGTTTCTCTGATCATGTAGAGCACCCGAAGCCACGAGGAGGAGCCAGAGCGTCCTCTCCTGAGACTGCCTCTTGCCATTGATCATTGTCCTTCCCTTCCTTTGGAAGGGATAGAGGGAGAGAATGCAGTCTGAGTGGGAAAGAAAGAAAAGAAAAGGAAAGAAAGAAAGAAAGAAAGAAAGAAAGAAAGAAAGAAAGAAAGAAAGAAAGAAAGAAAGAAAGAAAGAAAGAAAGAAATAAAGAAAGAAATAAAGAAACAAATAAAGAAAGAAAGAAAGAAAGAAAGAAAGAAAGAAAGAAAGAAAGAAAGAGAAAGAAAGAAAGAAAGAAAGAAAGAAGGAAGGAAAGAAAGAAAGAGAGAAAGAAAAGGAAAGAAGAAAGAAAGAAAGAAAGAAAGAAAGAAAGAAAGAAAGAAAGAAAAAGAAAGAAAGAAAGAAAGAGAAAGAGAGATAAAGAGAGAGAAAGAGAAAGAAAGGAAGAAAGAAAGAGAGAAAGAGAGAGAAAGGAAGGAAGGAAGGAAGGAAAGAAGGAAGGAAGGAAGGAAGGAAGGAAGGAAGGAAGGAAGGAAGGAAGGAAGGAAGGAAGGAAGGAAGGAAGGAAGGAAGGAAGGAAGGAAGGAAGGAAGGAAGAATTCAGTGGTAGCACTGACAGGGCATTTGTCTTGCATGCAAACAACTGGGAAGGGACCTGGGTTGGATTCCCAGCATCCCATGTGGTCCCCTGAACCTGCCAGGAGCTATTTCTGAGCGAAGAGCAAATTGTAGCCCCTGACTGCCACTTGGTGTGACCCAAAAACAACAACAAAACAAAAGAAAAGGAAAGAACTCAGATGAAAAGGAAAAGAGGGACAGCTGAGCAGTGGTCTTATCTCCCCGTGTTCTCTTTCTGCCTATCCCCAGTCTTCCTTACAGAGGACCCGCCATGCTGTGCCCTGCTTGGGCTTTCCCTATGTACCCTGAAGCTTTGGGGCACCCACATACCCCGCACAACCCACCCACCACACACACACACACACACACACACACACACACACACACACACACACACACACAGAGCACACCCACCCTCCATCAAGCCTCACCAAATTTATTTGCAAAAAAAGCAGCTCCAAGGCCACCAGGGATCCTGCCCAGCCCACCCCTTATCCTCCCAAGGCTTCCTTGAGGTCCCCCCCAAGCCCCACCCGTGAGCCCCCCTAGACGATGGCAAACTGGCAAACATAAGGCAGCTTGTCCCTGCAGCGTTTGTCGAACCACCTGCCGCTGGACACAGCTGCTAGAGCTGCACAGTTCTCTGCCTTGCCCCCATCGGGCTGAGCCGTGATCTCTGTCTCCCAGTTCTTGAAGGCCAGGGGGGCCCCGGTCATGTCCACCCAGGCACCCTCGACTGCCAGGTCGTTGAGGCCCAGCCACACTTCAGCCGTGGCACCTACACTCTGGCGCACGTAGTCATGCAGTGCGTCATTCTCCGAGCCCGAGTGGGGGGCGCTCAGGGTGCCCCCCAGAGAGATGCAATCCTCGCTGGCCTCGTGGAAGGTCTTGGGCGATGGGAAGGACAGGAAGCACTTGCGGTGCACCTTGGTGCCTTTCAGGCAGACTGTGTGCGAAGGGGAAGAAATGGAGACATGGCCATGAATGTTGGTCTCTGGGTTCCCCAACCCTGTTCAGTGCTGCCAGGCCTAGGACCAAGTGGCCACCCCTATACCCCCCCAAATTTTGGATGCTGGGCAGAACCCAGACTCCCAACCAAGAGGAGGAGGAGGTATTCCTGTTGCTGGCATTAGATCATTTCTGCACCAGCTCACTCAATCACATCCTTTCTCTGGGTATCCACAATGGTTACGGATTCGGAAGTTAGGGGGCAAAGGCCCTTTGGTTCTTTTGTTTTGTTTTGTTTTTGTTTGTTTTCTGGGTCACACCCGGCTACACTCAGGGGTTACTCCTGGCTCTGCACTCAGAAATCACTCCTGGCAGGCATGGGACAACATGGGTTTGCAGAGATTCGAACCATCGTCATCCTGGGTTGGTTGATGCAAGGCAAATGCCGTACCGCTGTGCTATCTTTCAGCCCCCAGGAATGATTTTTGAGTGTGGCGCCATGAATAACCCCTGAGCAATGCCATGTGTGGCCTAAAAACCAAAGAAGTGAGAGACGGGCCAGAGCAACCCAGGTTCAATCCCCGGCATCCTATATGTTCCCCTGAACCTGCCAGGAGCAACTTCTGAGCCCAGAGCCAGGAGTGACCCCTGAGTGCCACCACTGGGGGTGACCCAAAAAATCAAAACAAAAAATAAGAGAGAGAAAAACAAAGATGTGTGTGAGAGAGAGGGGGGAGAGAGGGAGAGGGAGAGAGAAAGATATGTGCCAAAGCTCCCAGAAAACACAGCTTTGTTGCATCCCCTCCACCCACCTCTCTGAGCTGCAGAAGGATACCACTCTATGGGGTGGAAAGGATCTTTTCTGTGGAGTTTAAGCATATGTGAGCCACAGTGAAGTGGGAGAGAAGACCCCAGCAGCTCATAGACAGACCCTGCCTGCACCCCAGCCTCACTTCATGCTAATTTTAAATGTCTATGTCCACCTGCTCAGTGTAGACTGACCAAAAACCATTTCCCTGGAAATGGCAAGACAGGGCGGCTGGCTGCCTTCAGACCTACCAGAACCAAAGGGCTTCATCTTTCCCATCTTTAAAAATGAGGGAGGGACCAGAGAGATACCATGAAGGTAAGGTATTTGCCTTGCATGTGGAAGGTTGGTGGTTTGAATCCCAGCATCCCATATGGTCCCCTGAGCCTACCAGGAGCGATTTCTGAGCATAGAGCCAGGAGTAACCTCTGAGAGCTGCTGGGTGTGACCCAAAAGACAAACCAAAAAAAATGGGGGTGATATGAGCCTGAGAGATAGCACAGTGGTAGGGCATTTGCCTTGCATGCTTCCAACCTGGGACAGACCCAGGTTCAATCCCTGGCATCATATATGGTCCCTTGATCCTGTCAGGAGTGATTTCTGAGCTCAGAGCCAGGAGTAACCCCTGAGCACAGCTGGGCATGGTCCAAAAATCAAAAAAAGAAACTGGGGGTGATATAGCCTTCCTTAGCTAAACAGAGCCAACTAGGAGATAGATATAGCTTTAGCCAAGCAGCTAGCCCAGAGCGGGAACTAAAGTGCCTCCACGGGCTATGGGTACTGATGAAAGAGAATCCTGGGAAGCAGCAGGGGTCCAGTTTCCAAGGAATGTGGGGGAGGCCAGGATGCCTGTCAGATCTCCCCAGGAGAGTTCAGTTTTCCTGGTGGATGGACCTGCAAGACTCATCTTCTGAAGTCCAGCTGGTGGCCTGGGTGTACCACACTGTTACCCCAGTTTAGCCTCAGGTACTCACCATCTGCATGTATGCCCCAGCCCAGTCATACAAGCTCACCTGTCTGCAGTGCCTGTTGCTCCTTCAACAGTGTCACCTCCTCTGCAAGACCATCCAGTCGGCTCCGGAGCTCTTCAAACATCTTGGGACTCACAAGTTCTGGGGTAGAGGCAGAAGGCAATAGGTGGCAAAGTGACACAGGGACAAGGAAACACTGCCCTTGGTGTCATTCCCCAATTACCTTCTGTGTGTGTGTGGGGGGGGGAAATCATCTTTCATTCTCTCATCTCTCACACTTGCCTCTTCTAGAGAAGGTCTGAACTGCTTTGGTTTAGGACTTATTACAGTGGATCAAGTGGAATGGGGTTGGCAAGGCAGCTTAGTGGGGTGGTGCAGTGACCCCAATCATCCATTCAACTCTTTTTGTTTGTTTGGGTTTCGTTTTGAATTTTTTGTTTTGTTCTGGCTTAGTTTGGGGGCCACACACCCAATGATGCTTAAGGGTTACTCCTGGCTCTGCACTCAGGACTTTCTCCTGGCAGTGCTCTGGAAACCATATGGAATGCTAGGGATTCAATCAGGCTCAGGTGCCCCCAGCTAGCCACCTCTTGATTCTGAGCTCACTTGGGAACCTGAGACAAATCGCTCAGATTTCTGGCTCTATTTCCACATTTATTAAATGGTGTGACAATCTCCTCAGAGGACTCTGGAGAAGATTAAAATGAAGATCAGGAGGGCTGGAGCAGTGGCACAAGCAATAAAGCATCTGCCTTGCCCACGCTAGCCTAGGACAGACCAAGGTTTGATCCCCCGGTGTCCCATAGGGTCCCCCAAGCCAGGAGCGACTTCTGAGCATATAGTCAGGAGTAACCCCTGAGCATCACCGGGTGTGGCCCCAAAACCAAAATAAATAAATAAAATAAAATAAAGATCAGGATACAGAGAGGAAATCCTTTGTCTTGTGTGCAACTAACTCCAGTTTGATCATAACCCCCCCAGGAGTGTTCTTTCAGCATGAGCCAGAAGAAAACCCTGAGCATCACTCGATGTGACCCCCAAATGTGACCCCAAACCTCCCCCCAAAAGTCACACAAGTAACCAGCACTTGGGTCCTAATATGACCTGAGGAGTGGAATTTTCACTCTCCCATCACAGACAGGAAATTGAGGCAGAAGCCACTTGTCTAAGATGGCAGAGAATGTCTGAGCTTAGGGCCCCACTATCCTGGCCTTGGACAAGACAGTGCTGCTCTTCTACAAGTCATGAGTGTTTCTAGAACAAATGTTGGCATGGCAGCCATTCTGTGCCAAGTAAACTGAGTTTGTAGGGTTTTTTCTCTCAGCACCCACCAGTACATCCTGCCACACACAGAGTGTCTCTGAGGCAACTGATGTATCTCTATGACTTCCACTTGTTCTAGTGTGAAGCCAATGATTCCTTTCCAAAGCCTCAGGAAAGAGGCCTGGAGGCACCCTTGCCTTGGCTGCTCAGGGTGGGTGTAACTTGCTTTGGCTCCCTGCTTTAATTCACACTGTCATCGCCTGGAACTCTGCTGACCAGAGCAAGCCTGAAGGGTGCAGCCCAGCTCATTTCCATGACATTTCACTGATGTTGTCTCAACAACGCCTGGAATGACCTCACTGCTGGCAGAACTCCAGGACGGGCCTTCCTGCAGCCAAGGCCACCCCCAGACCCTCGGGGAAGGGGGGATGATCAGAGAGTGAAGCTGTTTCCATGATTTGGTTTGGAATTCTTTATTTCCTCTGGGCTCTGAGGCACTATAAATGCAAAACTTCATTCCTTATTTCTTCTTTCCTGCACAGTGACCATGTCCGCATGGGCCAGACACAAAGACTAGAGCACCAAGCATTTTTATATTGTTAACTCCTCAAGCCTCTCTTGGAGCAAATGCCACTGTCCCTGGAGAAGCTTCGGGGTTCAGAATTATAAAGCAGAGGGACTGGAGTGATAGCACAACTGTAGGGCATTTGTTTTGCATGCTGTAGACCTGAGATGGACCCAGGTTCGATCCCCAGCATCCCATATGGTCCTCTGTGCCTGCCAGGAGCAATTTTTGAATTCAGAGCTAGAAGTAACCTCTGAGCGCTGCCGGGTGTGGCCCCCAAACCAGAAAACTAACCAAACAACAACAACAACAACAAAGAAATTATAAAGCAGAGCCCATCAGTACAGATGAGAATGAACATTTCCAAATTGCAGGCAAAAGATTTCTTGGAGCTGGAGAAATAATATAGTGGATAAGGCACTTGCCATGCATATGTCTGATGCAGGTTTGATCTCTGGCACCCCAGGACTGATTTCTGAACGCAGTTGGGAATATCACTACCACCACCACTCACCCCCCCAAAAAAATCTTCGTGGTTAAGCCACTTCCCTTTCACATTATTTCGAGCTTGCAAGGGTCAAATCCTAGGACCAACTACAGATGGACTATAGTCCCCTGAGGAGTGGATGCTGAGCATTGCTGAGTGGGCCCCCCATCTCAAATACAATACGTTTTTGGAAGAGATAGATAGTATTGCAGGTAAGGTACACATGGCCAATTCGAGTTCAATCCTTGTTACCCCATATGGTCCCCAGAATCTACCAGGTGTGATTCCTGAGTACAGAACTAGGAGTAAGCCTTGAGCACTACCAAGTATTTCCCCCCCCCCCAAAGAAAACCCTAAATTTTCTTTCTTCAAAATATTGGGGTGGGCAGGAGCAAAGGTATGGCCAGATCTTTTTTTGTTTTCTTTTGTTTTGTTTGGGGGCCATACCTGGCAGCTCTCAGGGATTACTCCTGGCTCTGTGCTCAGAAATTGCTCCAGGAGCACTCAGGGGACCATATGAGATGCCAAGGATCAAACCCGAGTCTGTCCTGAGCCAGCAGTGTGCAAGCCAAAAGCCAAAAGCCAGTGTGCTATCTCTCTGGTCCCATATGACCAGATCTTTATAGCTGACAAGCAATCCAGCCCCTCCAGAGCTCCAAAGTGACAGACAGTCCCCAGGGTCTCTACAAGAGTTCCCTGAAATCACCATGAGGGTTGAAGACCAGCAGAAAAAGGGATAACCAGTGGGCTCCCATCCCACTCTTACCTTTTTTGGTGTTCACTGCCTTCTTGGGCCTGGGAGTGGGGGCCTCAGTGGTGACTTGGCTGAGGAGGGAGAAGAGGCAGAGAAGCAGGTAGGGTCCCCACAGCTCCATGTCGGAAAGCAGCGGCAGTGGCAGCCCAGCCAAGTCTAAAGCCTGGGGACCAATGTCTGGGAATCAACCCAGCCTCGCTGAGGGCGTGCATAGACCCAGCCTGCCAAGGGGAGGAACGTGGACCACACCACCTCATCTTCCCTGAGAACACCGCCCGGTCCCATCGGCCTGGCCTGCCTTCTAGCAGGGAGCCAAGAAGTCTTCTCTTTTGTTTTTTTCAAAAGCAAGAAGAGATTCACTTCCCTCAGCCTCCTGGAAAGCCCTGTAACTCTTTCTCTCAGCTTTGTGGCTGCTTCTTTTTATTGTCTGGTTTTAGGATTTAAAACCAAACCCAACAGTGCTTATTCCTGGCTCTGTGCTCAGGTAGGGCTCATGGGGACCATATGGCGTGCTGGGGATAGAACCCGAATTCGTCACACGCAAGGCAAACATAGTACTATCACTCCATGCTCCATTGACTTATTTTGTTTTGTCTGTTTATTTATTTGATTTCTGTATGTTACATACAGACATGGACCCATTCCATTGTCCTTTTCTTCTCTTCTTCTTCTTCTTCTTCTTCTTCCTCTTCTTCTTCTTCTTCTTCCTCTTCTTCTTCTTCTTCTTCTTCTCTCTCTTCTTCTTCTTCTTCTCTTCTTCTTCTCTTCTTCTTCTTCTTCTTCTTCTTCTTCTTCTTCTTCTTCTTCTTCTACTTTTTTTTGGGGGGGGACACTGGCGGCATTCATGGGGTTACTCCTGGCAGGCTTGAGGGACCATATGGGATGTCAGGGATCAAACTCAGGTCCATCCCAGGCTGGCAGCATGCAAGGCAAATGCTCCACCACTGTGCTATGACTTCATCCCTCCCCATTGTCCTTCTGGTGTATTTTTGCATCACACAAGTCCCTTGTGATTCTTCCTCCTCTTCTTTTCTTGGCCACACCCAGCAGTGCTCTTCCAACTCAATGTCTGGGAACCAGGTGCCGCTGGGGGTCCAACTCAGACACATGTTTAGTCCACTGACTTATTTCCTTGTACCCATGTGATAGTGAGAGGGTCTGTGCTGCAGGGTGGTAGGCCAAGGATGGGGCTTCAGATGGCCCCAGAACCCATAGCCTGTAAGATTTCCCATTCTCCATGTCCATGATAAGGAACTCTAGACTAAGACGAGCTCAAACCCTTTTCCAATTCTAGCTGAAGGCAGAGAAAGAGTTAACTCAGAAATAAAACCAAAGTTGATGCCCTCAAGGAATAAGGAGCTAAGGTTTGAGTGAGCTTGGAATGTTCTATCTGAAAAGGCTCCCTTAACAGTCAAAGTTTGGGGGCCAGAGAGAGAGCATGGAGGTAAGGCATTTACCTTGCATTTAGAAGGATGATGGTTCGAATCCCGGCATCCCGTATGGTCCCCTGAGCCTGCCAGGAGCAATTTCTGAGCTTAGAGCCAGGAGTAACCCCTGAGTGCTGCCAGATGTGACCCAAAAACCAAAACACAAAAACAAAAAACCAAACCCAAAATAACCAAAGTTTGAATCAGAGTAACCCTTGACAGCATCAGAGTATTCCTAGACAACCAAAGGTAAAACATAGAAATCAGTGATTAAGACATCTATACAATGAAATTATTGTACTGTTACTGCTTGTAATTTCTATATAAGCTGCTTGAAGATTTAACTCGGGTCCTTCCCAATACTTCCTTAGTTGAATGAGGCTCAGACCTCGAACTGAATAAACTCTCTTTTACACCTTGCATGGTCAGAGGGGGTCTTTGACTCTCAGCACTAACATGAGCGTCAACTTGAACCCTAACAAGCCTATGTTCAGGATCTGTAGATCAGGGAAGGTCTCAGTTCACACTGGGCCCTTCAGGAACCACATTAGGGTCAAAGATTACACACATGTGAACTGGGATCCTTGCTCTGAAATTCTGGTGGGTAGTACATGGCAAGAGAACATGAATGTTTTCTCTCTCTTGTGCTTTTGTTTTGTTGTTTGGTTTTTGTTTGTTGATGTTATTATTTTGGGGTAACACCCAGCAGTATGTGGGTTACACCTGGCTCTGTGCTTAGGAATCATTCCTGAAGACATTGGGGACCATATGGGGTGCAGGGGATTGAAACCTGTTCTTCCAAGTGCAAGGCAAGCACCTTACTTGCTTCTGGCTGCTCTCACCTATTTTCTGTTCAAGTCCACTGCTTTCCTGGTTTCCTTCTCATGGCTCTCCAGAAGAAGGGGAACGGAAGGCATTTATTTCTCCAGTAAGAGACAATCAGAAGTTTCTGTTTTCCAGGAGATGCCAGAGGATTGAGGCTTTGCCTAGATATTCTGGAAAGGGAACCGGGTTGGGGGGGGGGTCTCACAAAACTCTGCTGAAACAATTCTGAAATCGGTATTCTCTGGGGGGTACTTTCTGTGCCCCTGTTTGGGAGATGCATAGCCATTAGGACCTGAGCACCTCAGGGAGGTCTGGGAGTTCTTGGTGGAAGGCCAGGCTGTGACATCAGCCCACAGCGGGTGTCCGGGGGCACCGTGACACATACAGACATCATGACAATGCTGACAGTTGGCATTGTCAGCTACGTGGACACTAGTGTGACCTGAAGAAAAGCTGGAGAGCTTTGAGATGGAGAGTCACCCAGAGGATAAAAAGGCAGGGGCCACTGAGAGTTAAATCAGTGATTGATTTAATTGATATAATCAATCAGTGGACCAAGAGCCAAGAACAGATTAAAGATGGGTGGTGTGAGATGGCACTTAAATAAAGATTAATAGGCATGATTTAAAAACGCTACCTCTGGAAAGATTTTGGGCTTGGAACTGGGTCCGATTTGATAAGCTTTCTGGCCCCTCACACAGGAGATCAGATACCTCCCTCCTGCACCAAGGCTGAGAAGGGGCTCTTGGACCTTAAGTGTGTTAATTGCACTGTGTCCTAATAGAGCCCTTATCTCGTTTTTTTCTTTGATTTAAAAATAAATTCTTCAATTGAATCACCATGAAATGCACAGTTGTTATGATTGCATTTCAGTCATACAATGTACAACATCCTTCAACAGCGTACATTTCCCAAAATCAATGTCCCAGTTTTCTTCCCTCCCTCCCATTCCCCCCTTGTCCTGCCTCTGTAACAGACACTTTCCCTCCCTCCCCCTCTCCCACACTCCCCTCTCTCCCTCTCTCCCTCCTTCTCTCTATCATTGTCTCTCTCACTCTCTCTTCTCTTCTTCTTTCTTTTCTTATTTCTGGGCCACACCTGGTGGCACTCAGGGGTGACTCCTGACTCTGCACTCAGAAATCACTCCTGGCAGACTCAGGGGACCATATGGGATGCTGAGGATAGAACCTGGATCTGTCCCAGGTTGGCTGTGTGCAAGGCAAATGCCCTACCACTGAGCTATTGCTCCAGCCCCTTATCTTAAGTGCTTCATAGCCCACCACCATCCTCCCCTGCTCATTAGACTGAGTGCTTGTACACTTCACTGAGTTAATGTGAATGTGAACTGTTTGTATGTGAACTCTCCCAATTAAGCCCTATCTGTAGCTGGCTGGGTGTAGGCAAGACTGTCCGTCTAATGCTGGTAGTCAGGGGGGCAGAGAGATAGAGACAGCAGGTAGTACACTTGCCTTGCATGCGTTGACCCTGGCTCAATCCCTAGCACCCCATATGGTCCCAGAAGCCTTGCCAGGAGTGATCCCCGAGCACAATAGGGTGTGGTCAAAATAAAGCAAAATAAAAAACAAAACCTGGCAGTCAGCACTCTTATGATCAAAACCCATATTTGGCATCTACTTAGGGCAGGTAGGCACAAGAAGGTTGTCATCTCTAAGCTGAGGACAGGACGCAGAGGGGCTGGTCAGATTTAGAGAATGAGACATTCTAGCACCTAAACAGTGGCTGGGGAGATGAAGCAGGAGAAGGAGACAGGAGTAAACTTGACCTCAACCTGGCAGCAGCAGTGACCCAACAAAAAGCTAAGGTAGGGAGTCTAGTCTGTGACCCTCTGTAGATACAGCATCTGCAGAGCAAGTGGGTCTTGGCTAGAGGGGCTCAGGAGGCAGCAGCAAAAGATATGAAGCAAGTATGTGACAAGTCTCCAGGCAAGGGGGCTATATCTCACTGGAGGGGGATTGTGACTCTTTCATCCTTCCTTTGGATGCTTTGCACATCTGGAAGGAGACTTGCCCAGAGTCTCCCATGCAGCAAAGATCCAGCTCAGTGTTTGCTGGTCAGTCCTTCTCCACAAGCACTATAGGGAGGACAGGTGTGGGTCCCTCTCAGACTTAGGTCAGGTATCCTAATAGGAGATAGTTATCTCAGCTCTTTCTTATATCCTCTCGTCAACATTATTAGCACCTCAGACTCATGTTTTGTGGCAGGTCTATCTTGTCAGCAGCACATGGCCCTGCTCTGTATTTCTGGGTATTATAAATGCTATTTTGATCCATGTAAACATTTCAGAAGTGTTATTGTTTTTGGGGGGAGTAAGGTGTCACCTGTTTTGGCATCCTATCATTTTTAAGTCTGTGGCTCAACTTCAGTCTGAAAACAGGTTAGAAATGGCCATAGACTCTAATAAGTTGTCATGGGGGCATGGCTCTTTCCAGAGTTGGGTGGCTGGAACCTTCCCAGCACAAGCAGCTTGTAACTCCACAAAGCAAGTCCATTGCCAGGTGTCCTGCGTGGCCCCTCCCCAAGGGGTGGGCAGGCTGACCTCACGAGCATCTGATCTCAGAGCAAAAGTGCAAGAAGGTAAGAGGCTAGAAAGATAGTACAGGGTTAAGGCACTTACCTTGCATGAGGCCAAGCCAAGCACCAAACATGACTCCTGAGCTCCTCAAAAAGAAAGCAGTAGGGGCCAGAGTGATAGCACAGTGGTAGGGCATTTGCCTTGAATGGGGCCAACCACAGACGAACTCCGGTTCGATTCCTGGCATCCCATATGGTCCCCCAAGCCTGCCTGGAGTGACTTCCAAGTGCAAAGCCAGGAGTAACCCTTGAGCACTGCTGGGTGTGACTCCCATCCAAAAATAAAGAAGGCAGTAGCTTATATAGGCCATTATATCTCCCTGGTAAAAAATTCTGCTGGTCACTGTCCCCATTATAAGTTCTAGAAACCTAGAACAAAATATACTCAGATTGTAAAGATAGTACATTGTGTAAGTTGCTTGTTTTGCATACAGCTGACCCAGGTTAGCTCCCTGGTACCACATTGTAGCACATGTAATCCCCTGAGCCCCATCAGGAGTGATCTCTGAGCACTGTTGGCTATGCCTCCAACATTTAAGAAAATAAATATATATTGGGGGCTGGAGTAATAGCACTTCGAGTAGGGCATTTGCTTTGCAGGAGGCCAAGCCAGGTTTGATTCCCAGTATCCCAGATAGTCTCCAAAGCCTATCATGAGCAATTTCTGAGCACAGAGCCAGGTGTAACCCCTGAGTGCCAATGGATGTGGCCCCAAAACCAAAAAAAAAGAAAGAAAAATAAATACATAAACCAAGCTGTTCTCAAGGAGTCTGCCTGTGTACTGAGTTTAGACTAGAAGCTTCTCATAAAACTAGACAGGCTCTGTTGAGTGGCCCTGCCTCATGCACTGCCTAAATTCCCTGACCACTCCTAGCTCTTCCTGCCTTGTGGTGGCATGGTCTCCCTCAAAACTGAAGTGTCTCTGGGTTTCATCCTCTTGCAGGAAAGTTCTCCCTTTCTTTGGAAACTGGTGGGGGCATTTGTAGTGGGGAGGTTAGCAGTCCTCAATGGACAGCCCTTGGGATGTGTCCCTAGACAGAACCCCCAGGGGGTATAGCCTTTTAAGAGCTACTTAGGAAGATAGCTGAAAACAAAGCCCAAGCAGAAAAACCAGGAAGGGGCTGGAGCCATAGTGCAGAAGTAGGGCCCTTGCCTTGAACATGGCTAATTGTGGGTTCAATCCCTAGGTCACCCCTTTTGGCCAACCAAGACCAGCCAGGAGTGATCTCTGAGTCAAGAACCAGGAGAAATGGGGCCGGAGAGATAGCATGGAGGTAAGGCATTTGCCTTTCATGCAGAAGGTCATCGGTTCGAATCCCGGCGTCCCACATGGTCCCCCGTGCTTGCCAGGAGCAATTTCTGAGCATGGAGCCAGGAGTAACCCCTGAGCACAGCCGGGTGAGACCTAAAAACCAAAAAAAAAAGAAGAACCAGGAGAAAGTTTGAGCTCTGCTGGCCTGAAATCTTAAACCACCACAAATAAAATTTATTTTTTAAAGAAGAAAAGAAAAACCAGGAGCTCTCTGAAAGAGGTAGATATTTTTGTTTTGTTTTAGAACCCCACACAGAGTGTTTACTTCTGGCTCTGTGCTCTGGATGGCTCTTGGTGGGGCTCAGGGGACCATGTGGGTGCCTGGGATCAAATCTAGGTTGGCTACACGCATGGCAAGAATCTTACTCATTGTACTATTTCTCTGTCCCCGAAAGGTATAGATTTGTTTTCAAGTCTTTTTCATTCTTCTTTTCCTCTCCAGAGCTGTTGGGAAGGTTTGAGTTACACAAAAAGAGTTTGGATCACCCCACCCATGTCAGTCCAAACAACACAAAGACTTCTAGAAGGCCTCAGAGGGGACCATCTCCAAGCCTGACCCCCGCCCTGCACAGATGTTTCCTTTTAGCTCGATTGGCTAAATATCAATAGAAACGTGGCCAGGCCAAGTGTGGAAACAGAACTTACCACCAACACCCCAAAGGGCAAAGCAAAGCACCTAGGACGCTCCTCTGATTCCCTACTTCCAAGGTCAGTTCTGGTCCCCAGTCAAGACCCAAGACATGGGGGCCAGAGTGGTGGTGCAAGCGGTAGGGCATTTACCTTGTATGTGCTAACCTAGGATGGACCGCGCATCCCATATGGTCCTCCAAGCCAGGAATGATTTCTGAGTGCTTAGGCAGGAATAACCCCTGAGCATCACTGGGTGTGGCTCAAAAACCATAAAGAAAGAAAGAAAGAAAGATAGAAAGAACGAAAGAAAGAAAGAAAGAAAGAAAAAAAAATAAAGAAATAAATAAAGAAAGAAAGAAAGAAAGAAAGAAATAAAGAAAGAACGAAAGAAAGAAAGAAAGAAAGAAAAAAGAAAGAAAGAAAGAAAGAAAGAGAAAGAAAAGAAAGAAAGAAAAGAAAGAAAGAAAGAAAGAAAGAAAGAAAGAAAGAAAGAAAGAAAAAAGAAAGAAAGAAAGAAAGAAAGAAAGAAAGAAAGAAAGAAAGAAAGAAAGAAAGAAAGAAAGAAAGAAAGAAAGAAAGAAAGAAAGAAATAGACCCAAGACAAAGACTTGTGAGTTTGTCTTCAGCAAGCCTTAGAAGCAAAGACTGATATCTGCTCCTCTTCAAACCCTGTCAATTCTTTGTCAAGTGTTGACTGTCCTAGTGTGCAAGTCACGTGAATAACACATGGGCGCAGGGGAGAGGGGATCAGACACCACATAGCCAAGAGGTGGGCTCTCCTAGGGCCCCACAATCGTTTTGTCCCTGAAGGTCAGCAGTGTTCTAGTGGAAAAAGAACTAGTGGCCTAGTTCCCAAATCTGGCTGACAAGCCTGGCACGGCTGTCCTCTGGGAGAAGTAATCCAAGATGTGAATCCCTCTTATGTAAAATGGGGTGATTGTCCAGATTCTGACTGCATTACTGGGCTTTTTCCAAGGAGCACAGGCAGAACTGGCCTGTGTAAGGCAGAGGGCAACTTGCAATGGTTGCTCCTATACTTCTTCCACTGCAGAAAAGAGAAAGGGAATAACCTGATCTATATATTCAGAAAGAATAGATAGGCAAGTTCCACCTAGTTGCAATTAACAGATATCTCCAGCTGTTTATGAAACCAGCTTCATTCCACAGGATGCCAGCTGACCCTCCTGTGCCCCATCTACAAAACTATCATCAAAACTATCATCCCAGTTGTGTATTTGCATCCTGAAATTTCAAAGTGATCCCACTAGCTCAGTCCAACCTCTGTCAGAAGTTTGGATGGTTTTTCTCTCCCCTTCCCCTAGCCACCAAGACAGCTGAGTCCAAGTCCAGAATCTGCAGGTGTCCCAGAGGAAGAAAATGTCCAGGGACAGACAGATAGCTTGCTTCAGAATCTCTTACCTATATGGTTTTCAAGGTGAGTGCTTTACCTGCTATACTATTTCTCCAGCTCACAGGAAAACAGGATTTGTTGTTGGTGGTGTCATCATTGTTTGACATGCTTGGCACTCTGGTTTTCATACCTGCCTAGGAATCTATTAGCATTTGCTGTCCTGGTTCTCAGACCTTTGCACTCCTACATTACATTACTTGGCTTCCTGGTTCTCCAAGCTCTCATATACCAGACACAGAAAGGACTTTTAGTCTCTGGAACTGTGTGAGCTAATTCCTCTAATAAATCTTTTCCTAGACACATATCCTCTTGTTTTTGTCTCTCTGGAGAATTGGATTACTAATGTAATGAGATTAAGCTCAGTCACAATTTTTGTTACTTATTGTCCTTTATTTTTTCTAACCCCCACCGAAAGGAATGCTGAGGTCTTTTTTTCTTTCTTTTTTGGTTATTTGGGCCACACCCCCGAGGCGGCTCAGGGTTCTTCCTGGCTCTGCACTCAGAAATTGCTCCAGGCTCAAAGGACGTATGGGATGCCTGCGATCAAACTGCCTCTGTCTGGATCAGCCACATTGCAAGGCAAATGCCCTACCTGCTTTGCTACCACTCAGACCCCAATGCTATGGTCTTACTCCAGGCTCTTGTCTCAGGAGATTACCTAGGGTTAACCGTATGGGATGCTGAAGATCAAACACAGGTTGGGCTATATGCAAGGCAAACACTTTACCCACTGTACTATTGCTCCAGCCTTGTCCGTCGTCCGTCCGTCCTTCCTTCATTGCTCAGGGACCATACAGTTTTCCAGGAATTAAGCTGGGTCAGCTGCATGTAGGAAAATAGCCATATTGCTGTGCTATTGCTCCTGCCTGTTCATCATTGTTCTTAATTCCTAAATTTGCCTTCCACACTTTTATACCTACTTAGAAATCTATTTTGTTTTTTCATTTGGGGGGGGGGTGTCACACCCGGCAGTGCTCAGGGGTTACTCCTGGCTCTATGCTCAGAAATTGCTCCTAGTAGGCTCGGGGGACCAATGGGATGCCGGGATTCAAACCACCATCCTTCTGCATGCAAGACAAACGCCCTACCTACCATGCTATCTCTCTGGCCCCAGCATCTTAGAATTTTTATTTTTATTAGCTGGAGGTAGGTGGCACTAGAGGTAAGGCATCCTACCTTGTCAAGCACTAGCCTAGGATGGAGCCGGGGTTCGATTTCCCCACATCTCATATGGTCCCCCCAAGCCAGAAGCGGTTTCCTGGGCGCATAGCCAGGAGTAACCCCTGAGTGTCAACGGATGTGCCCCCCCCAAAATTTTTTTTTGGTTTTTGGGCCACACCCATTTGACGTTCAGGGGTTTTTCCTGGTTCTATGCTCAGAAATTGCTCCTGGCTCAGGGGACCATATGGGATGCCAGGGGACGGAACTGTAGTCTGTCCTGGGTCAGCCACTTGCAAGGCAAACGCCCTAACACTGCACCTCCGCTCTGGCCCTAGAATTTTTATTTTTGTACTTTTATTTATTTTGGTTTTTGGCCACTTCCGGCTGCATTCAGGGGTTACTCCTGGCTCTGCACATAGAAATCACTCCTGGGGCTAGAGAGATAACATGGAGGTAAGGTTTTGCCTTGCATGCAAAGGTCAGTGGTTCGAATCCCAGCATTCCATATGGTCCCCTGTGCCTGCCAAGAGTGATTTCTGAGCATAGAGCCAGGAGTAACCCCTGAGCGCTGCCGAGTGTGACCCCCACCCAAAAAAAATTGCTCCTAGCAGAGTTAGGGGACCATACGGAATCTAGGGATCGAACCAGGTCCGTCTCACATCAGCAGCATGCAAGGCAAACACCCTACTGCTCTGCTATCACTCCAACCCTCATTTTTGTGGTTTAAATTGGTATCTTATTTTATTTTCATTACATTTTCTTTTTTGGTACATTGGTTCTACTTTTTTTAATTTAGTGGTCATTTTCACATTTGTAAATTGTTCTAATGGTTCTAAGTCTACTTTCAAATAATTCTATTGAGCCAGAGATAGAACAGTGGTTAAGGTGCTTGTCTTGTATGTGGCTGGCTGTCCTGGGTTTGATTCTCTAGTACCCCATGTATCTCCCCATGTACTAGTAGGTGTTATCTCTAAGTGCAGAACCAGGAGTAAATCCTGAGCTCCTACTAATATGAACCCCACTCCCTTACAAAAAAAGAAAAAACGAAAGGAAAGATTTGGGGCTGGAGAGATAGCACAGCAGTAGACATTTGCCTTGCACGCAGCTGACCCAGAACGAACAGTGGTTCAAATCCGGGCACCCAATTTAGTCCCCCGTGCCTGCCAGGAGCGATTTCTGAGCAGAGAACCATATGGGATGCCGGGATTTGAACCACCATACGTCCTGGCTCGGCTGCTTGCAAGACAAATGCCCTGCTGCTGGGTTATCTTTCTGCCCCCCCCAACCCAGCTTTTATCAATGTTACCACTGATGTTTATGATAATGCCCTTCCAAGAGGCACAGATGGTACTTTGTGGCTTTAATATACATCTCCCTCATAACCAGGGATGGCAAACATCCTGTGTTATCTTCTCTGGAAAATTATCCAATCAGGGATCAAATAGTACAGGGGGCAAGATAGATCCAGGGTTGATCCCTAGCATTGCCTATGTACCCTAGCACCTCCAGAGGTCACTCCTGAACACAGAGCCAGGAATAGCCTCTGAGCACCTCCAATGGTCTTCTTCAATTCAGGTCCTTTGCTCCTTAGAGGATATATTGGGGGGCCATACCTGATGGTCCTGGAGCTTACTTTCAGCTGTATGCTTGAGGGTCACTCCAGCGGTGCTCAGAGGACCCAGAGTTCCAGGGATCAAACCCAGGCATCTTGCAATCTTGCATACAAAACAAGTGCTCCAGCCCTTTGAGCTATTCATATCTCTGGCTTTTTTTTTTTTTTTTTGGCCTAATTTTTATTGGATTGAGCTTCAGGTTTCTACAAGACAGTGCTTTCCCCAAGTCCAGGCCAGTCTGAATTTTCTCTTCCTTTATCCTGGGAGCTAAAATATTCAGACATTTCCAAACAGCTCTTTTGGTGAAGTCTTATAAAGTAGCAAGCATTCCATTTGTGATGGAACTTGTTACAAGATGCAGGAGCCTTCCAGGACAGCTATGGGTAGGTACAAACAGATGCTAACATACTTCTTTCCTTCTTTTTTTTTTTTTTTTTTGGTTTTTGGGTCACACCCAACAGTGCTCAGGGGTCTATATGGGATGCTGGGATTCGAACCACCGTCCTTCTGCATGCAAGGCAAACGCCTTACCTCCATGCTATCTCTCTGGCCCCCCCCTTTTTTTTTTTCATTTTCACTAACTGCTTAACTAACCAGCCATTTTGGTTATTGGTCATAGATTAGCCTGTCATAGTCTCAACTTTCTGCCTGATGTCTTTGGTGACAAAAAAGTCAACATCAAAGGTTTCTAAACTATTCAAACACACACACACACACACACACACACACACACACACAACACACCTATGGCTAATGTTTATTATGGTCCCCCCCACACACCTATGGCCAGCGTTCATTATGGTCCCCCACCAAGAACAAGGTAGGGGAAGTAGGCAGGTCGCTACTTTTCAGGACCTCAATTTTTTTTCTTTTTTGGTTTTTGGGTCACACCTGGCAGTGTGCTCAGGGGTTACTTCTGACTCTGTGCTCAGAAATTGCTCCTAAGGGCCAGAGAGATAGCACAGTGGTAGGGGATTTGCCCAGGACAGACGGTGGTTAGATTCCTGGCATCCAATATGGGCTCCCAAGCCTGGCAGGGGTGATTTTGGAGCACAGAGCCAGGAGTAAACCCTGAGCGTCGCTGAGTGTGACCCCCCCCCCCAAAAAGAAACAAAAACAAACAAAAAAATTGCTCCTGGCAGGCTCGGGAAACTATATGGTTATGCCAGGGATTGAACCCGGGTCCGTCCTGGGTCAGCCATGTGCACAGCAAATGCTCTATCGCTGTGCTACCACTCCAGTCCCTGGACCTCACATTTCTGTAGGAACCATAACTATCAAAAAAATAAAGACCAAAAAGCAAAGAAAACCCAAGCTCAGGTCTCCCCAGGACAACAGTTAGGTTCAATGTCCAGTTAGGTCTCCTCAGCCTCCTCAGGCTGGCAGTTATTGAAAAGGCTGTTTTGGGTGGAGTTACCCATCTCTCCAGCAGGCGATAAATTCCTGACTCCTTACCCTATTTGTTCAACAGAAATGAAATGCAGAGCACAAACGCCAAGCATGGAAATATCCTCCTTCGTGAATCAGCCCTTCCCTGGGGTACTTTAACACTGATTAGGAAGCTTCAGTTGCCCTGGAGAAGAAACAGACTGCTCAACCCCTAGACTTAATTCCAACACACAATTCATTTGGCAGAATACAAGCTCACAGGAAAAGCTCCCTTTGTGCCCTCAAGAGCCTGAAGACAGGCTGGATGATCACATGACACCCCTCTAAAGTAGCCTCATAAGGCTGACAGGCATGGGAATCATAGGAAACACAGGGACTGCTTCTAAGACATAAAACGATTTCAACTCAAGCAGCAAAGCAGTCACTTATGATCCTGAGCCAAGGGAGTTTTGCCTGGCTCTCTTGGAGGACAGAAGGTGAGAACTGGATTTCCCAGGCCCTGGGAAGGCTCCTAGGCTGGGAACTTGGGGGCAGGGGGAGAGAAAGCTTCTTCCCCGTAAAGCACTCTACGCAAATGAATCTTTTCTCGGTAATTCTTATTTTGAAAGGTCCGCCACATTAAAAAAAAATGCTAAATGCACACAGTACGCAGTATAAGCATTTGCAATCCAACGATTTTTCTCCCAGGCCATTTCTTTTGTTCATTTCCTCTCTCATCTTGAGTGTTTGCTATTGTTCTGAACTCCAGCGGAGGAGCCACACACAGTCCTTCATAAAGGAAGGTTCTGTCCCTTCAAGCCCATTTCTGGACCAAGTCACCATTTATTAGACACGGGCCTGAACCATGGAAGGGGTCACTGGAAGATATCTTGCTTACAGCTGAAGAAACTAGCCACACCAATAGACCAGAAAATAAACTTTATTTTGCATATACAAATGTTGCCATCATCTCATAACAATTAGTAAAAATATATATACAAACATCAGCCTGGAAGGAAAAGTTGAAAGCACACAGCTGCTGTTGCAGAGGTCATGCCAGTCACCCCAGAAACCCCACTTTCTGTCTCTGGGCTCCTAGGCTTTCTTCTTTGTGCAACAGGCTCTGCAGGGACACGTGCAGGACTTTGCCCACTCGCTTGCCCGTCTGTGGGAGAGAGGAGGGTGGAAAGAGAATGCACACTGGTGAGGGCCACACATTTCAACCAGACATCCCACGTGGTCTCCCAAGCACTGCTAGGAGTTATCCCAGAGCTCTGCGGGATGTGGTCCGAAAGCAAAAAGGAAAACAACAACAACCAAAAAGGAACTATGATCACATAACAGGGTTCCAGGAGGAAAGAAAGGGGAAGAACTGCTGATGAAAGTATTATTAGCTCAGAACTTCCCACTAGTCTGAGGATGGAGGCAAGAATTCAGACCTGAGCATAAACCCAAACAAAAGAACATTGAGACACACTGGAAAATAAAAACAGAAAAGAGACAATAGAAAGAGTTTCTGTGGTAAGACAGATGAGGAGCAGAGCCTCCCTCCATCATTCTCGAAGATGCTCTCTGGGTCCAGACTGCCCTTCCCTACTTTCCTCATGCACGTCACGACTCCTTTGCTGGTCACAGACACCAACAAGCTGGCCAAGGAACAGGCCTCACTCCTGGAGGAGTAGCTTCCACAACGTGCCGATAACCAAATCTGCAAAGGCAGGCAGGGAAACACCGCTTGCATGTGGGTCACATGCCCTGGGATCCTCACCTTGATCGCACATAAAGGAGAAGTTATATAGGCCAAGAATCCACATTGTCCCTTTGAGATCGCATTTTAGGTTCATGTTCATGTGGAAAATATCTGAAATGATGGTGGACAGTCCTGCTGTAGCCATTTGAGCAGTGTAACAGAAGCCTACAGTGGAGTATGGGGAGGTATGGAATTTTGAGACTATAATTCAGAGGCTACCACATAAAGGGGACATGGTAGAGGAAAGTCACAGGTGAGGCCACCTGGAAGTTTGACAAAGACAAATAAAAAAAAAACCATGTGTGGGCCAGAGAGAGATTACAGGTGCCAGGCCACTTGTCTTACATGTGGCAGACCCTGGTTTGTCCCCAGCAGTGCATATGGTCTCCCTAGCAGCATATTTGCTCAGTGGTCATACCCCAGCAGCAAACCTGCCATCTGAAAGCTTCACCATAGCTCAATTGCCCTCAACTGACTTCAGCAAAATTAAACGAATTCTTCCATCTTATTCTGATGGCTAAGTCCTTCACGTAATCATGGAACTGTGGACTGTCACAGCAATACAGCCCTATGAACAATACTGGGCAGTGCTATAGTCATTCAGCCTTAGTCATATACAGGTTCCCACCAAGTCTCTGTGCTCATGAGACACTACACATATATAAACTATCTACAGACCCCAGGATGGGCTCTCATACCCTTGTTTCACAGATGAAGCACCCAAAAATGGGACAGTGTTCACCTTTCAACCATCCAATTCTACTCACTGGTCTAGAATACAGATTTGATAAAATACAAGGATATTTATATTCTTAATATTTTCGTGAACTGCATGGAGTGCAGAACAAGCATAACAAATTCTGGCATCTATCAAAATGAACCTACTAGGTACTCCCAGAATGCTATCATCTCTTTCATATATAAGAAGAGTTGCTCATGATAATTCTTCCCTTCTTCCTTCCTTCTTTGTCTCTCTCCTTCCCTCCTTTCTTTCTCCTCTCCTCCTTTTTCATGGTGTCAAAGGTAAAATCCAAGGTCTCAAACTAAGCAAGCCATGTACTTTCCACTAGTCACAATCCCCTGGCTTCTCTGACAGTAGTTCCTAATATAACTAAGTACTAGATTTGTGTTAAAGCAACTTTTTGTTTGGTTTTGGTTTTGAGTCATACCTGGATGTGCTCAGGGGACCATATGAGATGCTGGGAATCAAACTCAGGTTGGCCTCATGCAAAGCAAACACACCTACCTGCTGATACTATCTCTCTGGCTCTAAAACAACTTCTATGTCATATAAGAAAACAAAATAACTTTGCAAGTTGGGGCTGAAGGAGCGCAAAAGGAAAAAAGAAACATCATGTATAAGATCATACTTTGCACAGGGTGGACAATGCAGGGAACATTCTCCACACTCAGTCGGATGCAGTCATAAGGGTCGTCTGATAAATTCAATGTCTTTTGATCCCTCTTCATCCTCCAGAACACGAACTCTTGGTATCCTGGAAGAGGAAACACCAAATCCACAGTTACTGACAGGAAGATAACTGAGGACTGTACTTTGTCTACCTCCCTCCCTATCAACTTGTCAAAAGCAGAGGTGACACTGTGGTACAGTAAGGAGGAGGCTTCTGAAAACTAGCGGGTCACGAACTAGTGAGTGAACAAAAAGGGCTGGAGCACGGGCTTTTCCTGCTGAAAGACCCCCAATTCAGTCTCCAGCAATGCAAGACCTGCAAGGAACAAGCTGCAAGGGAGCAACCCAGAGCACCATCGTAAGTAGAAGTACCCTACAAGGTACAGTTCTTTCTTTCTCTCTCTCTCTCTCTCTCTCTCTCTCTCTCTCTCTCTCTCTCTCTATCTCTCTCTCTCTCTCTCTCTCTTCTCTCTCTCTCTCTCTCTCTCTCTTCTCTCTCTCTCTCTCTCTCTCACACACACACACACACACACACACACACATTCTCTCTCTAAAAGAATTATAGATGTGGGGGCCAGAGAGATAGCACAGCAGTAAGGCGTTTGCCTTACATGCAGAAGGACAGTGGCTCGAAATCCCGGCATCCATTTGGTCCCCTGAGCCCTGCGGGGGCAATTTCTGAGCATAAAAATAGCCAGGAGTAACCCGAGCGCTGCCAGGTGTGATCCGCCCCCTCCAAAAAAACAAACAAACAAACAAACAAACTATAGATGTAAAAGCAAAAGATAAAATAATAAAGCATTCAGCAGAAAAACTTAAAAGCAAAGATTATATTTTTTGGTTTTTGGGTTACACCCGACAATGCTTAGGGGTTACTCCTGATTCCTAGCTCTGCACTCAGAAATTGCCCCTGGTAGGTTCAGGGGACCATATGGGATGCCGGGAATTGAACCACCATTGGTTCTGGGTAGGCCGCAGGCAAGGCAAAAGCCCTATTGCTATGCTATCTTCTTAGCCCCCAAAGCAAAGATTTCATGACTACACGCGCGCACACACACACACACACACACACACATGCTTACCATAAAGGATATGAAAACAGATTATGTGGCTGGGGGCATATCACTGGCAAAGCACCTGCTATGTGAAAGTGAGTTCAGGGGCCAGAGCAATAGCACAGCAATAAGACATTTACCTTGCACTTGGCAGACTGGGTTTGATCCCCAGCATCCCATATGGTCAGTTGTGGCCCTCCAAAAAAAGCCTACCAGGAGTGATTTCTTTTTATATTTATTTATGCTTCTGGCCATACCCCGGTGATGGTCAGGGGTTATCCTGGCTATGCACTCAGAAATAGCTCCTGGCTCGGGGAACCATATGGATGCCAAGGAATTGAACTGTAGCCTGTCCTAGGTTAGTGCACGCAAGGCAAATGCCCTACCACTTGCGCCACCGCAGGAGGGACTTCTGAGCCTCGGATCCAGGATTAACCCCTGAGCACCGCTAGCCGCTCTGGGTGTGGCCCAAAACCCAAAGAAATAAAATAAAATTTACTAATCATGAGAAAGACAAACCAACAGAGAAATGAACAACAGACTTGAAATTTCTAATAAGAGTCTAAACAAGACCGGGGGAGAGCCCAAAGGGCTGACTGTGTATGTTTAACATGCAGGAGGTCTGGGTTCCATCACTGACACCAAGAGACACTCCCAAGCTGAGTAGCCCCGAGCACTGTTGTGTGTGATCCAAAGACAAACCAAAAAGGTTACTCAACCAAGTAGCTAAAAAATTCATACAAAGCTACTTAACTTATATCAGGAAAAAGAAATCAAAGTCCAGCAATACCAAGAATGACTAATATTTTTGTTTGTTTGTTTGTTTTTTTGTTTTTTTGGGCCACACCCGGTGACGCTCAGGGGTTACTCCTGGCTATGTGCTCAGAAGTTGCTCCTGGCTTGGGGGACCATATGGGACACCGGGGGATCGAACCGCGCTCCGTCCAAGGCTAGAGCAGGCAAGGCAGGCACCTTACCTTTAGCGCCACCACCCGGCCCCAAGAATGACTAATATTAAAGAGAAGCATTATGTCCCACAACTCAGATGACTGTATCGGTTTTAGTAGACCTTTTCAAGATTCCCAATAATGTTTTACATGCAAAATTATAGAATCCATGACTAAAGATGTTATTTCTTCAAAAAAAAATACCCAAGTCTCCAAAAGGGCTAAGAAGTTGAGAAGAGAGAAGGGTTGGAATTCATGCCTTGCATGTGGAAGACGTCAGTTTGATCCCTGACACAGTATCCTGAGCCTAAAGCCAGGAGTAGCTTCTAGCACCACCAGGTGTATCCCAAAAAACAAAAACAAAATTTTGGGGCCAGAGAGATCAAACAAGGGTAGGGTACTTGCCTTGCTTAGCCCCTCTACCCGCCAAAAATAATCCAACAAAATTTGTTTTGGTCTTGGTTTATTGGGGGATTGGAGGAAAGATATGGCAATGTTTTGGGCCACACACTTGGCACTCAGAAATTACTACTGGTGGTGCTTCAAGGACCATAAGGGGCAGGGGCTGAACACAGGACTGCTTCTTGAGATGAGAGCTGGAAATGCATCTCAAAGGTCAAGTCCATCATTCCACTCTAGGCAGGAAGGAAAAGGCATCCTTTAGCTGCTGCGCTAGTACTAGTGCTAGCACTTTCCCCTGTGCTAACAGAAGACCCCATGGCTCTGCCCTGTTGGCAACCACTCCACAAGTAATAACAAGAGCAGATGGAGAACAGCCACAAGGACAAGGAAGGACTGCTAGGTAGACAGCATGCAAGGGATCCCCACAAGTGGAGTACTAAGTAATCCTATTCTAACGAAGTAAGTAACAGCTTGTATTCTGGTAGGCATTTCTTAAACACTTACAACACACAGCCTCTTTCCCACCCCTTTGGTAACAACATGGTTTTGCATAAGACCATTTCTTTAAACAAACATACACACCACACACACAGCCTCTTTCCCAACCCTTTGGTAACAACATGGTTTGGCATAAGAATTAGCTCAACATTTTTTTTTTTTTTTTTTTTTTTTGGTTTTTGGGTCAAACCCGGTTACCTCCTGGCTCTTACGCTCAGAAATCGCCCCTGGCAGGCACAGGGGGATATGGGATGCCGGGATTCGAACCACCGTGCTTCTGCATGGAAGGTAAACGCCTTACCTCCATGCTATCTCGCCGGTCCCAGCTCAGCATTTTTCAACCACTTGTTACAGAAGGTCGCAGTGCACAGATGAGCAAAATTTGAAGACCACTGAACTAGAGAGAGCAGCCCTCAAGAATGACCTCGGTCCTACCAGAGTGCTCTGGACAAAAAGAGTCTCTCCTCACATCCAGTTCCGAGGCTGAGAGAGGACCAGCCCAATGACTGGAGCAGCTGGGCTTCCATCCTAAAGGACAGTTTCCCCAACACCTTCCCCACGGCCCAGCAGCCTTGGCTGGTTCCATATTCTCTCTATGCTCTGGTGCCCATGGAAACCAGCTGGCAGACAGGGAGCATTCAGAAGCTCCAAAACAACAGATGGTAACTTCCTTTCCTCCCCATTAGTGCCTAGGCACAGGCTGCTGCTTGGTGGCATCTGTGGCACTGTGGTCACACATGCCAAATCTGTCCCTCGACTAGTCTCAGCCAGGAGTCTGGGTGTGGGTAACAGTGTTCGTTCTCGGCACTACTCTGCTAGTAGCATTTGACTTGCATGGATTTAACCTAGCTTTTGCTTTACTTTGTTTTTAAATTACATGGCAGACTACATATACCACAGAGAAATTCTAAAACTAAGATAAATATAAAGCCACTTATACATAATAAGAGTCTAGAAAATAATCACAACATACATGTCTAGACATATTAAGAACTACTAGAAGTGAAATATAATCAAGCAAACAAAACTATGGAAGAGGACCATGTTTTTTTCGGGGCGGGAGGGGGGTTGGTCTGTTTTTAGGCCAAACTCAGAGATACTCAGTGCTTACTCCTGTGTCTGTGCTTAGGGATTCCTTCTGGTGTGGCTCAGGAGGCCCTTTGTGGTACTGGGGATCAAAATGGAGTCAGCTCAGTGCAAGGCAAGTGCCCTACCCATTGTACTATATCTCTGAGCCACGCAAAAGAGCCACATTTGATGGCTGATTTTCCGTAGAAATTAACCTCTAACTATGCTGACGTGCAGATTTCCATCCCGGGCACTGTGATACCCAGATTCACTTCTCACCACTATGAATGCGATGCAATTACTATCTGCTTGCTTCCTTATCCAACTAATTCCTTAGACTCTCCCTAGAACTTTCCTTGTTCTCTAATATCCCAGCACCCTTCATTACCATAATGTATACTCTCTAGTGGAGCAAATCCCACTCACAGACTCACTCTGAAATGCTGACACTTTTGCAAAGAACCTGCTAAAGAGAGGAGGATGCATATCATCAAGCAGTCACATAAATCTATCTTAAAGTTTAGTGTCAGGTCCCCTTCAACGTTCCTTTATTTTTCCCAGTTTGGGGCCACACCCGGCAGCACTCAGGGGTTACTCCTGGATCTGCGCTCAGAAATTGCGCCTGGCAGGCTCGGGGGACCATATGTGATGTCAGGGATTGAACACGGGTCCATCCTGGGTCATCTGCATACAAGGCAAAAGCCCTACTGCTGAGCTATCACAGCAGCCCCTTCAATGTTCCCTTTAAATCTGAGTCCAATGATAGAAGAGGTCAAGCTGCTTTCCTTCTTGAACATGCATCTGTCAACATAAGAAAAACGTGAGCACATTGAGACTTCAGGCATCTTCAAGGAGGAAACTGCACTCTCCAAGCAAGTGAAAACAGAGATTAACAGATGGGAATATATTAAGTTGAGAAGCTTCTGCACCTCAAAGGAAATAGTGCCCAGGATACAAGAGCCACCCACTGAGTGGGAGAATCTATTCACCCAATACCCATCAGACAAAGGGCTAATCTCCAAAATATACAAGGCACTGACAGAAATTTACAAGAAAAAAACATCTAATCCCATCAAAAAAATGGGGAGAAGAAATGAACAGACACTTTGACAAAGAAGAAATACAAATGGCCAAAAGACACATGAAGAAATGCTCCACATCACTAATCATCAGAGAGATGCAAATCAAAACAACAATGAGATACCACCTCACACCACAGAGAATGGCACACATCACAAAGAATGAGAACAAACAGTGCTGGCGGGGATGTGGAGAGAAAGGAACCCTTATCCACTGCTGGTGGGAATGCTGTCTAGTTCAACCTTTATGGAAAGCAATATGGAGATTCCTCCAAAAACTGGAAATCGAGCTCCCATACGATCCAGCTATACCACTCCTAGGAATATACCCTAAGAACACAAAAATACAATACAAAAATCTCTTCCTTACACCTATATTCATTGCAGCACTATTTACCATAGCAAGACTCTGGAAACAACCAAGATGCCCTTCAACAGACGAATGGCTAAAGAAACTGTGGTACATATACACAATGGAATATTATGCAGCTGTCAGGAGGGATGAAGTCATGAAATTTTCCTATACATGGATGTACACAGAATCTATTATGCTGAGTGAAATAAGTCAGAGAGAGAGAGAAAAACGCAGAATGGTCTCACTCATCTATGGGTTTTAAGAAAAATGAAAGACATTCTTGCAATAATAAATTTCAGACACAAAAGAGAAAAGAGCTGGAAGTTCCAGCTCACCTCAGGAAGCTCACCACAAAGAGTGATGAGTTTAGTTAGAGAAATAAGTACATTTTGAACTGTCCTAATATTGAGAATGTATGAGGGAAATGTAGAGCCTGTTTAGGGTACAGGCGGGGGTTGGGTGGGGAGGAGGGAGATTTGGGACTTGGGTGATGGGAATGTTGCACTGGTGATGGGTGGTGTTCCTTTTATGATTGAAACCCAAACACAATCATGTATGTAATCAAGGTGTTTAAATAAAAAAAAAAAAAAGAAAACAAAAAAAAAATTTCAATAAACAAAAAAAAAAAAAAAAAAAAAACGTGAGCAGCTGTGGTCCTTAAGCCCTGTAATGCTGAGGAGACAAGAGGAGATGAGGCAGGCCACACCCATCTTCATGGAGCTGAGCTTTAATCAGTCTCATTATTTGGATAGCTGATCTGCAGCAACTTTCTACACATTTTGCTTCTGTAAGGTTCTCCAATATTTTTAATATGGTCCCTGTTTATGAAAGTAACTATATATTTTTATATATAATTAGTTTTCCTATAACATCTATGGTTTTCTGGAGTTTAAATATCACCATTTTTTCTATTTTTTAATTTTTGGGCCACATCAACAGCGCTCGGGGGTTACTTTACTTCTGGCAATCTCCAGGGATGCCACGGATCAAACCCATCAAAGGGACTGCATGCTAGTGCCTCTCCAGATCTCAAATGCCACCATTTTCTTTCCTTTTCTTTCCTTTCGGGTGAGGGTGGTCACACCTATCTGTGCTCAGGGGTTCCTCCTGGCTCTGAACTCCAAAATTGCTCCTGGCAGGCTCAGGGGACCATACGGAATGCCAGGGATCAAACCCAGATTGGCCACGTGCAAGACAAACGCACTACTCGTTGTACTGTACTGTACTATACTGTATTGTATCGTATCATATTGTATATTGATCTGGCACCAGGGCCACCATTTTCAGTGCAAAAATTCCTTGCTAGCTCCACCAACAGGTTTCCGTAAAAACACCCTCAGTGTTCTGCACAAGCATATGCTTGAGTTTTCTCAGGTACGGGTGGAGCTGTCTCCAGAAACTCACCTTGTGTTGAAAAGAGCAGCCTTGACTGCAATGGAGATGGCATCAAACAGATTCCCACCACATTCCAGCAGCTTAGGGAGAAAACAAGGAAGGAATACAAAGTTTAACTTTATTAAGTTACTTCAAGTACCATCCAATTGAAGAACTGCTGGTTCCTAGGAAACCAGCAACCATGTGTTCATCAAAGACTGAGGCTCCCATGGATAGCTCAGCAAGTTCCCTCGAATAGCCACGCTGTGCTCCTGGCTCATATGGATCTCCTTAGCAGGTACTCCTGCTATTAGAGCTTAGCTGGAGGAGAAATTGGTCATAATTTTTTTTTTGCCCAAATATGTCCTCATTGCATGGAAAGCATTCCTTGACCTGTTACCATGTGTGTGGTCTCTGAACAAGTAAAAATGGTGGCAGTGCAGCATCTACTACTGGTGGGGAGATATTTTTGTCACTCCTGGCTCTGCATTCAGAGATCATTTCTAGGGCAGCACAGGGGGACTATATGGGATGCTGGTGAACAAACCCGGGGCATAAAGTGCAAGGTAAGTGACTGACCCACAGCACTATGGCTCTGGCCCTTTTTAGTGTGTGCGTGTGTGTGTGGGGGGGGGGGCTGGGGCAGGTGTGGGGGTGGCTGGGAGGAGAAGAAAAAGGAGGAGACAAAGGTGTCAATGGCAGGGGAGAGAGGGAGGAGGGAGCGAAGGAGGAGGGAGAAAGGGAGGGAGGGGGAGAGTGTGACAGCTATGCTGGCTGGGGCAGAAGTGATTTATTTGACAGGTAACAAGCAGAGAAATGCTCTTTCCTTAGGTCATAATACTAACAAGCAGCTCAAAAGCAAAAGGAGCTACAGGTGAATGCAGTTGCCCCAGAGGCAAGCAGGGAGCCATTCTATCCTGTGGGCACACACTGATGCCTCCCCACCCACACCTTGTCTCAGCCAGAGATTATCTAAGATCAACTCTGCTCCCATACACAGAAGGCCACTTAGCTATCGGGTCCAAGATACCATCTCAGCTTTCCCCATTACTTCTACCAAACTGAACAGCCCCAATTCTTCAAGTCACTGCTTAAGATGGAAACCAGTCCCTAACGTGTCTGCCTGTCCACCCCACCCATGTACTGGTATAAGTGAGCAACTATACAGAATCCCCATCTGCTATTGTCTGTGGAGTACCGAAAGTAAAAAAAACTTGTCTTTCGTGCCGAGTTTCTGTCCAGGAGCTGAAGTGGAGGCTGTGTTCCTCCTATGAGGTGGTCAGAGCATGTAAATAAAGGGAAGGTGGCCCAGCAGTGCTCCCGTTAGAGCAGCCTTAGCCTGAGGCTATGGGATACAGCCATCTGAGCTGCCCAGGAAAGAACAGGGTCCCAGGAGGCAAGGAGAGGCCCCTGTGTCCCAAAATAGACCCCTATATCCCTGTGCTGAGCATCTGCTTTTTCTTCATCTGCAGCACAGTCATTTCCTGCAGGTGAAGCCTCTTGGTTTAGTTCATTCTTTTTTTTTTTAAACTTTATTGATTGATTGGTTATTGAGCCACACCCAGCAGTGCTCAGGGGTTTCTTTCTGCATTCAGAAATCACACCTGGCAAGCTGGGGACCATATGGCATGCTAGAAATCGAACCAGATCCCTCCTGCATCGGCTGCATGCAAAGCAAACGTGCTACCACTGTGCTATCTCTCCGGCCCCTTGTTCATTCCTTCAACCTCAGAGTTCATCCAGGGGCTGCCAGGAAGGAGCAGCAGGTGATGACGGGCAGGTCCAAAGCCTGCCCCTTCCCAACTCAACCAAAAGGCAACAGCTACACCTGGCACCTCTCATGCAAGCACTTCACTCATGCCCAGTGTGAACTTCTAACTTACACTTCACACATTATCTTTTGTTACTGGGCTTCATCTAGAGTGGGGTCTCAAACTTGCGGCCCTCGGCCGGCCTTCAAATATCGCAGTATTCGCGATTATTCGCTTACCGAATAATCGCAATAAAAATTGCAATATTTGAAGGCTGGCCAAGGGCCACAAATTGTTGTACAGAGGGCCGCAAACGGCCCACGGGTCGCAAGTTTGAGACCCCTGATCTACAGGGTTGACACTGTGCTCAGGGGGTCACTCCTTGATGGCGCTCAGGGGATCGTATGGGATGCCAGGGATTAAACCTGAGTTGGCTGTGTGCAAGACAAATGCCCAAACCAATGAGCAATCACTCTGGCCCCTCACTTCACACATTCTGAGCAAAACTCAAGGCTTCCTCTACACTGTGGTCCTTCATGAAATTCACTATCAGTCCATAAAATGAGCATTATCTTTAGGTGTTGAGAAATAGGGATATAACCCAAGAGGTAGAGCACATGACTTCCATGTATGAAGCCCTAGGTTCAACACTCAATACTGCAGGACCTCAACCCTAGCACACTGGATATGTCTGGTGGTCTCTGAACAGTTCAAAATAAAACAAAACAAAACTGAACTACTGAACACACTAAACCATCAGGAACACACTAATAGGCCAAGTGTGGCTAGAAGTGGCCCCTTGATCATTTGAGCTCAAGTGGGTAGAAGAAAGGAAAGGGATCAGATAGGGAGAGGGAGGAGAGAACAATGGAGCAATGGAAGAAGGGAAGGAAGGAGGAAGAGAAGGAGGGAGTGAGGGAAGGAAGGAGAGAGGAAATTAAGAAAAGAGGAAGAGAGTGAGTAGAAAGGAAGGGAAAGGAGGAGGGAGTGAGGGAGGGAGTGAGGGAGTGAGGGAGGGAGGGAGAGAAGGAAGGAAGGAAGGAAGGAAGGAAGGAAGGAAGGAAGGAAGGAAGGAAGGAAGAAGAAGGAAGGAGGGAGGGGAGGGAGGGAGGGAGGGAAGGTGGGAGGAAGGGAGGCAGGGAGGGAGGGAAGAAGGGAGGGAGGGAGGGAGAGAAGAAGGAAAGGAGGGAGGGAAGAAGGAAGGAAGGAAGGTAGGAAGGAAGGAAGGAAGGAAGGAAGGAAGGAAGGAAGGAAGGAAGGAAGGAAGGAAGGGAGGAAGGAAGGAAGGGAGGGAGGGAAGGAGGGAAGGAGGGAGGAAAGAAGGAAGGAAGGAAGGAAGGAAGGAAGGAAGGAAGGAAGGAAGGAAGGAAGGAAGAGAGGGAAGGAAGGAAGGAAGGAAGAGAGGGAAGGAAGAAAGGAAGGAAGGGAGGGAAGGAAGAAAGGGAAGGTGGGAGGGAGGAAGGGAGGCAGGGAGGGAGGAAGGGAGGCAGGGAGGGAGGGAGGGAGGGAGAGAAGAAGGAAGGGAGGGAGGGAAGAAGGAAGGAAGGGAGGGAAGAAGGAAGGAAGGGAGGTAGGAAGGAAGGAAGGATGGAAGGAAGGAAGGGAGGGAAGAAGGAAGGAAGGGAGGTAGGAAGGAAGGAAGGATGGAAGGAAGGAAGGGAGGGAAGAAGGAAGGAAGGGAGGTAGGAAGGAAGGAAGGATGGAAGGAAGGAAGGAAGGAAGGAAGGTAGGGAGGAAAGGAAGGAGGGAAGGAGGGAAGGAGGGAGGAAAGAAGGAAGGAAGAAGGAAAGGAAGGAAGGAAGGAAGAAGGAAGGAAGAAGGAAGGAGGAAGGAAGGAAGGGAAGGGGGAGGAAGAGGGAGGCAGGGAGGGAGGGAAGAAGGGAGGGAGGGAGGGAAGAAGGAAGGAAGGGAGGGAAGAAGGAAGGAAGGGAGGGAAGAAGGAAGGAAGGGAGGGAAGAAGGAAGGAAGGATGGAAGGAAGGAAGGAAGAAAGGAAGGAAGGGAGGGAGGGAAGGAGGGAGGAAGGAAAGAAGGAAGGAAGGGAGGGAGGGAGGGAGGGAGGGAGGGAGGGAAGGAAGGAGGGACGGAGGGAGGGAGGGAGGAAGGAAGGAAGGAAGGAAGGAAGGAAGGAAGGAAGGAAGGAAGGAAGGAAGGAAGGAAGGAAGGAAGGAAGGAAGGAAGGAAGGAAGGAAGGAAGAGACCCAGTTAGTAGTTTATCCTTGTGTTGTCAATTTCAAGTGAAAATCGTCATTAGTCTCAAGATCATACAATTTTATCTAAAGGAATTAAAAGAACTACAAAAGAGCTTGTACATGTAAAAGCAATAGACTTCTCCATTACACAAAAGAAATAACTGCACCTGAAAGAGATGTTACTGCCAGGTATGGGGACTGGGGCAGAGGAGGATGTGGTGAGGATGAAATGGAAGGTTGGCCTAGGAAGCCTTCTAGATAGTTTGTCTGTCAGAGGAATATTCTAGGGCCCGGGGTCTGCACCAAGCCAATGTGGAACTCCAGAGTAGGTGGGGTAAGGGGTGTTTTCAAGGAAGGGTGACTGAGTGGGATCAAGCTGGCACTGGCATCAAACAGACCTCTTGGAATACTTCCTTCCCTTTCTCATCTTCATTTTCCCACTTATAATGGGGAAAGTAAGTGTCGGGCCACAAAATGTTTAGAAGAATTAAATAAAAATGCAGAGGGAACTGTACTGTGCAGAAGCCATAGCACAGTGGGAAGGATGTCACCTTCAACATGGCTGACCCAGGCTGGATGCCCAGCATCCCATAGGATACCCCAAGCCTCGCCAGAAATGATTCCTGACTGCAGAGCTAGGAGTAGCTCCCCCCCCCAAAAAAAAAACAAAACAACAACAAAAAAAAAACAACAAATGCACACAGAGCTCACCATTATTTATTTATATAAGAGTGTGCCAACTCGTGTAAGACCTGCTGGTCAACTTTTCTGGCATCACCTACAGAGCAACTTTTGTTTATTGGGTTTTTTTCCCCTGACAATTTCTGTGACTAATCCTACACACTACCGTGATGTGATATTGTTTGTGTAGCTTTTTTTTTTTTTTGACCTTTTAGACAGTACTGTATACAATTTTTTAAATGACTGAAGGAGACAATATTTCCCCTGCTCATACCACCCTGGAAGTTGGAGACATCCAGGAAAAGCAGTGGAAGGAAGAACAGGTCAACTGGTCTCCAGCAAAGGCAGAGTGCGGCCAACATAACAAAGCAACACTTACCAACACATCTACATAGAGAACCCAACAGTGCTCCCGGGGACTAATGCAGAGGGATGACCGGTCGACGCTGTTCTTGTTGTTAAATATCCGGTAGAGAGTGTTAGCAATCTCTGTGCCAAGCTCGTCACCTCCTCGGCCTTCAAACTCAGGAGTGGCATTGGCAGAACTAAATGGAACAAAAAAAGTGGTGTGAGTCTTTACTAAATACAAAGAGCAAAAGATCACGACATTATTAGTTTTCCTGTGCAAGAGTGAAAGAGCGTTGCACCGAAGTCACTAAAATAAGGGAAGGATGGCAGCTGACCCTTTCTCAAGCCTTCAGACACACCACAAGGCAGAGAGGCTCAGGCCTGGGTGAAGCAGTTCCACTGACTTGCAGCAGAAGCCATCAATCTCCAGAGAAAGACAATAGTAACAGTAAAGGGACATTGGCCAATAATTAATGCTCTTGTCTTGTTGAGTAAACACTTCACAGGCATGCCAGGTCACCTCAGAAGCTGAGCAAATAACCTGGCATAAAGAGGGGGGTGGGTCACACTATGTAAAGCTCCGTTCTTTCCTCATCCCGAGAATGCACCATTCTACTCTGGAAACAACGATCACTATGTTGGTGTGCTCATCTTGCTGAAATGATTTACAAGGTAAGTTTTAAAGAACACTAGAGTTTATGCATGAACTTTAGATAATCATAGTCCTGAAAAGTTAGATGAAATGACAAAACTCATTAAATATTGGGTTCTCCCTTTTACTTTATTCGCTGTTTCAAGAGAAAAGCATCTCTTGTATGGTTTTTGATACTGATCTCCCAACGACTCAAGAACAAACAGGCATCAACATTTACCAACCCAAGCACTATTCCAAAGTGTTTAACAGGAAATTTTTAAGAGTTTTAGCTTACTAAAATAAACTCTTCATGGTCTGCGAGATAAGTATACTTCCCAGTAATAATTTCACTGTAAGAAATAAAGTCCATAAAGATAAGAAACCAGTTGTTTCAGTATGAGTTCCACAGTCACTTATTAAACTTTCTGGATCCAGCCTATCTGGGACACATTATGACTTCCGGTCCGGAACAAGAGTACAGACTGTAGGACATTTGTCCTGCACTTGACCCACTCAGGTTCGATCCCCAGCCCTCCATATAGTACCCCCAGCTCACCAGGAGTGATCCCTGAGCTCAAAGTCAGGAGTAATCCCAGAGTATTGTTGGGCATGGTTCCAAAAATCAAAACAAAAGTCTTTTGGTCCTTGACCACGCATCCATCCTAGAAGTGGTCAGCCCACTCAAGATTTGAACACTGGTAGCCAAAGGCAGACAGTATGGCATGGTTCCCATGAAGAAGGGGGTTTCTCTTAAGAGAGGCAACAGAAGCATAGGGGTTGGGAAGGAAGAGAATCAGTATTGAGGGTTCCAGGAGATCTCTCACCTAGAAGAGGAGAAGGTGGTCAGGACACAGACAAGCAGGGGCAGGAATCCTTCAAAAGCAAAACCTGGTTGTAGGCCCAAGACTGTGCCCAACTCCACAGATGTGTGCTAACAGAAATTTCACCTAATAGAATTAAATGTCCCATTTGTGTGTCTGCTCTAACTTTAGTGTAAGCTGTATACTAACATTGCTTCTAGCTTCATATACCCCCCTCTAACACTATGATGATTTAGCAGCAGAAATAGGGCTTGAAATCCCATGAGAATCTTCCTTACTGTCATAGCAACCTCGCTGTTCCCTCACTGCCTCTGCTGGACTCAGGCACCAAGCCATGCACAGCAACTCATTTATGGTAAAATAATCACGCCACCAGGGACCAAGTTTATTATGCACAGACAGCAGAACACAACCTGTTTCTAATTTAAACGCCAAGCAATCAAGATTAAGTTCCATCTTTAAGTATTTCAAAACACATTTCTACAGATCTGTGCAGACAAATCCAGTGACAGATATTTATGCCTAAAATGTTCATCTCTACCAGATTAAAGTGAACCACACCTTTTTGGCTGTGACTAATTTAGTAGGCATTCCAGTATTAACTCTTATGCAGTCCTAAGGGATGGATTATAGAGCTGCTTGGTTCAGTTGGCTAAAATAATGTACCTCAAAAACCATGTTTCTATTTTTGAACACTGGACTAATTTAAAGTGCAAAGCTTAAGTTGTTAAAACACATGATTGTTTTCGTGTAGCTGAGAGAGAGCCAGAGAGGCAGTTTAGAGGGAGCTCATGAAACCCTATGCACCTATGTCTGGATGATGCGCTGAAGGGTGGACTGACTCTAGGAAGAAGGCTGAGAAGTAAACTGTTCAGGATGAGCAGTGCTTTGAACAACAGAAAATAAGAGTGAAGAAAATCCAGAGACCCTGTATTCTGTCAGTGAGGCGAAAAACAGGAAGGGTCTGGTCTGGGAAAGAGGACAGGCAAAGAGCTTCTTTGCATGCGAGTGAACCTGGTTCAAACCCAAGCACCACATATGGTTCCAGAGCATAGCAGGGAGTAGCCCCACAAACAGAGACACACAGTCACACAAAAAGAAAAGCCAAACCTTGCAGAGAGTACAGGCAAAGAGCTTCTTTGCATGCGAGTGAACCTGGTTCAAACCCAAGCACCACATATGGTTTCCAGAGCACAGCAGGGAGTAGCCCTACAAACAGCCCTGGGTGTGAACTAAACACACACACACACACACACACACACACACACACACACACACACACTCACTCACTCACTCACTCACTCACTCACTCTCTGCAACCTTGCAGAGGCCAAAAGGCACAGGCCTGGCTGTGAACTAAACACACACACACACACACACACACACACACACACTCACTCACTTACTCACTCACTCACTCACTCACTCACTCACTCACTCACTCACTCACTCACTCTCTGCAACCTTGCAGAGGCCAAAAGGCACAGGCATCTGAACAAAGGGCCACATAAAATAAATATGCAAGGATGGAAACTACTGTGGCAAACCCTCACTTTGTCTAAGGCTTTTCATATCTGGTTGAAAACAAAAACAGTAATTCCATGCTGCCAAAGTTTCCTTGACAGTGTAACAAAGAGAGCCGCCTCCCCCCACCCTGGATTTCAGCAGCTAAGACTGGATGGCAGAATACAGAAAAGTCACACAAATTTTGAAACTCAGAAATAACCTTATAAGCAGTTATAGTAATGTTATGAAACAACAATTTTGTTTTGTTTTCAGGCCACCCACCGGCAATGCTCAGAGATTACTCCTGGCTCTGCACTCAGGAATTAAACTACTCCTGGCAAGCCTTGGAAAACATACTGGATGCCTGGGATCCAACTTAGATTGGCCACATGCAAGGCAAGCTCCCTACCTGCTGGACTCTCTCCCTAGCACCAATAATAATTTTATAAAATAATTCTTTTTCGTGGTCCCTGAACCTATGCTGTCTGGTTGACTAAATTATAGAACTGGAGAGAGAGTAGAGTGGGTAGGGCACTTGCCTTGCATGCAGCTGACCCAGGTCTGATCTTTAGCACCTTATATAGAATTATCCGAGGACAAAGGCAGGGGTAAACCCTGAACACTGCTGTGTGTGGTCCCAAGCCCCAAATAAATAAAAACCAATAATAATAATAATAATAATAATAATAATAATAAAAGCCAGGGATACTTTGTAGGCCTTATGACATGTAGGGACATGTGGCCCAACCCTCATTCTCCTCAACAACCTCTCTGAATATTTACTGCCTACCAGTATTCTGGATGCATGGACTCATTTAACACAAACCAAGCACTATTCTGATTCCATTTTAGAGACAAACTGAGACACAAAAACGTGATGCGATTAATCCCTTATCACACAGTGATAGCCAGGCCCTCTCATCTACGAGAATTGCTGGACTATCTGGATGTGTAGTTCAGCCTGGCTTGCTTGTAGCCTAACCTCAGCCAGGCTAGCTTTCCTCTGTCCTCATACTTAAGGTAATGCACAGGTATTCCGGGGTTCAGACATATTATGAAGAAATGCTGGAATCAAGGAATGTAGACAAAGGAATCCTAAATACTTTATTACGCACAAGTTTGTTTGTTTTTTTAAGAGCAAGAATACAGGCTGGTAATTGTAGGCCCCAGATTAGATCCTTCCTGTCGGGGACTCCACTGTTTCCTTTGGACCCAGTGCCAAGTGCCTTCTGTATTTACACCCACCAAAACCAATTCCTATCTCTCAAGAAAGTATATCTAGTCCCTAGACTAGGGCTGCTGGGAAATCACTGCCAAAGCCAGATAAACTAGTACCGGTAAGAGAATTGGGAACACTGCCCCACCCAGCTCCTTGTCCTCTGGACTCATCACCTCAATCCACCTTCATGGCATATGTGTGATTTAATTGGGATAGGCTGAACAAGCTTTTATCTACCTTGGGTGAGATTTCAGACACGAGGCTTGTTTCCCTTACAATCAAAATAGTTTAAACATCTGCCAGGTCAAGCCAGCAGTAGAAAAAGTAATTCAGTGGGTTTCTGGAGCAGTCCTGACTCAGGGCCTCCCTACTGCCCGAGTCCTAGGCCACAGGACAGCTGCTAAGGTGTCAGGTTCTTCCCTGTACACAAAGTTATTCCTAGGGAGCCAGAAGCATGGGTGCAGGAATTATCCTCATACTGGGTGACTTTTCTTATCAGCCCTCTGGAGCTTTCCAGAATATAAACAGCTCTAAAAGGCTTCAGCCTGCTGCCTCTTGGCTTTGCACCCATCCCCAGGTCTTCAGAAAAGAACAGTAGCCCCTTCAAGCATCTAAGCAGGCAAGGAACAAAGGGTTCCCACCCACTGAGTAAGGTTATGGTTCAGTACTAAAATTTCTGCTTTACCATGATAGAGCAAATATTGAAAAACAATGAAAAAAACGTTTAAAAATAGTCCCGGTCTCAGAGGGAAAGGACAAGTGTTGTGCAACTAAAACATCTATGACTGAACCATGTTCCCTTCAACCCCCACTCCAGCTTAAAAGCACTCACTCTGAGAGGCTAAACCAGTATTTCTCAACTGTGCCCAGATGACCTCCTCCCTGAGTCCTAGGGGAAAACAGAGTCAACGTGGGGGTTTGGGGGAAACTCAAGAGCATGAGATGAGGTGGTCAACCATAACCAAGGGGAGCCCTAAAAAGAAAACAATGTTGGAAAGGGGCCACAAGAGGAAAAGGCTAAGAAATGCAAAGCTAAACAGCAGTTCCCAAACCTTGGCATGGGAGGTGGGGTGAGAGGTTCTGAGAGCTGACATATGATGGCTTGCCAACCAGTCAAAATCGATAGTGGCAAGAACAGCTGGCCGTCCTTTGGGTTTTAGGTGGAAACCAAGTTCTCCCAAAGTATCAAAGTTTTGTTTTGATTTTAAAGGCCTTCTTTCAGGCTACAATCAATGAAGCGATGAAAGAAAGACAGGAGATCAGAGCCAGAAGATCCAAGTCTGCTCTCAAACCACACAAAGGCTGTCAGGAATCTGCAGCAGAGCTCAAAATCCCCAAGTACTCATCTGCCTGGCTGAATGCAGCCAGGAACCTTCTTCCCAAAGGCAGCAATCCCAAGACACAGGAGAATTAGGAGGGTGGAAAGCCAGGTCTACTTCTGGTGTCATCTATATTCAAGCAGACAAAACCACAGCAGAATGACTTAGCAGAAAAGCAATTCGTATTCTGAGGGTTGGTACTGCCAGCATGCCTCACAGGCATCCGGCAGCCATCCCAAGTCTATGGATCAGAAGAAAAGGGTGTGTTTGTTCGTGCTTTTCAGAGCTGCTTCTTGAAGACTTGGATGAGGTTCTAATAAAGGGGGCAACCACAATGCTTGGCAGGAAAATGTTGCTTCATGGTGGCTGACCCTGCTGGGCTGATCATTTGCTGAGCCACCCCACCTGGGGGCAGTGTGCCACTTTGAGGCCATCCCCCACATCATTCAGAGGGTAGTTCAGAGGCCAAAGATAAAGCTTAGTGGTAAATTACATGTCCTCGGTACAAAAAAAAAAAAAAATTAAAAGTAGTAAGAACGTTGATTATTACCCCTGAAATTTTACATGACTGTGATTTAATGACAAGTCAATTTTTAAAAAGAGGGAACTACTGGAGACAACTTTCTGGCACTGTTGGGACTGAGTCTCCTTAGACTTATAAGGGGTATGGAGGGTTCACAAGGGGAGTAAAGGTCCACACTGGCGGCCAGGATAGATTTTCCTCCTGGAAGCAGCAATTCACAGCTTTCTCTCACCTTGGAACCACCCCTTTGTACAAAAGGGACAAGAAAAGAACGCGACTGACCCTGAGCCTGTTCATATCCAGAGCTACAATGAAATGTGTAGAAGGATGAAGAAAATGGTGAACAAATTATGTTTCCTCACACATGATGTCTGGTGCTGAGGGACGGACCATTTATACACTGGGTAAGACAGCCCAGAACTAGGAAGAATAGTTTCCTTCCTCCAAAAGCTGAAGAAGGAGTAAGATTAAACTCAGCCAGTTAGGCAAAGGAAGGTCCAATCCCCTAGACAAAGACTGGTGAGAGAAACTGGGCGGAAGATACTACATGAGGGGTAGGGGGAAGGAATGGGCTAGAGGAAAATGGGCAGAGACAAACAGCAGCATGCTCTGGGCCTTGAAGAAAAACAGCCCTCCAAGGTTGGTCTCTATAGACGGCACATGGACCCTAATCGCATTCCAGAAGGACCAATCCTGGCACTAGGACGAACAGCCTGAAAGACCATAGCTCTCTCTACATGTATAACAAGAGTCTGCAGAGAAGGGGCTGATAAGTACACAGCAGGTGCTGAGCTTTACAAGGCCTGCTCCAAACAGTGGTTCTCAGAGGCCAGCTGGGAATGTGTTCTCAGAGCACCTCCAACAGTGAATTGTGCTCTATTGTACCCTGATGCAGAAATAACAAGCTTTATGCTCAACACTCACTTCTTTTCGAGGAATCTGGAATTTTGGTATGTGTTAAAAGTCAAAGGATGAGATGGAGTGATAGTACAGTGGCCTGGGTGTTTGCCTTGCACTCAGCTGATCTGGGTTTGATCCCAAGCACCCCATGGTCCTCCAAGCACTGCCAGGAATAATTCTTTATTTTTTCTTTTGGTTTTTGGGCCACACCTGGTGATGTTCAGGGGTTACTCCTGACTATGCACTCAGAAATTGCTCCTGGCTTGGGGGATCACATGGGACACCAGGGGATCCAACCGCGGTCCATCCTAGGCTAGTGCGGGCAAGGCAGACCCTTACTGCTTACTGGAGCTACCGTTCCAGCCCCCAGGAATAATTCTTGAGTGCAGAGTCAGAAGTAAGGCCTAAACACTGCCAGCTGTAGCCCAAATAACCAAAAATAAAAGTTGATGACTGGGCCGGAGAGATAGCACAGCAGTAGGGCATTTGCCTTGCAAGCAGCCAATCCAGGATGGACAGTGGTTCGAATCCCGGCAACTCACATGGTCCTCCGTGCATGCCAAGAGCGATTTCTGAGTGCAGAGCCAGGAGTAACCCTGAGCGCCGCTGGGTGTGACCCAAAAAACAGAAAACAAAGAACAAAAAAAGTTGATGGTATCTCCCATGAACTGATCTCATTTGTGTGCTTAGCATCGAATGGAGCAAATGTATCACCAACATGCTACACTTTTGTCATTTTCTTCAGTGCAGCAGTGCTCTTTCAACAAATCTTCTCATACAGGGGTGGCTGTGGAGACATTATCAAAATTCTATACTTGCACCTATTCACCTATTGAGCTAATGGACATCCTTCCCCATCTTCAGAAGGCCTGCTGTGGATTTCTGGCCACACTGCAGCAGATGTGTGAAGGGAGAAACCCCTGCTCAGCACCACCACTTATAGACCCCTGAGCACCACAGTCAGGTGCATGTGAATCCCCAGTCACCCACCACAGGAACAGTAACAAAAAGGGGAGGTGGGGCCCGGAGAGATAGCACAGCGGCGTTTGCCTTGCAAGCAGCCGATCCAGGACCAAAGGTGGTTGGTTCAAATCCCGGTGTCCCATATGGTCCCCCGTGCCTGCCAGGAGCTATTTCTGAGCAGACAGCTAGGAGTAACCCCTGAGCAACGCCGGGTGTGACCCAAAAACCAAAAAAAAAAAAAAAACAAAAAAAAAAAAAAAAAAAAAGGGGAGGTGGTTAAAATTTTTTCGTTTCTGGGCTATAGCAATAATACAGAAGTTAAGTGTTGCATTAAATAATTAACGATTGAGCTGGATGGAGAGGGATGGAGGTGGATTTCTCTGCCACCCAGGCCATGTGGCTCCACAACCCCCATTCAGCTGGCAGGTCCCAGGTTTAGGTGAACGGTGGAATCAGACTCATCCAGGCATCAGCTTTATTCATGCCCTATTCACCATTCAGCCATTCTTCACTAGCCCTGCATCTTAACTCCTTTCAGCCATCTTCCCTTTGACCTCCATGATGGCCAAAGACCAAAAGGGCAGAGACCACAAAAAGGCCAATCCCCTGGGTCAAAGGCCTTATCTACCTTTTCCAAGACCCCCCTCCCAGGAATGGGGGGGTCTTGCAGGTAAGGTCAAGTTACCTAGGGAGAAAGGAGGGATGAGGCTTCAGTTAAGGAGTATGTCTTTTACCCAACTAACCTGGGTGTGACCCCTGGCACTCCAGGAGTGATCCTTGAGCACAGATCCAGTAATAATCTCTTAGCACTGACAGATGTGATTAAATATAAAAAACGAAGATTGATGGAACAGATGACTCGATAAAGAAAATGTAGTACTGGAGCCAGAAAGATAGTACAGTATGTAGAGTGCTTGCCTTGCACCTGGTTGACCTGGTTTGATCCCCAGGACCCCCATAGGTCTGCAGAGGCCCACCAGGAGTTATCTATGAGTACAGAGCCAATACAAACCAAGTATCACTAGTTGTGGATTCCCTCCCCACAAAAAAGTACATATACAAGATGGAATACTACCCAGCTAAAAGAAAAGATAAAATCCTGCGACTTGCTATTTGTATGGATCTGTAGAGTACCATGCACAAATGCCCAATGGGTGGGGTGTGTGTGTGTGTGTGTGTGTGTGTGTGTGTGTGTGTGTGTGTGTGTCCCCTCAGCACCACCAGAAGTGAACCTGAGCAGTGCCACAAGTAAGCCTAGAATAATGCTGGGTATGACCCAAACCCTTTTAAAAAAAATAAGAGAGGGGGCAGTCTACTGTTACCACTTGAATAGAAGTTCTAAAGAGATGGGCCAGCAGCCCAATAAAAAGTACCAGTCCCTAAAAGGAGGAGTAACATAGGGCTGAAACGATGTACAGCGAGTAGGGCACTTGCCTTGCATATGGCTGATGAAGGTTTCATCCCTGTCATTCCATATAGTCCCCTAAGCCCACCAAAAGTGATCCTTGAGCACAGGACCAAGATTAAGGCTTGGGGAATGCTGGATATGACCCCAAAACAAAAATAAAAACAAAAGGAGGCATAACAAGTATAAGAGGAAGAGCATTTATGTAAAACCTGAGAGCAGTCACTGTGGGACAAACTCACTGTCTCGACCTCTCACTTGCTCATCACCACTGTTGTATTACTATGTCTTTTGGTATAGAAATTAAGGAAGAGAGACTAAAAACCTACCTGGAGGTCACATAATTGGCCAAAGAAAGCCAGTAGCAAGGCAGGTGGAATGAGGACTGAGGCTTTGCTCTCCCCAGCACAGACATGGCCTGCTTTGCTGCTACTCCCTTGAGTCTGCCAGGATGCTGGTTTGGCCTCTTCTAAGCAAGTCATAAAATATTTTCCACACAGCTAGAGCAGAAAAGGGCATTCCAGATCATCACTCCGAAATACCCAAAACAAAGGCATTCCTCAAACTTCCTCTTTCCTTTTCATCTAATCCCTTTGATATGTAAAAATCCACCTGGATAGGTTCAACCTTCTCCAACCCTAGTGAATTTTGCACTGAGTTAATAAAGAAAGGTCAGTTTGGCTTGGCACACAGAGAGACCACATGTGAGAAACCACTGACTCCATGACTCTCTCCTGACTGGCACGGTTTATGACTTCTTCGTAGCTACCCTACCTGCTTTGAACCCAGAAATACAGCATGTGGGGTGCTTGCACAACATTGGGATTGATTTTTACAGATATCTGCTCTATTTCCAACAATGTAGTAATAACTATCCATGACTTCTGCTGACTCTTGTCACAGCCAAGTACAGGGATCCTGGCAGACAACTGCCTTTCACATAAAGAAAAATGTGACCCAGCAAGGACCAGGTGATTAAGTTAAGGGCACATAAGAGAGAAGAAGCACATGGCTACTAGCTGAACAAATGACAAATACAAAAAAAATAAAAGTGAGCTCAACAGGAAATTGGAGATTCAATCCCTGGCTCTTCATCTTTTTTAGAAAAATCAATAATTTTTCTTAAAAAAAAAAAAAAAAAGTACACACACACAACATGAGAATTTAGTCCTATGCCAAGTTTCTCCTCACATGGAAATTTCTTCTCCTTTACTTTCCAATAAACTTATCTACCTTCTTTAGGAAAAAAAAAAAGAGAGATTGGAGACAGTACAGAAGATAAGGGCACTTAACTTGCAAGCAGCCAACTTGGGTTCAATTTTAGCACTCCAAGTGGTCCCCTGACCCATCCAGAGTGACCCCCCTCTCCCCCAGCACAGAACCAGGAATAACTCCTGAGCAATGCCAGGTGTGACCAAAACCCAGAATAAGAACATGCTTGATACTGACCAGTCGACAAAGAACTCCAGGTAGCCTTCGTTTGGTTTCTCCAGCTTGGGGGTCCCCATCTCTGCTTTCACGCCCACCAAGATGTCTGTGTGGCCCTGTAGACACAGGCAACAAGGACCCTCACTCGGGCAGGCAGCCAAGGCCCAGCCACCTCCCTCCTGTGGGACTGTGAGGAACAGAAGTGGAAAGCAACCCTTTGAGAAAGGGAGGGATCCTTGAGATGAGTATTTCACAGTCCTGTTCCAACTGTGGTCCCCTGCTGACCTTGTTTTCTCCCTTGTTTCCTCCTCTATGTCCTACCAGCTGCCTCTTACGCTGATGCTGAGGGTCCCCCAACTCATGTGCAAGATTTTTTAAATAGTTTTTACTGTGACCAATGTGAATTACAAATCTTTCACAGTAATATTTGAGGTACATAGTGACATTGAATCAGGGGTATTCCTACCACCAGTCACGTGCAAGATTTTTATCTGTGGCCCTTTAGAATATCCTGGAGGCTCACAGGGAGGAACCACTGTGTGACCCCAGGTTCAGAAGTGCTGCTTTAGCTCGAGATAGACCTTTCTTCCCTGTGCTTCACTTGGGTCTTATCCATGTCCTCTAAGAGAGGCCAGCAATGGGCATCCTAGGACCTCCCAGTCCTCTCCCAGGCCTGGACTATGGCCACTGTACTCACCAGCTTGACCCTGGCAGACCCACTGGTGTTGGACACCACATCAGTTTCCACTTCGATGCATCGATAGTCCTCACAGCCACGGCCATCCACGCGGAGGTCTTCCTAAGAGCAACACACAGTCTGAGGCTCTGGGCCCAACCAACCAGGGACTTCGAAGCTATTGTTCCTCTGGACATAATTTCCTTTTCTTTAGTGACTCATCTAAGCTTCTGCCCTCAGAGCTAATAACAGGAGCATCATTCACCACGAGGAAATGGTAGACATCAAAAAGTAAAATTTAAGGCCCTGAAGAGTATTTCCGTTTAAGATTCCCAGAAGCTGGGTTTCACAGGTCTGTACACTGCCAATACTACAGAGCACCAGATGGAACTGAGACACAGATCAAGAATAGGAACCGGGGCCAGAGTGATAGCACAGTGGGAGGGCGTTTGCCTTGCACACTGCTGCTGAGAAGGGCCTTGGTTCAATTCCTGGCATCCTGAGTGATTTATTTATTTTTTTTTTGGTTTTGGGGCCACACCAGGTGATGTTCAGGGTATGTGCTCAGAAATCACTCCTGGCTTGGGGGACCATACATGATGCTGGGGGATTGAACCACCTTCTGTTCTAGGCTAGAGCGTGCAAGGCAAATGCCTTACTGCTTGCACCACCACTCCAGCCCCAGGCCTCTTTTGTTTTATAAAATATTTTTGGGTCTCACCCAGTGATGCTCAGGGGTTACTCCTAGCTATGTGTTCAGAAATCACTCCTGGCTTGGGGGACCATATGGGACACTGGGGGATCAAACCTCAGTCCGTCCTAGGCTAGTGTGGACAAGGCAGATGATGCCTTACCGCTTGCGCCACTACTCAGGCCCCAGGAGTGATTTCTGAGAGCAGAGCCAGGAGTAACACCTGAATGCTGCTGGGTATGGCCCCCAAAACAAAAAACAAACAAAAAACCAAACAAACAAACCAAATAAACAAGAATAGGAACTGAAGACAAAGCAGTAAACTTCTTCCCCAATGTGTGATTCTGAAACCACCTGGAGAATCATGTCCTGTTGGAGTTGGGTATTAAAGTCTTAGCTGCCTTCCCATACTGCTGGCCCCTGCCAACTCCACAAGTTCTCCCTCACCTGTAAACAAACAAAACCACAACTAGGGGCTGGAAAGATAGCATGAACGTAGGGTGTTTGCCTTGCATGCAGAAGGACAGTAGTTCGAATCCTGGCATCCCATACAGTCCCCCGAGCCTGCCAGGAACAATTTCTGAGTGTAGAGGCGGGAGTAATCCCTAAGTGCTGCCAGGTGAGACCCAAAAACCAAAAACCAAAATAAAACAAATAAAAAAAACCCACAACTAGCATCTTTTTGTTTGTTTGTTTTGGGGCCACACCCTATGATTCTCAGGGGTTACTCCTGGCTATGCACACAGAAATCGCTCCTGGCTTGGGAGACCATAAGGAATGCCAGGGATCGAACCTAGGTCCATCCTAGGTTAGTATATGCAAGGCAAACGCCCTACTGCTTGTGCCACTGCTCTGGCCCCTACAAAACAGGGATTCTCTAGAACAGGCTTAAAAACAGGAATACAGGGTTTTGAAAACCATTTTGTGACTGTTTTTCTAGATCACACCAAAGCAGCTTGCTGCACGCATGCAGAAATGCAGTGCTGTGAGGAGACTGTGAGGGGCATTGGCAGCCCCAAATCTTCACTACTGGGTCCTTTAAAGGCAGCCTGTGAGGGGCTGCCCATAGAGGAGGGTTTTGGGAAAGTCTGCTCACTGTATGTCCTGTAAATTTCCCATTTATAATTTCCTTCAGTTCAAGACACACAGAAGGGCCAGATCAATAGCACAGTGGGTAGGCATTTGCCTTGCACACAGCAGACCTACGTCTGATCCTGGGCATCCCATATGGTCCCCTGAACCTGTCAGGAGTAACCCCTGAGCACCATTGGTTGTAGCCCTGACAAAAACAAAACATACAAAGCTTCATAAGTGGCTATTTGCACTGTGCTGCTTCTTTTTTTTGGGATGGGGGGGGGAGTTTGGGTCATACCTGGTGGCACTCAAGGGTTACTCCTGGCTCTACACTCAGAAATTGTTCCTGGTAGGCCTGGGGGACCACATGGGATGCCAGAATTCGAACCACCCCTATTGCTGTGCTATCTCTCAGGTCCCTACTGTGCTTCTTATACTACCATTTCCCACCTTCTAGCCTAGAGGTGACTCCTTTGGAGGTAGTTCCTACCCTCTTTTCCAGACCTCCAATCTTTCACCATATTTATGGTGACACAAGATGGCCTGATCTGATCATTTGATATTTTCCCTCCCCTGTTCTGGGATCAGGCCTTCCATGAAAGAGTCCTGAGTCCTTTTACTAGAGAATGGCACTAAAGTATTCTGATCCAGGTAAAAAAGCGGAGGCCATACTTTGCATGCTGGAACCCTCGGTTTGATCCTTGGCACCACAAGACCCACTGAGCCAACTGAAACAACACCTGGAGCAGTCTCTGAGCACCATAACGTATAGCTCCAAGTCACACCCTGTCATCATCATCATTCCCTTTTCCTTCCCTGCTGAATACCAAGAGAATATGGGTACTACGTAGTTTCACTGCTACTCAGGTATCACAGACCACAGAACACAGACTGGACCAGACCATAGCAAATCTAGTTAGAAAACATGTTTGCACACTAACCCCTAAATAGACACACATTTATTTCTACACCTACCATTTACCTAATAAAAATCTTAGCTTACTACTATGATTCCAAATTCATACCACAACCTTAATTTTTATTCCTAACTTCTCAAATAGTCAGAAACCTGGTTTCCATGATCTATAATTAGTGTTATTTTTTAGCATCAGTTATTTCAAATTGTTAATATTTAACTTATAAAAAAACAGACTTTCTAACAATATTTTTAAAATATTGTTATAAGTATTCTAACCATATTTGTAAAATGTTCTTTGTACACTATCCAGTCAAATACTATTGGGGCCAGAAGGATAGCATAGCAGGTTATGGGGTCGACACAGAACTGACCAGGTTTGATCTCACATGGTTCTCAGAGCCTGCCAGGAGCGATTTCTGAGAGCAGAGCAAGGAATAATCCCTGAACACCACCGGGTGTGGCCCCAAATCAAAATAAATAAAAAAATAAACTGCCAGGTTCACTGCAATATGTAACTGAATTTTTATTTGGAGAAATCAGACGCAAAAAGCAAAACACTGCATGTTCCTACCACACAGCACTATTCCCATCTGTCATGTTTGTTTCAGCGCCTTCGCACTCTCAACTGTTAAAGGTGAGAAAATAAACATCCAAGTCAGTAAAACTGAGGAGGTGGGGGTGTTCGCCATAGTGGGGCTGAAGTCCCTCTGTGGTCTACCCACCCCCCAGCCCACTCCTTCCTCAGAAGCAAGCCATCTCTATCTTGGGCCCGGGAGACCCACAGTCACAAGCAATCCCAGGCCTTCTAGGCAGAGTTCCATTATGGCCCTTTACACTCAAGGATCCCCACCCACAACTCTGAGACGCACTTTGTTGTCCTGCTCCTCAGGTGTACACTGAATAGGACATCACCAGTAAGGATCCATTTCTAGGCTCTAGCTCTAGATCACTGCCTGGCTGCTTGCCCAGGGCCCAATTCCTGCTTCTGCCTACCCCTCTTCCTCACATGTAAAAGATGGAGAGTGCAGGAAATGGTGTGTTGGCAAGCTGTAAGCAACATATCTTTTCCATCTCGAGTTCCTGGCTCACGACTCTTAGAACTTTAGAATGTTCAGAAAGGTCAGTGCATTCACTGACATCTTCATCATGACAGCTGATCTGGGTCTTTGCTTTCTGGAATCAATGTGGAACCAAGAAGAAAAATGGTGTCCTGTTTCTTGGAACAAGCCCTTTCAACCACTCCTAAACTTAGGGCATGTTTAGGTTAAAGATGATTTCTGAGAGGCTGGAGAGATAATACAGCAGGGTAGGGAACTTGCCTTGCATACTGCTGACCTGTGTTCGAACCCAACCCTTCCAAGAGTGATTCCTGAGTGCAGAGCCAGGAGTGACTCCTGTGTATTGCTGGGTGTGGCAGCCCTCCCCTCAATAACATGACTTTTAGAAAGTTCGTAAAAGTGGGGGAGAGGAGGGCTCCTGGGAAACCAACCTTGACCACTACAGGGCTGGAACATCCATTCCCCGTCTCACATAGACCCCCCCATCCCCACCCAACCCCACGATTTCCAAGGAAGAGGGCCACAGCAGTCACTAGCCAAGGACCTAATCGTGCCTCTGAAGGCTCCACAAGAGTCCAGAAGCAGGGAGAGATCCAGGTCTTCCAAAATGGAGAATCCAAAAGCTTGCACATGCCTCTATACTGCACCCAAACTCCACAGGAACAAATGTTCTTGCTTGGGGGACCCCTTCTTGTATATTTCTTCATCCAACCATTGATTCAATGCCTTTAATATACTGTGAAACTGGTAACCTAGTGAGTAAACTAATTCCTGGAGTCTGTGAGCCATTCTAGCCAATTAATTGGAAGTGGCCATTAGAAAACTTCTGACTTATAATTAGTTGGTTAAAAGTAACAACTTGGGGCCATGAGGATAGCACAATAGGGTGGAGTACATGCTTTGCACGCAAGAAGCCTATGTTCAATTCCCAGCACATCTGGTCCCCAAGCACTGTGAGTATGAGCACTAGTCCCATACACAAAAACACTCACAGAAACCAGAAACAGAAGGAACCACCTGGATTGAGGCTGGCCTCTGATGTAGAAGCAGTTTGTGAATATATCCCTTAACTTCAATAATTTGGTGCTATCTCAGATTATGTCAGAGTTGAGCTGAATTGTATCAGATTCAACTGGTATTGGAGAATTAGTGGGATGAAGAAAAACCACTCATCAAACTGGTGTCATAATTATTAAAAAAAATTATAAAAAAAATTAAAAGAAGCTGAGACCGGAGTGATAGCACAGCAGTAGGGCATTTGCCTTGCATTCGGGGCTGCCCCAGGACAGAACTAGGTTCGATCCCTGGCATCCCATAAGGTCACCCAAGCCTGCCAGGAGAGATTTCTGAGCACCAAGCCAGGAGTAACCCCTGAGCATCGTTGGGTGTGGCCCAAAACCAAAATAAATAAATAAATAAATAGTTAATTAAAAGCCATTTAATGTGCCTTTACTGTGTAACCAAAACTATGCTGGGAACACTACTATTATCATATCTAATCCTCAAAATAAGCTATATAAGAGAGCATCAAATCCTAACCCCTAGACCACCAGGGAATGTTCAATAACCTTGTAAGAGAGGTGTGTTTTGTTCAATTTCACAAATAAGGCATCAGGTTGAAACTTGCTGAAATGACTGACTGGTGTTAGCCACACCACCAGATTCCGAATTCCAATCAGAACTCAAAGCCACAATTCCACAAGGTCTCCTTGTCCCAAGGTCTCTTCACTATGCAATGAAATTCAGAGGCCTCCCTAAGGATGAACTGGCCCAGCTCTCCCTGAGGGTCCTTATGACAATGAAAACAACTGAAACACGAGGGAGGAAGGTTCCAAGACTCCCACCTATGTGTGCAAATATCCCTCACCTTTGGAAGATCTCTTCACTCACTAACCTGTTCCAAGATGGGGTGAAAGGGGGTGTCAGAAAACTGGGGTCTCAGGGATCAGGCGACACAAGATTAAAAATTACAGGGACAGGAATGATAATACAGCAGGCAGGGGGCACTTTCCTTGCATGTGGCTAACTAGGATTTGATCCCCAGCATCCCTTAAGGTCCCCCGAGCCCTCCCAAGGAGTGATCCCTTCCCACCATTGGGTAGAACCCCCCCACACACCAAAGTCAAAAATTACAAATTATATGTGTTATGCATATATAAAGTTTTTTATATAAAATATATTTTAATTATATATTTATAATCTATGTTTTTCTTTTAATAGAAGTACTTAAACACCTCCAAAGCAAATCAATGGAACCACTGTAACGCAGAGGGAAAGAGACTATTTAAAATCAGGTGTTCCTCATAAAATGATATGTTGCACTAACTCGTTTAGCCTGGCTTAAGGCCAGGAGACTGCCACACTTTCAACTCAAACGCAGGGTTCAGGAGCAAAGGAAATAGTCCATGTGTAAACACTTCAGAAGGGATTGCCTGAACTGCAAGTTCCACTAGAAAAATCAAGAGACTCAAAAATGAACAGACAAGGACTTGGCGCAAAGCCCTGCCCTCACCAGAGGGAAGCAAGATGAAGGGCTTTGGCCGTCAGGAAGGCTCCAGGAAACTTTCAAGTTGTTACTCACATGATGGCAACACCTCTGCCAAAGGGGGTAGGTGTGGTGAGTGTGGGCGTGACATGGCAGGGTGGGATGGGGTGAGGTGGGGAAAGTTGTGTTGGGCTGGGCTGGGCTCTGCTAGAATCACCTTCCACCTAGGTTTGAATCTGGGCACTCGCATCTCAGCTTTTAATCCAGAGCAGGTAGTTCATCAGTCACCAAAAAGTAGGAGCCCCCTCATCCTGTAGACACTCAGGAGAACACCCAAACCAAGAGTGAAGAGGAGCCCTGGGCAGTGTAGTCATAAGAACCCCCCCCCCACTGCAGTTTCCACCCCTCCCTGGGGGAAACTGGGGCATGTGTTAAAAACAGATACCATGGTTTTATTAATCCAGCACCCCAGAGGTTCTGAGACTCCAGTGATCTCTCAGTGACGTGAGCCCCACTGCACGGTTTGACTTGCCCGATAGCTAGCTCAGTTAGTCAGTCAGGAGAGAAAACAGACTGCTTCCCCAGCAAAGAATAAACCCCTCAGAAAAAGGGCCCCGGGTAGACAGGCTTTGCAGGAAAAACTAAATGATATTCTTAAATTCACTTTCCAAGACTAGTTAGAAGCTCCAAGTTCCTCAAGGAAGAAGGTAATTCTGCTTAAAACCAAGACACCCAGGGGCTACTCCAGCTCCACCCGGCCAGACTCAGCATAAGATTCTCAGACAGGGGCTGGAGCAATAGCACAACGATAGGACTTCGGCCAACACAGGATGGACCCCAGTTCGAATCCCGGCATCCCATATGATCCCCCGAGTCTGGCAGGAGTGACTTCTGAATGCAGAGCCAGGAGTAACCCCTGAGCACTGCCGGGTGTGACAAAAAAATATAAATAACAACAACAACAACAACAACAAAATAACACAAAAAAGGAAGATTCTCAGACTCCTCAGTTGCAGAAAGCTTGGCCTGGGCCTTCCAATTCTGTTTTGCTCCCCAAAGGCAAATAATCCAAATCACCAGCTCTTGGGGACATGAGACTCGTTCCTTTAGTATCTGATGTTGAGCTGGAAAACACCGGAGAGAAGAAAAGGGGCTCAAGGGGATCTGACAGGTCATAATGTGGAGGCAGGTAGAGAGGCCCACACAAGATGAAGGGTGGGAGATGAACAGATATGGCTAGGGTGAAGGGAAACATTGCAGCAGAGAGAACTGAGGTGTCAGCAGGGAACCAAAGTCGGGCACGTAGTCAGAGACCATGGGTCATGATAGAGCAGTAAGAGAGAACCCCAGAGCTGTTTAAAAACTTGCTCTTTTCTTTTTTTTGGGGGGGGGGGCAGGGGAATTGAGCCACACCTGGCAGCACTCAGAGGTTACTCCTGGCTCTGCACTCAGAAATCGCTCTTTGCAGGCTCGGGGAACCGTATGGGATGCTAGGGATCGAACCCAAGTCTGTCCCGGGTCCTTCGCGTGCAAGGCAAACGTCCTACAACTTTGCTATCGCTCAGGCCTCAAACTTGCTCTTCCTTACCAGAAACTCCCTTTCTTTTGAGCTAGCACTCCACACCAAAAGAGCTTCAAATCCACAACCACAGATTCCTGCAAAAGTCTCTAGGCAAGGCCAGGAAATATCTCTGGTGGCTTCCCCAAACCTGCCAGCGCTTCATGAAAATGCACGTTCCTAGGGCCCTAAACAGAGAATCTGACTTTAAAGGTCCAAGCCTGGGAATCTGGACTTTGTGGTGAGAATGAGGCATGTCAAGGCTTCCTAGTCAGGCCGGAAAGATAGTGGTTCAAATTCCAGCATCCCATAAGGTCCCCCGAGCCTGACAGGAGCAATTTCTGAGCATAGAGCCAGGAGTAACCCCTCAGCACTGCCAGGTGTAACCCAAAAACCAAAAAAAGGGCCAGAGAGATAGCATGGAGGTAAGGCGTTTGCCTTGCATGCAGAAGGTCAGTGGTTCGATTCCTGGCACCCCATATGGTCCCCCAAGCCTGCTAGGAACGATTTCTGAGCATAGATCCAGAAGTAACCCCTGAGCGGCACCAGGTGTGACCCAAACATAAAAAAAAAAAAAAAAAAGAACGCTTCCTAGTCACTGAGGTATGAAGCAGGTTAGGGAACATCTCATAAAGTACATATACACATCTAGTTAGCAAACCCAAAAAGGTAACATAAGCCTAGACCACCAAAATCCTGAAACCTGTCAGCAAATTCCTGAATACTGTAATGAGAGAAAAAGTATGAAATACAGATGAGTAAAGCAAAGCTGTATAAAAAAAACTTGTTTTGGGCCCAGAGAGATAGCACAGCGGGGTTTGCCTTGCAAGCAGCCGATCCAGGACCTAAGGTGGTTGGTTTGAATCCCAGTGTCCCATACGGTCTCCCGTGCCTGCCAGGAGCTACTTCTGAGCAGACAGCCAGGAGTAACCCCTGAGCATCGCCAGGTATGGCCCAAAAGAAAAACAAAAACAAAAAAAATTTTGTTTTTCATTTTTAAAGGAACTTACAACCAAAGAGGTTAAAAAACTACTTACATAGATAATTATAGCACACTAGGCCAGATACTATTTAAAGGAAAAAGAAAGAGGGAATGTCAGGACTTCTCCCATGCCCTTCCAATTTTCCCAGGGATGAATGGAAGGAGAAGCAAGGAATTTTCCTGCCCCTGAACTTTACTCAAGGATTGAAACACGACAATTTTCACACACAAAAGTCATGCCTGAACTCTGCAGTGTATTCTGGAGTTACATCTCAACTCCCCAGAATAGACACTGTGACCCCGAACAAGAGACAGACTGACCTAGGGCTGGAGTAATAGCACAGTGGGTAGGATGTTGGCCTTGCATGGGGCTGACCCTGGTATGATCCTCAGCATCCTATGTGGTCCCCTGAGCCTGTCAGGATCCCTGAGCACTGAGATAGACTGAGTCAAGTTCAGATCCTCATCAACAGATTACAGATATTTTTGGTGCTGTCTTCAAGGGTATGTGAGATAAATTCAACCTGATACATATCCAATAAAAATGGAACATCTCGGGGGGAGGGGGGGGGCGGGCGGGTGTTTGCCTTGCAAGCAGCCAATCCAGGATGGATGATGGTTCGAATCCCGGCATCCCATATGGTCCCCCATGCCTGCCAGAAGCAATTTCTGAGCAGAGGCAGGAGTAGCCCGAGTGCTGCCGCCGGGCGTGACCCAAAAACAAAAAACAAAAACAAAAAAAAGAACATCTCCCTCTGCAGAAGCTGAGGTTACTTACTAGAAACCAAGCAACCAGACCATACTAATTCAGTCCTCTTTCCATCTGTTCAGGCTACTCCCCCATTTAAATCCATTCTTCTCCTTTCTTGCCCTAATGATGGGGGAGAGGGAACAGTTGCCATTTTCTGGCTCCCTTCTGGTTTATTTTGTTCAATGGAAGGTGCCAGATCAGACTGTGCTCTCCTTCCCATTCCCCTAAACAAGTGGACCATTTCTGACAAAGGACCCCAGGGACCCAATAACACAGCTTCTGTGGGACAGCTCTTCCCTCACATGCTGGCTTTCACACTGCTCACTCCAGTGTCCCATTTGGCACAGAAGCAGTAGCTATTCACTGTGATTACTGACCTTTTGGTTCTTTAGCATCTTTGTTGGCACACACACACACACACACAACGACACTGTACAAGCCTCTGAAATTCTCTGATTTGTGTTACTACTTGTCACCCTGATCAACAACAATCCACCTTCCTTTCTCTCAAACCACCATGGCTCATATGGGCTCTATCTACATAGGCCATGTTTGAACCTAATGATTCCATCCTTCCTTTATCCCAACTAAGTCTAGAACAGAATTTTGTCCCCAGAAGAATAATTTGGAACTAAACTAAGAGGCAGAACAGAAAGTTATTATGGGGGCCGGCGCGGTGGCATTAGAGGTAAGGTGCCTGCCTTGCTTGCCCTAGCCTAGGACGGACCACGGTTCGATCCCCCAGCGTCCCATATCGTCCCCCAAGCCAGAAGCGATTTCTGAGCGCATAGCCAGGAGTAACCCCTGAGCGTCACCAGGTGTGGCCCAAAAACCAAAAAAAAAAAAAAAAAAAGATACAACAAAGGCATAAGAAGGCACAGAGACCACGCAAGGGAGTCTGAAGATTCCTGTGTCTCTGCATTCTTGGAGAAACCCTTGGGTCTTCTAACACATTACTTTCTGCTTGAATCAGTTTATTGATGGCCAATTATTGACTTGTTAAAGTGAGTTCTCAGTACATGTGAAGAGGGTAATTTTAAGTGCCTCTACCTAACACTGAAAACAAGATGAAATAGCCCTGAAATAGAAAAGAAATCCAGCCTTTCCTCCTCCCTGCCCCTCCCTCCCCCCTCCTCTCCCCTCCCTCTCTGCCCTCTCCTTTCCCCTGCCCTCCCTCCCTCCCCTCTTCTCCCCCTGCCCCTCCCTTCTTTCTTCCCCTCCCCTCTCCTCTCCCCCTGCCTCCCCTTGACCAGACAGGAACAAAGGTGGAAAACATAAATAGGACATGATCATAGTATTGCTTAAAAGATGCACTGCTGGTACTCAAAGAGCAACAGAACAAAAGCTTACATGATCTTAGAATCGAATCCATGGAGGTCTCACATTAGGTTCATGTACCTGCATTCTAACATTTATTTTGTTGGAGATTACTTTCGAGGACCATGTGATTCCAGGAGTCAAATCCACACTTCCTGTATGCACAGAACACACGCTAGCCCCTCTGAGCCATTTCCACTTCTTTTTTTTTTTTTTTTTTTTTGTTTTGTTTTTGGGTCACACCCGGCAGTGCTCAGGGGTTACTCCTGGCTGTCTGCTCAGAAATAGCTCCTGGCAGGCACAGGGGACCATATGGGACACCGGGATTCGAACCAACCACCTTTGGTCCTGGATCGGCTGCTTGCAAGGCAAACGCCGCTGTGCTATCTCTCCGGGCCCCCATTTCCACTTCTTAAACAGAATATATGTGGCCAACATTGCAAGTCCTATGAAATTATTTATTTAAAAGTCAGTAACTCTATATGGCTCACAGAACTAAGCATTCCCAACAACTGTGGCCCTAATATGTCCAAAGTATCCACGAGGGAGAGGTTAAATTGAAAAATTAAAACTTTGTGGCTAGAGATAGTACTGAGGTTAAGGTGTTTGCCCTTGGATGTAGCTCAAGCCCTGGCACTACATATGTGTCCAATTTGCCCTAACACTACTAGAAGTGATCCCTGAGCACCCCTAGGGATAGCCCAAATGCAGCCACCCCCAAAATAATAGCCCAATCAAATTGTCTCCTGTTTCAAGGTTAGGCCTGAGAGTAATCAAACATCATCCAAGAGCTGAACACAGCAGGCATTTAACTGTAGCAGAGACAACTCATCAAATTATTGGATTCATGGATGAGTGACTAAATCTCTAAGATCCCTAGAACTAGGCTTCTGGTCATGATGGCATTCTGGCAATTCATCCCTGTGGCTCCATACTGCTACTCTCTGAGGGTTTGAGAGCTTACTATCTCTCTTACTTATGTAAGTACTGGAAAAGCTCAAACCTACCGTATTTTCCGGCGTATAAGAAGACCCCCTAATTTTGCAGTTAAAACATAGGTTTAGTCCTATATTCGCTGTATCAGACAAAACGTGCTGCAATTGTATGTACCATAGTGAGCCAATCACAAAAAGCAAAGGTTCAAAGGTTTACTGTCATAGACTTCCTGACTCTGGCCAATCTGAGCAGGCTTTTTACAGTGTAGATTCGGGTCCAGAACATTGTCTAATTTGCATGCATAAAAAGCCTGCTTGGATTGGCTGAGTTAGAGAGGTGGTCTGAGCAGCTTTGCAGTGATTGGTGCAGGATCGAGTTGGAAAATTAGTTTTGTGGCAATATTCACACAATTTTCGTTTAGCGGTATACTGAAACATTTTTCGGGATATACTCGGTGTATAAGACGACCCCCGATTTTCGGTTGTCATTTTTTTGTTTCAAAAGTCGTCTTATACGCCGGAAAATATGGTAGTTAAATTTCCAATAATACTGTGGGCTCAATTTAAATGCCAGGGGCTATTCCAATAAGTCATTCTTCAGAATGATTTACTGATCTTCCCAGACCAAAGAGATCAGTTCTCTATTCCTCTATCACAGCATTCAATTCAATCTTATTTATTAACCAGATGTCATTCCTGCCTCTTTCTTTAAGCATGGGAGCTATATAGGACAGACTGCACTAGCCTGGAGTCTAGCTCACGTCTAGATTGAATGAATATCCACTGTGTCCTAGAGACTCTCAGGATTGGCATGCCTTTTGGGGAGCAATGCTCAAAGCCTTGAGTTCCATTTACCTTTATGAACTACTCACTCCCTTGATATCTCATATTCATTATATTCCTTTCTAAAATAAAGCAGAGGGTTGTAGTGATAGCATTGTGGGTAGGGTGCCTGTCTTGCATACAGCCAACCCAACATCTATGTGGTCCCAAGAACCCACAGGAGTGATTCCAGAGTTCAGGAGTAAGGAGTAAGAGTCAGGAATTAGGAGTAAGCCTTGAGCACCACTGGCTAGGGTGATGGGAGTCAAGATTCCCAACATCTATGTGGTCCCAGGAACCCAGAGGGGTGATTCCAGAGTTCAGGAGTCAGGAGTAAGCCTTGAGTACCACTGGCTAGGGTGATGGGAGTCAAGATCCCCAACATCTATGGGGTCCCAGGAACCCAGAGGGGTGATTCCAGAGTTCAGGAGTCAGGAGTAAGCCTTGAGTACCACTGGCTAGGGTGATGGGAGTCAAGATCCCCAACATCTATGGGGTCCCAGGAACCCAGAGAGGTGATTCCAGAGTTCAGGAGTCAGGAGTAAGCCTTGAGTACCACTGGCTGGGGTGATGGGAGTCAAGATCCCCAACATCTATGGGGTCCCAGGAACCCACAGGAGTGATTCCAGAGTGCTGCAGTCAGGAGTAAGCCTTGAGCACCACTGGCTGGGGTGATGCGAGGAGAAATGCAGGGAAAGGAATAACAGAAGCCAAAACTGACTAGACTAAGACCAAAACTTAAAAATGCATGAATTATGAATTAGGCCTGCAGTTATCTTGACTAGACTTTGCAGAGACTTTAGAGAGAAAGGCCTAAAACACGGGAACCGGACAAGGTGGACATAATGGGCTTCTCCAAGGCCTACTGCATCCTCCTACTCCAGGGAAGTGATGCCAAAGCTCCTTAAGCCGAGATCTCAGTCTCCACACTTCCCCTGGAGTAGCCTCCAAAAGATCCAAGAGCCACAGAGACCCTGCGCCCGTCGCCGACCTGGCCGCCGCCGCCTTAGCTAGCTACCTGCACTCCGTGCACGATGTACACCTTCTCCGGCTCGCTCAGGGACACGGACGCCATGTTGAGCCAGCGGGGCCCCGCGCGCGTGCGCGCTCGTGACGTCATCCGCCCGCGCCGCGATGCGCCGCGTCGCCCCGCCCCGCGCGTCATCAGGCCGCGCCGCCGCCGCTCCTGCAGCCGCGGCCGCTGCCAGTGCCCGGGCGGGGAGCTAACTCCATGGGCTTCTCCTGTGCGCCGCCGCGTGTCCGGCCGAGCCCAGGGAGCGGGAGCCGCCGCCGCCGCCGGGTCCGGGGGCTGCAGGAGCCCCGCCGGGGGGCGCCTGGGACAGGGGAGCGGAACTGCCTTCCTCGGGCTTCACGGTCAGTTGGACGCGAGCGCCGAGGCTGGGGCTGGGGCTGGGGCTGGGGCTGGGGCTGGGGCTTGGGGCTGGGGGGGCAGGTGGCTGGCGCGGGAGTGCGGGGCCGGGGAGCCCAGTGATGGGGTGCGGTGGGGTGGGTGGAAGACACACAATCACACACACAGGGAAGCCAAGACACACATACACACTTAAGCCCGCTGGTTGGGTGAGGATTTTGTGTCTCCTTCACACACACACACACACACACACACACACACACACACACACATAGGGAAGTCAAGACACACACACACCCTTCTTTGATTTTTTTTTTTGTCTCTCTCCTTCACACACACACACACACCCTTAAGCCCAGTGGTTGGGTGAGGTGGATGGAAGACACACAACACACAAACACATCCTCTTTGATTTTTTTGTCTCTTCTTCACACACACACACACACACACACACACACACAGGGAAGTCAAGACAGACCAACAGACAAGACACACACCACACACCGTTCCTTGATTTTCTTTTTATCTCCTTCACACATAGGGAAGTCAAGACGCGCGCGCACACACACAGAAATCAAGACACACACACACACACACACACACCCCTAAGCCCAGTGGTTGGGTAAGGTGGGTGGAAGACACACACACAAAACACACACACATACCCTTTTTGATTTTTTTGTCTCTCTCCTTAGACACACACACACACACACACACACACGTATCCTTAAGCCCAGTGGTTGGGTGAGATGGGTGGAAGACACACACAACACACCCTCTTTGATTATATTGCTCTCTCCTTAGAGACACAATCACACACACACAGTGGTCAGGTGAGGTGGGTAGAAGACACACACAACACACCCTGGAAGGTTGTTCACCTTGGGAAGAGTCTAGGTCCCTCTGGTTCTCCCCCCCACCCCTCACCCCCATGCCCTGGTTGCAGGTGCCAGAAAGAGCCCTTCCCTCTCAAGGTTTTTAGCTGTCTCGGGGACACTTTCCCCAAGGTGGGAAGGGAGATTGGTCTCAGTTACCTGTGCTGGCTGACGGGTGTGCAGTGGCCCCACGTGCCCAGATGTTTCCCGAGGTGGCTTTATGGGGGATCCCGCCCAGGAGGATAGATAGCTGCTTGGTGGTGCATGGACGCGGGAGGGCAGGGCAGGCCCCAGACCCTTAGGGGACCAGTAGGAATTTGTCCCTTGGCTCTCCTAGAGGATACCTGCAAGGTGAATAGGGGGTCATTGAAGGAGCTTGTCAAGGTGGGGTGTGATGCAGATTTTTGAAAGGGGCCATGTGGGATAGAGAGAGAAAAAAGTGAATCCAAAGCTGTCAAAGCAAAAGGGGAGGTGGGCAGGTCGCTTTTCTAAATACCCCCCCCCTTGTTGCGGAATCTTCTGATTCTCAAAAATGAAAGTAACTCACCCTCTACTGCATCCGTTTCTCAGATAGTCGCTTCCACACACAAAACTAGCCATTCTTGGGTGCCTGCTCAGGATGGGCTTTGTGCTAAGTTTGGAACACTAGAACAAGTAACACTTAACTGTCCAGAGAAGATTATTGGACTGTTTGCTCCCAAAGTATGGAGGATAAAAGCTATAATGTTGGCACCAGAGGGCTCAATAGGATGGGAAATGGGTCTGAAACAGGTGGAAAAAGGAATTATCAGCCCCTTTTGTTTTTGTTTGTTTGGGGACCAAACCTAGGTGAGTTCAGGGCTTACTTCTGGCTCTACACTCAGGGAGAGGAACCATAGATGTGGTGCTGGGACTTGAACCTGAGCTGGCTGTGTGCTCAATTGACCTATTTCTCCCAACTCCCAGTCTAAATATTTTTGTGTGTTTGTTTTGGGGCCACACCTGTCATTGCTCAGGGTTACTCCTGTCTTTGCACTCAGAAATCATTCCTGGCAGGCTTGGGGGACCATATGGAATGCTGGGTATCAAACTGATCTGTCCAGAGTCAGCAGCATGCAAGGCAAACACCCTGCTGCTGTGCTATCACTCTGGCCCTGCAGTCCAAGTTTTAAGCACTAAACTGCTGAACTCCAAAACAGACGCTCAATTCTTAGTAAGCTGGACTTTAGTCATTTCTTACTTTTCTTACGTCCCTTCTATGGTGGCTTCTATAGGAAAGATACTGACAGGCTTGAACTTTGCTCTCCTGGAAAGCTAGGAAAGAAGCAGCTGGAAGGAGTAATTCCTCCCTGTTGGAAAAGCAGAGGTGCCCTGCCAGTTGTGAAATATCAGTGCCTTTGTGTGTGGTTGGGCACCTGGATTTTCTGTGAGAGACTGTAATGAAATAGAAAGGAACTGCTCATATTAGAAATGGGGTTTGTGGGCCCGGAGAGATAGCACAGCGGCGTTTGCCTTGCTAGCAGCCGATCCAGGACCAAAGGTGGTTGGTTCGAATCCCGGTGTCCCATATGGTCCCCTGTGCCTGCCAGGAGCTATTTCTGAGCAGACAGCCAGGAGTAACCCCTGAGCACCACCGGGTGTGGCCCAAAAAACAAAAAATAAAGAAATGGAGTTTGTGTTAGCAATTTCTACCAAATGGAGCAAACAGTCCTGGGTGTGGAATGTTAGAAGCTAGGATAACTAAGGGATTTTAAACTGGGAAGCAAGCGGACTGATCAGAAAAGGCACAGGAGGGACTGGAGAGATCCTACAGTGAGTAGGATGTTTACCTTGCACATCAAGGTTGTTGAGGATAACCCAGATCCCACCAGGAGTGATTCCTGAGCACAGAGCCGGGAGTAAACCCCAAGCACCACCAGATGTGCCATCCCCCTCAAAAGAAAGAAAAATAGATAAGACACAGGAATAAAAACCTTTTAGTATGTCTTTAAAATGTAGATCATGTATATAAACCATTCCCCTGCTTCACTGGAGAAGTTAATGGTATTTACTAAAGAACAGTGTGAATATATGACTTGTCATCAAAGTAGGTGGGAGAGGTATATGCAGTAAAATCTTCATTTTAAATTCTCTAAAAACAGTAACACCATCACCAGTTGTTGCTCTTCAGTGCTGCCAGAATATCTTTATTTGATTTACTAATACCTTAGACATCACTAAAACCCTTCAATTCAGAATTCCTCTTTGGTTCTTTTGGAGCATTTTGAAGAGTTAGAATAGCCAGAAAATTGAGAACTCAAAAATCTTCTCATTTCTGCTAAGGCCAGTTTTTTTTTCCATTACTGTCATGCTGCTCGGGGCATTCGGTCTCATAGGTCTGTCTACTCTAAATCTTTGTCATCTATTTTATTTAGCACTCTGTGATGTCGGTTTGTATGCCAAGTTTTGGTGAGCCCTGTTTTGCGTACAGGAACTGAGTCAAGCCTCACAGCAGCCCTGTGAGACTTGTTACACATCAGGAGACTTAACAGGGAGACTAATTGTCTTGCTGGGTCTCAGGTCATATGGCTGATTATTGTGGGAGCCAGGACTAGAGACCTGGCTAAGGCCTACCCCTACTCTCCTAAGTATCCCCTTTAGCAGACACAAACACCCCCAAGCCCCATTCTTGTTAGATCCACTAAAATATTTGGGGAGGAAATGGAAATTTGTTGTGAGATTGTTGACTGCCTCAGGCAAGGAGTCTCATCAGGCCTATGCTCACACCCCTTGAGTCCTTTCTCCAGGGGAGGCCTACTTCAACTTTGTACTTGTGACCCGTTTTCGCTCAAGAAATGCAACCTGTGCGAGAAAGAGCTGCCATTCATGACATGTTTTGTTGTGTGTGGTTTTTTTTTTTTTTTTTTTTTAGCCCATGAACATTTAGAAACCTTTGACCATTGCCACATTGTTTGCCACCCCCACATTTAGTCGTGTAGTCAGTCCTTCATGGAGTCACACCACTTACAATTTTTTTGTTTTGTTTTGGGGCCACACCCTGCAGTATTCAAGGGTTACTCCTGGCTCAAAAATTACTCCCGGCAGGCTCAAGGGACCATATGGGATTCCGGGAATCGAACCTTGGTCTGCCACATTGCAAGGCAAATATCCTCATGCTATCTCTCTGGCACCACCACTCGCAGTTTAAAAAGCAGGTGTCTATATTAACAGGGAGCATGACCCTAATGGGAAGTTTCCCTGTCTGTTTCTCTGCTCATCTTTTCAGATAAGGGAGAAGATTGCCTACAAGCCAAGTAGAACTAACACAGTAGGGGAAAAAGCCAGCGATTATGCACAGAAACTCGGATCTAGAATCTTTTTGAACAGTTCACACACTTGTGTGCTTCTGAGTTCTGCTGGGCCTGAACTAATAAGGTCTGTGATAGGCCATTCTGGGGACTCAAAAGGGTAAGGAACACGGGCCCTCCTAAAAGGAGTTGAGGATTTATTATAGTTGGGAAGACCAGGGAATTTGTTTTTCTTTTTTGTTTTTGTTTTCGGGCCACATCCGGTGACACTCAGGGGTTACTCCTGGCTATGTGCTAAGAAATCAACCATATGGGACACCAGGGATCAAGTGAGGCCTGTCCTGGATCAGCCGCTACCTGCTACCCACTGTGCTATCTGTCTGGCCCCAAGACCAGGGAATTTGAACTAGCGCTTGAATAAGACATAAAATAAAGTGCTCAATTATGGCATGTGGTAATTAGCCAAAGGGGAACCTATCAAGATGCTAATTGTGCAGGCCAGGCTTCAAGGGCAAGAGTTAAAGAGTGGCAGCTAGCCAGAAAACAGCAACAATGGCATTACCGGCTGCCTTGTAGTCAATCTGTCCCACCTTGTCTAGGTTAATTAAAGCAATAAAAGCTGCTTATGGAAGAGCTGCGGGGCAGTGTTGGGTATGGAAAGTACTGAGACCTCTTAAAAGCAAAGCCCAGCAGGGAAATTTTCTGTGCACAGTCTTACACTGTAGCCACAATTGTAGGCCTTTTCTTTTGTCGGTTCACAGCTAACCTAGCACCCCGAAAAAGCAAAAGGGAGCTATTGTGTTCCCAATATATCTGTTTCCTCTATCACTTTGCATTTGTCTTGGTCATACCTTGTCCGAAAAAATTGCTTTGTGGAGCCAGCGTTGTGGTTCCAAGGGTTAGAGTATATGCTTGGGATATGTGAGGCCCCAAGTTTGATCCCTAGCATCACCTGACCTCCTGAGAACCACCTGCATCCCTGGTAGCCCCTGAGCCTCATGAGGTATGTCCCCCCAGGCCTTCAGCGCCTCCAGGCCTGAGCACTCAATTGTCAGGGCCACTCCCCATCCTCACACTGCTGGGGGTGGCCCCTATAAAAACTAACTTAAAGGAAGAAATAAGTAAGTTCTGAGTCTGAGCAGCACTGTCTGCCTGTTTTAGAAGCTCTTAACTTGGATCACAGAGTAAATAATGTGCTGGAAAGACCCAGGTGAAGTTTGTACCCCTCAGGGTTTCATGTGTGTTTCATTCTGAGCAAGGGGCAGGATTCTTGTTTTGGTTTTGTTTTTTTGGTTTTGGGACCACACCATCGGTGCTCAGGGTTTATTCCTGGCTCTGTGCTCAGGAATCGATCCTGGCAGGCTGGGGGATGCCAGGGCTCGAACCCAGGTCCATCCAGGTTGGCCACGTGCAAGGCAAATGCTTTACCACGTATCACTGTGCTATCACTCTGGCCCTTTGTTGTTTTTTTTTTTATTTGGTGGGGGGGGTCAGGATTCTTGTTTTTATTATTATTTTGGGCCATACCTGGTGGTGCTCAGAGTTACACCAAGTTCTGTGCTCAGAAATCACTCCTGGCTGGCTGGGGTGGGGACTGTGGCATATGGGGATGTCAGGATCTAACCAAGTAAGCTGCCGCCTGTAATGCAAATGCCCTACTATCACTCTGGCCCCGGGTGGGATTCTTTATGTCTTTCATTCGGTCTTGTCTGACAGAATGAGGTCATTTGTCCTGATTAGCAAATCTGAGAACATATAAACCCCCAACCCCAGTAGCCATAGGAAGGAAATGATCCCTGGAGGAATGAAAGAATGTTGTCTGAGGAAGCCCTTTATGCTGTTGCTTCTTGAATTTTTCCTTTTTTATATCTTTCTTCTTTATCTCTTTCTTTTCCTTCCTTCCTTCCTTCCTTCCTCCCTCCCTTCCTTCCTTCCTTCCTTCCTTCCTTCCTCCCTCCCTTTCTCCCTCCCTTCTTCCTCCCTCCCTCCCTTCCCTTCTTCCTCCCTCCCTCCCTTCCTCCCTCCCTTCTTCCTCCCTCCCTCCCTTCCTCCCTCCCTTCTTCCTCCCTCCCTCCCTTCCTCCCTCCCTTCTTCTTCCCTCCCTCCCTTCCTCCCTCCCTCCTTCCCTCCCTCCCTCCCTCCCTCCCTTCCTCCCTCCCATCCTTCCTTCCTTTCTTCCTTCCTCATACAAGTGTACTCAGCGCTTAATCCTGGCTCTTTGCTCAGGGATCACTTCTGGTGGGTCTTGGGGAACCCAACTGGAATGCCTGGGATTGAACCCAGATCAACCACGTGCAAGACAAGCATCTTATCCACTGTGCTACATCACTCCAACCCCCTTTTTTGCACTTTTTATTTTTCCTCCTCAGAAGCAGATTCCCAGGGGTCCCTTCTGGTTATCAACTGTGAAGTGAGAAGGCTGTGGATGCGAACCCCATTTAATCGAGTCATCCACCCCAGGAATTGTCAAGGAAACCCCCACCATCATTTCATGGTCTCTTCCCAACTTTGACCCTCTGGTGTGTGGAGCCTTAGCAAGTGTGACTCTGGGTTTTCTGAACCACTTGCAACAAACATAATTATATCTTCCTCAGGGTTAGTGGAGGAAGGAATACCTCTGGGAGGAATCCATATCTCACCTTGGGAAAATGAGCCTGGGCTTAGAAAAATGGCTTAGCAGGCTGAATCACACACTCTGCATGCAGAATGCCTGAATTCCATCCCACCTCACCACCCACCTGCACCACAAGGTCCCTCGAGCAGCACCAGGAGCTGAGCCAGAACTAATCTCTGAGCATTGCTGGTATGGGGAGGAGGGGAAGCAATAAAAGAAAAATGAAAAATTAATCTGATAAGACATGTACAGTTTTGTTTGTTTTTCCACACCCAGCTATACCCAGGGCTTACTCCTCGCTTTGCACTCAAGGATCACTCCTGGCAGGCTCAGGGGAACCATATAGGGTACTGGGAGATCAAACTCAGGTCAGCCACATTGCAAGGTAAATTTCTTACCTGCTATACCATCATTCCAGCCTTTATTTATAGTTCTGGTCACTCTTCAAAGTTTTGACTGGCTGGACCAGAGAGATAGCACTGTGGTTAGGTAGAAAACTTGCCTTGCACATGGGCAACCAGGTTTGATCTCTAGTACCCAATATGGTCCCCTGAGTGCAGAATCAGTAGCCCTTAAGCATCACTGGATGTGACCCAAAAAAGAAAAACAGAAACAAAGTTTTGACTGGCTTTGTGTGTTTTTAAACCAAAAAATAGCAGTAGAAAATCAAGAAAGACAGGTTGTTAGGAAGATTTACGATCTATGGTGGAAAGACTCTTGGAATTGTATTCCACAGAGCCAACCTTTGCTACTAACTTCCTTTGTAACTTTGAATAAATCAGTATCTCCAGGCCTCTTTTTACCCCCAAATTATACAATATATAAATATATGAATATGGAACACAAATTTTGTTTGTTTTATTTGGGGGCCAGACTCTGCAGTGCTCAGACCTTACAACTTGCTTTGCAACCTAGAATCCCTCCTGGTGATGAGACCATAAGACCATTAAGAAAGGCATGTTTAGCTTAAGATTTTAAAACATCTCTCTTTTTTTGTCCTTTATATTTAATGTATTTTGATAGTTTTTTTTTCCACTCAGAACAAATAAAAAGGTGAAAGAGCAAAAGGAAATGATCATTATGTGCCATACTTGATTGAAAAAGGCAACTCAGAAAAATTACACTCGACAGTTATTGACAGGTTTCTTTTTGAATATTAGCAAAGAAAAGGCAAAGAAAGGACTTCTTCTGGTGAAAACAAAAGTTTATAAAATTCCAAGAAATTAAAATGGAAAATAATGAATTCATTCCCAGAAACTTAGTCTCAGCCCTGCAAGAGACCCTAGTAACCCTAGTAACCCTAGCAGCTAGCAAGTCGTGGCTCTTGCTTCGTAGCTGTGGAAGCAGGCAGGAGGAAGCTCTCTCTTGCACATCTTCATGATCTAGCTGATGGGCAGGCACAGTCTTCCCTTCATTGGGTAGAGCCTTCAGTCTAGCTCCAGAGCCCTCAGGGAATGCTAGAAAGCCACACCCTGGTCACAGGTCCTGTGTACTTATGGCCACAGTTTCTTTTGGGGTTGGTCTGCTCTGACGCTGCCTCCTACATGTCTCAGAGAAATGACATTCACTGAGACCTGGGGCTCATGGCTTTTTTCTTTGAACTCAGTGCCTTGACTGTAACCCGTTATCTTGCTCACTGTTCCCTGGCCTTTTAAATCCCTTCAAGCATTTTTGCTTTTAGTCTCTACTGGGTGATATGACAGTGGCTGCATGTCTTCACACGGTTCAGTATGGGTCCAGATACCATTTCTTTTTGTTTTGGTTTGTTTTCGGGCCACATTCGGTGATGCTCAGGGGGTCATTTGGGGGTCATTTCTGGCTCTGCATTTAGAAATCGCTCTTGGCAGGCTCTGAGGACCATATGGGATGCTGGGAATCGAACTCGGGATCCATCCCAGGCCAGCCATGTGCAAGGCAAAAATACCTTACTGCTGTGCTATCACTCCATGCCCCCAGATACCATTTCAACCCTCCCAGGGCAGGAGCCTTTGCTGGGGCTTGTGCTTCGTTTAGCATAGATGAGTTTTTTTCTCACAAAGAGTGGCAATCTCACATGTGGCTCCGTAAAATGTTTCCAAGCATGGGCCCGGGAGAGATAGCACAGCAGTGTTTGCCTTGTAAGCAGCCGATCCAGGACCAAAGGTGGTTGGTTCGAATCCCGGTGTCCCATATGGTCCCCCGTGCCTGCCAGGAGCTATTTCTGAGCAGACACAGCCAGGAGTTACCCCTGAGCACCGCCGGGTGTGGCCCAAAAACCAAAAAAAAAAAATGTTTCCAAGCAGCAGCAGATTTTACACATCCAGAGCCAGAGTGATAGCCCAGTGATAGCCCAGTGAAGAGCATTTGCCTTGTATGCAGCTGACCCAAGACCCGGTTTTGATTTCTGGCACCCATATGGTCCCCAGAGCCTGCCAGGAGCGATTTCTGAGTGCAGAGCCAGGAGTGACCCCTGAGTGCCACAGGGTGTGGTCCAAAAACCAAAAACCATTTTTTTCTACAGATCCAGTCTTAGTGTACCTCTCCTGGATGACAACTCCACAATGCAAAAGTTGAGGCCTCTAAGTTCCTCCTTCTTGGGTCCTCCCAGAGCACCTCTCATTACAAAATTCGAAAGTTGAGGCCTGTACGCCCCTCCTCCTTGAGGCCGCTCTAATAAACTCATCTCTGCAGAACCGTTGTGAACAGAGAAAAACTGTAAGAGACCCACAGTCATCAATGGAAAGTAGTTTTTTTTTTTTTTTAGTTAATGGGCAAATGTAATGATTGTGGTAATTGATAATTAAAAGTGAACCTTGAAATAAGAGAAGGTTTCAAGGCCCAGAGAGATAACACAGTGGTAGGGTGTTTGCCTGGCACATGGCCGACCCAGGACAGATCTGGGTTTGATTCCCAGCATCCCATATGGTCCCCCTAGCTTGCCAGGAACAGTTTCTGAGCACAGAGCCAAAAGTAACGCTTGAGTGCCACCGGGTGTGGCCCAAAAAGCCAAAAAAATAAAAAGAGGTTTCAGTGTATCCGTGTCCCCTGCTTTCCAGCAGTATGAACTTAGGCAAATCTCTCCATGCCTTGGTTTCCTAAAAGAATCAGGGAATGCTAAGATCTGGGACAATAAAACAAAGTAGATCTGAGACCCAGGTAGGATGAATTTTGGCTCAGAGATTGTACCTGGCAGGTCATGATTATGGGGGAGTTGGAGAAGAGTCTGGATCTCACTCTATTTTCAGCATGTCCCATCCTGGCTGACCAGAAGCTGTTCATTGTAAAAACAAAAAGATTACAATGGGAGTTGGGAGGGGTTGCAGAGAGACAGTATAGGGGTTTAGGTGCTTTCCCCATCACCATACAGAGTCCCCTAAGCACAGAGCCAGGAGTGATCCCTGGTCATTTGTAGGACCATTTTTGTGTGGTTAAACCCCCCCCCACATACACCTGATTACAGTGGGTTCCACAGCATATGAGACTCACAAATATGACACTATGGAAATGGGTGGCAAGATTGGTAATATTGCCTCTGTAAAGATTTTACTGCTGGGTTGGAGACTTCCTGGAAGGAGGCATTTATGCAGGGATAGGTGGTGGTACGAACAACTGGCAGGCCCCAACCCTAGGCCCCAGAGAGGAAGTCACCACCTCTTAACACATTGTGGAAGATCAGTGACTCCTTGCACTTGATTTCTTCACTCTGACCGTGTCGATAGATCAGCCTGGAACAGCTTGTACCTCGTCTTCTTTCCAAAAGGCTGTGCCTTTGCAGTAGGCTTGTGGTTGTCATGCTCCATTAACAAGACAACTGCCAGAAGCAGGACAGCTCCTGGGAAGAAATGGGCTTTTTTTTCTTTCTGTTTTATTCTTTAAAGAATGGGTATTGGAAGGCCAGAGAAGTAAGGTGCTTGCCCCTAGCACTGTGCTGAACTCAGAGTCAGGAGTAAACCCTGAGCACCTCCAAGAGTGGCCCAAAAACAAAAAACGGAAGGGCAGGACAGGGGTATTGCTTAAGGAGAGCATTTATTGCTTTGTGTGTGTGAGGTTCTAGTTTCCATCTCCAGCACCACCACCAAAAAAAAAGGAGGGGGTATATTATAGATTTTCTGGAACCTATTGGAAAGAGTCTGCTTTGATGCATTTCTTGGTGTTTTGGACTTTTGTTGTTGTTGTTTTGGACCACACCCGTTGACGCTCAGAGGTTACTCCTGGCTGTGCACTCAGAAATCGCTCCTGGCTTGGGGAAACCATATGGTACACTGGAGGATCAAATCGCTGTCCAACCTAGACTAGGGCTTGCAAGGCAGATGCCTTACCTTTAGTGCAGGGGTGGCGAACACGCAGCTCTCCAGCCGCATGCGGCTCCCGGCCAAAATGAATGCTGCTCTTTGCCTCTTATCATTATTTTGCCAAGTTTGGATTTTGTTAATTCTGCTTCTGAGGAGGGACCTATGAGTAGAGATCTCCGTGTAGTCCCGCCCCCAGGCTGCATCATCCCTTGGGGGGGGGGCGCGGACGGACCATGTGTCACATGTGGGGGTCACATCTTGCCGTTAGTTCTTAGTGTGGAGGACGCGGCACACCCTCACCATCACTGCAGGATTTTGACCCTCACTCAAAATGGCAAAATGCAGTATGTGTTTAATAGATTATTATTCAAATTAGATGCTTTTGTGTGAGTGTTTGTCTGTTTTGGCAGGTCACTGCGTGGTGTGGCTCTCTGACTCTCACAGTTTAAAATGTTGGCTCTTTGTGTCGAACTTGTTCGCCACCCCTGCTCTAGTGCCACCACTCCAGCCCTGTGTTTTGGGCTTTTTATGTGTTTGTTTTTTAGGCCACATCTGGCAGGCTCGGGACCATATGGAATGCCAGGAATCGAAACACTTTTAGTCCTGGGTAGTCACGTGCAAGGCAAACACCTACCACTGTGCTACCACCAGTACTACCACTACCAGCATAGTACTACCACTGTGCTGGCCCCTTAGGGCCTTTTTTTGTCTTGTTTTGTTTTTGGGTCACACCCAGCAGTGCTGGGGGTGACTCCTGGCTCTACGCTCAGAAATCACTCTTGGCAGACTCAGGGAACCATATGGGATGCAGGGATTCGAACCATTGTCGGTCCTGGGTTGGGCCACATGAAGGCAAACACCCTACTGCTGTGTTATCTCTCCAGCCACATTTTTTGGTTTCATAAAGTCTCAGCCTAGAGGCCTATCCACCCACCGCCATGGGTGGTGGATAATGTTCAGGTCTTCAGCTTGAACATTACTTTGAAGCAGCTTCTCAGATCCATCAAATGGGTGAAGGGAGAAGGATGTAACTTGTGTTTCACTTGGTCATTCCTCCTCTTCCCTTCTGGCATCAAAGTCCTCTTGCCGATTTCAGAGAGAAAGTGTCTGTGGCTCGGGGCAGTTTTAGAGGTTTGGCTTCACCCCTGCCTTGCTTCAACTACCCCCACAGATATTGCTTCAGTTGCCCAATTCTTGGCCTCCCCTCTTCATTGGAGACCGGGAACAAGAAAGTCTCTATGCTGCATGCCATACGGTTGAATTAGGAGCCGTTTACAAACCGTCCTCAACATTGTTGGCCTCCGATTTATGTCCTACGTGTCCCCACACTTGCATTGTATATTCATCTAAAACTTAACTTTTAAATCGAGTGCTGGAGCGGTAGTTGCCTTGCACACAGCCAACCCAGGACATACAGTGGTTCACATCCCAGCATCCCATGTGTTCCCCTGAGCGCTGCTGGGTATGACCAAAAAACCAAAATAAATAAATAAATAAAACTTTTCAATCGAGGCTGGAGTAATAGCACAATGGTAGGGCGTTTGCCTCTGGATGGATCATGTTTCGATTCCCAGCATCCCATATGGTCCCCCCCAAGCCTACCAGGGGCAATTTCTGAGCACAGAGCCAGGAGTAATCCCTAGCGCAGCCGCGGGTGTAACACAAAAACAAAAAAAGTTGGGGTTTTTTGTTTGTTTTTTTGGGGGGGGGTGGGGGCCCACACCCGGTGATGCTCAGAGGTTACTCCTGGCTCTGCGCTCAGAAATCGCTCCTGGCTTGGGGACCATATGGATCACCAGAGGATGGAACCTTGGATCCGCCCTAGGCTAGGGTTGGCAAGGCAGATGCCTCACCACTTGTGCCACCATTCCACCACCACCCCCCAAAACTGTTTTAAGTAAAATCTTCATTGGACTTCCAACTTCCACCTCTGTAAAAAAGGAGTTTGATTAAAATCTGTTCGGTCATCTTAAAGTTCCTATCAGCTCTAAAATTCTGGCTTGATTATTTGGGCTTTTTTGGGGGGTCCACACCTGGTGCAGTGCTCAGGAACTACTACTTTTTTGTTTGTTTTTGTTTTATGGGCCACACTGGGTAACAATCAGGGGATTGAACCCCAGTCTGTTGTGGGTCAGCCTCATACAAAACAAATGCCCTGCTACCACTCCTGCCCCAAGAACTACTTCTAGATTGATGCTGGGATGGGGGTAGTGTCACTCCTTAGGGTGCTCTAGAGGAGAACAATTGTAATTTCTGTTAACCGGTTTAACTTATGTGGTAATGTTTCAAAGTTGCCTCATTCATTCTTTTCTTATTGCAACAACGGAGAAAGTAAAAGGGGAGAAACAGCTGTGTCAGCCCAAACAAGTGATCCGTTTGGACCAGCGTATGTGACATATACGTTAGGTTACTCTGTTAAGTGGTATGTTTTTTAATAGATTCAGAAATCTGTGCAGTGGTGAACTAGCCTGTTGTATGTCTTACAATGGTCGTCACTTGCTGTAAGTAGAAGAAATCCAGGATCGGTCCAAAATCACAAACTTTGTTTCCGAAATAAAGACAGATGCATTGTTGGGAGTCTGAGTGCTGCATGAGTGGATTTTTATAAGGAGTTCTCCGGTTATTGAAGCAAGTGTATTTAGTGGCCAGACCACTTTCTGATTTCTTCAGAAAACTTAAATTCATAAAGGATTGGGGTGATGGTGAGATTTTTGCCTCTTTTTTTTTTTTTTTTTTTCAAATGTTTTTTGGGTGACAGTTGGGTCTGCCAGACACCAGAAAGAGCCATTTGTGGGCTGGACTCTTAGAGGAGGCCAACAGGCTCAGCCTGTCTGAGCACCATGGCTGGTTCTGGGTGTGGTGCCAGAGATAAGGCTTCTTGCCTCTGGACCACACCCACTCTCTGTGGAAAAGGACTAGTGACTCATTCTAGTTTTTTGGTCTTTTTTTTTCCTGGAATATTTAAAATACAGTGATTCAAGTTTTTTATTTTTCTTTCGTCTTATCTAAGATTCTTCTAATATATATATACATATATATACATATGTGTATGTATGTATGTATGTAAAATCCTTACATTTCAAAAATTATAGCTCAAATTAATCTTGTACTTAGATTCATTTCGGAATCATTTCTGAAGTTTACAGGCATGAGCCATTTATTCACCTTTGAAATGACAGGACTGGCTCATGAAATACTTCTTGCTCTCTTTTACCCTAACAGGCGAGACTTTCAAATAGTGGCAAATAGCATATTCTTACAATAGAACTTTAAACTATAGACTATGATCACTATGCTTATTGGGATAAATTTTAATTGAGAATTAAGAAATAGCAGGAGGGTCAAAGCGATCATACAGCAGGTAGGGCATTTGCCTTGCATGCACACAGCCAAATTGTGTTTGGTCCCTGGCACCCTGAACCCACCAGTAGTAAGTAGTTCCTGGGCCCAGAGCCAGGAGTAAACTCAGCATTGTTGGGTGTGGATTTCCAAGCACATATCTATCAGAGGATGCTTCCTCCTTCCTGTGGACCTTGTAAGTGATTGTTTAAAGATAGCCTGAATTTTTAATTGTGGCTAATTTTCAGCCTTTAGGAAAATTCAGTATTTTTAAGGTGACCTGGAAATAACAAATTGATCCCCTCAAGTAGTAATAATCAAACACACTAGCTTGAGTGAATTTTTAATCACCTGCCTGCATGATACTTTGTTTTATGGTTGTTTTTTTTTTTTGTTGTTTGTTTGTTTGGCCATTTTAGGGTGCTCAGGGATTACTCCTGGCTCTGCATTCAGGAACCCTATAGGATCCTGGGATAGAACCCAGGTAGAATGCAAGCACTCTCCTGGGCTCCTGCGTGGGTCTGCAACATATCTTGACCTGTTCAAGCCTCCTGAGTTTTTTGCTTATATTTTGGTTTTGGGCCACACCCTACGCATCGAGTTACTCCTGGCTCTGTGCTCCTGGTAGGCTCAGGGGACCATATGGGATGCTGGGGTCCATCCCAGGCAGGCGGGTGGTCAAACGCCCTACCACTGTGCTATCTCTCTGGGCCCTCCAGCCTTCTGTTTAAAGTTTCAACTACCTTGCAGATCTTGCATCTGCAGAAGAGCTGATAACATCCCTATTTCTTAGTAGGGCTTAGAAGCTTGAGTCTTTTTGTTTATTTTTATTTGCTTGGGTGATCCTTATCTCTAGGCCACGGGGGAAAATAATTACACTAATTTTGAGTTTGTTAAACCAGTCTATAAACAGACTTCACACAGGCCTTAATTGCTGAGTTCATTGCCCTTTTATTTGCTAATGTACTTTAATCTTTGCATGCCTGTGTGAAGGTGAGAGAGAGTATTGTACATACGTGGCTGTGGTGTTTTAGGAAAGCAGTGCTTTATAGGAGAGGCTTCAAAGGAAGGACTTGATTTGAAAACTACTTGGCTGACTCGGGGTTAGATGTCCCTTTGCAAGTGCCTGGCTTAGGTTCAATCCTAGGCACCTCAAATGGTCTCCCAAGCACACTGGAAGTGATTCCTAAGTGCAGAGCCCAGGAATAAGCCCTGAATATCACGAGGTATGGCCCCCAAACAAACAAAAAACAACCCAGGGCTGGAGAGGTAGTATGGAGTTAAGCCTGTAAGCACATGGCTTTGCTTTCTCATGAGCCTGAGAACTATGAAATGTGGTTGCCTTGATTAGTCCAGTGCAGGACTTTCATGTGGTCATCAGGTTTCCCTTGTTGATAAGTCATTTTAGGACATAATCGAGATAGAAGGATTTGCCTGTCATTTAGTGAAAAGTGACTAACCATAGACATTTTTACCAGAATAGTCAGCACTTGAGTCAGCCCTGAGGCAAGCCGGATCAGATACAAATGGGCCAAAGTGATGGGTCCTTTAAGCTTGGCCTTAGAGTTTATATCTTTAAATCCTTGGAGCTGGGCCAGAGAGAGAGCACAGTGGTAAGGCAATTGCCTTGCATGCAACCGACCCGAGAGGGGCCTGGTTTGATTCCCGGGACCCATGGTTCCCCAGCCTGCCAGGGGTGATTTCTGACTGTGGCCCAACAACCAATAAATCAACCTATAAATAAAGTTTTAAAAAAGCCCTTTTAGGGCCCGGAGAGATAGCACAGCGGCGTTTGCCTTGCAAGCAGCCGATCCAGGACCAAAGGTGGTTGGTTCGAATCCCGGTGTCCCATATGGTCCCCCGTGCCTGCCAGGAGCTATTTCTGAGCAGACAGCCAGGAGTAACCCCTGAGCACCACTGGGTGTGGCCCAAAAACCAAAAAAAAAAAACAAAAAACAACAAAAAAAAAACAAATAAAAAAGCCCTTTTAGCTGCCCAACTGTTGATGGGCAACAGGGGAGTTGAGCTATCGTTGGACTTAACCATGGTCCAGCAGAGCTGCTAAGACACATGTCTTTGTCCTCCTCTTCCTGAGAATGTGAACATGGCTTCTTGCCCTGAGTGGTTGGTTGCACCATGAACCCCATGCTCCAGGCTTTAAATCACAGAAACATTCTAGTGCAAACAAGGCAAGGAAGAGGCTCAAGTGATAATAGAAGGCACTTACTTGCCTTCGTACAGCCAACTTGGGTTCGATACCCAACATTCCATAAGGTCCTTGAAGCTGCCAGGAGAAAATCCTGAGTGCAGAGCACCTCTAGGTATTTCCAAAAAAAAGCAAAAGTTTAAAAATAAAACCAACGGTATGAAGGGTGCAAGGAAGGGAAGGTGGGGAAATTACCCCTTCTCAGGCTCTGGGCTGACTGACAGGCATGGTTTTGAAGGTCCTGGGTGCCCCCAGCCTCCTCAAGAAGGCTTTAATGATCATGTGCTGAGTTTCAGACATATCCTGACTCATTAGGCAAAGAATCACTGCTCGGTCTCAAAGACTGGAATTTCCCTACTTCACAGTAGGAAAGGAAAAGAGGTTAATATTTGTCCTTTGACTTGTTAGAGGCAGAGTGAAAGAAGTGTGATTTGTCTCGAAGCGGTTTTTCCTGTACTTCTTAGCTTTTTGGTTATATGATGTAAGATCTAGTCTTTATTAAAAAGATAGTTCCAGGGCTGGAGAGATAGCACAGCAGTGGGGCATTTGCATTGCAAGCTGCCGACCTAGGACCAAAGGTGGTTTGAATCCCAGCATCCCATATGGTCTCCCTGTGCCAGCCAGGAGTGATTTCTGAGCAGATAGTCAATGATACGCAATTTCTGAGCATGGGAGTAACCCCTGAGCGCTGCCGGGTGTGGCCCAAAAACCAAAAAATAAAATTAAAAAAATAAAAAAATACAGAGAGATAGCACAGTGGTGTTTGCCTTGCAAGCAGCCGATCCAGGACCTAAGGTGGTTGGTTCGAATCCCTGTGTCCCATATGGTCCCCTGTGCCTGCCAGGAGCTATTTCTGAGCAGACAGCCAGGAGTAACCCCTGAGCGCTGCTGGGTGTGACCCAACTCCACCCCCCCCCCAAAATAAAGATAGTACCCAGAGATATAGTATGGTGGGTAGGGTGCTGCCGATCTGGATCTGATTCCCAGCACATATGGTCCTTCAAGTCCCACCAGCAGTGATTCCTGAGAATTCGTTGGATGGGGGTGGGGTGGGGAGGACAAACAAAAGCAGGGACCAGAGATAGTACAGTGGGTAGGGCACTTGCTTGGCATGCAGCTGACCTAGTTCAATACTCAGTATTCCTGAGCACCACCAGGAGTAATTGTTGAATGCAGAGCCAGAAGTAAACCCTGAGCATCAATTGGGTGTGGCACCAAAGCCAAAAATAGAAAAGAAAGTAAGTTCCTTAGCTTTGGAAAGTTGGGCGGTATTAAGTAACCAGATTGGCCGGGTGCTTTCTCAGATCCCAAGTCTTACTTTGTGGTGAGCAGAAATAGAAAAACAGCTTCTTTGCCTCATTCCTCACTGTTCAAACATAAAACATTCTGATTACTTGAGTAAGAATCATAGCCCGGGGGCCGGGCGGTGGCGCTAGAGGTAAGGTGTCTGCCTTGCCTGCACTAGCCTTGGACGGACCGCGGTTCGATCCCCCGGTGCCCCATATGGTCCCCCAAGCCAGGAGCAACTTCTGAGCGCATAGCCAGGAGTAAACCCTGAGCGTCACCGGGTGTGAACCCCCCCCCAAAAAAAAAAAAAAGAAAAAGAAAAAAGAAAATTAACTAGAAGTTTTCGGGGCCGGGCGGTGGCGCTGGAGGTAAGGTGCCTGCCTTGCCTGCGCTAGCCTAGGACGGACCGCGGTTCGATCCCCCGGCATCCCATATGGTCCCCCAAGAAGCCAGGAGCAACTTCTGAGCGCATAGCCAGGAGTAACCCCTGAGCATCACAGGGTGGGCCCAAAAACCAAAAAAAAAAAAAAAAAAAAAAAAGAATCATAGCCCACCACTTGGATCCTCATACACTCTCTGCGATCTACAGTATTCTTTCCAAAAGTGGATAATATTACCTACCCCTGGTACAATCTGGGATTCTTCCCGTTTGTTTCACTTGACGAAAGTCAGTTTCCAGGAGGATTGAGGTACCTAGTGAATCCCCCACCTCCGGAAAGTAGGTAGACCAAATCCATTTTGAACCTCCAATCTAGACTATGACCACCATGCTGAAAGTAATCAGAGAAGGAACCTGGAAGATAGGACTGTGACTGAGACAATTACCTCGCATATGACTGATACCTGTTCAGTCACTGGCATCACATGACTAGTGAGTAGTGCTGGGGATGAACCTTAAGTACAGAACCAGGAATAGCCCCTGAGTACCCAAAAGCTCAGGGACTGTTCCCAAGTATGGTTCTCCCCCAGAAAATAATGACAGATAAGATCTCCAAGAGATGGACTTAGGATCACAAACCCCAGGCTTTGGGGCTGGAGCGGTAGCACAGTGGTAGGGCGTTTGCCTTGCATGTGACCAATCCAGGATGGACATGAGTTCAATTCCCAACATCCTATATGGCTCCCTGAACCTGCCAGGAGTGGTTTCTGAGCACTGCCAGATATGACCCAAAAAAACAAGAACAAAACAAAGCCCAGGCCTTTTTTAGAGGGAGATGCACAGCTGGTCGTGTCGGGGCATGTTCCTGGTTCTCTGCTCAGGATCACTTCTGGTGGTGCACAGGGAACAGCATAGAATGCCAGGATAGAGCTCTGGTAAGCCACGAGCAAAACAAGCACTACTCACTGTACTATCTCTCTGGCCCAGCCCATGCATTCATCTAATGCACTATTTGTAAATGAACACTCCATTTTATATCTTGAGCTAAAGAAAAGGCTCCCAAAATTGTTAAGTTGGGAGAGCTTAGCAGGCATTCCCTTCTTTTTCAAACAGCTCTAACAAGATTTTGTTTTACTTGCTTTTCCAGCCCCCGGCCAATTAGTGTAATAAATGTCAGATAAGCGGAGGGATGGGTAACTACAGTATCAAAATGACACTAGCCAGGACTAGAGAAAGCCAGTTGTACAAAGGAGATATATGATTTCAATTAGAGCAATTGAACAGGGCATTTGGGACGTGAGCCCAGGTTAGGTTAGATCTGTATGCCCTGAAGACCTAGGTCATTATCTGACATGCTCAGTAATTGGCAATAACTCTTTTATCATCCCAAAGATATGGATGTTTTTTGTACTTAGGACAGGTGCAATTCTCTTTTTTCCTTTAACTTTGATACTACCTTTTTTTTTTTTTTTTTCTGGGCCACACCCGGCAGCGGTCAGGGGTTACTTGGTTCTGTGCTCAGGAATCACTCCTGGCAGACTCATGGGACCATAGCGGATGCTGGAGATCAAACCTGGGTCAGCCATGTGCAAGGCAAATGCCCTACCTTCTGTCTTATCGTTCCTGCCCCAAGCTTTGGTATTTTATTTTTTAAGATTTACATTTTAGGGTCCAGTACTGCCTGTGAGTAGGGCATTTGCCTAAAAGATTTTCATCTTAACTATTTTAATGGCTAACCTGCTCTTCCCCCACATAAACCACAGTCTGGGAAAGGAAACTTTGAAGGGGTTTATTCCTCAGCAAAAACATTACTCAAGTCAGATTCTGTATAAGAAAGAATGAATAATTGTCGGAGGACAATACAGCCACCTGCTTTAGATATACCATGAGCATTATTTAATCACTGGAATTTTCTACATAGAAGTGTTACTTAAAAATGTATTTTCAGGGTCCTGAGAGATAGCACAGCAACAGGGCATTTGCCTTGCAAGCAGCCAACCCAGGACGGGCTCAGGTTCGATTCCCAGTATCCTATATGGTCCCCCGAGCCTGCCAGGAGTGATTTCTGAGTGCAGGACCAGGAATAACTCCTGAGTGCTGCTGGATATGGCCCAAAAACCAAAAAAAGAAGCCATGTATTTTCAATGATCATCCTTTTTAGTGGGGGGGGGGGTTGGGTCACACCCAGCAGCGGTTCAGGTGTTATTCCTGACTCTACACTCAGAAATCACTCCTGGCAAGCTCAGGGGACCATATGGGATGCTGGGATTTGAAACACCGACCTTCAGCATGCAAGGCAAATGCCTTACCTCCATACTATCTCTCCGGCCCCGATCATCCTTTTTTTTTTTAACACTATACCTTTCTGATGATTGGGAAGCAGTTAAGGTTGTGCACTCACTGGTTATGGGAGAGGACCCTCACGCTGCAGGGCCAAGAGCTGGTGCTGCTGTCCATATGGTGCAAGGGGGTGACACAAGTGAATTGATATAACTGACCGTTCATGTCACACCAGAACTTCTCCAGGGGAAGCCGGAGTTACATTGGGCCATTTAGTGTGTAGCAACTGCCTTCAGTCATAGTTCTCAGTAACAGGACTTCTACCTTCCAAGCACTTTTGGGGCAAAGAGGGGCAAGGCAGTAACTCAAAGGGCCGGGTACATGGAGGTCCCCAAGTTCAGCTCACTCAGTATGGCACAGTCCTCAGCCAGGTAGACTGTGGGAAGCTGGCCCTGGTGCTCTGCATCCGAGTTGGCAGCATTGCTTTCAAGTGCTTCCTCTGCTGCAGGATCCCTTGAATTCTCCAGAGACTGGGCTGCCACATGCCCCTGACAGGTTCTGCTGCCTTGGGGAGCAGTGAATTTAAGCCATCCCAAATTCAAACCCAGAAGACCACCATTTAGATAAAGAGCTGGGTGTTGTTGGGAGCTGGGGTTGCATACCTCACAATCATAAGACCTGGGTTGGAGCCCGACACACCAAGGAGCAAATAAATGGAAGCAGGAACTCTGTCCTTCCTATGAACTGCAGCATGTGCACGGGCCTGATTGGCTTCAGTTATTGATTCCTGGTAGCTTCAGTGCTGTCCCCAGTGTCAACAACTACAGCTGTTGTGAAGTACAGGTGCATTGCTTAACTTGTTTCTCAGGGGAGTGCTTGCCTTACCTAGAGAGAATCTGTCAGCACATTTGTCTAGGATGTTCCCACGAATAGTGTCATCACAAGTTTCCCCCAATCTCACCAGCTTTGCCTGGACTGTGGGAACTTTCATAGGTGAAGGGCCAAAGGCTCCCAAAATCCTTGAGCTCAGAGGTGAAAACTTTTCTGCCTTTCAATCCGTCAACCCGGACAGCTTCAGTCTTGGTGTCCGCCCATGGTTTTTAGTTGGGTTCTTTTCTGTTTTGTTTTAGTTTTGAGGGCCACATCCAGCAGTGCCCAGGGATTTCTCCTGTCTCTGAGTTCAGAAACTGCTCCTGGCATGCTTTTGCAGGACCATATGGGATGCTGGGAATCCCAACCTGGGTCTGCCCTAGGTCGGCCATGTGAGAGGCAAACACCCTACTACTGTGCTATTGCTCTGGCCCCATGCCCATGTATTAAATACAGGCAGTGGTGTGAAAGTACCCTCCCACCTCACCCCACCCCTCACACACCTCAGCCTGTCTGACCAGTGGGTGGCTAATGAACCAAGAGTCCAGGGTTCTATTTCTGCTTCTCTCCTTGGTTGCTCTGTGCCACCACTGCAGCTTCTACTTCTGCTTTCCTTGACCTTGAGTCGGGCCTTGCCCGGTGGAGACTCTCTTTTCCTTTCGTTATCTGTCCTGTGACAGCTCTCAGTAAGGTGACCCTGCTTCTAAGAAGCTAAGTCAACTGTTTGGAGGAGAGAAACCACCTTTTTAAATGGAGAGAACGTTAGACAGCTTTTCCGCTAGAATCCCACATCACACACCTCTCTCATTTTGGCAGTGTAATTTTGTCCTTTCTCCTTTGATGACAAAGCAGCACTAATGTATGGGTTCCCTCCTCTCTCTCCTGCTTTCTCTCTTCCAGATGCCGGGATGGACAGAGTAGCTTATGATGCTTATCCCCACCCACCACTTTCGAGACATTGAGCGGAAGCCAGAATACCTCCAGCCGGAGAAGTGCGTCCCACCGCCCCCGCCCAGCCCCGTGGGAACCATGTGGTTCATCCGCGATGGCTGTGGCATCGCCTGTGCCATTGTCACCTGGTTTCTGGTCCTCTACGCGGAGTTTGTGGTCCTCTTCGTCATGCTGATTCCGTCCCGAGACTACGTATACAGTATCATCAATGGAATCGTGTTCAACCTACTGGCCTTCCTGGCCCTGGCCTCTCACTGTCGGGCCATGCTGACGGACCCCGTGAGTATGTCCGGGCTGGCTTTCACCAGCCCACACTCTCCTCCTCTGGCCCCAGCATGACCACAGCTTGCATGTTCCCCCTGACCTTGGGAGTATGGAGAGCTGGGGGCCAGATCTAGTGGCTCCCAGGCCCCATTCTGGTAACACCATCTGGGCCACAGCTGGTCTGTTTTGGTTGACTAGTACTCTTCACCCGTTGATATTTATTGATCCTTCTGAAGTATGCAGGGTCTGAGGTGGAGGTGGGGGAATGTAGTCTCTTCTTGAAAAGGCACAGGGAGAAGCTTTTGCTTTATTTTCTCTCGTGGTGGACCAATTGTGTTGAAATAGGGCTCCAGAAAGTGCCTGGAGATGATCAGGGCAGAAAGCATCTGGGGCCAGGGCAGGAGTTGGGGGTTGGGGACATCCAGATAGGGTACCCGATGAAGCTAGGACTGGAACTAGGTGGACTTGAAAGCAAAGCCATATCCAATTCCAGGAACCTGAACAGAATGACCTTGGTTTTCTTTGGGTTTATGATTTCCTGAAAAGCTGGACCAGCCTGTTTGGGGCCCCAGCAGACTCTTCTCGGTGAATATCTGGCTAAAAGCAGTGGTGTTTCTGCCCAGTGACTTAGCGAAATCCTCCAAGCTGTGCAAGTGCCTATTGAATGTCGTGTACCCTGGTATTAAATCCTCCATGCCTGTTCATTATCTCTTAGGGGCCAAGTGAGAGCCTGTGTTATTTGATAAAGACCCCCCCTCTCGCTTTAATTATCTCCAAATGTGGACCGAGTGTATTTAAATGGAGCAGCCGAGCGCTGCTGCTGGCAGTCCTGGCTGCAGATCTCACTTCTGTGCACCCCAGGGAACAGCAGCAGCAGATCAGAGCCGGTCAGCTCCCTTCTCCTCCCTTCTCACAGGGCTGATTTCCTGAATGTGCAGGTGGTGGATTGTTAATCCGGCCCCAGGGAAAGCAGCTTCCACACGCTTTCCCCAGTGCCTTTCCCCAGAGCAGCTCTGAGCCTGTGCCTGTCCAGACAGCACCACTTCTGCAGGGAGCTAGTGAGAGTGCATGCCCTCCCCCCAACACACACACGCATGCTGAGTGTGGTCTTAGAAAACAAAAAAATAAAATTATGACAGCCTTGCTATGAAGAATTCAAAAATAACAAATTACTTTGCTTCACTTATAATTTAGTGTCAGAGAGAGAGGGAGAGAAGAGAGAGAGAAGAGAGGGGAGGGGAGGGGATAGGAGAGGAGGGGAAGGGAAGAGAGGGAAGGAGAGGAGAGGAGAGGAGAGCAGAAGGGAGTGGAGAGGGGAGGGGGATATGCTTGGATGACTTGAGGCCCAAGCTAACTGAGGAAATGGAGGGGATTGGGCAGGAAGACAGCAGCCACTGAAGTCCCAGCAGAGAATGGCATGCAGAGAGCCCTCCAGTTGCTTGTTCTGTTGGAGGACCAGGGCTAAGTCCAGGGAGATTTGGCAGGACAGAGGCACAGGAAGGGAGGGGCTGCAAAGCCAGAGTGGGTGGGGCCTCAGGAACTTTGGTCTTTATTGTCTTTTTTTTTTTTTTTTTTGGCCACAGCTAGAGGTGCTCAGGGATTACTACCCTTGGCTCTGCACTCAAAACTCACTCCTGGCATGTTCAGGGTCCCATATGGTATACTGGGAATCGAACCACTGTTCGTCCTGGATTGTAGGCATGCAAAGCAAATGCCCGACCGCTGTACTAGCTCTTCAGCTGAGTTGTCTGATAGGCTGTGGAGAGGTTCGTGCCTGGGAGGGGCATGTCCTGATCAGAGTGGGGTATAGTGGTCCATCATGAATGGGGAGTCTAGGCTTGTGAATGGGGGAAAGTGTGTGTCGGTGGGGGCCTAAGACCTCAGTGTTGTCATTCTCATGGGTGTTCACTCCCTCCCTCTTGGTGAGGTGCAACTGCAGAGGCCTGGTGACAGACAGTCTGTCAGTGAGGGGTCCTCTTTAATACTACAGGATGTGGGGGAGATGAGGAGTCTGCTTTTATTTTTAGAAAGGCATCTCTGTGAGTTCCTTTTTTTTTTGGTTTTTGGTTATTGGGCCACACCCGGCAGTGCTCAGGGGTTACTCCTGGCTCTCTGCTCAGAAATCGCTCCTGGCAAGCATGGGGGATAATATGGGATGCTGGGATTCAAACCACCATTGGTCCTGGGATAGCCACTTGCAAGGCAAACGCTCTACCACTATGCTATATCTCCAGCCCATTTCTGTGAGTTTCTAAGAGTTTCCTCATGCAGTTATATATAATGTTTGTATCCCAGGAATTTGTATTATCTGTTTTTTATTTATTTTTTTTTTTAGAAAAACTTGCATCACAGGTTTATAAATAATGTATAACAATCATACAATGTGGGCCGGTGAGGTGGCGCTAGAGGTAAGGTGTCTGCCTTGCAAGCGCTAGCCAAGGAACGGACCACAGTTCGATCCCCATATGGTCCCCCCAAGCCAGGTGCAATTTCTGAGCGCATAGCCAGGAGTAACCCCTGAGCATCAAACGGGTGTGGCCCAAACCCCCCCCCCAAAAAAAAAAACAATCATACAATGTATATTCTTTGGATTTGTTAGTATTATTAGTTTAAAAAAAAAAAGTCTTTGGGGCCAGAGCAATAGCACAACAGGTAAAAGGTTTGCCTTGCATGGGTTTGATCTCCAGCATCCCATATGGTCCTCTGAGCCTGCCAGAAGTAATTTTTGATCTCAGAGCTTGGAGTAACCCCTGAGCACTGCCTGGTTTGCCCCCTCTCCCCAGAAAAAATGTCTTGACTGGAGTGATAGCTCAGCAGGTAGGGCATTTACCTTGCACATGGCTGACTGAGGTTTGATCCCCGGCATATCCTATGATCCCCCAAGCACCACCAGAAGTAATTTTTCTTTTTTTTTTTTTTTTTTTTTTGTGGTTTTGGGTCACACCCGGCAGTGCTCAAGGGTTATTCCTGGCTCCAAGCTCAGAAATTGCTCCTGGCAGGCACAGGGGACACCGGGTTTCGAACCGATGACCTCCTGCATGAAAGGCAAACGCCTTACCTCCATGCTATCTCTCCGGCCCCACCAGGAGTAATTCTTGAGCCCAGAGCCAGGAATAACTCCTAAGCACTGTCAAATGTGGTCCAAAACCAAACAACAACAACAAAAAAAACCAAGTCTATCTCCAAACATTTGCTGTACTACTTCATTTTGAAATCCCAAAACCAAATGTATCTTCCAAACAACTGCAACTAGCACAGCTTTCTGGGCCATTTCTCAGCCATGGACTCCCAACACAGCAGCAAGTTTTCCATGCAGATTGAGGAGAAAAGGGCAGAGAAGGGGTGCTTTGCCTTGGGGAGACACACACATACACATAACACAGTAGCACACACACACACACACACACACACACACACACGAAGGACGAAGGAGCCAGTCACATACACACACACACACACACACACACACACACACGAAGGAGCCAGTGCCCCCCACACACACAAAGGAGCCAGTCACACACACAACACACACACACACACACACACACACACACGAAGGAGCCAGTGGCCCAGGGTCTATTGTGGCCTTTTGATGGGCCCTTGCTGGGCACTTGCTGCACCACACACACACACACACACACACACACACACACACACACACACACGAAGGAGCCAGTAGCCCAGTGCCTACTTTGGCCTTTTGATGGGCCCTTGCTGCACCACACACACACACACACACACACAAAGGAGCCAGTAGCCCAGTGCCTACTATGGCCTTTTGATGGGCCCTTGCTGCACCACACACACACACACACACACACACACACACACACACACACACACACACACACACACACACACACACACACACACTGGCACACTGGGCCCTTGGGCACACACACACACACACACACAAAGGAGCCAGTGGGCCCTTGCTGCACCACACACACACACACACACACACACACACACACACACACACACACACACACACACACACACACACGGCCCTTGGGCACACACACACACACAAAGGATCCAGTGGCCCAGTGCCTACTGTGGCCTTTTGATGGGCCCTTGCTGCACCTCCCCGTACCCAGTATGAGGGGTTGGAATGTCCTGCAAGGACCTTGAGTCCTCAAAACACTCCAGACCAAGGGAGCTGTCCATGGCTCTGAGGTTACCTCTTGAGACAGTTTGGGCTCAAGAGCACTTACTTTTCTGATACTTCCTCTTCCTTTCCCCTCTTTTAGATACTGAGTTTTGATTTTTTTAAAGTCACTTAATAGAAGTATCTGATAAAAAAAAATTATATATGGGGCCGGAAAGATAGCATGGAGGTTAGCATTTGCCTTTCATGCAGAAGGATGGTGGTTGGAATCCCGGCATCCCATATGGTCCCCTGTGCCTGCCAGGGGCAGCTTCTGAGCATAGAGCCAGGAGTAAACCCTGAGCACTGTCGGGTGTGACCCAAAAAACAAAAAACAAAAAATAATATATATATATATATATATATATATATATATATATATATATATATATATATATATATATATATAAATGGTCTCTTGAAGGGGAAAATTGTTCTATGTTTTGTTTTCCTGGGACGGAGACCCATGTTCATAATTCATTAGCTACCTGACCTTGGGAACTTGTTCCTTTGCTTCCATTACCTCATCTGTAAAGTAAGGAATGTCGTCTCTACCACACAGGCATATTGTCAGAATCGACTGGCAGAGGACAGCCAAGCACTTGGAGCAGTGCCTGGGCATAAGCACTTAATAAATGTCTGTGGTATCATCATTATTCAGCCTAGGTTTATTGACTGCATGCACCTTGCCAAGCCCTGGGCAGTTCAGAGTGCTACAAGTTAAAAGACTTGCCCCTGAAACTTAGAGAAGAGAGCCTTGTGTAATTAATTAGATAATAGGTGTTCTAGGACAAATAGCTGTGGAAGCACAAAGGCCTATGTGGCCTGGGGCCTTTAGAAAGAAGACAGAGGAGGTGATCTCAGTTAGGGTACAGTGATGTTGTGGTAAACTAATTTAAGGCCAGACCTGTGGAGTGGGTGGAGTGGTAAAGAATTCGAAGAGCTGGGGATGACTGGTCGATTCCTATCCCAGAAGACTGACCAGGGAAGGAGAATGAAGAGGAACCGCTTGGAGAGGAAGTTGTGATGGTGGGTGGGTGGGAAGGTTTATTTTAGTGTATGAGCTTTTTTGGTTTGTTTGAATTTGGACCACATCGAGCAGTGTGGGACTCCTAACTCTGTACTCAGAAATTACTCCTGGCAGGACCAGAGAGATAGCACAGCAGTAGGGCATTTGCCTCACATGCGACTGACCTGGGACCCAGGTTCAATTCCTGGCATCCCATCTGGTCAGCCAGAAATGCTTTCTGAGTGCAGAGCAAGGAATAACCCCTGAGCACTGCTGGGTATGACGGGCCCCCTCCCCCCAGAAAAAAAAAACAATTACTCCTGGCAGGTTCAGGGTACAATAAAGGATGCTGGGGATCCTACGTTAACTGCATGCAAGACAAATGCCTACCCCTTCGTGCCCCAATGCATGGCCCCAATGTATGGGCATTTCTTTCTTTTTTAAATTTTACCTTATTAAAACATTGTGATTTACAAAGTCCTTTATAGTTGGGTTTCAGACATACAGTGAATCAGGGCCAATCCCACCACCAGTGTCTACCTCACTCCACCAGAGTTCCCCAAGTGCATCCCATGTCATCTCCCCTACCCCCAAGCCTGCCAGCAAAACAGGCCCATTTAAGTTTAGACTGTTCAAGTTTAGGTCTCTTGATTCCATTGTTGTTGCCTTTGACTTGGATAATTAGTTCTGTCCTTTTTTAACACTACCAATGCACCTGAGACCATTTGGCCCCTGGCCCCCATCCTTTCATACTGTGTTTCTCCTCTTCCACTCCGTTTCTTTCCTTCTCTTCACTATTCTTTGGGGCCAAGGGTATCTGAGTATTTCTCTGGGTGGATTTTGGGCCATGCTTGGCAGTGCTCAGGGATCACTCCTGACAGTGCTTGGAGGACCATGTGGCATGGGGAATTGATCTGGGGTTAGCCAGATTGCAAGGCTAGCGCCCTGTCCCTGTACTCTTTTTTACATCTGCCTCATTTTGTTCCTTTATACCTTTAATTGTGTATGTATACATAACATGGTTATAATAGCATTGATGTTTTTATGGCTTTGATGTACAAAGTAACTGCACATCACTATCACAAAGTATGTATGTCAGACCTTTACCAAAGCCATACACACTGATTGAAATTCTGCTTTTTCCATTAATAATCTCTTGTTACTATTTCCCATGTCAGTTAGTTGTGTACTTTTATGGCATGCTATATAGATATAGATATATATAGATAGATATATGGCTCACCAGCTTGTTTAAAAAGAAAAGATTAGGTTTAGTTTGCTTTTATATTTTCTATTTCTCTCTTCTGGAATCTGACTGAATCTTCCAGACCAGAATTTTTTTTTCTCAATTTCTATGGTAAACTTTTAGAGAAAGAAAATTAAATACTTCAGGCATTTTTATGTATGTATGTGTATATATATATATATATATATATACACATATATATATATATATGTTGGTTTAGGGGCCACACCTAGTCATGTTTGGGGCTTTTCCCAATGGTGCTTGGGGGAGCATGTCATACAGAGAATCAAACTGGTCCTCCCACATACAAACCACATGCTCTAGCCCTATGAACAATCTCTAGCCCCACTTCCAGCAGCTGAAGGAATATGAAGGGCACCATAATGACCACCCCTTGTGTACCTCGCAGCTCCATAAAGAAAAGATACAAAGGGGACTGGAGCAATAATACAGCAAGCAGGGTGCTTGCTTTGCATACAGCCAACCTAGGTTTGATCCCTAGCATCCCATATGGCCCCTTAAGCAATTCCTGAGTGCAACCAGAGTAACCCTGAGCATTGCTAGGTGTAGTCCCCAAATACACACACACACACACACACACACACACACACACACACACACACACACACACACACACACACACACACACACACCAAAAAAAGGAGGGAAAAATGTTTTGACTACCCTCACACAGATATGATCTTTAGTTTCTTGGTGCCCACAGTGCGCAAGAACCAGAATAGATCTTTGCTTCATGAATTATCTTGGGGTTGCTGGAGAGATGGTACAGTGGGCAGGGCACTTGCTTTGCTTGGGACTGATCTGAGTTCAATTCTCATTCATGAATGCAGAGTGAGGAGTAACCCCTAAACATCACCAGGTGTAGCTAAAACAAACCAAAACCAAAAAAAAAAAAAAAAAAAAAATCTGTCTTCAAGGATCTTATCATCCTACTCAGAAGCTATGAGTTCTCTACCCAAGATTAGTGAGTATGTGAATACATGAGAAATCAGCTCCTTATTTCTCCTGCTCTTCATAAAAGTCTTTAGCCCACAGTCCCCCAGCACACCTTTAGGGAAGCTTAGTGCTGCTTCTGTTGAAACCCCTTACAGGCTGCCTATCCTAGGAACAAGTCAATGTTCACCAAGGCAGAGGAAGAGGCCGGGAGCCAGGAAGACAGAGAGATGCGGGTTGGGGAGAGGTTGAGGGTGGGATGAGGGCCAGGTGGAGAGGGACCCAAGGACCTCTTTGAGACACTGAAAATCTTTGCAGAGTTGTTAGTTGATTGCATTTGCTTTCTGGTGCTTTCTCTCCTGTCCACCACATCTCCAGTCATTCAAAACCTCCTAGCTCTGCCCTTGTGAGCCCTGCTTGGCCCTCCTACTGCCTCCCTGTGTCTGTCTTCCCACCAGTCTGGGCCCCTGGCGCCTCTTCACAATGCATCCTGCACGGTGCTAGGCAAAGGATGACTTTCAGGAGAGTTTGTTGATTGTCTTTGTGGGTTCCATAGCTGGGATCTTTGTCCCTCTTGAGTCATCTTAGCAAAAGACAAAAACCACAACTTACTGCCATGCTGAGCTCTAAAAGCTTTTTCTCCTTGGGTTACTTTTTCCCTCCCAGAATTTCTCTTTTATGGGAAAGAATCTGATAACTGGTCCTCAAAATTTCTGCTCTGAGATTCCCTGCTGGGTCTTTTACAGTATATCAGCCCTCTGGGAAGGTCCACTTTGAGAGCCTGCAAATTTTCTTCTCTGAGAGGGGGCTTGAGTGTGACAGAAGGAGCGGGCAGAACAGGAGTCTCATTACATGGGATGTGTGAAAAGTAACTGACACAAAGACAACGCATGCACACACACGGCTCTCAGCACCAGAAATGGGGAACCTGGTCTCAGTCCTAGAGATGATCCACAACACCCCCATCCCACTCAGTAGATTCTTCAGAGCTCCCAAAAGCTCATCTCAGCTTAGGATCTGACACCAGTAGGTGTGTGTGGCAATCCTGACACTATAACCCTAGAAACAGCCCACGTGTTTGTACTTTGTCCTTTCAGGGTGGATGATTATGTTTGTCTCACAAACCTGTGTTTGGTTGATGACAGCCCACACTGCTTTGTTGCTGCAATGTGGTTATGGGCATATGATGGCATCTGATGCTTCTGCTGCTGCTGCTTACAAGAATAATTCAGGGCTGGAGCAATAGTATAGTGGATAGGGCACTTTCCTTGCAAATGACTGACTTGGATTTGATTCCTTCACCCCAGATGGTTCCCCTGAGCACTGCCTGGTGTTGCCTGACCCTCACCCCCCAAAGTAAAAAAGGGGCTATTCAGAGCTTATGCACAGGAGACCAGGGGTGTCCTGCCTCAGATTCCCAGCTCATTAGCTCAGCCGTCTCTCATAGTGGGCTGCAGTCCCAGGTGCGATGTGATCTCGCATTAGCTTCTCTGATTGTGGTGTCTCTTGCTCAGGGTGGGGGTCTCCCATGCAGTGCTCTGGGTCCCACTCACAGCCAAAGTCAGCGGCCCTGACGGTATCTTGTGGCTCCCCATTGAGGACTAAGCCTGTGGTGCCATGTGAGCCTAACTCAAGAGGCCACTGAACAAAACTGGGGTGTATTTGGGGACAGGATCCCTCCTATCACTGTGACCTGCCCATTTGCAGGCCCAGTTCTTGATTGGAAACTACCACCAGTGTGACCTCTATAGTCCCTTCTCTGGAGTTCTCTTTTCCTTTTTCCCTTAGTTTTTGAGACACTCAGTGATGCTTAGAGGTTATTCCTGGTTCTGCACTCATGAATCACTCCTAGTAGTGCTGTGGGTAACATATAGGATGCCAAAGATTAAACCCAGTTGGCAATGCAAGGCAAGCGCCCTCTCCACTGTACTACCTAGGCCCCACCCTCTCTTGAGTTCTGCTTGTTTTCACTTCTCCTGCTACCTCTTTGCTGGAAACTACTGGATCTTTTCCTGTCTCTGTATAAGGTAGACCCAGTCATAAGAGTCTAGTATGGTCTAGTATCATCAATCCTGCCAAGAATCTTTATAAAATGCAGGTATCTGGGGCCGGAGTGACAGGACTCCTGAGTAGGGTGATTGCCTTGCAAGCAGCCAACCTGGGTTCAATCAAAACATCCTATATGATCCCCTGAGCCTGCCAGAAATAATTTCTGAGCTCAAAGTCAGGAGTCACCCTTAAGTGACGCCATATCTCCCAAACCACGCTCCAAAAGAAAGCAGGTGTTTGGGGGCTGGAGCGATAATATAGTGTGTAGGGCACTTGCTTTGCACATAGCGGATCCAGGTTCCAACCCCAGCATCACATATAGTCCATGAAGTCCCACCAGTGATCCCTGAACTGTTCCATATGTGTCCCAAAACAAAAGTTAAAATGTAGTTATCTGAAACAAACACAGAAAGGCCTATGGAGTGGGAGTGGAATCTAGAGTGATCCATCCCCAGGAAAAATGGGAGAGGCCGGAAAGGCACCATGCCTGCAGTAGTGGCATGCCTCCAACCTGCTTCCACAACTTGTTTGGAGCTGTGGCCTCCAGAACTGAGAAAATATATTTCTGCTTTGGAAAAAACAGTCCTAGTGATGCTCAGGAGACCATGTACTTCTCCAGGATCAAACCAGAGTTGATTATATGCCAGGCATGTGCCTTGCCCAACCTCTCCAGGCCCACCCATCATGATAACTTAATTCCTGTATTTTGAATTTGTATTCCTGTATTCAGGTCACTATGTTCCACTCCTCTTCAACCTCATATTTCATTTTTGTTTGTTTGGGGCCCACACCCACTGGTGCTCAAGGCTTACTCCTGTATCTTTACTCAGGAATTAATACTCCTGGTGGGCTTGGGGAACTTAATAGGGTCCTAGGGATCAGATTTAGATTAGCATCATGCAACACAAGCACCTTACAGACTGTACTATCTCTCCAGCCCCTCACAGTCCTTTTTTGGGAGGGAGGGTTGAGGCCACAACCAGCAGCACTTGGGTTACTCATGACTCTACGCCCAGAAATCTCTCTTGGCAAGCTCGGGGGACCATATGGGATGCTGGGGATCAAACCCAGGTTGGCTGCATGCAAGGCAAATGCCCTACCTGATGTGTTATCACTCTGGTCCCTCGTATTTCATTCTTTCCTAGGCTACGAACAGTGGCTTCTTCCTCGAGCCCTGCCCTTCCTGGATGGCTCTAGGCTGCCTGTGAAGTTTAGGCTCCAACCAATCATCAGACCTGATATTTTTTTTTGTTTTTTTTGTTTTTTTTTTTGTGGTTTTTGGGTCACACCCAGCAGTGCTCATGGGTGATTCCTGGCTCCAGGCTCAGAAATTGCTCCTGGCAGGCACGGGGGACCATATGGGATGCCGGGATTTGAACCGATGACCTCCTGCATGAAAGGCAAATGCCTTACCTCCATGCTATCTCTCCGGCCCCCAGACCTGATATTTTGCACTGCTCTGACAGGCCCAACCCCATCTGCTTCTCCCCAGCTCTCCCTACTATAATGGGCATGCTCACTTTCCCTCCTCCTCTTACTAGACCATTTTCTCCCCCTTTCTGCCTAGTTACCCTGTCCCACTCCTCAGGTCAGCCTTTTAGCTATGCTGCTTGAATTTCCTTGATGCCCTGTCAGTTCACTGCTGCTCCGCTCTGTCCCCTCAACATAATCATCTTCTAGAATTGTGGGCATCCACAAGACCAGGCGCGTGCTGCAGGCAGGACCTCATAGAAGTCTCTAAAGACAATAGTAAACACAGAATTCCAGCAAGCATCAAGTAGGATAGAGAGGACGGGTTACAAAGACCTACACTCCAGTCTGGACTTGGCCTGGCTTCCGTCTGCTGGCTCAGCCCTCATGCCTTTGGTCCACCACAACAGAACTCATGGACAATTACAACAATGCTGCAGCATTCTGAGCATTGTGAAAGGAGGGCGAGCTCATCCCGGGGAAGATGTGGTTAGAGAACAAGTCAAATGAATGCCTGGGGACAATGACTCACAGCTCACTAAGAACTAAATCCAATTATTTGTAGCCACAGCTCTGAGAAAGTTACTTCATAAAATTCCATTCCAGGGCCAGAGAGATAATATAGCAAGTTGGACATGTTACCTTGCATGTGGCTACCTATTTTTGCTCCCCACCCAGCATTTCATATGCCCCTCTCCCCCAAACATTACCAGGACTAATTCCTGAGTACACAGCCAGGAGTAACCTCTAACTATCTCAGGTGTGACCCCCACATCACCCCCAAAAAAAAACCTCATTCTGGTATAAACAGTCCATGAAAATTTAGAGCTGCAATTTTTTTGTTGTTGTTGTTTTTGTTTTTTGGGTCACACCCGGCAGTGTGTGTGACTCTGGCTCTATGTTCAGAAATCGCTCCTGGCAGGCTTGGGGGACCATATGGGATGCCGGGATTCGAACCACCATCCTAGTGCATGCAAGGCAGACACCCTACCTCCATGCTATCTCTCCAGCCCCTGGAGCTGCAAATTTTGATCTGAGAAAACTAGACTTAGAGATATTTGTACCCATCAATTAAATCTTGCAAAGATTAAAATAGTGGAAATCTTTTTTGTTTTTGTTTTTCAGCCACCCTATGCTCTATGCTATGCTCTCAAAAATCATTTCTGGCTTGGGGGACCATATGGGATCTGGGGATCAAACCACGCAGTCCATCCTAGGCTAGCTCAAGCAAGGCAGATGTCTTACGTCCTGCACCACCGTTCCGGCCCCAATAGTGGAAATCTTAAGGGGCTACATACTCAGTGGTGTGCATCAGAATGTCCATTGTGATGTCACAACCATGAATTATGACCCCATAGTGCTGATCATCATAATGTCAACTGTGACGTCACAATCATGTTATGATCTCTAGTAGTAGCGTATCATAACGTCAACTGTGATGTCACAACCACAAATTATGACCTCATAGTGATGCGAATCATAAAGCCCATTGTACTCAGGGACAGGTGTACTGTTCACCTTGTGCTAGGAGGAGGGATGCTTCCAGTGCTGGGTAGCATGCCATGTCATACCCAGGCTTTCTGCATGCAAAGCACATGTATAATTCCTTTGAGCCATCTCCACTTTCCTGTGAACAGGAAATTTAACATAGGCCTCAGAGATTTGATGCACCAGATCCTCACTGTGCTATTTATATAGGGAAAAGGGTGGATTCAGGAAAACCAGGTTAGCGAAATGAAGGGGGCAACATCCTCAGAGGTAGTGTAACTGCTTGTCATAGAAAACTCACCAAGGAATTCATGTCGCCTCATGGCTTCTCCTGAGAAAGATGCTTTATTGGTGAATATTTGCCATTGTCTATAGGTCTGACTGCAGTGTTCATGTGGTAGTGGAGTGAAAATGTCCTGTGAGTGTGAGTGGTTGTTGCTTCAAAATAACTATCTCTGGGGGCTGGGCGGTGGCGCTAAAGGTAAGGTGTGCCTGCCTTGCCTGCCCTAGCCTTGGGCGGACCGCGGTTCGATCCCCCAGTGTCCCATATGGTCCCCCAAGCCAGGAGCAACTTCTGAGCGCATAGCCAGGAGTAACCCCTGAGTGTTACCGGGTGTGGCCCAAAAACAAACAAAAAAAAAATAACTATCTCTGGGGCCGGAGAGATAGCATATCTCTAGGGCGTTTGCCTTGCATGCAGCCAGCCCAGGACAGGCGTTGGTTTGAATCCCGGCATCCCATGTGGTCCTCTGTGCCTGCCAGAAGGGATTTCTGAGCACAGAGCCAGGAGTAACCCCTGAGCATCGCCAGGTGTGGCCCAAAAACAAAAACAAAAACAAACAAAAAAAGCCACCTTAGAAATTAGAACTGAGGGACCCCCCCCCCCCCCAGACCAACCCTGACACCTTTCTTCTCTCTTCCAGGGAGCAGTGCCCAAAGGAAATGCCACGAAAGAATTCATCGAGAGCTTACAGCTGAAGCCTGGGCAGGTGGTGTACAAGTGTCCCAAATGCTGCAGCATCAAGCCCGACCGAGCGCACCACTGCAGGTACCTGTGCGCCCAGCATACGGGCAGAGTCGATCCCCCCCCCCCAACGCACGCACACACACACACACACACACACACACACACACACACACACAGAACTGACACCTACTAACCCCCATGGATACCATCAGGAACAAAAACTAATGAATGCCCTCTGCCCTGATCCACTGCCACGCTGAACATTCCTCTTAGTCTTCCTGGGCTCACTCAGTTGGCACGAGCATGTGGCTTGAGCTCAGGACCCCGTGCCAACACTTGGCACTGCTGCCCCTCACATGGACCCTGTGTGACCTCACATGCTTGGCCTTTATCAACAAGTCCTTAACTGCAGCAAGAGTCCTGCTCTTGGGTCAGAGCGATAGCACAGTGAGTAGGGCGTTTGCTTGTAGTTGGCCAACCCAGATTCAATCTCCAGCTTCCCATATGGTCCCCTGAGCCTGCCGGGAGCATTGCCTTGCGTTCAGCCAACTCAGGATGAATCCCAGTTCGATTCCCAGCATCCCATATGGTCCCCCGAGCCTGCCAAGTGCGATTTCTGAGTGTAAAGCCAGGAGTAACGCCTGAGCACTGCAGGGTATGACCCAAAAATCAAAATAAGTAAATAAATAAATAGAACTTCCAGAGATTATTTCAGTTAGAAACTCACTGTAATAAGGCATTTCCCCTTATTTGGTGACTTCCCTTTTGGGATTCAGACTTTGTGTTGCTGTTTTAAGTCTTCTGCACCAGACTCTACTAAGTACATCTAAGTACTAACTACATCTCATCATTTAAGTCCCGTAAACGCACTAAGTGACAAGACCTAGACCTGTCTCTTATCCCTTTCTCAGAACAGTGTGTCTGGGATTGGAGGAATGAGGTGTTGTTCCTGAGGCCTGTGTCCCCCTTCAGAAGACAGTCAATCTCTACATGAGCATTCTGTGCCTTAGGCATCCCAACCTCAGTCATCCTGTCTGCTTCCTTGGCTCTCACAGCCTGGGTACAGGGTGAAGGCTCAGAGGGGCTAAGTGAGAGTAATAGCTGCTGTAGAAACAGTCCTGGGCCCAGAGGTTCCAGCTCGCTACTGAGACTTTCCTCAGGCACTCTAGTTTGGGAGTTCAATCCATCTACCAGGATGTAATTGTATATAGGTTTTTCTTTTTTGTTGTTGATTTTTTTGTTTTATTTTGTTTTGTTTTGGGACCACAGCCAGCAGCACTCGGGGTTTACTCCTGGCAGGCTTGGAGGACCATATACATTGCGAGGGATTGAACCCGTGTCAGTCTCAGGTCAGCTGCATGCAAGGCAAAATCCTACCACTGTGCTATTGCTCTGACCTTGAAGTTTTTCTTTCTTTCTTTCTTTTTTTTTTTTTTTTTTTTTTGGTTTTTGGGCCACACCCAGCGGTGCTCAGGGGTTACTCCTGGCTGTCTGCTCAGAAATAGCTCCTGGCAGGCACGGGGGACCATATGGGACACCGGGATTCGAACCAACCACCTTTGGTCCTGTATCGGCTGCTTGCAAGGCAAACACCGCTGTGCTATCTCTCCGGGCCCAGTCAATTGTTCTTAATAACCATAAATGGCATCTACTATAGAAATTATTATTATTATTATTATTATTATTTTTTGTTTGTTTGTTTTTGTTTTTGGGTCACACCCGGCGGTGCTCAGGGGTTACTCCTGGCTGTCTGCTCAGAAATAGCTCCTGGCAGGCACGGGGGACCATATGGGACACCGGGATTCGAACCAACCACCTTTGGTCCTGGATTGGCTGCTTGCAAGGCAAATGCCGCATCTCGCTGCTGTGCTATCTCTCCGGGCCCTTGAAGTTTTTCTATTAGAGTGATCTGGAGCCCTCCGAGGTGCTCTTAATAGTATATGCTGATGAGGTTAGGCACTGCTGTCACCTGGGAGTTTTTCTCTTCTTGTGCCTGAGACAGAGGCACTGTCTGGCCTTTTCCTGCCCGGTCTCTGGCCTTATAGGCCATCATCGTACTTCTGGCACTGCCAGATGAAAAGGCACCATGTGCCTGAGTGGCTTCTGAGGGCAGCCCATCGTAGTGGTAGAGGCCTTGCAGTTGGAATGTCCCCAGCACATCCCCAGCACGTAGCAGATCTTGGGCCAGCACATCCCAGCTTCCACTTTCTCTTCTGAGAACTCAGAACACGGGATAGTTCCCTGCTCGTCAGTGAGGCTTAGAGGGAGGAGCTGGGAGGCCCCAAGCACATGGGAGCTATTCAAGGTGCAGTGTGTGTTGGATCTCATAGACCAGACCAGAAATAGGCAATTGCTAAGTCGGTTGCAAAGAACCCTGGGGAGATCACTGGTTCTTCCTTCCTTTCTCCCCGAGCCTCAGCTGCCTGGCATTTTCCTCGCCTCTTCCCCCACGATCTGAAGGAGGGACTCTGGAGTGCTAGTAAACAAATGAGCTGGAACAAAACAAGAGCTGCTGACTCAGATGCACTGGAGGGAGGATTCCTAGGTGGAGCCTGTTCCTGTTTCAAGAACTGTGCACAGGACAGGAGCTAGAGTGATGGCACAGCCAATAGGGTGTTTGCCTTGCACGTAGCTAATTCGGGACATACCGGGTTCGATTCCTGGCATCCCAAGCCTGCCAGGAGTGACCTGAGTGTAGAGACAGGAGTAACCCCTGAGCACCGCCCAGTGTGGCCCCAAAACAAAAAAAAAATAACAAAACAAAAATGTGCGTTGACACCTGCTGCTTTGCAGTAGCTCCTAGTGACCCAAACCATCTGAGTCCAGAACACTTTGTTATGGATTTTTTTTTCTGGTGGTGGCGATGTCACATCTGGCTGTCCTCAGCGCTTGCTCCTGGCTCTCTACTCCAATATCACTCCTGTCAGGCTGGGGAGACTATATGAGGTGTTAGGGATTAAACCTGGGTCAGGGCCCGGAGAGATAGCACAGCGGTGTTTGCCTTGCAAACAGCCGATCCAGGCCTTAAGGTGGTTGGTTCGAATCCCGGTGTCCCATATGGTCCCCCGTGCCTGCCAGGAGCTATTTCTGAGCAGACAGCCAGGAGTAACCCCTGAGCACTGCTGGGTGTGGCCCAAAAAAACAATAAATAAATAAATAAATAAACAAACAAACCTGGGTCAGCTGTGTGTACAAAGCAAGCATCAACCCCACTGTACTATGGTTTTGACTCCAGGGATGCACTTTCTACCAGCAAATTTTCCAGGACTTTACACTTATCTGGTGGCCATTCGAGTTAAGAATCTAGATTTCCAGTTAGAAAAAGTTGATGTCACGGGGCTGGAGTGATAATACAGCAGGTATGACCCTTGCTTGACATATGACCAGCCTGGGTTCAATCCCCAGCATCCCATATGGTGTCCTGAGTCTCACCAGAAGTGATCTCTGAGTACAAAGACAAGAGTGACTTCTGAGGGCCCGGAGAGATAACACAGCAGCGTTTGCCTTGCAAGAAGCCGATCCAGGACCAAAGATGGTTGCTTCAAATCCCGGTGTCCCATATGGTCCCCCGTGCCTGCCAGGAGCTATTTCTGAGCAGATAGCCAGGAGTAACCCCTGAGCACCGCCGGTGTGACCCAAAAACCAAAAAAAAAAAAAAAAAAAAAATGCGTGGTGACTTCTGAGCACTACTCAGTGTGGCCCAGAAAAAGGGAAAATAATATTGATGCCATCACTGGAGAAATAATTCAGCAGGGAAGGCACTTGCCAACATGGGTTCAATTTCCAATACCATAGATGATGCCCTGAGCCCCTCCATGAATGATCCCTGAGCGCAGAATCAGGAATAAAGCCTGAACACTGCTGGGTGTAGCTCAAACATACACACACACCCTAAAAAAAAGTTAATATCACGGGTCTGGGATATAGCTCAGAGGGAGAGATTTGCCTTGAATAGGTGTGGTCCTAGGTTTGTGCAGCGGCTGTTATTGAACCCTTGGCATGTGTCCAGGACTCACTGCACCACTGTGTAATGCTGTGATGCCAGAGAGAGGCTCAAGCAGGGTCTGTTGGCATGTTAGGGAAAGAGCAAGCTTAGAAGAATCTCCATAATGAAATGGACTTTGAACAGTGGCAGGCATGGAGAAAGTCCTAGGAGCTGACTGGCTGCTTGTATGGGCACTCTTCAGGGTTGTTGTGGGCAGTGGACACCACATTTTTAACTTATTCTTCCCAGTGGATGTATCTGAGGCAAAGCAGCCAGGCATGATGTGGGCAGTGGCTCCTGGGCCTGGTGCCTGCTTGTCAGTGCCAGCCCCAGAGCTATTCATACTGCACCAGACAGTGAGTCTAGCACATGCTCTAAGGGACTCCCGGCCCCTGGTGGGCCCTAGATTCAAGCACTTAATATTCAAGTCCACACCCCAGGCCAAGTATCTTTGGGGTACATTGCTGGGTGTGACTATTATAAATACACACATAGGTGTATATGTTGTTTTTTTTAACTATCAGTATACAACTAGACCAAGTTGTAAGAGCCTGACTTTGTTTTGTCTCTGTCCATAGCAGTCTGTGCCTTCCTTTCTTACTTGGGCCTCCTGTTTCCAAGGAAATGCTTCTTTTTTGGAGGGGAAGGAATCCCCAGTTATCCTCAAGGCTTACTCCTGACTGCACTCGGGCATCACTCCTGACTGGGCTCATAGGGACCATTTGTGGTAAGAGGGATCGAATCCAGATGAGCCACATGCAAGGCAAATGCCCTGCCCACTATTGCTGTTGCTCGAGGATCCCTCCAAGGACCCATGAGAGGTGTTTCCCCTACTCCCTGGAAACGGGCTCTATGCCTCTTTTCACACATGCCATCTAGAAGGATTTCCTGCACATGGCTAACTCTGACTCAGACATTGGCTGGAAACGCTACACGTTAGGTCTTGCTCAAGCCATGCTTGGAAAGGGTCTTCCCATCTTGGAGTATGGGGTTCTCCTGCACCTCTGAGTCAACTGCTACCTTGCGTTGGGCCCTCATTCATCATGCTCTGTGCTTCCTGCTTGAGATTGTGGGAACAGCTCCATACTCAGGAGGAGCTCATGTTTATTTTTTCTGCCCTGTGAGTTGGGGTAAGGCTATCGAGTGCCAGTGGATGCGCCTGAGTGAGAGGTTCTGAATTCTAGTCCCAGCACCACCTGCACCTCCCACAGACTGGGTATAGCCCCCACACACAGCAGTTGGAGCTGGAAGGCAGGTTGGGGTGGGCAAACTTTTTTTTTTTTTTTTTTTTTTTTTTTTTTTGGTTTTTGGGCCACACCCGTTTGACGCTCAGGGGTTACTCCTGGCTATGTGCTCAGAAATCGCCCCTGGCTTGGGGGGACCATATGGGACGCCGGGGGATCGAACCGCGGTCCTTCCTTGGCTAGCGCTTGCAAGGCAGACACCTTACCTCCAGCGCCACCTACCCGGCCCCTGGGGTGGGCAAACTTGATGTAATGTTAGGAAACTCTGGAAAGAAAAGATGGCATAACCTAAGGGATCTTGGAAATCTAATTGCATTATTCCCAACCTTGTTTGTATAGTATGCCAAACTTCTAAAAAATTATGTCCCTAAGCTAAATATTAGGGATTCTATGTTAGTGTATTGGGGGAAAAAAAAAACCATTTTGATGAGCCTATTCTTTCATCCCCCCCCCCCTATTTTTTTTTTGGTTTTGTTTTGTTTTGGGGGACCACACCCAGCAGTGCTCAGGGGTTACTCCTGGTTCTGCACTCAGAAATCGCTCTTGGCAGGCTCGGGGGACCAGATGGGATACCAGGGATCAAACCTGTGTGGGTCGTGTTCAAGGCAAGTGCACTAACCACTGTGCTATCACTCCAGCCCCTTGTTCATCCTTTTGAATTTGAATTGGGGAAAGCAATTGCTCTCAAGGTCCCAGTTAGCTTTATACATTCATTTTTTTGTTTTTAGCTTTATATATTCTTGATTTATGTGAGCTGTTTAGTATTATTCAGAAAGGGGTGGAGAGAGCATTTGCTATTAAACTTGAGAAGCCAGAGAGATCAGAGAGGGATAAAGGCACTTGCATGCAACCAACCTTGCCTGGTTTGATCCCTGGCACCACGTATGGGCCCTCAAGTTCTGCCAGGAGTGACCCTTGAGCATTACTAGTGTGAACCCTCCCCACAAAAAAACCTCCACAAAATAATTTAGAATGGTCTCTGTCCAAATATGACTCACTAGGGCCCGGAGAGATAGCACAGCGGCGTTTGCCTTGCAAGCAGCCGATCCAGGACCAAAGGTGGTTGGTTCGAATCCCGGTGTCCCATATGGTCCCCCGTGCCTGCCAGGAGCTATTTCTGAGCAGATAGCCAGGAGTAACCCCTGAGCATCGCCAGGTGTGGCCCAAAAACCAAAAAAAAAAAATATGACTCACTAATAATTTATGAATTAGTGTTGATCACCTAATCAACTGTTATACTCAAATGATTTTCTCCTTTTTTTTTTTTTTTTTTTTTAGCTAAATGTGTTATCTTAGAGCTAAAAGGTTGGGGGTAGGGTGCTTCCTGCTTCTCTGAGACACCCCACAGTGACCCTGCTGTGAACTCTTCTAGAAGTCTCTGCTAACGGAAAAGCCATTCCTTCCCTAATAGCAAAGGGCAGAATTCTGGTCTTTGTCAGGAAATTTCTCCTGACTCCATAATTTTGATCTTTGGGACAAACTAGGAGCTGTTTTGTTTGTTTTTCATCTCTTAAGTTTCTGGATGTTTTTTGTTTGTTTGTTTTGGTTTTTGGGCCACACCCTGTGATGCTCAGAGGTTACTCCTGGCTATGCACTCAGAAATCGCTCCTGGCTTGGGGACCATATGGGACGCCGGGGGATGAACTGCAGTTTGTCCTGGGTCAGCTTTGTGCAAGGCAAATGCCCTACCGCTTGGGCCACTGCTTCGGCCTCATCTTTCAAGTTTCTGAAACACCTTCATTGTGTCCTCTCTGTAAGGAAAAGCTTACTCAACTCAGTGTTCCCTCCGACTCCTCAACCATCAGCTTTGCCCTACCTTCAGTGAAATGAGACAGGCCTTTGGGGATCTGAGAGAACTCAGCAGGCTGAGCACATGCTTTGCAAGCAGGAGGCCCAGGTCCAATCTTTGGCACTACCAAGAAGATACCCCGAGAACCTTGTGGCATGGATTAAAAAAAAAAAAAAAAAAGACAGGCAGGGGCCAGATCAATAGCACAGCGAGTAGGGTATTTGCCTTGCACACGGCCAACCCAGGTTCCATCCCCAGCATCCTACATGGTCCCCAAGCCTGCCAGGAGTGATTGATTGATGTGTTGGGGCCACACCCAGCAGTGCTCAGAGTTTACTCCTGGCTCTGCGCTTAGAAATCACTCCTGGCAGGCTCAGGGTACCATGTGGGATGTTGGGAATCGAACCTATGTCCATCCTGGGTCAGTCACATACGAGGCATACTGCTGTGCTATCGCTCATGGCGCTTTTGCTTTGTACACGCAGCCAACCCAAGTTCAGTGCCCAGTATCCCATAATTTCCCCCAAGCCTGCCAGAAGTAACCCCTGAACACTACTGGGTGTGGCCCAAAACAAAACCACTGTAAGACAAACAGTTTGGGAGTGAGTGGGCCAGGATCCTGCCCCCACCTGTCTATGTGCAGAGCTACTGAGTGGGCTCAAGGAGGTGTTCTGAGAAGTGGGGCTGCCACTATGGAGGACCCCTGAGTTCCAATGCTCTGCCTGTGTTCTCTTTCAGTGTCTGTAAGCGCTGCATCCGGAAGATGGACCACCACTGTCCCTGGGTCAACAACTGTGTTGGGGAGAACAACCAGAAATATTTTGTCCTGTTTACAGTAAGTTTTTCTTTGTGGCGCAGCCCTGCTTTTGGGGAGCCTTTGATCTTCTCTGCAAGATCACCCCTCTCAGTTCAAGTGCCAGTTTCTGAACTCTTTTCCAGAACAGCACTAGTGGGGCCAGAATGATAGTACAGTGAGTAGGCATTAATCTTGCATGGGGCCAGAATGATAGTACAGCGAGTAGGCATTAATCTTGCATGTGTTGACCTGGGTTCGATCCCTATATGGCTCCCTGAGCTTGCCAGAAGTGATTCCTGAGTCCAGAGCCAGCCAGAAGTACCCCTTGAGCACAGCTGAGTATGACCAAGAAAAAGAAATAAGCTTTAGAGACTGGAGTGAGAGTACAGCAGGTAGGGCATCTGCCTGACACACAGCTAATCTACGGGGCTGGTCTCCTGTCCTTAGTGTCTCCATTCTAAGTAGGTGAAGAAGTCAGTGATGGCAAAGCCTCCCCCAGCTGCAGTTAGGTCAAGAGATTTTTAATATGAGACCGAAGGAGCTTCAGACAGATCCCAAGCAGCCCAGGTCACTGCACTGGCCAGGCCCTTGTGCCTGCTGTACCTCTGGCTGCTCACCACAAATGCAGGAAGCCTGATGTGCCTCTGGCCCCTTTCCTGCTTGGCCCCAATCTGACTCAATGTGTGTGGGAGGCTCTCAGCAGTTATCGCCGGAGGCCGTCACAGTGTCCTCTGCATTGCTTTTCCCCTACAGATGTACATAGCTCTCATCTCCCTGCACGCCCTCATCATGGTGGGATTCCACTTCCTGCACTGCTTTGAAGAAGACTGGACAAGTGAGTGAACCCTAGTTCCCTCCTTCCTGGGTTGTGGCTGCATTGGGGCGGACACTGTGTCTGCAGACTTTGTCCAGGGTCCAACCTCTTTGTAGTAGATGGTCACCCAATGGGATGATCAAGGATGGAAGAACAGAGGCCCAAAACTTTCCTTGAAATAAGGTGTAACCCTTAAAGCCAGTCCTGCAGGTAAAGGAGTGATACAGGCTAACTGTAGACTGAGTGTTCCTTGGGAGAATGAATCCAGGTGGGCTGCCGGGCAGAGTGCCTATATTTTTGTTTCTGTGGCCTGGGACAGACCTGGGTTTGATTCCTGGCATACCATATGGTCTCCTCGAGCCTGCCAGGAGTGATGTTTTTGTTTTGTTTTGGTTTGGTTTGGATTTTGGGTCACACCCGGCAGCACTCAGGGGTTCCTCCTGGCTCTACGTTCAGAAATTGCTCCTGGCAGGCTCGGGACCATATGGGATGCTGGGATTCGAACCACTGCCCTTCTGCATGCAAGGCCAACGCCTTACCTCCATGCTATCTTTCCGGCCCCAGGAGCGATTTTTGAGAGCATAGAGCTGGGAGTAAGCCCTGAGCACCACCAGGTGTGGCTCAAAAACAAAACCAAAAAAGCTCCCAACACAGACAAGAGCTCTCAAATGAGAAATCTGAACCACAGACCCCGGGTCTGTCAGCGATCGTGAGCCTGTGATTCCTGGGTGCTGACCTGGGGACCTCCCTCCCCTTGTCCTCTGCAGTTCCCTGGTGGTGGTTCTGAAGAATCCCAGGAGGTGTCTGGTCTCCTCAGTTCTGTTCAGAGGGTCCCAGTCAGACCGTGTAGGCTCTGCAGTGAAGGGAGGAGAGTCCTGTAGCCGGCAGGGTCCATCCGCAGCTGCTGCCCTCCGTGAGATGGACTCATGAGTCCTGGACAGCCGGCGTGCCTTTCTGGGCCAGGTGCCGCCTCCCTCTGACCAACAATCTCAGATACTCCCAAGCTCATAGTTCACCAGGGATTCTTTTATCCCTGCTCAGGGCCAAGCAACAAGCCCCACAGTCACCTGTAATGCATCTGCCCTGCATTCGGCCAACCCGGGACAGACCCAGTTCGAATCCGACAATCCATATGGTCTCCCGAGCTTGCCAGGAGCGATTTCTGAGCACAGAGCCAGGAGTCACCCCTGAGCATCGCTGGGTGTGGCCCCAAAACCAGTCATTAAACTGCTTAAAAAAAAAAAAAACCTAAAACAAAAATCCAAAGTTGAGAGGCTGGGACTTCCAGTGAATGCCCCCACCCACTCATCCCCACCCCGATTTGTGCTCTGAGTCATGTCTGGGGCCTCCCAGGTGGCTGGCAATATGAGGACACCAGCGCCATCTACTGGTTAAGGGAGCACAGTGACTCAGGGCTTTCTTTTCTCAGGGTTTTGTTTTACCTCGAATGCTTTTATTTATTTGGATTTTGTTGGTTTATTTGGGGGGCACACCTGTCAAAGCTCAAGGCTCATTCCTGTTGGTCCAGTGCTGGGGATTAAACCCAAGGATCCCAGGGCCAGATTGATAGCACCGAAGGTAGGTATTTTGCCTTGTAGGCAGCCAACTCAAGTTCAATCCCTGACATTCCTTATGGTCCCTCGAGCCTGCCAGGAGCGATTTCTGAGCACAGAGCCAGAAGTAGCTCCTGAGCACTGCCGTGTGTGGCCCCAAAACAACAACAACAACAAAAATCAACAATCTGGGACCCCAAGTACAATGCATGCGCAGCATCCCAAGGAAAGGGCACTGAGCGATAGGAAGGAGCCAACTGGGGTGCAGCCAGGGTTGGAACCGGAAAGTCCCTCCGAGGCCTGGCAATAGCCTTTGAGGACCCTCAAGAGTCTGGGATGGCAGCTCTGAGCCCCAACATGCACCTTCTCTTGCAGAGTGCAGCTCCTTCTCTCCCCCCACCACTGTCATCCTCCTCATCCTGCTATGCTTTGAGGGACTGCTTTTCCTCATCTTCACGTCGGTGATGTTTGGAACCCAGGTGCACTCCATCTGCACAGACGAGACGGTAAGCAGGGCTGCTGGTGGCCGGGCTGTGGTTGCTGGAAGGTGGAGAACACGCCTGTGGGGGGGAGGGTCACTGTCCTTCATTTGCCCCAACCCTGGATCTTCCTCATCCAATCCTCATAAGTGCCCAGCAGCCTTATAAAGGACTTCCGTAGCCCCAGGTCCCTCCACGTTCCCCCTGGGAGCTGCTTCCCAGGCCCTAAGCTCTCTCCTGGACTCAGTGGTGGCAGGTCAGCACCCCAGAGGGGAGTTCAGGGCTGGAGCCATAGTACAACAGGTAGGTTGCTCGCCTTGCATGCGGCCAACCCGGGCTCTTTCCCTGGCATACTGTATGGCTCCCTGAGCCCACCAGGAATGACTTCTGAGCCCAGAGCTAGGAGTAATTCCTGAGCACCACCAGGTGTGGCCAGAAAAAAGGAGGAAGGAGGGAAGAAAAGGAAGAAACCGGAGGGAATTCAGCACTTGATTCCAGGGTAGGTGGACCACGTGACCTGTTGGCAGGAGCTCTTAACACACACACACACACACACACACACACACACACACACACACACACACACACACACACACGTGCAGCCTCGTATCCCCTCTTAACACACACACACAGCCTCGTATCCCCTCTTCTAAGACCTATACAAGGTTGTCCCATGGCTGTCATGGGTTGTGTCTTGGAGTCCAAAGAGGAGACCCAGGAAGAGAGGGGTCAGCATTAGCTGCACTGTAGAAGGGGGCTAGCAGTAGCTGCATTGTACCAGTCCTGGGAGCCTTACATGCAATTCACAAGAGACGTACAACAGCAGCCTCTCCTGCAGGGGAACTCTGTCCCCAGGTGTGCAAGACATGGGGAGGTGTTTGCAGGCGCTGGCGTCTTGCGAACAGAATTGGCTCACAGCAGGGAGGCACAGTGCGGACGCTGAGCCATCACTTACTGTGAGGGGCCCAGACATTTGAGCAGGCCAGTGGCTGATGGCGAGGTTCTAGAGTTGCTGGGATTTTTGTGAGACAGTCAGTGGTTTGGTGTGGTGTGGGTGCAGGCAAGTCCTGAGCATCAGCAGAACTAACTTTTCTACCGGAAAGCCACAGAGCTAGGGAACCTAAGGGAAGCTTGAGACTCCCTCACTCAATTCTGAAGGGAGATGGGAAGGAAGGGCCGTGTAGCTTGAGGCTTGGGTTCCCCCCATTACCCGTAGCTCTCCCAGCTCTGTAGGCCATGATGTCTTGGGCCCCATTCTTGCATTCTCCACTTCACCAGTGTGTGACAGCCAGGGCTTGGCATGACTGCCTATTCCCTCTCAGGGAGAACAAAAAATGGGAGTTATCTCTGTCCCCCATTCGAGTCTTATGTGGGGACCAGCTTGGAGATGGTCTTGGGTGAGCCAATCTTAGAGGCCCTCTCAGAAAGACTCTGCTGTAACCGAGACTGCCTGCTCTGTCCTCATGGCCCTCTAACTCCACTAATCCCCTCTCCTTTCTTTTCTGTGCTGACTCTGCCTTTTCCCGTGGCCTCTCTCAACCCTCTCAAATGGGCCCGGCCAAGCCCAACCAGCACGGCACTGGTGAGGTTGACCGTGCTAGAGCAGTTCTTTTGATTTATTCCTTAAAATAAAAATTAAAAAAAATCAGGGGCCAGAGAGATAGCACAGTGGTGTTGTCTTGCAAGAAGAAGATCCAGGACCTAAGGTGGTTGGTTTGAATCCCGGTCCCTCGTGCCTGCCAGGAGCTATTTCTGAGCAGATAGCCAGGAGTAAACCCTAAGCGCCGCCGGGTGTGGCCCAAAACCCAAAAATAAATAAATAAATCAGGGCCAGAGAGATGGTACAGTGGTTAGAGCATTTGCCTCACATGCGGCCAACCCAGAATAGATGGTGGTTTGATTCCCAGCACCACATGTAGTCCCCAGATCCTGCCAAGAGCATTTTCTGAACAGCCAGGAGTAACCCCTGATTGCTGCCAGATGTGACCCCGAAGAAACAAAAAAAAAAACAACAAAAAATCAATCTGAGAAGTGGTCTTAGTGATATTTAGAGTCCCAGATTATCAGATGAGTTCTGTAGCCAAAGCTACTCAGCAACCCATAGCAGTAGGGAGGGCAACGGCCTTGCATGCAGCTGACCCAAACTCAATCCCCAGCATCCTATCTGGTCCCCGAAGCACCGCCAGGAGTAATTCCTGGCATGCAGAATAACCCCTGAGTGTCGCCAAAAAGTGGCCCCCAAAACCAAACAAGCTGCCTGCATCGGCCCACACAGGTGCACTGGCTGCAGGACCTGGTGGACTCATCCTTAAATACCAACTCAGAGGATCCCCAGAGCAGGGTCGTGCAGGTCACCTCACCCTTGAGAGAGGCATGTGTGCGTGCACCCCTGCCCCTTGCATGATCTCTCATGGAGTAACGCTTCCTTATCCGAGAAAGAGAAGAAAAAAATGTACCCATAGGTAGCTTTCCAGCCTTTCAAAGGAAGCCTTTCCTCCACCTCAAACGAATGGAGGGACGGAGGGCTGACCCCTACCCACCCATAATCACAGCCAGTAAAGAGTGTGACTCAAAGTCTGATTGTTCTTATTTTCAGGGAATAGAACAATTGAAAAAGGAAGAGAGAAGATGGGCTAAAAAAACAAAGTGGATGAACATGAAAGCCGTTTTCGGCCACCCCTTCTCCCTAGGCTGGGCCAGCCCCTTTGCCACACCAGACCAAGGGAAGGCAGATCCCTACCAGTATGTGGTCTGAAGGACCCCACCAGCCTTGCATTCAGTCACAGACCACTCCACAGCGCTACCGCTCCATCCGTCCTCACGGACGACTCACCCGAGAGGAAAAAAAAAAAGAACTGCTCTCAGAAACTCTTTTTATGTCTCAAGTAAGATTTGGCTGAGCATTGCAGAGTTGAGCGAGAGAGAGAGAGAGAGAAAGCAGGCCCATGTTTTATTTTTGAAAGATTCTCCTTCCTGTTTGGGGGGATCAAAGCTGCTCTTCTTTCCCCCCTTTGGAAAAATCCTTTCTCTGGCCTCTGGTTTCCTCTCTGCTGTCTGTCTGGCACGACTAACTCGGAGGGGCTTGTCCCCCAGTCACACCCACACCTACTAACTGAGCACGACGTGGTGCCTGGTGGGAGCCTGCAGCCTCCCCTCTGCCCAGAGGTGGGCAGTGCTGAAAACCCTGCCGAAGACGAATGCTTCCCCGCACCCGCTTGAGATTGCAGGGGGCAGGAGCAGGGCTGGTACCTGCAGACGGGGCACTTGCCACAGCCACCTCCTGCCCCTCCATGGACAAGTTGCCGCTGAGTGACAGTGATCGCCTTGTGCTCTTGGGACGGACCGTGTAGCATGACTTTGGCAGTGGGGGGAAAGACTCGGGAGAGGGGGCCTGATCTGTCTGCACCATCAGTTCCACGCTCTGTGATTATTTAGAAGATGTGAAGGGAAGAAGCTTTTCCGGTTCAAAATGCCTTACACAATCAAAATAAAAAACAAGGGAGATAGTGTATGAGTTTGGGGTGCCCCATTTTCCTCTGTCCCGTTGTTTCGTTCTTCCCTCACATTCCCCTCCTAGTAGGCGTCTGCTGAGCTACGGTCAGCGCTGTCCCCACGCCCTGCCATCCTGCCTCTGGGCTCCCTCCTTGGGTCCAGCTGCAGAGCGGGTCCCCTCGGGATTTTTGACTCCTGTGTACACGTGCCCATCCTTCACCTAGATCTTTACTCCCCGAGACTGCGGTCCTGACCCGGTGGCATCTGTCTCAATGTGACTGGGCCACAGGCTTCTCAAGGTTACTAGCTGGCCCTTGCATTCACAGGAGCCAGCCCTCAGATGCCGGGGCCGGCTTGCTTTCCCTTCTGAGGGCACAGGCAGACATGGGGTAAGCAAGCATATCTAGATCAAACCTGAATCATGACCCTCGATGACTTCTCAGACCTTGGGGTTTTTGTTTTGTTTGGATTTTCATTTTTTAAAAACGTGATCGCCATAAACCTCTTTTAGCTTTTGCAGGGGGCGGGTGTGGGGAGGTGGTTGAAATCTAATCTTGGACAGGGAGAAAGTGTGTGTCCCCTGTGATCTTGAAGAGTGGGACATGCTGCTCTTTTCAATTCTGTCAGTGCTTCCACATGGAAACCAAATGCAATAAAACTTTTCCAAAACCTGTGTTGAAGGTGCTCTGCTCGTTCACGTCATTCTCATCCTTGATGTCCGTTCTTTCTGTGGCTTCGTCAGCTTGTGTGTTTCCTAAAGGACGTGGCTTAAGAATGTCTGCTCTCTGCAGCCTCACTCCCTCCCCACATACTAAGGGACTCCCATGCTCCTGACAGTCTGTGACATTGGCTCCTTCGATCCAGCAGCAGGGGAGACCCACCTGGCACAAGGCAAGCAAAGTCAAGGAGGAAATGTCTGGAAACTACCAGACACAGTCCCAGCCACAGCTCTGAGGAGCTCTTTATCCTCTCAATGTATGACCAAAAACCTGCGGCCTTTCTTGAGTCTGTTAACTTTGATCTGCTCTTCACACAGCAGCAAGGCTGTACTCGAGTCTAGTGGGTGTTATTTTTGTTTTTGGTTTTTGTTTTTTTCTTTTTGATGGTACATACCCTGCAGTGCTCAGAGCTTATTCCTGGCTCTGCACTCAGGAATCATTCCTGGCTGGGCTCGGAAGGCCATATAAAGTGCCAGGGATTGAACCAGGACTGATTGTGTGCAACACAAGTGCAAGTGCCTTAACTCCTTTTCTCTCTCTGCTTTTCCCCCCTTTTTTGGTTTTCGGATCACACTCAGAAATCGCTCCTGGCTGGCTTGGGGGACCATATGTGATGCCGGGAATCGAACCACCATTGGTTCTGGATTCGTTTGCAAAGCAAACGTCCTACCGCTGTGCTATCTCTTTGGCCCCTTGATGCTGCTTTTAAAATATTTATGAACTTGTCTCCTATGGGTTTTTTATTATTATTATTATTTGGTTTTTGGGTCACCAAAAGCACTCAGGGCTTGGTTACTCCTGGCTCTGCTCAGAAACCGCTCCTGGCAGGCTCAGGGGACCACGTGGGATGCCGGGATTCGAATTACTGTCCTGCATGCAAGGCAAACACCCTACCTCCATGCTATCTCTCTGGTCCCAGTTCCAAATATTTTAAATTTTGCTTGCTTTGCTCAAAAGACTGCATTTTCTAAGACCCCTTTTTTATTTTTATAATCGGTGCCTATTGGTTCTTTCCCTCAGGGAATTTGGAAGGCATGTACTAAATAGTGCTAAAGTCATATCGAATTTGTGTTAATCCTAAAACCGGAAGCTTGGGACCAGAAAAGTAGCATAGTGGATGGGATAGTTTTCATGCATATGGCTGACCAGGGTTTGATTCCAGCGCCCTATATGGGGCTCTGATGCCCTGCCACTGGAGACCCCTGAGTGCAGTCAGTAGTTACCCCTGAACCAGCTGTGGCTTCAAAACAAAAAGGAAAAGTTCATCAACTTGCAAACTCTTCTCATCCTTCCCCAGAGAAGAAGGTTCCCTCGGGGCAGCAATTGATTCTGGGAGGATAAATGGATCTCCCAGCCCCACAGGCTACAATCTGGCACCACAATCAAGATTTGAGTCTGCCAAGACTTCCTGAGCCCCTGCACCAGACAAGCCTGGAGTCCTTGCAAGAGGAAACCTCAACCCCTCCTCCCAGTTCTCAGCATTCAAGGTGTCTGTGTGGCTTTTTGCTCCAGCTCAGGAGTGCCGGTGAATTCCGGAGGCCAAGACCCGATGCATCCAGGCCTGTTCACATGGGTCCCAGAGATCCAGGTTGGAATGCATGTGCTTTGGAATGGATGTATGCTTGTTCCAGTGGGGCCCCCTGTGACCCTAACTATAATAACTCAAAAACTTTTTTTTTTTTGGTCACACCTAGTGATGCTCAGGGGTTATTTCTGGCTCTGTGCTCAGAAATCACTCCTGGAAGGCTTGATTCCCCAGCACTGCACATGTTCCTTCAAGCTCAGGGGACTATATGGGATGCTGGGGATCGAACCCAGCTCAGCCACGTGCAAGGCCCTCCCTGCTATGCCATCATCTGGCCCTCAAACTTTTTCAATTCACCTGATACATAAACCTTTCAGCTGAGGCAAATCAGCATTTATGGAACGACTCATCAAGCCTGGTGCTACACAGAAGCCCCAGCACTCGGAAGGCTGTGTTGATCTATCCCAGCCAAAGTCAAGTTTCACAGTTGTGTTGGCAGGAGGATGGGGGGTGTTTCATATGTTTTGACATAAATTAACCCATTTATTAAAGGCTAGCATTGTTTCAGATAGCCAATCTTTGGCTTTAGATTCCTTCAATCTTCTGACGACAGATTGGACTGTGGCAACTGAAGTGATATTGTGGGTCCAAGCACCACCCATGACCATTTCTCATGCAGGAACCACAGTGCAGATGCCCACAGCTCATCTCTTAGTCTTGGTCTTGCGTCTCTGTCTGTCTCTGTCACACACACACCACAGTGCAGATGCCCACAGCTCATCTCTTCATCTTGGTCTTGTGTCTCTGTCTCTGTCTCTTTCTGTCTCTCTGTCTCTCTCTCTGTCTCTCTCTCTCTTCATCTTGGTCTTGTGTCTCTGTCTCTCTCTCACACACACACACACACACTTGGTCTTGTGTCTCTGTCTCTGTTTCTGTCTCTCTCTCTCACACACACACACACACACACACACACACACTTGGTCTTGTGTCTCTGTCTCTGTTTCTGTCTCTCTCTCACACACACACACACACACACACACACACTTGGTCTTGTGTCTCTGTCTCTGTTTCTGTCTCTCTCTCTCACACACACACACACACACACACACTTGGTCTTGTGTCTCTCTGTTTCTGTCTCTCTCTCACACACACACACACACACACACACACACTTGGTCTTGTGTCTCTGTCTCTCTCTGTCTCTGTCTCTCTCTCTCTCACACACACACACACAACACACACACATACACACACACCATGACTAACTGCTTTGACCAGTGTCCCTCAGCAGGCTTCAACCGGTGGAGCTGCATTTGGGCTTTCCTGCCACCTAACCAGCAGGAGAGCATGACTTTCAGAACACCTTTAACTTTATAGCAAATTCAAGATGGAACCCAGCAGGAAATAGAAGCCTCCTTTTGCTTCCTCCTAAAGCATAGATTCAAATCTTCAAATCTTCATATGCATCAGATTTGCCTGCAATCATCTCTTTCCTGACTCAGATTCAACACCTCTGGGATATTTGTCCACTTCGTCACCAAGGAACTTGAACTGGTGATAGATGGACAGTTTGGACTTTTTTTTTTTTTTTTTTTTTTGGTTTTTGGTTTTTGGGTCACACCCAGCAGCGCTCAGGGGTTACTCCTGGCTCTACGCTCAGAACTTGCTTCTGGCAGGCTCGGGACCATATGGGATGGCAGGGTTCGAACCACTGTCCTGTATGCAAGGCAAATGCCTTACCTCCATGCTATCTCTCTAGTCTCGACAGTTTGGACTCTTACAAGCTTATTAGGAGTTAAGAAGAACCCAAGAACACTCATCTGGACTCATGCTACTGGCATTGAAAATTAAATATCCTGGAGTCTCTTTCTTCATGTCCTTCTCTACATCTTCTCTACCTTTGAGTGGCACAGGTGGAGCAGGGATATGCAGGGGGACAAACAATGTGCCAAAGCAGAAAATACCAGCACCAGTCTGGGTTCTGGAGTACCACCAGGAAGATGTGTTGGGTCTGAAAAACAGAACTAAGCACCTCCACCTTCACCTGAAGGTGACTCCTGCTGCTGGCCCCTCTTCAGGGCACTGTGTGGATGCATGTTCATGGCTATGGGAGTCCCAAGCTATATAGAGATAGCCCTTCTGTCTCTGTAGTGTTCATGGTGAAAAACTCCTCACCTGGGCTGGAGATTGTGTGGCTAGTGGGTTGGACACTTGTCTGGCATGCAGCCAGCCCGGGCTCCATTCCCCAGCACTGCACATGTTCCTTCAAGCCCACCAAGAGTTAGCCCTGAGCATCTGTGGCCCCCAAACAAAAGCCCCCTCTCCTGACAGGCTATAGATAATCTCCCAGGAAGAAATGGGAAAGCACGTGACCTCAGTTGACAAAGTTTCTTTGCTTGCCCCAAAGCAAGTTACTTCAGTTGACAGTTGGCAAGTGGGGAGCCTGGTGAGGCCAGTCCATGACACAAGTTCATGACTCAAAGGAGGCCCCTTGAGACCGGTGTCAACAAGGTCCACTTTCAAAAACAGCCTATTTTTGGGAGAGGGGGCCACACTGGTGGTGCTCAGAGGCCACTCCTGGCTCTGAACCCAGAAGTCGCTCCTGGCAGGCTCGGGGGACCATATAAGATGCCAGGAATCAAACCTGGGTCCATTCTGGGTTGGCTGAATTCAAGACAAATGCCCTACAGCTGTGCCATCGCTCCAGCCTCGGAAAGAGCCTCTTTTGATCCTGTTTATGAAAGTAATGCTCATTCATGAAATACTAAATATACCGTATTTTTCACTCTATAAGATGCTTCTGACCATAAGATGCACATAGTTTTTAGATGCTCTCTTCCCCTGCACTGAGGCTTCAGCTCCAGTGGCATTCACTCCATAGGGTGCACTTTGGGGAGGGAAAAAACTGCATTTTACAATATGAAAAATATGGTATGCCGTATATATTCAGCTCATTCATAAAAGCCTGATGCATGGGTGAAATAATCAAAGTAGACAGCAGTGAATTCCTGCTCCAAAGGTACCCTGCAGTACATGGCGGTGCCCTGTGTGATTCAGCTTTCTTCCCAGATACCACATGGATATGTTCATTTAACTACACTGACACTTTAATACTCTGGATAGTGCCCTGCTTTAGAGGGTTGACAGGCGTCATTATTAAAGAATTACGTTGTTTTCCACTTTTAATTGTTCATTGTTTAAAATGATGTTGCCATTATCTTTTTGCCCCCAAATTTGTTCGTTTTGGAGCCACATTCAGCAGAACTCAGGGCTTTCTCCTGGCTCTGCGCTCAGAAATCACTCCTAGCAGGCTCGAGAGACCACTTGGGATGCTGGAGATCAAACCTAGGTTGGCTTACCTGCTATGCTATCGCTCCAGCCCCTCTAATTATTCTTTAAACTTTTTATTATGAAATAATTTCAGACTTAGAAAAAAAAAACTAGGCCCAGGACTGAAAGTTCTTGCCTTGCATGCAGCTGACCCTGGTTCAATTCTTGACACAGCATATGGGTTCCCGGATATCTGCAGGAACAATCCCAGAACATCAAGCTAGGATTGAGCCCTGAGTCACACCCAAATGTGACCAAAAGAAAACAAAGAAAACAATAGATGGTTAAAATAGAGTTTCCAAATGCCTTTAGTCTTCCCAGTTAAACACTGAATACAACCATCTAGCAAATTCAGAGACCTAGAAGTGGAATGAGATTATGCTGTCAACTAATCTAGAACTTTCTCAGCATCCTCCAGTTGTTCCATTTTTCTACTCTAGGAAGCCACTCAGCAGTTCCTCTCACCTTTTTCATCTCTTGGTCCCTGATGGGACTTTTGTTTTATTAGTTCTGTTATGAACTAGAATCTGGGTTTTTTTTGTTTTGTTTTGTTTTGGTTTGGTTTTGGATTTTGGGTCACACCCGGCAGCACTCAGGGGTTACTCCTGGCAGGCTCGGGGGGCCATATGGGATGCCGGGATTCGAACCACCATCCTTCTGCATGCAAGGCAAACGTGCTACCTCCACGCTATCTCTCCAGCCTCGTTGATTTTTTTTTTAAGATAAAAGTCACATAACCTAAAATCAACTCTTCAAGTGTGATTCAGTTTAATTCAGCTCATTCCCCATATTGTACACCCACCGCTTTTCTCATTTAAACATCGGATGCTGACCCTTTTGAGGACAGCAGGCCAAGCGTTCTGTGAATACCCTTTGGTGTGCATTTGAGTGATTGAGGTTGGGGACAGAATATCGCTGACCTGAGATGGTTTCCTTGCTTTATTTTATCTAAGGTGTCTGATTGTTGATAGGACTTGTTATTGATGATATGAACTTTGATTTGGCTAAGATGCTGATTGCAACATTTTCCTCCTAAAGTATATTTTACTTAATGTGAGATACTTACGAGCACATTGGGCAGGATATTTCCTTTGCATGCAGCAAACCCAGCTTTGATCCTTAGTATCCCATATGGTCCCCAAGTACTGTCAGGAATACAGAGCCAGGAGTAAATTCTGAGCATTGAAAGGTGTGTTCCCCCTCAAAAAGATTTTTTTTTTTTTTTTGGTTTTTGGATCACACCCCGGCAGCGCCCAGGGGATACTCCTGGCTCTATGCTCAGAAATCACTCCTGGCAGGTCCAGGGGACCATATGGGATGCTGGAATTTGAACCACCATCTTCTGCATGCAAGGCAAACACCTTACCTCCATATTTTGAGATATATTTTGAAATTATATTCATTGGGGATATTTAGGCCCACACCAAGGGGCTACATCCAACTCCATGCCCAGGAGTTGTCCCCAACAGTGATCTAGAAATTCTGTGCAGTTCTGAGGATCAAAAGGGGCTCAGCCACATTCAAGGCAAGTACCTTAATCCTGTACTATCTCTCTGGCCCCAGGATCATATTTTTTAACCTACAGTTTTTGCAAAAGCCCTGAAACGTGTGTGTAGGGGAAAAGGATGCTAGGCAGAAAGATGATAAGACCCTAGTCTGTGCTTTTGCCTCCAATTTCCTTTCTAGATACTGGAAAGGATTCTACTGATCATGTCAGGACTTTGTGTAGAAAACAAAGAACAAAGCTAGATGTGGGTATACAGAGATAGCTCCACTATGGACACTTGGGGGCATGTGTGGCCACTTAGCCTGATAAGCCCACAGAAGTCCCCTCAGCTCCTGGAAACACTGGAGAAGGCAGAGGCCCTGTGGGGGACAGAGCAGATCTGGAGGGTGTGATGGGCCCACCTGGGCCTTTTTCTCCCGAGGGCTCCTCCCCCGACCCAGCACCTCCTCTCCGAGGCCTGGCAGTGGCATCACAGGTGAGTGGGCACCTTGCAAGAAGCTATGTCTGTTGCATGAATGGTGCACTCTGCCTCCCACTGTGCCTTCCCAGACCCCAGCTCCCAGCTGCATGGATGCACTCGCTCCTTCACCTCACGTGGTGTGTGTAGCCCACACTGTCCTTTAATACCTGCCATCTTTCCTGCCACCTTCACTGTGCCCATGTGGAGCCTGAGGGAGGCCTCATCACATCCTTTGGGGTCACACCTGGCAGCGCTCAGAGATTGATCCTAGTGGCATATGGGGACCATCTTCACACCCAGGCTTCCTGCATACAGAGCCTGACTGACTCAATCCCCTAAGCTCTTCCGGGTCTCAGGGTTCAGCTCTTTATAGGATTTCCAGATGGTGACTTGGCTCATGTCCCAGAGGCCTTGATGTTTCTCTTAACCCAGGGCCACTCTGCTGCTCAGCAGTTGGCCTTATTGAGCAAACCTAGGCAAGCCCTAGCACCTCCAGGGTGCAGTCAGAGGGCTGGGTTGAGGGAGGGGACACAAGTGTCTCTGAGGGCTCTGCTGGCTTTCACTTCTGCACATCTTTCCCCATCCCTCACACCCCTTCAGTCTCTGGGTCTCCAGCCTAGGGCCTCTGCTTCGCCTGATATGCCTCAGCTGCCGAGCTGACTCTCCCCTTATCCCCCACAGACCATCGAACGCCTTCAGCGGAAGAATCAGCCCCGGGAGCGCACGAACAGCTGGGAGAAGGTCAAAGAGGCCTTTGGAGAGGACTTTTCTCTCAACTGGTGCAACCCTTTCTCTGGACCCTGTGAGCCGAGGCCTATCAAGGAACAGGACTGGGTGCGACAGGCAACCTCACTGTCAGAGACGGAGAACACGGAAGCCACCGAGGAGCTGTCAGAGGACACCAAGGAGGACTCTGTGGAGGTGTCCTCTGACAACTGACACTGGAAGGGGGGGAGACGTGGAGATGCCACTGTCAACCAGGACACGAGCAGGTGGGCAGGATGATTCCCTTACCTGCAGCTCCCCTGAGCCACTCCTGTCCCTTCACCTTCCTCACACACACACACACACACACACTGGGCTGAGCAGGACTGGGGTGTCAGGGACAAGCAAATGGGAGATTTGTCTACTTCCAGCAGGGCCCCTTCTCTGCTGCGTGGCCTCAGCCAGGAGCAGGGCCTCTCAGACAGGCACACACAAGAACTGGCCTTGGGCCTTTCTCGGGATGTCTGTCTGCTCTCTGGAAGGTGGGGACACATGGCCCTGACAGCTTGGTATAAGGTAAAGGCCTGCCAGTTTCAGGCACCTGGGGAGAAACATGGACATCCTCAGAGGGTCAGCATCTGCTGTGCCCAGAGGAAGCCCCTACGTACCCCCATTAACCTTACACTACCCATCTGGAGGTGAGAGAGTAGCCCAGCCCTGGCCCAGACACTCCAAAATTTGTCAGACATGAGTGGGCTGAAACCTGGACATACAGCTTCTGCACCTGTTTGGGCCCAGGTACAACTGCCCTGCCCTGACAGGTTGTGATAGAAATGGTCTTAGGGGGGTTAGGGGGACTTGTTTTCAGTAGCTTGAACTCTGACCATCCCCACCTCCACCAAGAAGTTTAAACTTACTCTGGACTCACTAGAAATCCTGCTCCCTGCCTCTCTGAAAGGATGGGGATGGCCAAGGCAGGCAGTCACACGTGTACAAAAATTCACATAGAGGCCAGAGTGGTGGCACATGTAATAGGGTGTTTGCCTTTCATGCGCTAACCTAGGACAGACGACAGTTCGATCCCCTGGCGTCCCATATGGTCCCCCAAGCCAGGAGCGATTGCTGAGCGCATAACCAGAAGTAACCCCTGAACGTCACCAGGTGTGACCCAAAAAGCAAAAAGAAAAAAAAAATCACATAAAACACACCAAGGCCTACACCAGGAAGATGCTTATAGATACACACATATATATGAGGCTGGAGAGATAGCATGGCCGTAGGACGTCTTGCACGCAGCTGATTCAAACAGATGGTAATTTGAATCCTGGCATCCAGTATGGTCCCCCATACCTGCCAGGAGCAACTTCTGAGCACAAAGCCAGGAGTAACCCCCAAGCGCCACTGGGTGTGACCCCAAAACAAAACCCATATATTTACACACACATCTCATTCTCATTCCTCCAGGAGCAGCCTGGACCCCTGAACCCAGGGTTGTCTGAGACCATGACTGAGGCCTGATTCTGGGTTCTCAGAGTTCTTAAACCCTGTTCAGTGACTGCAGAAGCTGCTCCGTCCACAGTGTCCATCAGGAGAGCTCACACCCCCACATGCTACATTTCTTGGGTCTTGGTCCACGTGAGAGAAGGAGCTTAGCACCGAAGCTCAGCCCTAAGTGCAAACTATTTTGGGCCCCTTATCTATTCCAAGAAGAGAATGATTCATTGCAGGGTCCCCATCACCCCAGTTTATGGAGGGAAGCTCAGTGTTTGTAGAAGCAACCTGGACACTCGGGGAGGCAGAAGGGCTGGGCAGTAGAGCTGGACCTGGCTCACACCCACATCAGGACCCTTCCCTGAGGGGCTGTGACTGTCAGGGAAATACCCTATCTCCCCTGGTTGCCCCTTGGCTCAGGGTCAAGGGCCACATTCACAAAACCCTTGTCAGTGCCCTGCTCAGGAAAGGCAGACAGAAGGTTACTGGCTTCGACAGCACCAGGAAAGCACAATCGGAAGCTCAGGCTGGAGGCCTTTGTGTCCTTGGTCCATACCAGCCTGAGTTTATGAATGATAGTGTAAGAGCTGGTCAGTGTGGAGGTGCAGAGTTCACAGTTTGACCAGTGGGATTTCTGACCACAACACCCCACTAGGGACCCCACGCAGGAAAAAGCAGGAGTTCCCAAGGTGATTTGAGTAAGATAAGGGGGTCCTGGTGTCCATTTCCTGACTAGGTTTGATGTCAGAGGTGTGAAGGAAGCAACAAGAGTTGTGAATGAAGCAACATGGTCCAGAGAAATGTCTGCACAGTGGAAGGAGTGAATGCAGTAGTGCCGCCCACGGTTCTGTCTTCTCTGTGGCTGGTAGGATCATTCTGCCCCTCAACAGTTCCTGTTCTTCGAGGGGCCAAACTGTCCCATTGGTGGGGGGTAATAACCATCCACCCTCACCCTGGAGGCCTCACATGGGTGGTCTAGAGGCTCTCTGTGGCCCTGCCCACAGCACAGCAGTCCTCAGCATCACCCTCAACTCCGCCTTGATGTCATACCAGAAGGTGCCTTCAGGGGCAGAATAAACCACAGCCCCTTTCTCTGAATAAATGATTCTCCCTCAGTGACTCAAGAACTCCCATTTCAGCGAAAGTTGCAAGACTGGACCCTGGACAATATCCTTCACAGCACCTCCAGGAAAACCTCTTTATCCCATTTCCAGTATCTGGGTTGGGGGTATCACTGATTGGATCTCTTCTGGTCATTTCCATTTCTCCAACAGCACCACCTCAGCATTGAAATAAAGTGACTCCATCTCTGGGGGAGAGGACCAACTGGCTCTTCCTGTCTCCCAGGCTGTTCTAGCACCGAATACTTCAGGAAGCTTGGTCAGTAGGCTAGGGGCCCAACGATGGCTGGGCAGTGTGAAGCACAGGCTTTCAAGGGAGGCCTGGATCCAACCCTGGACCTCAGGACTCTGAAGCACTTCCAGGTGTGTTCCCCAAAGAAAAAGTGAATTAGGGACTAGAGAGAGGTTCTTTTTTTTTTTTTTTTTTTTTCCAGTTTTTGGGCCACACCCAAAAACACACACTCAGGGGTTACTCCTGGCTGTCTGCTCAGAAATAGCTCCTGGCAGGCACGGGGGACCATATGGGACACCGGGATTCGAACCAACCACCTTTGGTCCTGGATCGGCTGCTTGCAAGGCAAACACCGCTGTGCTATCTCTCCGGGCCCTAGAGAGAGGTTCAATTTCTGACACTTCATGATCCTTGAACACCTCCAGGAGTGAATCTTAAGCACCACCCTGTGTGGAGCCATCTACACCCCTCACCTCAAAGTGTCTCAAGAGACCGATCACACAGCTATCTGGAACAATTTGATCATTCAGACAAGTTACCAGGGACAGACCTGGAACAGCTTGTGTTAAGAGGATGGCTCCCAGATAGGCACAAGGTGGCGCTGTGCACACATTCTTGTTTGTAGTACACTAGGGTATATATATGTGTGTGTTCATCTGTCCCCATCCTTCCATCCAATCCAGGCTGATGTTTCTAACTATGAAAGAATCATCCCTGAATGCCCGTGTGCCCTGGCCTAGAGGGCCTGGCAGACTGTAACTTGGATCAGCCTCCAGTGCGTTCTCTCTTACTCAGCTGGTTCTTGCCTCTCCCCTCCTGAGTTATCAGACCAAATCATTTCATCAGCTGAGAGATCACCCCCTAGTAGGAAGTGCTGGTTCACAGCAAGAACCCTCGACAATGGGGCCGGAGCGGTGGTGCAAGCGGTAAGGCATCTGCCTTGCGCACTCTAACCTAGGATGGACTGCCTTTGATCCCGTTGTCCCATATGGTCCCCGAGCCGGAGCCGGAGCCGGAGCCGAAGCCGGAGTGATTTATGAGTGCATAGCCAGGAATAACCCCTGAGCTTCACCAGATGTGGCCCCCCCCAAAAAAAAAAATAAAAAACAACCCTCGACAATGTTCTCTCTACATCAGAAATGAGCTTGATGGGATATTTCCTGGGTCCACTTTTCAGTGAGCTGCATTTGATTTCCAATTTGGTACTGCCACCAAATGGAACTATCCTGGAAAAAAAAAATCAAAGACAAATATGCTGTCCCCAATGGTGCTGTGGGGAGGTGAGCTGAGTTGAGGGCCAGGAGACCCAGCTCAGCTTCCTTGGCAGTTTCCACACACTGGAAAGCTAAGCAGAGCCCTGAGAAGCACAGTGGTGGTGGTGGGTGGTGGAAACTTTTGACATAGGCAGATGACTGGTTCCAGACTCAGGGAGGCACTGGGGTGTTGGTTGGGCGGCACGGCCAATTTGGGGGCCCTGCTGAGCAACATGACAGCAGCATTGCATCTAAACTTGAAGGTGCTGCTTCAATGAACAAACTCAGGTTCTGATCTTGTCAGAGCCAAGAGCTGAAGACCACACAGTCTCTTCTGGCTTCTGAAGAATTAGAAGGTTCTGAGGCACTCAATCACTAGACCTACTACCATGATGCACCCATGAGTCGGGGAACATGGCACTGCCTACACCCATTTTCACATCTCCTTACCCAGAACTGCTGGCTCTGATTCTGCCTCTCACCAACTTTCACAGGTTATGTGCATGCACACAACCCTAGTCTGAAGAAATAGTGACCTGCTGGGTTTCCCTAGGGTTACTCAGACACCAAGTAAGAAAGAGCACTGGTGATCTTTCAGGACAAATCAGTAGAGTTCAGTCCTTTGATGGCCATATCAACATGTCAAAATCAGTAAATTCACTATAGTCCATCGAAGAATCAAGAAATACAAGGGGAGGGGCTGGAGCAAAGCTACAGCAGGTAAGGCTCTTGCTAGTCAATCAGTTGACCCAGTTTCATGTCTCAATCCACGTATCCCTGAGCACCATCAAGAGTGAGCCCTGGGGCCGGAGAGATAGCATGGAGGTAAGGTGTTTGCCTTTCATGCAGAAGGTCATCGGTTCGAATCCCGGCGTCCCATATGGTCCCCCGTGCCTGCCAGGAGCAAGTTCTGAGCATGGAGCCAGGAATAACCCCTGAGCACTGCCGGGTGTGACCCAAAAACCACAAAAAAAAAAAAAAAAAAAAAGAGTGAGCCCTGGGGCCAGAGCAATGGCGCAGTGGTAGGGTGTTTGCCTTGCATGCGGCTGACCCAGGATGGACCACAGTACAATTCTCCCATGTCCCATATGGTCCCCCAAGCCAGGAGCAATTTCTGAGTGCAGAGCCAGGAATAACCCGACTGGCACAAAAACAAGAGTGAGCCCTGATTGCAGAGCCAGGGAAAGACCCTGGGCACCAGGGGTGGGGCACAATCACCGATCAGGGTAGGATCAGTAACATAATAATCCCATGGAAATGTTTACATACACAACACCTAGCAGCACATAGAAATTACTCAAAGTAACTCCTGGCTCTAGTATTGAAATCATTCCTGGCAGGCTCGGGGGACCATGTGGGATAACAGGGAACAAACCCAGGTCTGTCCCGGGTTAGCTACATTCAAGGCAACAACCTACCATTGTGCTATCACTCTGGCCCTCAGCTGCTTGTATCTTATCAGTGCAATAGGGCCCACAGGACAATGAGAGCTATATCAGTGTTGAGGGATTGGGAAGATGTTACCAAGGGCAAGGTGTTTGTCTTGCAAAGTCAAGTTTGGATTCAATCCCCAGCACCCCATATATTCCCTCAAGCACCATCAGAAATGATCCCTAAGGACAAAGCCAGAAGTAACCCCTGAGCATAGTCAGGTGAGCCCCCTTCTTACCCCCCCAAAAAAAATGTGTCAAGAGGCAAGAAGCACAACCATTTTCTGGTCTTTAAAATGAAAATAAAAAGGCCAGGGAGGTAGTTCAATGGGCTGGAGTCCATGGAGTGCATACAGGAGGTCCAAGTTTGATTCTAGTACCACCTGGAGTGACTTACGAGCACCTGGCTGGGAGTAGCTTTTAAGCATAACCAGATGCCTCCTTACCCATCCTTGAGGCCAGGGATTGAGTAGGTGAGTCAGGACGTTTGCTTTGCATTCACCTGGCCTGGCTTCCAATTTCAGCACCATATGGTTTCCCGAGCTCTGGGTGATTCTGGAGGCCCTCCATACCGAAGGTGAGAGCAGATGTCACTGACTTGCCAGTCTATTTGGTAGAGTGCTACCCAGAGTGGCCTCTAGACTTTCTGAGCAAACCCTGCAGGTCATAACATGAGCAAAACAAAAGATGCAAATAACAGTATCTCCTCTCTTGTTAAGAGTGTCTAAGGTGGGGCCGGAGAGATAGCATGGAGGTAAGGCGTTTACCTTTCATGCAGAAGGTCATTGGTTCAAATCCCGGCGTCCCATATGGTCCCCCGTGCCTGCCAAGAGCGATTTCTGAGCATGGAGCCAGGAAAAACCCCTGAGCACTGCCGGGTGTGACCCAAAAACCAAAAAAAAAAAAAAAAAAAAAGAGTGTCTAAGGCACCAAAGTGGGAACCCAACTATCATCACAGCTTTGCCCTGGCTCTGGGGGACAGTCAGTCCAACCCAGATTTCATCCTGGGGGGACTTGGAGGGAGAGTCAGGGTCCACCAGGGAGAGGGCAGAACGGAATCCCAGGCAAAGGTGGGAGGCAGAACTGGGGAGAGGAGCCTGCTAGGGCTGACACAGCATACTGGGGTGTGGAGATGGATGAAAGAGGTGAAGGTGATCAAGGGCCAGCTCCAAGCAGCAGCTATGAAGCAGACATGCTGGAGGGTGGCCTAGGCATGACCCTACTCTTGGAGTGGACAGCCACTGGTCGGTACCTTGTGAGAGCTGAGAGAAGCCATCAGGGGGACCAGAAAAGAAAAGAACTAGGATTCCACATCTGGCATTTTAAAATTACAAAAAGGCTTTTATTCGTTCAGTTTTCCTGTCTTGGTCTCAGCATGCAGCACAAACTGTGCGTGTGAGACCACATCAGCGGTCAGGGAGCCCATCTCCAACCACCAGACTGGCCTTTGTCAGGCAACAGTTCGTAGATTACTGGGTGTCCTCAAGCACCACACAGAAAACAAATCGCACCAACTCCTGGGACCGCCCAGAATCCATCCAGCCTGAGAGCAGGAGAATCCGAAGTCCCATCCAGATCTTTCAGGAAGGTTCCTGCAGGGATGTGGAAGCTGACATGGGTGACGCTTTCCTCAAAGCAGCAGCGAGGTCCACACTTGGGGATGCCTGCATCTCCCTCTGCTGATGTCTGAAGGCTGCACCTCCATGAAACCCACTGCAGTTAGCATTGGGGTTCTTTCCATCAGTCTACCAGTTGCCTGGGTTACTTCCTCTTGTGTTGAGAAGCCTCAAGGCTGGGTGGTAGAGTCCGGTGGATAAGGACGAGTCCGCAGAGAATGAGGAAGACTCCTCCCCACCACTGAACCTCCTGACACTCTCCATACAAAACATAGCCCAGGAGAGCCTGTGGGACAGAACCAGCTGTGAGGTTGGGAGATGGCTGGGGTGCAACCTCAACCCCAGCGCAAACTCCCCTTCTAGGGAGTCCAGAAGTCCCAGATGTGAAGCCTAGCTGCCAACAGCAGCAAGTCGATCTATTCACTGCAGAAACATGGATGGTCCCTTCCTCACTGCCAAACAAGCTAGGGTGGTATGCGCCATTCCCGGAGCCCAGTTGGCTCCTGCCCTTCTGGAACCCAGGCCTGGGACAAAGCTCTCAGGCTACTCACCGAGCTGAGGGTGTTAGAAAAGGTCACTGTGACAGAAGCCACCGCCGAAGACATGGAGAAAGTAAGGCCGCGGTTGAAGAACGTCCACATCAGTGTGTTGGTGAGCCCCATCATGACGATGGCCAAGATGGAGAAGGCCAGGCTCATCTGAGGGAGGAATCATCACTGCAACTCTGTCTGGCCCAGAAGCACACCTCAGACCCCTACCAGCCCAAGACCCTTCCACAGGCTTCCCTCTGATAAAGGACTGTGCCACACCACAGCAGCACAGCAAGGCTTAGGGGAGAGAATGCAGGGATGCCTGGCTCTGCCATTGAGCTGGCATGGACCAAAGTGGATTAGACTGAAGTGGATTGTTACTCCCTAGCCAGATGCTGAAGCCTTATCACTTTTGGGTGTTCCACCCCACCCCCACCCCCGTGGCAGGAACCAACGGTCTTGGGTCTGTGGTTTGGGCACATCAGGGTAGAGCTCTCTGCCACCAGCAGGCCTGAACCAACTATATCTTCCTTCATGTGTGTGTGTGTGTGTGTGTGTGGTTTATTTTGGGGGTCACACCTGGGTGTGTGTGTGTGTGGTTTTTTGGGGGGTCACACCTGGCGGCACTCAGGGTTACTCTGGCTCTGTGCTCAGAAATGGCTCCTGGCAGGCAAGGGGGACTATACGGGATGCTGGGATTCAAACCACCTTCCATCCTTGATCAGCTGCATGCAAGGCAAACGGCCTAATGCTATGCTATCTCTCAGTTCCCTATCACTTCCTTCCTGACAGAAAACAGCCTCCTTGGGCAAGTGGCAATGAGCATTCTTGAGCTTCTGCTTGAAGCAGACTCAGAGGATGGGATATACTCAGCTGTGATTCAGGAGGAAATGCAGTGCCAGGGATGGATACCCAGCCTCCTATATGCACGGCATGTGTTCCAGCCAGTGCTGTGCTGTGTTCTAAGTTATTTTTCATTTATTCCTTAGGTTCTTTGTACAGATCCAGCAGCCCAGGCTTGGGGCCAGAGCAATAGCACAGCAGGTAGAGCATTTGCCTTGCACGTGGCTGATTTTGGTTTGATCTCCGGTATCCGATATGGTCCCCTGAGCACCACCAGGAATGACCCTCAAGTGCAGAGCCAGGAGTAACCTGTGAGCACTGTTTGGTGTGGCAAAAAAAAAAAAAAAAAGCAACAACCCAGGCACTAAGAAACTTTACTAGCCAAAGCTGACACTATGACACTATTGGAATCCAGACAGTAGAATCCAGACTTGGGACCGAACTCTGTCCTACTCGCCAGCTGAAGTTATTTGCTGGTGCCCCAGACACTGTTTGATCAAATGCATTTTGCCTTTTTTTTTTTTTTTTTGTGGTTTTTGGGTCACACTCGGCAGTGCTCAGGGGTTATTCCTGGCTCCAGGCTCAGAAATTGCTCCTGGCAGGCACGGGGGACCATATGAGACGCCAGGATTCGAACCAATGACCTCCTGCATGAAAGGCAAACGCCTTACCTCCATACTATCTCTCCGGCCCCTGCCTTCTTTTTGAAAGGTGAGAGACTTGAGAGAAGAGTTCCCCCACCCCCGGTGGTGGGAGGGAGAAAGAAGGGGAAGAGAAAAGTTAATCCAAAGTGTTCTCAGGAGGGCCAGAATCTTCACCTGCAATTCTCAGCCAACTGGGCCTGTGGTTCAATGCAATGACCTCAGGATGTGGTACTGCTTAGGTCTGAGGTATCAGGGACTACCCAGTCCATTACTGGGGTGTCAGAAGTCTTCAGGGATATCTCCAGTGGTGCTTAAGGTACCATGTGGTAAAAGGGATAGAACCAGGACCTGTCACATGCAAAGCCTTAACTCCTATACTACCTTCCAGGCCCAGAAGAGAGGGACCCACCTGCTGGTGCTCAGGGTTTGCTCCTTTCTCTGTACTCGGGGATCAATTCTGGTGGGGCCTGGGGGATCGATCATATGGTGCCAGGCATCAAACCCAAGACTGCTGTGTGCAAGGCAAGCATTCTTCTTGCTGTACTATCACTCCAGCCCAAGAAATCAACTTTTTGGTTTGTTTTGTGGCCACACCCAACAACACTCAGGGATTACTCCTGGCTGTGCTCAGAAATCGTTCCTGGCAGGCTTGGAGGACCATTTGAGATGCTGGGGATCGAACCCGGGGCAGTCCTGGGTCGGCTGTGTGTAAGGCAAACATCCTACTGCTGTGATATCATTCTGGCCCCAGAAATCATCTTTAAAAGTCTCTTACATCAGAACCAGAGAGATAGTACAATGGACCTGTGGTACATACAATTGTCTTACATGGGTCAACCTGGTTTTGAGTCCTGACATTCCAGTTCCCCTGAGCATCGCCAGAAGTGATTCCTGAGTTCAGAGCAAGGAGTAAACCCTGAGCAATGCTGGGTCCCAAAATAACAATAACAAGTCTCCTACACAAAGTATGCGCAGGATCCTCTTATTTGGTTTTCAATTAGAAATCTGTCCTAGTAATGGGTAAAGACACTTGCCTTGCACATGGCTGACCCGGGTTCAATCTTAGATAGCAGATAGGATTCCTTGAGTACCGCCAGGGGTGGCCCACATACAAAAACAGCAATTTGCTTGAGAGAGCTGTTCAGGGCAGGGCAGGGCAGGTGACTGGTGTGGGGATAGGAAAGGGCACCTTTCTAAACGTGAAACTCTTTTTTTTTTTTTTTTGTGGTTTTTGGGTCACACCCGGCAGTGCTCAGGGGTTATTTCTGGCTCCAGGCTCAGAAATTGCTCCTGGCAGGCACAGGGGACCATATGGGGCGCCGGGATTTGAACTGATGACCTCCTGCATGAAAGGCAAACGCCTTACCTCCATGCTATCTCTCCGGCCCCTAAACGTGAAACTCTTAAACCTGTAAATGTTTACCCAGCGGCCAGTTCTATAAGGTCTTGAGGAAGAGCCTTCTTCCTAAAATTTACACAAGACCATCATTGCACCAGTGGCTGCCTTTGTATGGAGTTATGCAAGCCTCTAACTAGAACATGCTAGAAAACTCAGTCATTCATCAGTCAAGGACCTCCAGCATAGCAGCATTCGCTGAAGAGGCTGAAGGAAGATTATTTAAACAATCAGGCTGCCCGGGTCAGGATTCAATCCTGACTTGCACATACAAGCAAATCTTTTCAGCATGTAGAAAGGAGCCCACTACTCAGGATCAAAATGACAAAGGGGTAGGGGGGGATGCTGAAGAGACAGCACTGCGGTAGGGCATTTGCCCTACGGTCAACCAGGGAAGTACCCGGTTTGATTTCCGCAGTCCCAAAAGGTCCCCCAGCCTGCCAGGAGCGACTTTTTGAATGCAGAGCCAGGAGTAACCCCTGAGGAGCGTCGCTGGATGTGGCCCCCAAACCAATCAATCAATCAAGTTAAAAAAAAAAAAGTGACAAAAGGAGCATGCCCAACCAGATCTGAGAATACAGCTAATTCCCCAGGCATAGAGAGGAGGTTGAAAACTTTATTGGGTGGTGGGGGAAGAGGACCCACACACGGGGTTTGCTCAGTCAGGGTTCACTCCTGGCTTTGCATTAAGGAATGAATTACTCTTGGTACGCTTGGGGGGACGGTATGGGATGCTCAGGATGGAAGTCAGGCTGGCCGTGTGCAAGTGACTTCGAGTCAAAAAGTGGAGAGACACGAAAGGCTTGAGAGAGGGAGCATGAGTGGCTGGAGTGAGTGAGTGAGTGAGTGAGCGAATGAGAGCCCAATCGGGGCCTAGAATTTGGGGGTGCTGGGCAAGGGATCAACAAAGGATTCCACCGCTTAGGTCTCTGACCGCCTCCACCAGACCCGCCGCAGAGGCCAGAGCGCACCCGGACCCTCGGCGCCTCCTCGCCTGCGAGCCCGAGGCAGCCCCGGCCCCTCGCCCCGCCCGAAGCCCCACCTCGCGGCTGAAGGCCAGCTTGGCCGAGGCGGCGGCCAGGGCCCCGAAGGCGCCGGCGCACAGGCAGTTGAGCACGCCCCAGAAGCGGCGCCGCATCGCGCCGACCTGCAGAGGTGTGCGGGGAAGTCGTGGCGGGCTTCGGGATGGCGGCTGCTTCGCCGTTTGCACCAGCGTGGAGCCGGACGCCCGCCGTGTCCGCCATTCGCGGGCGGAATACAGTCACGTGACCCTGGACCCACGTGATCGTGGTGTCGCTCGGTGTGACGTCACGCGACCCAGGCGGCCAATCGGGAGGCGCGAGAAGGTACCTGGGGCTGAGGCTTGGTCCGGAAGTTCGGGAGTTGCGGAAGTGAAGGTCGCGTCTGATTTACGTCACGGCTTTGGGTCTGGCTGTTTTTAAGGCGGTGGCGCGCGCTTTCCGTTCTTGACCGCTTGGTGGCGCTGGCTCACCCCCACTCGGCAACCCTTAAAAATGACGCTTCCGGGGCCGGGCGGTGGCGCTGGAGGTAAGGTGCCTGCCTTGCCTGCGCTAGCCTAGGACAGACTGCGGTTCGATCCCCCGGCGTCCCATATGGTCCCCCAAGAAGCCAGGAGCAACTTCTGAGCGCATAGCCAGGAGTAACCCCTGAACCTCACAGGGTGTGGCCCAAAAAAAAAAAACCAAAAAAAAAAAAAAATGACGCTTCCGGACCGGAGCGGTGGCACAGGCGGTAGGCGTTTGCCTTGCACGCAGCCGATCCAGAACTGGTGGATGGTGGTTCGAATCCCAGCGCCCCATATGGTCCCCCAAGCAAGGACCGATTTCTGGGTGTGGTCAAAAAAACAAAACAATATCAAAGGCAATTCTGATCTTTAAAAAAAAAGGCAAAACAAAACAAAAAACCCAAAAATGCCTTTCCCAGGCTCCACTTACTGTCACTGCATCAAAACCTAAAATGACTATAAAGTCGATACAGCTGCACCTTCATAGAAAAAAATGACTCGATCAGAGGCACCTCTAGATTCGCAGAAAGGGGATCTGGTTAGGCCACTCAGAAAAACCACAAAGCCTCTTTATTTTATTTTTTTATTTAAACATATTAAAAGTTTTTATTTATTAATAATTTATTGATTTATTTTTTTGGATTTTGGGCCACACCTGATGACGCTCAGGGGTATTTAAACATATTAAAAGTTTTTATTTATTAATAATTTATTGATTTATTTTTTTGGATTTTGGGCCACACCCGATGATGCTCAGGGGTTACTCCTGGCTCTGCACTCTGAAACCACTCCTGGCTTGGGGACCATATGGGATGCTGGGGATTGAACTGTGATCTGGCCTAAGTTAGCGAGAGCAAGGCAGACGCCCTACTGCTGCACTATTGCTCTGGATAATTTTAATTTTTGTTACATAAATCTTGGTTACAAGATTGTTCAGATTGGGGCCAGAGAAATAGTACAGTGGCAGGGCATTTGCCTTGAACCCAGAACAGACCTGGGTTCGATTTCCAGCATCCATATGGTTCTCCGATCCTGCCAAGCGCATTTCTTTCTTTTTTTTTTTTTTTTTGGTTTTTGGGCCACACCCGGCGATGCTCAGGGGTTACTCCTGGCTGTCTGCTCAGAAATAGCTCCTGGCAGGCACGGGGGACCATATGGGACACCGGGATTCGAACCAACCACCTTCGGTCCTGGATCAGCTGCTTGCAAGGCAAACGCCGCTGTGCTATCTCTCCGGGCCCGCCAGGCGCATTTCTGAGCAGAACTAGGAGTAACCCCTGAGCACAATCAGATGTTGCCCTAAAACCAAAATCAAACAAACAAAATGATTGTTCATCGTAAGTTTTTTTCCACAGATAAAATTGTTCATGATTTATCATGCAATGTACAACCATTTTTACCAGAGCGCATTTCCGCCACTAAAGTCCCTTTCTCTTTCTCTGAAGCCCTCTTCCCTCTCACCCACCCTCCCCACCTGCTTCTAGGGCAGGCATTTTACTCCCCCACCCCATCTTCTTTATTGGCACTGGTTTTGCGGAGAAATATGAGAAGAAAATAGATAGCCCCGTGAACCAGAGCACACGAGGATGACCAGAGTTCAATCCATATGGTCCCCTGCGCTCTACAAACTGTATGTGAACACAGCCCACCCACCCCCAGGTTCATTAACTATAAATTATAAAATCATTCCACTTAAGTTTTCTTATTTTACCATTTACAGTTGTGCAACTATCACCACAAAGTGGATTTAAAAGATTTAAAACACTTCCTCCCACTCCCTCTGAAATTATTCTCATCTTCACCCTATCCCCAATGATTATTTGCTTAGTCATGCCAAAATTTCTTAATGATCAATAGTAACTGAACATTTCTACATATGAAGAAATATTACTTAACAATAAACATGAAGGGCCCGGAGAGATAGCACAGCGGTGTTAGCCTTGCAAGCAGCCGATCCATGACCAAAGGTGGTTGGTTCAAATCCCAGTGTCCCATATGGTCCCCCGTGCCTGCCAGGAGCTACCCCTGAGCACTGCCGGGTGTGGCCCAAAAACCAAAAAAACAAACAAAAAATAAATATGAAAAAAATGAGACAAACACAAGACTGCAGCAGTTGTTTGATAAAAATACCATGTTCTTACCATGAGACACAACCGTTGACAGGGTTGCTGAATGAAATATAACACATGCATGCAGTGGAACGTCAATCATTCACCCCTAAAAAGGCTGACACTGAAGTTCGTGTGTGTGTGTGTGTGTGTGTGTGTGTGTGTGTGTGTGTGTGTGGTATTGGGGTCACACCCTGTGACGCTTAGGGGTTACAACTGGCTATGCGCTCAGAAATCGCTCTTGGCTTAGGGGACTATATGGGACGCTGGGGGACGGAACCGCGGTCTGGTCTGTCCTAGGCTAGCTCAGCAAAGCCTTACACCCTGTGCCACTGTTCCGGCCTGGTTATTTTTTAATTGAATCAGTGTGAAATAGTTACAAAGTTCTTGATGGCTGGTTTCAGTCAGACAATGCTCCTTTCAGCACCCCTTTCTTGTACATGATTATTTTTTTCAACTATCAATTATAGAGGTCCCTTTATGTTGATGTAATGGCAGTTGAATCTGCACATGCTTTCTTGTCATGCTGGATATACAAGGAAAAATAAAAGGAAACGAAATATTTGGGCAGCTGGGAGGGGGGCTAAATAGTGACCAAAACAACAGCCTGCTGGCTCACAGGAAGGGGGACCAGAGATAAAGCATCAGAGATGCAGCCTGCTTTGTATACTATTTCTCTTTCATTCTTTTTTTTTTTTTTTTTTTTTTTTTTGTGGTTTTTGGGTCACACCCGGCAGTGCTCAGGGGTTATTCCTGGCTCCAGGCTCAGAAATTGCTCCTGGCAGGCACGGGGGACCATATGGGATGCCGGGATTCGAACCGATGACCTCCTGCATGAAAGGTAAATGCCTTACCTCCATGCTATCTCTCCGGCCCCTTCTCTTTCATTCTTGAACCCAGGCCTCTGGCCACCTCTGGCCAGTTTACTTTCCCCTTTTTCTCTCCCTCTCTGAAACCGCTGGTGGCAGCAGAAGGCCTCAGACTCGAGAAATAAAAGATACTTGGTTTCTCTCCCTCTTAGTCCCTCGCACCCAGCGGTTGTTACAGGTTGGTGTCCCTTGTTCCCACCCAGAAGCCGGGCCCTACAGACCCTAGTGAGCCTTGCAGCCTTGGGCCCCTGCAGCAGCTGCGCAGCAGGACTTGCAGCTTACCACAGTAGCGGAGAACTGCTTGATAGTGAGTCTACATTATCTTAACTACACTTCCCCTACTTTGCTGGCCCTCATTTGTACCGTCATTGATTATCATCATACTATGTTTAAAATACTATTTTTGGGATGCCAAAGTGATAGCGCAGCAGTAGGGCATTTGCTTTGCATGCAGCTGACCCAGGACATAGTTTGATCCCTGGTGTCCCATATGGTCCCCCAAACCAGGAGCGATTTCTGAGCGCATAGCCAGGAGTAATCCCTTAGTGTCATGAGGTGTGACCCAAAAAACAAAAACAAAATTTTTTTCTTACCTGAAAGAGATCACCATTTTATTTTTATTTTTGGGGCCACACCTGGCTCCAAACTCATGCTTGGTGGGCATGAGACCATGCGGTGCCCAGGAATCAAACACAGGCATGCTACAAGCAAGGTAAGCATCCTACCTCCTATATATTAGTAATATACAGTGATGGCTAACCTTTTTGAGCCCGCATGCCCAAACTGCCGCACAAAACCAAAGAAATTTCCTCAAAAGTACCAGTATGTCAATTAAACCTTAATAACAAGATTTTAGTATCTAAAAACTATGCAGCACAAGCCACATCCACATATTTTAATTGCAGATCTTCCCGCATGCCAACTGCAAGGCCTTCACGTGCCACCACTGGCACACGTGCCATAGGTTCGCCATTACGGAGCCTTTATTTTTTATCTATCTCTCTGGCCCCTTATCTATGAAACTTTTTAACTAGGTGCCAGAGCAATAGTTTAGTCGGTTGGGTGTTTGCCTTACATATGGCTGACCCGGGTTCAATCCTTGGTGTCCCATATGGTCCCCAGAACCTGTCAATGGTAATTCCTGAGTGCAGAACCAGTAGTAATCCCTGACCACCACTGGGTATGCCCTTCCCGCCAAAAATTTAACTGCACTTCCACCTATGATTTCTATTGTCTTATTATCCTACTGTGGTTTTGCTTATTTTTTAAATATCCTACAAATGAACACAATCATTCTATTATCTGCCCCTCTCCCTCTGGCTCATTTCACTAGTATGATACTAGTGAATAGAAATTTGTCGAAGCAAATTTGACAATTTCATTTTTCCTAACAGCTGCATAGCATTCCCTTATGTAGTTGTTTCTTTATTCACTTGTCAGTTATGAGACACTTGAATTTCCAGATTCTGGCTATTATAAATAGTGCTTTCATGAACATAAGGATGCAGATGCCTTTTGTGCATTTTAGTTTTAAACCCCTAAGGTATATTCCCAGGAAAGGGGGTTTTACTTTCCTTTGTTACTGACGCCCAGCGCTCGGCTTGCTGTAGCTACTCGTTAAATAGATAATAAATGAATGGACAATGAACAATTAAGTCACTTTATTATTCAAAAAAATGTTTTGCTTACATTTAGAAAAATAGCTATATTTACAAACAAAAATGCTCATATGAATACTTGGATGTAGAAATACAAAAATATGCTATATTAATAACTCTGTTTACCTTAGAGGATACAATAAATGAATTAGGTATTAACTTCACTGCAAGTTCTGGAGTCAAGTATTGTTAGAGCTTGTAAGCTAAAGTTCAAAGGCAATCAAAATGCTATCTAAGGAGAAAATGATATGACCGACATCCACTATCAAGTTTAGCTACAAGATTTTCCTTCAAAAGGCAAAAAGTTTTCCCTGATATTTACAGCTTCAACCTTAAAACAGGCTGCCACAGGGGTGCAGGCACAGGGGTACGGGGTGCAGGACATACATCAGGAGTGCTTCAGCCCTGCCCTTAAGTGACCATAACCCTCAGTTCAGTTGAGTGCACAAGAAGGTTTTCCTTTGCCCAGAGGGAAACAAACTCTCCAAATAAGCTGATACATAGGTAGCTGAAAAGGATCCTTATGACTCATTTCTTTTCTTTTCTTTTAAAATTACATTTTCAGCACGCAACTTTTCTGTCTCCTAATAAGTGATAAAAAAAAAGGAAGAGAAAGAAAAATTAATTCTCTAACTCTTAACAGGAAGTTGTTATTGGCAATCATGTAGTTTATCATTCAAATCCATAGAAGCTCTCAATTTCTAAACTATGGAACATTAAACAAGAATCTGAGATGCATGTCAGGTTGAGTCAAGTTTGGAATAACAATGACAACCTTTAATAAACTCAGTTAAGTTCCTTGATTACAGCAATGCTTCAATGACAAATTAAATTTTAAACGTTTCATTTGAAAACTTGGTAGGGTCTACCTCAGTCAATTTGATATTTTCCTTCTTCAGCCGGACCACATACTGTATCTTCTGGTGTAGGTTTTGGTGACCAACCAACTTGCCATTTTCCTCAGCAAGAAATTCCACTTGCTTCCTTAACATTTCCAGCTCCTGCAGATAAATCAGCCCAGGGAAGAGGAAATAAGCCACTCTTTTTTTTTTGTTTTGTTTTTTGGGCCACACCCGGTGACGCTCAGGGGTTACTCCTGGCTATGCGCTCAGAAGTTGCTCCTGGCTTGGGGGACCATATGGGACACCGGGGGATCGAACCGCGGTCCGTTCAATGCTAGCGCAGGCAAGGCAGGCACCTAAGGCAGGCACCTTACCTCTTGCGCCACCGCCCGGCCCCGAAATAAGCCACTCTTAATATTTCATTTAAATTAATATATTTTGCTTTCCAAGAGTACAAAAGGCAAGAAATAGAGTCTGACTCTCAACCTTCATGATTACACATCTTGGTATGCTAGAACTATGATCTAAAAACCCCAGTCACAAGGGTCTTAAATTGTCTGGTTCTATTAACTCAAGTAGCCCGAGTACCTACCTGGGCAAAACCAACAAATGGGCTAAACAACAACAATAATAAAAACAACAAACAAAAGCACCTGGAATGTTCTCTCCTTTTCTTCATACAGTTCTTCCAACTTGGATCTTAATTGTTCCTTTTCCTGGAATGCTTTAGATTCTAAACTTCTCGTTCGTTCAACTTCCTCACTCATTCTAAGACAGTCCATCTCTTTGTTCTGCAGGGCACTCTGGACTTCTTCTAGGCTAAAAGAATAAACATACATACCTGGCTTTACAGGAATCCTGAGGAGCATAACTATAAATTATACTCTGACATTTTCCCACCAGAATTGTGACCTGAAAATGTCTTCTGGAGGAAAGGGGTTAAGACAGAGAAAGGACCACTATGACAACTGAGAGTGGAAAGTGTGCACTCTGGACAAGAGTAGGGTGCTGAAAGGAGGTAAAGTGATACACCCTTTCAGTATAGTATTGTAAACCTCATGCATAAAAAGGAAAAAAGTAAAGTGTCTGTCAGAGGCAGGCTGGGAGGCAGGCAGAAAGTGGAAACTGGTGAAGAGATTGGTGCTGGAACACTGGAAGACTAAAACTCAATCATGAGCAACTCTATAATTTTTTTAAGTGTTTGGGTCACACCTAGCATCACTCAAGAGTTACTCTCATGGGGACCCCATGAGATGTCAGGAATGGAACCTTGTCAAATGTATACAAGTCCAATCCACTGTACTATTGCTCCACTCCAGCCCCAGCTTTGTAACTTTGTATCTCATGGTGATTCAATAATTTCACAAAAAAGGGAATGAAAAAAACTACTTGTTCTATTTAAAAGTTAAAGAAATTGGGTCCGGAGAGATAGCACAGCGGCGTTTGCCTTGCAAGCAGCCAATCCAGGACCAAAGGTGGTTGGTTCGAATCCCGGTGTCCCATATGGTCCCCCGTGCCTGCCAGGAACTATTTCTGAGCAGACAGCCAGGAGTAACCCCTGAGCACCGCTGGGTGTGGCCCAAAAACAAAAAAAACAAAAAAAAACAAAAAAAAAAGTTAAAGAAATTAATGAATGAAGAATAAAATGGGAGGGGGAGGGGCGCGCGGAGAGATAGCACAGCAGTAGGGCGTTTGCCTTGCCTGCAGTTGACCCAAAGGGACCTGATTCAATTCCCAGAATCCCATATAGGCCTCCAGTCTGCCAAGGGCAATTTCTGAGTGTAGAGACAGGAGTAACCCCTGAGTGTCACTAGGTGTGGACTAAGAACCAATCAATCACTTGTTTAAAAAAAAAAAGGGGGGGGGGCCGGGTAGGTGGCGCTGGAGGTAAGGTGTCTGCCTTGCAAGCGCTAGCCAAGGAAGGACCACGGTTCGATCCCCTGGTGTCCCATATGGTCCCCCCAAGCCAGGGGCGATTTCTGAGCACATAGCCAGGAGTAACCCCTGAGCATCAAACGGGTGTGGCCCAAAAAACCAAAAAACCAAAAAAAAAAAAAAAAAAAAAAAGGAATAAAATGGTAAAACTCGAAGAGTACCTTCTGCTATTGACTGCATAGGAAAATAAGATCATGACTACTTTATTACACATGTAATACTTAGGAAAATTATTTTGTAACATGTATTATATGCACATAGAATTACAGGAGGGATCGGAGCAATAGCACAGCAGTAGGGCGTTTGCCTTGCATGCAGCTGACCCAGGACAGACCTGGGTTGGATCCCTGGCATCCCGTTATTTTCCCCCGAGCCAGGAGCAATTTCTGAATGCATCGCCAGAAGTAACTCCTGAGCATCACTGGGTGTGGCCCAAAACAAAACAAAACAAAACAAAATTAGGGAAGAAAAGGTATTTACTATGTGGCTATAACCGTCCTTAGAAGAAGTTTGAAAAAAAGATTAACAAGAACCTCAATTACAAAACAGGGTACTTACTTTGCTTTCACTTTCAGCATTTCTTCAATTAATTTATTCTATAACAAAACAATATTAAAAAAGATTTGGATTTTGTCCTTAACATTCGTTTTCAAAAAGACTGAAAATAACTACTCTTCATGACAAGAAAACCAATTGAACCAACATTGTTTTCCACAGTCCTGGGTGATGGACAGACACACACACAACACCCCATCCCACCTACAGATACACACACACTCTCACACACACACGGACACACACACACAACACCCCATCCCACCTACAGATACACACACACTCTCACACACACACACACACACACGGACACACGGACACACACAACACTCCATCCACCTCCAGACATAACATAAACAACTTCAAGTCTTTCCACACTTGCTTCCAAATGCACAGCTCTGTAGAGACACTGAGAACAGACTGATCATCAGTTACCAACATCACCATCCATCTACTCTGTATACACACACACCACCTACTACATATAGGTATACAGACATAGATATATGTATACATACGGACACATACACAGATGGCATTAATACTAAAAATGAATTCCTAAGTGACTCCCAAAATGTATAGCCATAAATAAATGCTAAATATAAACATTCTCAGATATATATTTCAAATAATTATTTTTAAAAATAATATTAAAAAATAATACTTTAGCAAGTTTTTCTTTAATAACTTCTTGTTCATTCTTCAGCTGTTGACAATCTGGATGATTCTGTTTGCTGCATAGATTAGGAAGGAAAGATGGAGATGCAGTGTCAAGTATATTCAAGAATCATGGTCATACCTATTATATGCACGTATACCATAAAAAATAGCTAACTCGGGGCCGAAGCGGTGGCACAAGTGGTAGTGCTTTTGCCTTGAACGTGTTAACCTAGGACAGACCACGCTTCGATCCCCTGGCGTCCCATATGGTCCCTAAACCAGAAGCAATTTCTGAACACATAACCAGGAGTAACCCCTGAGCATCACAGTAACTCGAGTGGCCCAAAAACCAAAGGAAAAAAAATAGCTAACTCATTAGGTCAAATTGGCAGCTGAAAAATGAGACTGACATATAAGGATAAAATAAAATATGTCTAGATTTCAGGAGACAAAAGTGAGATCAACAAAGCAGGAAACTTTGCTCCGCAAATCAGGGGAATAGATCTGGTTGAAAATAAAATAAATGAAACGTAATCAAGTGGTGGGTTAGACATGGAGCTGGAGTGATAACATAGTGGTCAGGGTATTTGCCTTGCACGCAGCTGACCCGAATTCCAGGCATCCAATATGGTCCCCCGAGCGTGCCAGGAGTGATTTCTTGTGTAGAGACAGGAGTAAACCCTGAGTGCCACCGAGTGAGGCCCTCCCCTCAAAATAAAACAAAACGGGCTGGCGAGGTGGCGCTAGAGGTAAGGTGTCTGCCTTGCAAGCGCTAGCCAAGGAAGGACCGAGGTTCAATCCCCCGGCGTCCCATATGGTCCCCCCAAGCCAGGGGCAATTTCTGAGCGCTTAGCCAGGAGTAACCCGAGCATCAAATGGGTGTGGCCCGAAAAACCAAAAAATAATAATAAATAAATAAAACAAAACAAAGATGTGGAAACATTAGGAGCAGCAGCACCTCCTCAAATACTGACTTCCTGAGTTGCTCCAATTGCACACTACTACAGGACTCAACTCCAATCCCTCAGATGGAAAATGAAGCATAGCTCTGAGACCCACATATTCTGGGGACTAGAGCGATAGTGCAGCATGTAGGGTGTATGCCTTGCATGCAGCTGACCTGAGTTCTATCTCTGGCCCTTGTAGGGTCCCCCAAACTCACCGGGAGTGATCCCTGTGTGCAGAGTCAGAAATAGACCCCGAAAACTGAACAATGTGAACCCAAAACAAAATAAAAAAAACCACGAAGACTCAAATTTTAGCACCACACTTATGACTGCCTTCTGAGTGACACCTTGCTGACAACCACTATCAGCAGTACAGATTTTCAGTCTGTAAAGTACCCGAGAAGATGCCATTCTCTGCACTATATTCTTTTTGCTTTGGGGCCACACTGGCAGCACACAGAATACTGCTGGCCATCTTGGGGGACCACATGGGATGCTGGAGATCGAATCTGGGCCTAATCTGACATGGCTAACAAATAAACTACCTGCTGTGCTTCTGCTGGCCCCCTTCACTCAATTCTAAAGAAAAGGAGACACTAACCATTCAAAAATATCTACGTACGGTCATAAGACTTTTGAATGTCTTTTGAGTGACTTTTGGGTGTGGTTGTCCTTTACACTAGAAAATTGCCTTCATTGAACCACACACAATAATGGAGATAAATATTCCCCAGAAAACTCCTGATCGCTAGTCCAAGAATGGTAGGAAACCACCCCTTTTGTTTTTCTGTGATAGCCAAAGGTGCTCAGAAGACTATATGGGGTGCAATGGATGAAACCTGGTTTGGCCATGTGCAAGACGAGCACCCCAACCACTCTACTATCTCCTGAGCCTCAAATCTCCCCTTTTCTGTAAGCGCTCATAAGCCTGGCCACATTGACATGCCTGCTGCCCCATTTTCTTTCTCCTGGAAACAGAAGTGGACACTGGCTCATCTCCATAGGTGTCAGCTACCACAATAGGCAAGTCCTGACTGACTGCTTCATTTTCCCATTCTGGAAAAATCAATGTACTCATCAGATCAAGTTCAAAGCCACTTCCTGGGAAAGTAGGAAACACAATTCATATAGACCAGACCCTAATTCCACCTCATTCTCACCTGTCGTCCTTTTGTTTTTTAATATCATCCAGCTGACCCTGCAGAAGCCAGTTCATCTCTCTGAATTGTTCAGCTTCCAGGCGTATGTTTTCCATTTCACACAACTGCTCCTAATAAGACATCAAACCACATCTTGTCAGAAAATGACATTTAGTTCCCCAAGAAGATGGACGAGGAAGGTATTTCTTGACTAATTTTTCCCTGGCACAAGACACTATACTGGGTGTCACTGGATAGACTATGGTGGCCACGATGTAGCTCCATGATACAGCATATGCCTTGTGTAAGTGCCTGCATTTGGTCCCCACTGCTACCAAAAAAAACAAAGTCTGTGATAAGTTCTTAAGGACCTGAAACTGGTTTAATTGTATTCCCAGTCTATAAAGTATCACTATCATAAAATATTCAGTATTATATAATTTCTCTCATGTGGGAAATGACACAAATCTTCTACTTCTTGGGGCCATAGAGATAGCACAGCAGTAGGGCGTTTGCTTTGCATGCAGCCAATCTGGACAGATGGTGGTTCGAATCTTGGCATCCCATATAGCCCCCAAGCCTGCTAGGAGCAATTTCTGAGTGCAGAGCCAGGAGTAACCCCTGAGCACCGGCTGGGTATGATCCAGATACAAAAAAAAAAGGCAAAAAAAAAAAAAAAAAAAAAAAAAAACTTCTTAAAAAAAATTGGTGTGGTGATGTTTGCAATCATACTCAGCCATGCTCAAGGCTTACTCCTCGCAGGGATCAAATACAGGTTGGCCACCAGGTAAGGCATGTACCCTACCCACTTTACTTTCTCAGTAAAAACTAAAAATACCCTACATACTACAGCCCATTTTTCCAAAATACTTAACTGAACTTGAAAAATAAAGTGTAAGAGTTTACAGAAGAAATCCTATCAAACATGAATTTTTTTTTGAAGGGGGGGTGGGCCACATCTGTAGTGCTTGGGGTTAGTCCTGGCTCTGCACTCAGAAATCATTCCTGGCAGCTTGGTGGACCATATGGGATGCTGGGTTGAACCCAGGTCGGCCGTATGCAAAGCAAATGCCCTACATGCTATACTAACACTTTGGCCCTAAATGAAAACAAATGGCCCTAAATGAAAACTTTGGCCCTAAATGAAAACAAAAAACAAGGGGCCGGAGAGATAGCACAGCAGTAGGACATTTGCCTTGCATGCGGCCAACACTGGAGAAACCCGGTTCAATTCCCAGCTTTCCATATGGTCCTCCAGCCTGCTAGGAGTGATTTCTGAGTACAGAGTCAGAGGCAACCCCTGAATGCTGCTGGATCAATCAATCAAAAAAAAAAAACTTAATTTAATCCCCCCCCCATTTAAATCTTGTCCATTATTTGCTTTCTTTTTATCTGACTCAATTTATCCTAAATACTAAATGTAGGCTGGTCTGGGTAATAGCAACATTCCAAAGATAGCAGAATACTGAAGCTTTAGTGAAGAGGCGAGGAACATGACCAAGGAAATGGTAAAGGGTAAGGGTGCCAACCCCAGTTCAACTCCTGGCCCCACATGTTCTTCGACTGAAACATCTATGTCCGCCTCTTGGGAGGGGCCCCCATTCGAAGCACCCTCACCCCAAATGACCAGGCATTATTATTCTTTTGTTTTTTCTTTTTTCTTTTTCTTTTTTTTTTTTGGTTTTTGGGCCACACCCGGTGGCGCTCAGGGGTTACTCCTGGCTATAGCGCTCAGAAGTCGCTCCTGGCTTGGGGGGACCATATGGGACACCAGGGGATCGAACCGGCGGTCCGTTCCTAGGCTAGCGCAGGCAAGGCAGGCACCTTACCTCTAGTGCCACCGCCCGGCCCCCAGGCGTTATTTTCAACATAAGTAAAGCTTGATAATACAAAGATCTTCAGATCTGCTGTCACTTGGCTTCAATGAGTTAATTATATTCCTGAACAAATACTCTTCTCAGACCAATGACTGTAGAGGAAGGAGTGCACTCATCCTTGAGGTATCCATCAAAGCTCCCTGCCACACCTCACCCCACCACCCATCCAAGCACCCTTCCACTGATCTCCCTCATAATATGAGTTTATCCCAACAATTTCCCCTACACTACCCTCCCAAGATCATGTTTGAGAAGGTTGTCTTTGTCTGTTCTTTTGGCAGGGAGTTATCTCAAGTAATATCTCGGGTCACTCTACCCAACTGGGCTGGCAGCTACAGCCAGCAGTGCTCAGGGGACCAAATGTATTTCCAGGAATGGAACCAGGGTTGCTTAATACATGGCTATGTATGGCAAGCATTTTATGCCCTGTACTATCTCTGGCTAATTGAGAAGTATTTTTTTTTTTTTTTGGTTTTTGGGCCACACCTGGCGTTGCTCAGGGGGTTACTCCTGGCTGTCTGCTCAGAAATAGCTCCTGGCAGGCATGGGGGACAATATGAGACACCGGGATTTGAACCAACCACCTTTGGTCCTGGATCGACTGCTTGCAAGGCAAACGCCACTGTGCTATCTCTCTGGGCCCGTAGAGAAGTATTTTTAATCATCAGACACAATCAAATCTTATACATATAAAGAATGCCCACAAATAAATTTTTTTGTTTTGTTTTTGGGCCACACCTGGTGGCGCTCAGGGGTTACTCCTAGCTCTGTGCTCAGAAATGGCTCCTTGCGGGGCCAGAGAGATAGCATGGAGGTAACGGGTTTGCCTTTCATGCAACAGGTCATTGGTTCGAGTCCCTGTATCCCATATGGTCCCCCGAATCTGCCAGGAGTGATTTCTGAGCATAGAGCCAGGAGTAACCCCTGAGCAACGCCGGGTGTGGCCCAAAAACCAAAAACAAAAAAAAGAAATGGCTCCTTGCAGGCTCAGGGAATCATATGGGATGCCAGGAATCGAACCCGGATCCGTCCTGGGTCGGCCACGTTCAAGGCAAATGCCCTACCGCTGTGCTATCACTCTGGCTCCCACAAATCTATTTTTTTTTAAATCTAATAGAAAAATGGATGAAGTCTCTAATTCATAGAAATTTTAAGAAGCCAAAATTTGTCTTTATTCCTAACAGTAAAATACAAACTTAAAACTACAATGACCAAACAGGCTTTAGCTATTAAACTGACAGGATTGTTGGCTAGCACTGTGAGGTTAAAGAAATAGGCTGAGCCCTCTGCTGATGAAGCAGAAGTTGGTAGTATCTGCACGATCAGCTCAGTGTATAAAAAACATACTGGATAGGGAGAGAACCTTCACACACCAGGTTCCATATGCATTGAAATGCTCAGGAGACGATGGTTGGCATGGACTAAAGGGAAGTTCTGGGTCAACAGATGAAGGGGATCAAAAAAATTAAGAGGAAAACTATATTCTCTGACTCATCCTGCCTTTGGGGCGCTGTGCTTTTTCCATCTTGTATTCTCAGTAACTGTGCTTATGAAAGATAGTAACTATTCAGAAATGTAAGTTTAGGGGCAGGAAGGTAGTTCCCAGGATAGGTGGGTATGCTTCCTGGTGGAGGTCCCAGGTGTGATTCCCCCGCTCTGCATTGTTGGGATGTTCACCGAATTGTCCAGTCTGCACCACTAGGCTGAGTCTTATCTAGAGTGGCCACTACCACTGTCCCTCCCCCCATTTTATTTATCAGAAAAATTACCTTGATTCTGAGGATTTCAGCATTTTTTACTTCTCTCTCTTCATTTAGTTTTGTTACAAGGTGCTGCAAAGAAATCTTAGAAGCTCTCCCATCTTCTATCTCTTGTTCTTGTGTTTCGAGCAGTTTTGCCAAATGTGTTTGAAAATGAGGTGGTGTTTTAGGACTCTGAAATAAAAATGGAATCTCCTCCAAGTATCCATTAAGTCATGTTATATATTTTACTTTAAATATTTATGCTAAACACGTAGAAAATACTCAAGCTACATAATTTATTATTCTAGTTTTTGACCAAGTAAAATAGAGGGATGATACTTTTATCAAGTAAACAGCAGATATTCAAGAAAAGCCTTTTTTCTGTAGGCTTTCTTTAGCAGTTTCAAAAGTTTATCACTTTCTTTCTCTGAAATGCGTTTAAAAAAAAAAAAGTGTAAAGTACCTGGGGATATTCAGAAGCAGATTCCATGACATGTCCTAGTTGCCTCATTTTGAAGTTATATTCATTTCTTTTCTGTTTCACCTCCTCGTCTTTTTGGCTTAGCTGGAAAAATTGAAAAAATATGGATGCAAGTTAAAAAAAGGTATGCAATCACACTTAGTTGCAGGAAATTCACTCACCCACCCACCCACCCATAGACAGCATAGAAAATATATTATATCTCCAAAGACAATAGGAGGGGGAAGTACTGTTATGACAGAGAAGGAACCACCAAGACAAAATAATTGGAAACACTCACTCTGAACAAAAATTGGGTGCTGGAAGGAGGTAATGTGGTATGCATGATACCCTTTCAGTAACAGTTTTGGGGCAAGGGAGAGAGAAGAAAAGAGAGAGGTAGGGGGAGAAGAGGGGGGAGGATATTGGTCATAGAGGCAGCTAAAGTTGGGGGAACGGGAAGAAAAATGGGGACAATGGTGGAGAGAAATGAACACTGGTGAAGGAATGGGTGTTAGAATATTGAATGACTGAAATTCAATCAACACCTTTTTTGGGGGGGAGGTCACACCTGGAGGTACTCAGGGGTTACTCCTGGCTCTGCACTCAGGAGTCACTGCTGGCACATTTAGGGGACCATAAAGGATGCTGGGGTTTAAAACTGAACTAGCCACATGCAGGGCAGGTGCCTTACTCACTGTAATATATCTGGGAACCATGCTATTTTTTAAAAGAATAAGCTATAATGTGGAGGGAGAAAATAAAAAAAAAAAGAATAAGCTATAACAACTGGAGTTGCCTTTCATGTCCATATAACTTAGATATAAAGTAAAAAAGAAAATATTTAAAAACTGTATACATCTCATTCCTCCCCACTCCCACTTCCCTGAACCTCACCTCTTGCCGAAGTTCCTGGATCAGCGTCTCCTTCTTGGTCAGCTCCTCCTGAGCCACCTGCATTAGTGCTGAGTGGTTTTTGGAGGCCTCCGTGAGCAGGTTCAGTTGTTCGGTGGCATGAGCCAAGTCTTCACAGAGCATATCCCTCTGATGGGTGACAACATCCACAAAATTATCCAAGTAAGCTTTTCTAATAAGTATTTGCAAACATTATTAGAATATTGAAACATTAAAAACAATGTCTGCAAGCAATTATTTGAAATAAAACACTTTTTCAAAAGGTTATTTGTGTGTGTGTGTGTGGAGGGGAGGGTAAATATATCTAGTGGTACTCAGGGAACCATACATAGTGCCACGGATTCAATAAAGTTTAGCTGTGTGCAAAGTAAGTACTTTTTATGGTTTGGGGTCATATGCACCAGCTGGCTCAGGGTCAGTCACCTGGGCTAGTCACATGAAAGGCAATCACCTACCCACTGTCCTATCACTCTGGCAGGCAAGGCAAGTACTTTAACACCTGTACTGTATTTCCAGCTCCCTGGAAGATTATTTATTTAGTCTTTTGAGCCACACCTGGCAGTACTCAGGGTACGATATGGAATGGAATGTTGGTGATCAAACCCAGGTCAGTGCATGCAAGGTAAGTGCCTTACTCACTGTATATGCCACTAGAAAAACCTTATTTCTTTTTTCTTTTTTTTTTTTTTTTGGTTTTTGGGTCACACCCGTCTTTGCTCAGGGGTTCCTCCTGGCTCTTCGCTCAGAAATCGTCCCTGACAAGCACGAGGGACCATATGGGATGTCGGGATTCGAACCACCATCATTCTGCATTGAAGGCAAATGCCTTACCTCCATGCTATCTCTCCAACCTGAAAAACCTTATTTCTAATACAACTGCAGAGCACTGTATATAGTGGGTCACCATTAAAAATAAAGGCAATCTAAGAATATATGTTGATAATAGCTCTAGAGGATTCACAAAAAGAAATGTATGTGGCTTTGAATAATTTCACAGTACTGATCAACTTAAACTTAAAACCTGTTATTTCTGGGAGGGCCTGTTCTGAATTGATTAAATGACTGTATGTTTACTCAAAACAAAACAACCCTGCTTTAACTAAAACACAAGAGGCAAACCTTGAGGATACACGATGACCAGCCCCACCTCACTCCAGGCTGCCAAAACTACATCCAAGTCAATTCACTTTCTACTGCTCCCCTTTCGGAAAGAGGATGACTCATAGGAACTTACTATGCTGCAGCACAAAATAAAAAATTCAATAAACTATAACAATGTTTTTTAGTATCTCTTATTCTCTAACTACTCTCAGGAAAATGATGTTGATCATCTTCTTTTAAAAATCCTGTATTTCCTCATCAATAACTTTCATATACACTTAGACATACTGACAATTTATAAAGTAAAGCTAGAGTCAGGATGCTGTTACCTCTATATCCTCAGAGAATATTCTCAGTCTTAGGGTTTCTTTCAAGTCCAGGATCTCCGCATCCTGTCTGTTAGCCAATTCTTTGCTCTCTTCTTTGTCAGTCAAAGCCAAGTTGTATTTATACTAAAGAGAATAAAGTCATGATACAGAAGATATTTGGCTTCATGAGTTCATAGAAAGAAATGAGTTTAAAAACCATTGCTGAATGTCTAGATGGGAAAAGGATTTGGAAAGTCCCATAAGTAGCAGTGAAAACCACCTGTATTTATTTGTTTGCTTGTTTGTTTTGGCCACACCCATTGGTGCCCAGGGTAGACCAACTGATTTTGAAAACTTTATTGGCAGGTAAGTCTTCAAAATACATATGGGGTGCAGCAAGCTGAGGCCAGAAACCTTCACTTTGTCAGAGACCCAAGGGAAGATGGAAGTGTTAACATTTAACTATCTGCTTAAATGAGTAATTTAGGAAACTGCTGCTTTCTATATAGCTATCTTTGAAATTACCAATATAAAATGCTGTATTTTATACTGAAGCCATTAGTATAACACCAGATAAACTTAGATGCCAAAGGCAGAAACCGTTCTGTTTTAGCTTGTTTGAAGCAACCATTCCCACAGGTCATGCAGATTATACAGCCCCTGAGCCAGTAAAATCTGGAAATGCAGCAGCTAGGGTTTCCTCTGAAGATGCACCAAAGGCTGGCAGACTCTCAAAGTTCCATGGACACAGAAAGCTGTTGAGTTTATATTAATTTTTCTTGTTTGATTTTTTTTAAAGGTTTTTGGGCTATACTTTTTTTTTTTTTTTTTTTTTTTTAGGATTCTGGGCCACACCCGGCGTTGCTCAGGGGTTACTCCTGGCTGTCTGCTCAGAAATAGCACCTGGCAGGCACGGGGGACCATATGGGACACCGGGATTCAAACCAACCACCTTTGGTCCTGGATCGGCTGCTTGCAAGGCAAACGCCGCTGTGCTATCTCTCCGGGCCCGTTTTTGATTTTTGGTTTTTGGGCCACACCCGGCAGTGCTCAGAGGTTACTCCTGGCTGTCTGCTCAGAAATAGCTCCTGGCAGGCACAGGGGACCATATGGGACACCGGGATTCGAACCAACCACCTTTAGTCCTGGATCGGCTGCTTGCAAGGCAAACGCTGCTGTGCTATCTCTCTGGGCCCTTTGGGCTATACTTAGTAGTGTTCAGGGCTTACTCCTGGCAGGGTTCAGGGTACTGGTGCCAGTGATCAAATTCCGGTCAGGCACGTGCAAGGCAAGCACCCAAAAGCAAGAGCTCTAACCCGCTGTACTAGCTCTCCAGCCCTGCTAACTTCAAACCTTCTGACCACAGAATTCTGCGACACATGCCTTGTACTCAAATTGAGTGTCCTGTTGGCAGCAGCACTTACATTGATGTCCTTCAGTTCTTCTTTCAGGGTATCGATAGTTTCTGCTTTCTCACAGACTGATGTTCTCAGCTCCTGAATCTGTCTCATGAGGTCAGCTAAAACTTCCTGATGGGTAAAGAAAACTATTATTATTATTATTATTCCCAATGATTTTTAGGCCAGGGCCAAGGGAAATGACTTTCGCCTCTACTTACCTTGTCAGCATCTCTAGACTTCTCAAGAGAACTGATTACTTTTTCTGCAGCACACAAGCTCTCCTCCAGTTTCTGCACTTTAGCCATCTATGGAAAATTATTTTCCAAAAAGTAAGTTCATCACAAAATTAAACACAAATGCATGCTGTTTTGTTTTAGGGTCACACCTGGTTGCACTCAGGGGTTACTCCTAGCTCTGTGGTAAGGAATCCCTACTGGCAATCTCAGGGAACCATGTGGGATGTTGGGGATTGAACCCGGGTCAGCTGTGTGCAAGGTAAAGCCTCATCCACTGAGCTATCGTTCCAGTGCATATATGCACGCTTTTTAAAGAAGAAACTAGTAACTGCTCTTGAAATTACTCATTACATACTAAGAATGATACTTAATAAATGACAGGCTGGGTTAAAAGGTAAGAGATGATGGGTCCTCTAATATGAGGACCAACAAATTATGGTTATAGATATCTGGCAGTCAGGAAAGCAAAAATAAAAAAAAAAAAAACAATAAACCAACTGGAAATTCACCTTTGCATTACTTCTAGCCTTGAAAGCTAGAAGAATTATTTTCTGCCCCACCCTCTCCCTGAACTCAGATGAATTTTTTTGTTTTGAGGGCCACATCTGTGATGCTCAGGGGTTACTCCTGCTCTGTGCTCAGAAATCACTCCTGGCAGGTTTAGGGGACCATATGGGTTGCTATGGATCTAACCAGTGTCAGCTTTGTGCAAGGCAAATGTCCTCTTTCGCTGTGTTATCACTCTGGCCCCCCAGGTGAGTTTTTTTAACTTTATTATTGATTAATTTATTTATTTTGGTTTTTGAGTCACACCCGGTAGTGCTCAGGAGTTACTCCTGGCTCTACGCTCAGAAATCGCCCCCAGCAGGCTCGGGGCACCATCTGGTATGCCAGGATTCGAACCACCATCCTTCTGCATGCCAGGCAAAGACCCTACCACTGTGCTATCTCTCCAGCCCCAGAACTTGATTGATTGATTGACTGATTGGTTTTCAGGTCAAACCCAGTGGCACTCAGGGGCTATTCCTAGCTGTGTGTTCAGAAATCACCCCTAGCAGGCTGGGAGACCATATGGGATGACGGGAATCAATGGGGCACTGGGCTATTCCTAGCTGTGTGTTCAGAAATCACCCCTAGCAGGCTGGGAGACCATATGGGATGACGGGAATCAAACTGGGTCCCTCCAGGTTTGGCGGCATGCAAGGAAAACGCCCTACCTCTGTGCTATCTGTCTGGTCCCTTCAGATGAATTTTTATAATAAACCCGGTCAGTCATCAAAAAAAGAAAAACCCACCTTCGATTTTAGATATAGCATACAGTACCTGCTGTTCACACTTGGTCATTTCTTTCTGTTTCTCTTGACGTACCATTTCAAGAACTTCTAAAATTTCTCTGTAAGAGAAGAATTAAATTTTACTCCTGATTTAATTCACGGAATCAAGTCAATTTGTACAGAGCAGATTCAGTGCTATGCAATTAAATTTTATATGGCACACATTAGACATCATGTTCTAGGAGGGATCAGAAAAAAAAAAACAATTTCTTTTTGCAGCCACACCTGGCTCTATGCTCAGAAATCACTCCTGGCAGGCTGGGGGGGACCATATGGGGATTCAAACCACCATCCATCCTGGGTTGGCTGCGTGCAAGGCAAATCCCCTAACCGCTGTACTATCTCTCCAGCCCCGGAATCAGAAATTTTTTTTGTTTTTGTTTTTGGGCCACACCCGGCAGTGCTCAGGGATTACTCCTGGCTGTCTGCTCAGAAATAGCTCCTGGCAGGCACAGGGGACCATATGGGACACCGGGATTCGAACCAACCACCTTTGGTCCTGGATCGGCTGCTTGCAAGGCAAACACTGCTGTGCTATCTCTCCGTGGAATCAGAAAATTTTAATCTACATGCTCAATAACAATTTAAGAAAGCCTTTTATGCCACTAGAATTTCTTTAGAGAACTTAGAACTCCCTAACATAACATATGATATTGCACACAGAATTTGCTTACTAGGTATATCTTCGCTATAATCAAAAAGTCTTTATTATTTTGCTCACTCTTCTCCATTTATCCTGGTATTTACAAAAATCAATGTCTGATATATAGCTTAACATTAAATCCCACCCCCAACACAAAACAGTCCCTACCTTCATCTAGAAGTCATTACAAATCCCTTTTTGGTTTATACCCAGTGGCACTCAGAGGTTACTGAGGCTCTGTGCTCAGAAATCACCCCTGGCGGGCTTAGGGGACCATATGGGATGCCAGGAATCGAACCTGAATTCATCCCAAGTTGGCTGTGTACAAGCCCTACTGCTGTACTATCACTCCGGCCCCACAAATCATCTTTTCTTATAGATTTTTATAGATCAATTTATTTATAGACAGTCCTGAGTCCTGATCACTCGTTACCATTACTCATTTTAAAAGTCTCATAGGAGGGGCCGGAAAGATAGCATGGAAGTAGGGCATTTGCCTTGCATGCAGAAGGGCGGTGGTTCAAATCCTGGCATCCCATATGGTCCCCCGAGCCTGCCAGGAGCAATTTCTGAGCACAGAGCCAGGAGTAACCCCTGAGCACTGCCGGGTATAACTCAAAAACCAAAAACAAACAAACAAAAAGTCTCATAGGAAAAATGCTAAACAAAAAAAAATTTTTTTTGCCACACCTAGTTTTACTCAAGAGTTAATCTAGTTTTGCACTGAGAAATTCATTCCTCAAGGGTTTGGTGACCATGAAGGATGGCATGGATCAAACCTGGGTCAGCCCAGGTACAAAACATGTGCCCTACCCATTGTACTATCACTCTGGCCCCAAATAATATTTTTAGAACTTTAATTTGGGGGCCTGGAGAGATAGCACAGCGGCGTTTGCCTTGCAAGCAGCCGATCCAGGACCAAAGGTGGTTGGTTTGAATCCCAGTGTCCCATATGGTCCCCCGTGCCTGCCAGGAGCTATTTCTGAGCAGACAGCCAGGAGTAACCCCTGAACAATGCCGGGTGTGGCACAAAAACCAAAAAACAAAAAACAAACAAGAACTTTAATTTGTACATAACTACTGACATAAAGAAACTAATATTCAGAGGCTGGAGCAATAGCACCAAGAATAGGGAGCTTGCCTTGCACAAAGTTGACACTGGTTCGATCCCCGGCAACCCATATGATCCCCCAAGCCTATCAGGAATAGCATATGAGCACTTGTTGGGTGTGGCCTCCAAACAAAAACAAAACAAGAAAAAAAGAATCTGGTATTTGGGATGTTTTGAGAAAACTATAGGAAATAGAAAACAAAACAGAACTCCCAAACACAAAATTCCAAAAATCAAACCAAGCAGCAGCCAACATATTGTTGTAGTGATATTAATCAACTAATAGACTCCACATCACTAATCATCAGGAAGATGCAAATAAAAACAACAATGAGGTACCGTTTCACAACACAGAGAATAGTACACTTCACAAAGAACAAGAACAATCAGTGCTGGCAGGGATGTGGAAAGGAACTCTTATTCACAGCTGGTGGGAATGCTATCTAGTCTAGTCTTTATAGAAAACAATATTGAAATTCCTCAAAAAACTGGAAATCGGCTCCCATATGATCCAGCTGTACGACTTCTAGGAATATACCCTAGGAATAGAAAAATGCAATACAAAAATCCCTTCCTCACAACTATATATCATTGCAGCGCTATTTACAATAGCCAGACTCGGGGAAAACAGCCAAGATGCCCTTCAACAGATGAATGGCTAAAGAAATTGTGGTATGGGCCCGGAGAGATAGCACAACGGCGTTTGCCTTGCAAGCAGCCGATCCAGGACCTAAGGTGGTTGATTGGAATCCCAGTGTCCAATATGGTCCCCGTGCCTGCCAGTAGCTATTTCTGAGCAGACAGCCAGGAATAACTCCTGAGCACCGCTGGGTGTGGCCCAAAAAAAGAAAGAAATTGGGGTATATATACAAAATGGAATATTATGCAGCCGTCAGGAGAGATGAGGTCATAAAAATTTCCTATATATGGGTGTACATGGAATCTATCATGATGAGTAAAATAAATCAGAGGGAGAGAGACACAGAATAGTCTCACTCGTCTATGGATTTTTTTTGGGGGGGGGGGGCACCCGGTAATGCTCAGGGGTTACTCCTGGCTATGTGCTCAGAACTTGCTCCTGGCTTGGGGGACCATATGGGACACCAAGGGATGGAACAGCGGTCCGTCCTAGGCTAGTGCTTGCAAGGCAAATGCCTTACACTCTGTTTCACCACTTTGGCCCCAGCATCTATGGGTTTTAAGAAAAATTAAAGATACTATGTAATAAGGCCCAGAGATAGTAAGTTAAGAGCTGGAAGGGCTGGCAGGACCAGGTCACAATTTGAAGCTCTCTACAGAGAGGTGAATGCTGTTAGGGAAATAACTACACTCTATAACTAGCATGACAATGTTAAAGAATGAAAGAAGTAGAATGCCTGTCTCTAATACAGGCAGGGGCGGGGCAAGAAGGGGGCAATGGTGGTGGGAATGTTGCACTGGTGAAGGGGGGGGCTATTCTGTTTATGACTGAAACCCAACTACAAACATGCGTGTAATCATGGTGCTTAAATATTTTATAAAAACTTTTAAATCAATTAATAGAAAAAAAAACATAGCACTTACTTAGAATTGTTTTCTTTATCTTCTTCAAATTGTAGTAGTAATTTGTTATTGCGTTCTTTTTCTGCCTCAAAAAGTTCCACCAGATTCTAAAAACAAGTTAAATTTTAGGTGAATATTACCCACAATATAGTCAACAAACAAGGAGGTATCTTCTACGTGGCAGGCACAGAAAGCTTTCGCTGACAATCGACAGTCACATATCCAGGACAAATTCACTATATTTCTTTATAAGTGGTAGGGCTTAAACCCAGGGCCTCAGAAATACAAGACTACAACAAAACTGATCTATATCCCAGACCCAGTAACCCTCTTCACTTACATTCAGGTCAGATTTTAGACTTTCGTTTTCATTTTTGCAGTTTTGGAGGGTTTTTGACAGTTGGTCAATTTCAAACTTCATAACTTCTTGTAAGTTCTCATAGGAATCCTGCAGGCAGGCTTTGCTCTCAAGAAGCTTTTCATTTTCAAATCTTAGGATTTAGGAAAACAGTTTTTGTAATAGTGATTACATATATTAAATTTAATTCTGCTAGTCAGTTCATTTGAATTGGTTTCCCTCTATTCCCAACTTACTAGAAACTTAACTAGGTGAAGTGCTTAAACATGTAAACCCTCAGGACCACCTTGCAGTGGAAGATGAGGTGGGCATCAGAATTGGAAGCTATAAGCTTCTCATTCTCTTGCCCATGATAGTCTCAAAACTCAGTAGCAGCTTAGAAATGAGACTTATTAAGAGGGTGCAACACTATCATGCTAGGGATTGACCACTAATCTTTGTTTTAGTAATGTTTTCTATTTGCCTTTTCATTTGGGGTCACTCAATAATGCTCAGGGGCTGCCTCCAGCTCTGATCTTGTGAAACCATGTGGTATGAGGGCTCAAAGTCAGGCCTCCTATATGCAGAGCATGTGCCCAGTACATTGAGCTATCTTGTCTAGCTCCAATATAGTACTGTTAAAACCTCAACTATAGGAGCCGGAGAGATAGCATGGAGGTAAAGCATTTGCCTTGCATGCAGAAGGTCGGTGGTTCAAATCCTGACATCCCATATGGTCCCCTGAGCCTGCCAGGAGCGATTTCTGAGCATAGAGCCAGGAGTAATCCCTGAGCGCTGCTGGGTGTGACCAAAAATAAAAACAAAACAACAAAAACTCTAGCCATTCATTACATATCCTGTCCTCTGTAGGAGATTGTTTTTTGTTTTTTTTTTTTTGGGGTCACACCAGTGGCGCTCAGGAGTTAACTCCTGGCTCTGTGCTCAGAAACAGCCCCTGGCAGGTACAGGGTACCAAATGGGATGCTGGGATGCATACTACCATAAATCCTGGATCAGCTGCACACAAGGCAAATGCCCTACTGCTGTGCTATCTCTCCACTCCTGGTTTTTGTTTTTTTTTTAATTTGGTTTTTGGACCACATCCAGCAGTGCTCAGGGGTTCCTCCTGGCTCTGCACTCAGAAATTATTCCTGGCAGGTTCAAGGGACTATATGGGATGCTGGGAATCGAACCAGATCTGTACTGGGTCAGCCGCTTGCAAGGCAAATGCCCTACATCTGTGCTATCACTCCAGCCCCAAGGAAGCTGTTTTAATATAGTAAATGAGAGATGATCTAAACAAGAGAAAAATCCTCTCGCATAGACAGTACTATCATTACACAAGGCCATGCCTGAGCATCCAAGAGCTCAGCCAAGAATGCATCGTCAGTCAACTGATCTCTGAACCATCCATGAAAGAGGTGGCAGCAGATTGTGTAAGAAGGTTTTAAGACATAGATCTATTTCAAAGTAGAGCAGCTGGAGAAAGCATAAGATGGTATCAATCAGCAGCAATAGCTAGACTTACGGACATAGATGGTAAGAAGAGAATAACATATTTCAGGATACCAATGATCTACTGAACAGAGTGGAAGAGACAAAAGGAGAATATTGGGACAAGGGGAAGGAGAGTGGGAGAAAGTGCACTTGACACAGTGCTTGAGACTCAGTCTGTCAGTGGAATAAAATTCAGCCCTTGATAGTTCCAGTATTGTGAGCCAAGAAACAACCCTTTTGTTTCAGCCAGGTTTATAGAACTTACATTTCAAGAAGTTCTGAATTAGAAACCAATCAGCCACAAATCTGAGCCCACCGTAAAACAACTCTACCTGACATTATCTAGTTGAAGCTGAACCTGCATGTGTCTCTCAGAGAGGCTGTTGAGTTCCTTCTCCTGACTGTCTTGGAATGAGCTATATTCCAGTTTCAAAGAAGAGAGTTCCTTATCTGCAGAATGAAGGACGATTCGGAGATCTTGCACTTCACTTTTCAAAACTATAAAATAAAATAAAATAAAAAGTATAAATTCTCAATAGCTGTTTTCCCCTTACAAAGTTAATTAAGTTAAGATCATTTTAGGTCCAGAGAGATAGTACAGTGGTAGGACATTTGCCTTGCATGCAGCCGACCCAGGACAGACCCAGATTTGATTCCCGACATCCCAAATGGCCCCCCAAGTCTGCCAGGAGCAATTTCTGAGCACAGAGCCAGAAGAAACCTTTGAGCACCGTCGGGTGTGGCCCAAAAGGTTTCTTGCATATTTCTACCCAAAATTTGAAACGCCCATCTCTGACTTGTGAGCCACTTGACTTTTCTATACTTCAATGTAATACATCAAAACTCCAATATAATAAAAATGGCCCAGCTTCTCTAGCAAGCTCCAAAAAAATAAATAAAAAAATGGCCACTGATAGAACTTCTAAGTAGATTGCAACACCTCAAAAATTTGTTTGTTTTTGGGCCACACCTGGTGGTGCTCAGGGATTACTTCTGGTTCTATGTTCAGAAATTATGCTTGGCACGCTTGGGGGACGATATGGGAGGCTGAGAGATTGAACGCGGTCAGTCACATGCACGGAAAAAAGCCTAACCACTGTGCTGTCGGCCCAGCCCCAAATACCTCAAAATTTTAAAGTAGTGCCAAGCCAGCAGTATCACAGGAAATTAATTCGAAAGTTACAAAGTCATCTACCAGCTGAGAGCCTAAACAGTAACACATTAGGCTCAGCTAGCACCAACCACAGCCCAGCAAATCTTTAGGCAGTGACCACGGGGAAATAGAACAATCATATCAAATTGACTTGTGTGGATCTAAGTTTTAATATTTTCATTTGCCTTTTGATTGCAGCAAGCAATATGAAGTAAATTTGAGCCCGCAGAGAAAGGTTATGGTGGTGGGTGGAAAACTGGGGACACTGGTGGATTGAACTTGGGCCAGCCACTCCAGCACCTGGGTATTGAACATTTAATGCCTAATGACTGCAAAATGAGCAACTTGGTAAACCACAGTATTATAACATAAGTTAGGAAAAAGTAATCTCAATATAAGAGGGGAAGAAAAGCTGGAGAGGTAATATAGAGGCTAGAGTGCTTGACTTCCATATAGTGGACCCCAGTTCAAATCCCTAAATCCTATATAATACCAGAACCCCTTCAGCAGTGATCCCTGGAACAAGCCCTGAGAACTGTCAAATGTGGACCCCTCCCCCCCCCCAAAAAAAAAACAGAGGAAAGTTTAAAAGATTTGACTTATTTTTACTTATTTAGGTTTTGGGGCCACACCTGGAGGTGCTCAGGACTATGAATCCTCACTCTGCACTGAAGAATCACCCCTGGATATCGAAGGGAACCATATGGGATACGGGGGTGGGGAGGCAGGGGTAGGGTGGAAGGAGACTGAACCCAGGTTGGCATTATGCATGGCAAATGCTCTACCCACTGTACTATTTCTCCAGCCCTAATGTGACCTAATGTTGCATACTAAAAAAACCCTTAAGATTACTAGAACACTAGAACTTTCCTATATGAATTACCAGAGATGGAACCTGGACATCACACATGCAAAGTAAGACATCAGGCAATTTCTCCAGTTCAATGAGTTAAAACAGTCTTCTAAGGAAATGTCAAGATACATGAAAGTCAAGCACTTTATCCATGGTACTGTCTCTCAGACCCCAGCAACTTTTTTCTTTTTCCTGTTTTTGTAGGCTGGGAGGAAAATGAATAGAGAAAGAATTCTACCCAATCATCTCACCCAGACTTTGCCTTAATCTCCCAAAGTTTAATTACCAGAACAGGGAAGCAACCCTGAACTAGGCTCAACACTTTGGTTCTCAGTAACTTTTTAGATGAAAAATCTGGAACAGCTGGGTTGTTCTGTTTGGTTTATCTTTTTTTTTTAATTTATTTAAACATCTTGATTACATAAATGATCGTGATTAGGTTTCAGTCATGTAAAGAACACCCCCTTCACCAGTGCAACATTCCCACCACCAATGTCCCAAATCTCCCTCCATCCCACCCACCCCCCACCTGTACTCCAGACAGGCTTTCCAGTTCCCTCATTCACATGATTATGGTAGTTCTCAGTGTAGTTATTTCTTTTTTTTTTTTTTTTTTTTTTTTTTTTTGTGGTTTTTGGGTCACACCCGGCAGTGCTCAGGGGTTACTCCTGGCTCATGCTCAGAAATTGCTCCTGGCAGGCACGGGGGACCATATGGGACACCGGGATTCGAACCGATGACCTTCTGCATGAAAGGCAAACGCCTTACCTCCATGCTATCTCTCCGGCCCCAGTGTAGTTATTTCTATAGTTGCACTCACCACTCTTTGTGGTGAGCTTTATGAAGTGAGCTGGAAGTTCCAGCCCTCCTCTCATTGTCTCTGAGGATTGTTGCAAAAATGACTTTTATTTTTCTTAAAACCCATAGATGAGTGAGACTATTCTGCATCTCTCTCTCTCTCCCTCTGACTTATTTCACTCAGCATGATAGATTCCATGTACAACCATGTATAGGAAAAGTTCATGACTTCATCTCTCCTGACAGCTGCATAATATTCCACTGTGTATATGTACCACAGTTTCTTTAGCCATTCGTCTGTTGAAGGGCATCTTGGTTGTTTCCAGAGCCTGGCTATTGTGAACAGTGCTGCAATAAATATAGGTGTGAGGAAGGGGTTTTTGTATTGTATTCTTATGTTCTTAGGGTATATCCCTAGGAGTGGAATAGCTGGGTCGAATGGGAGCTCAATTTCCAGATTTTGGAGGAATCTCCATATCGCTTTCCATAGAGGTTGGATTAGACGGCATTCCCACCAGCAGTGGATAAGAGTTCCTTTCTCGCCACATCCCCGCCAGCACTGATTGTTCTCATTCTTTGTGATGTGTGCCAATCTCTGTAGTGTGAGGTGGTATCTCATCGTTTTGATTTGCATCTCCCTGATGATTAGTGATGAGGAGCATTTTTTCACGTGCCTTTTGGCCATTTGTATTTCTTTTTTATCAAAGCGTCTGTTCATTTCTTCTCCCCATTTTTTGATGGGATTAGATGTTTTTTTCTTGTAAATTCTGTCAGTGCCCTGTATATTTTGGATATTAGCCCCTTATCTGATGAGTGTTGGGTGAATAGTTTCTCCCACTCTTGTATCCTGGGCACTATTTCTTTTGAGGTACAGAAGCTTCTCAGTTTAATGTATTCCCATCTGTTGATATCTGTTTCCAATTGTTTGGAAAGTGCAGTATCCTCCTTGAAGATGCCTTTAGTCTCAATGTCATGAAGTATTTTACCAACGTGTTATTCTATATACCTTATGGTATCAGGTCTGATATCAAGGTCTTTAATCCATTTGGATTTTACCTTCGTACATGATGTTAACTGGGGGTCTATGTTCGTTTTTTTGCAAGTGGCTAACCAGTTCTACCAGCACCACTTGTTGAAGAGATTTTCCCTGCTCCACTTAGGATTTCTTGCTCCTCTGTCAAAAGCCTCAAGCCTATTCCACTAATCTGAGGGTCTGTCTTTATTCCAATACCATGCTGTTTTGATAACCATTGCTTTGTAGTACAGTTTAAAGTTGGGGAAAGTAATGCCTCCCATTTTCCTTTTCCCTAGGAGTGCTTTAGCTATTCGAGGGTGTTTATTGTTCCAGGTGAACTTCATAAGTGTTTGATCCACTTCTTTGAAGAATGTCATGGGTATTTTTAAGGGGATCGCATTAAATCTGTATAATGCTTTGGGGAGTATTGCCATTTTAATGATGTTAATCCTGACAATCCATGAGCAGGGTATGTGTTTCCATTTCTGTGTGTCCTCTCTTATTTCTTGGAGCAGGGCTTTATAGTTTTTTTGTATAGGTCTTTCACATCTTTGGTCAAGTTGACGCCAAGATATTTGAGTTGGTTTGTTTTATCTTATTTTGATTTTGCTTTATTACAAATTACTAGAAATACTTTGAAAGAGGAAAAATATTGGAAATGAAACTCCATTTATTGAACAAAAAAGTATTCAAAACACTTCATTATCAAAGTAGTAGTGATATGTTAAACACATATTTGCATCTTTCTGTAACCAGCCCCAGAGAAAATTCATTTTGTATATCATCATAATCATAGACAAGTAACTTAAAAGTGTAATCCCTCTAATTAAAAAAATAAACCTCAGGGCTGGCGAGGTGGCACTAGAAGTAAGGTGTCTGCCTTGCAAGTGCTAGCCAAGGAAGGACCGCGGTTCCATCCCCCGGTGGCCCATATTGTCCCCCCAAGCCAGGGGCAATTTCTGAGCGCTTAGCCAGGAGTAACCCCTGAGCATCAAATGGGTGTGGCCAAAAAAAAAATAAAAAAAAAATAAACCTAAACAAATTACTGACCAAAAAAAACCTATGAAGAACTCTGAGTTCTGTTAGTAAAAACACCGACTTACAAATTCATTAATATTATGAGGTTCTCAGTTGTTCACACTTACGGTTATTCTTGGTTTGAGTATCTTGAAGCTCCTTTTCAAGAAGATTCAATTGTGAAGAATGTTCTTGCTGTTGTCTGGTCCACTCAGCTCTTTCTGATGAGAAAAGCTTTGGGGAGAAAATAGTCTTACTGGAAAAATAATGCTGGCATCCTGAGATACACTACAAAACATTGCTTGTTTGTGATTTAAAAATAAAATCTAAGGGGCCAGAGCAGTAGTATAACAGGTGGGGAGCTTGCCTTGCACATATCTAACCCAGTTTTGATCTCTGGAGCCCATCTGGTCCCCCAATCTATACTTGAAGTGATCCCTGAGCAGAGAGCCACGAGTAAACCCAGAGTACTGTTTGGTGTGGTCCATAAAACAATAAATAAAATAAAATCTAGTTTGAAGGACCAAGTGGAAGGAGGCTGACTGCCTCCACAGCTATGACAAAGAAAGGAAAAGGATTATTATGGGCACCAGATTGACTCTTTGCATGACAAGCACCCCACCTGCTATACGATCAAGTTTGCTCCTTATGTTTTCTGATACCATGATCTCAACTCACCTCCTCCATTTGTGAAGAATGATGTTCCAATTTGTCAATATGCTGCTGAAGCTTTAGGTTTTTATGCTCTTCTTCATCCAATTTAATTTGAAGGTTATTCATTTGTTCCTGGAACGCAAAAACAACAACTGTCAAAATTCTTTTAATGAAATTCTTAAAAACTCCACCTGCATATAAAAAAGGAAATTAAAAGATCTCCTATGAACAAAGGTAGTATAGGTCAGACAGCCAGACAGATAGTACAGCAGGTAAAGTGTTTATCTTATATTTGGCCGACCTCAACATCCCATATAGTTCCCAGAGCCTGCCAGAAGTGATTTTCTGAGCGCAGAGCCAGGAATAACTACACAGCACCACTAGGTCCCCCCAAGCCAGGAGCGATTTCTGAGTGTATAGCCAGTAGTAACCCCTAATTGTTACCAGGTGTGGCCCAAAAACCAACCAAACAAACAAAAATTAAAAATTAAAATAAAAGATAGTATGGTACTAATATCCAAAGCAATAAAGGTAAGGGCAAGGAGAACCAGTGCATGGCAGGAAATTTGCCACAAACAGTGGGGAGTGCAATTATGGAAGAGCAGGGACCACTATAACAACGACAGTTGGAAATAATCACACTGGACAACAAATGGGTGCTGAAAGAAGATAAATGATATGCATAATGCTCCTACAGTAACAATATTGCAAAGCATAGTCTCTAAAAGAAAAAAAAAAGAAGAGAGAATAGGTCTGTCACAAAGGCAGAGAGAGGAAAGGCAAGAGGAAAACTGGGGACACTAGTGGTAAGAAAGGTGTAGGGTGTTGTACATTCTATGACTGAAACTCAATCATGAACAACTGAGACTGTATCACAAGGTGACTCAACTAACTAGTTGAATAATAATAATTATAGTTAGTTGAATCACCTTGCGATATATATATTGGTTTTTAGGTCACACCCGGCAGCACTCAGGGGTTAATCCTAGCTATGCGCTCAGAAATCGCTCCTGACAGGCGCAGGGGATCATAAGAGATGCCGGGATTCGAACCATCATCTATCCTGGATCAGCTGCATGCAAGGCAAATGCCCTACCGCTTGTGCTCTCTCTCCAGAATAAATTTATTTATTTTTATTTATTTATTTATTTTAAATTTTTTGGCCACACCCAGTGATGCTCAGAAATTACTCCTGGCTATGCATTCAGAAATCGCTCCTGGCTTGGGGGCAACTATATGGGACACTGGCGAATGAACCAAGATCTGTCCTGGGCCAGCCGCAAGCAAGGCAAATGCCCTACCACTGTGCTATCACTCCGGCCCTATATAATTTTTTTAAACTAAAAGGTTTTGGGATGGTTTGAGCCAACTTTTACTGTGCAATAGGAAAATTAGTTTAATAAATTGCTAGAATCAAGTTAATACATTTTTGGGACACACTGTCCTGTGATCATATAGGGTACCAGGAATTGAACCTGGGTCCACCATGTGCAAGGCAAGCACTCTAATGGCTATACTATTTGCTCTAGTCCCAAAATAATTTTTTTTTTTTTTTTTTGGTTTTTGGGCCACACCCGGTAACGCTCAGGGGTTACTCTGGCTATGCGCTCAGAAGTCGCTCCTGGCTTGGGGGACCATATGGGACACCGGGGGATCGAACCGCGGTCCGTCCAAGGCTAGCGCAGGCAAGGCAGGCACCTTACCTCTTGCGCCACCTCCCGGCCCCATTCCCAAAATAATTTTAACATTATTTCCAAAAGCTGTCTAATATTTTATCAGGTAATTCTATTTTTTTAATTGCTCTAGGTTTTCTACTCCTCCTATTATTTGGACTGCTCTCAGCATTACACAGGCCTGGCTGTGCTCAACAGCCAAAGGGAGACCTTTGGTGGTACCCTGTGAGGCTGGAAATCAAACCTAGAGCCTCACAATCTAGTACTTGATCCACTTCTTTGGCTTTTATTTGACTTTCTTTAGCAACATTAACACTATGTCAGATAAATCAGTTCTTGAACATGAAGCTAGCAACAAACTGACCATTTTATATTCAAGAGAGTTAAAGCCTTCAGAGATGAGACATGATAATGGCTGCAAAGTGAATCAGAGGCATGAGCTAATCCAAGCCAGGTAACCTTTGTGTACATATAAACCTCTAATACTAGACAAGTTTGAAAGTGAAAAATCATAGTAAATATAAGCAAAATCTTAAACAGTGATACAATGAGTTTCTTAAATAAATATTACCTGCACCATTCTAAGTTCTTCAGAAAGGGCCTCCAAAGCTTGTTCATTCATCTCAGGTGGAACGGGCTCATTTAAAATGTCATTTTCTAATCTGCTAGAATTATCAGCATCCTTAGAGCCAAAGCTTCCTATTTCAGGGCTTGACTCAGGGAATGGTCGAGACCGAACCTGATAAGCTTTTGTAGGTGTAGTTATGATCTGCAGTAACAAAAGATCATAGAAAATATTAACATGCAAGAAAACCAAATAGTGGATCGGAGAGAGTACTGTGGGTTGGGTGCTTGCCTTGCACACAACCAACCCAGGTTCAATCCCTGGCATCCCATATGGTTCTGATTACTGACAGAAGTAATTCCTAAGTGCAGAACAGGAGTGACCCAGGAGTATCTTGGATGTGGCCACCACCATCCACACAATAAAAAGGATAGTATGCCATTTTGTAAATAGGAAATTCTAGAGATGGGGCAGGAGAGATTTCACAGCGGTAGAACACTTGCTTGGCACACAGCCAACCCAGGACGGATGGTAGTTTGAATCCCAGCATCCCATATGGCATCCCATGCCTGCTAAATGCAGAGCCAGGAATAACCCCTGAATGCTCAGTGACCCCCCCCCAAAAAAAAAACCCAAAATAAAACAAAAAGAAAATTCTAGAGAAAGGTAAAGGTTCAGTGACTGAGCACCTGCTTGCATGTGAGAGGTTTTGACCTCTGGCAATACATACACAGGAACTTATTTATAAATTCCATGAAAAATGAATAGATATATTAAGTATCAGAGTTTGGGGAGTCAGAGCAGTAACACAGTGGGTGTTATTTGCCTAGCATGTGGCCCACCCAGCTTCGACTCCTAGCACCTTATATGGTTCCCTGTACACTGCCAGGAGTCATTCCTGTGTGAAGAGTCAGGAGAAACACATGAGTCCTGCCACTGTGGCCCTATAAAAAAAACTAAATAGGGGCCGGAGAGATAGCATGGAGGTAAGGCGTTTGCCTTTCATGCAGGAGGTCATCGATTAGAATCCCAGCGTCCCATATGGTCCCCCGTGCCTGCCAGGAGCAATTTCTGAGCCTGGAGCCAGGAATAACCCCTTAGCACTGCCGGGTGTGACCCAAAAACCACACACACACACACACACACACACACACACACACACACACACACACAACTAAATACCTCACTGCGAAAGATAGAAAATCATAAAAACAGCAAAAGAAAAATCTGATTATCTTGAGATTTGTGAATCTTTAAATATACATAAAAATTAGAAAGATAAGGAGCCACAGGATAGCATGGAGGTAAGGCGTTTGTCTTGCATGCAAAAGGACGGTGGTTCGAATCTCGACATCCCATGTGGTCGCCCGAGCCTGCCTGGGGCGATTTCTGAGCATAGAGCCAGGAGTAGCTCCTGAGCAATGCTGGATGTGACCCCAAAACCAAAAACAAAAACAAAAACAAAAGATAAAAATGTCACTGAACTTGACTTGTTCAAAATCTTAAAACTTCTAAAGAATCACAAACATATGGCAAGACAAGCAGCAAGCTGACAGAATATAACTGTGTACTTTTAAAGCTACACAGGGGGCCAGAGCCATAGTACAACAGTTATGGCACTTGGCTTGCACACAAGTGACTTGGGCTTGATCCCCAGCCACTCTATAGTCTTCTGAGCCCCACCAGGAGTGATCCTTGAGGACAAAGTCAGGAGGAAGCTCACTTGGAGCCACTGCATACCTGGGAAAGACTGGATACCATACACTTCCTGCCCCGGCAGGAACAAAGACCAGGAGAGGAGACTCAAAAAATAAATAAAAAATGAATCCTCCCATTTTACTTCACTGTTTGTCTCTCCTGAAATTTCTTTTGGGTAATATCTAGGAGTAACTTCCCTTTTCCTGCAAAGAGCAATTCCTTGATACAGCCTGAATCTCCCAGGTGCAGGGATTAAGTCCTGTGCAGGGTATAGAACAAAAGGAAAGAGGACTTCAGGTGTGGCTTGGTGGCTGCCTAGTGGAGCTGGCGAGACTTGGTATCCATGCCAGGCAGGGGGCTCATGGCAGATTTTATCAGTTCTAGCTCTACCCAGCTGCCCCTAGAATGGCAGAGGTAGAGAAAGAGAAAGTGGTAGATTCCCTTCTCAGGCTGCCACCAGAAACAGTGGAGGGCCAAGCAGGAGTGTAGCAGCGCTTTCTATACAGGCACCACCTCCCTACCTCCAATGCCTTTCATCAACCTTAGATAAGGCAGCCTGGGGCTAATGTTCTGCAGGAGTCTATCTGCACTGGGAAATAAATCATCTACTTTCTCTCTAGTACTACAAAACGAAACAGCACTAATGGAAGATGGAAATTGCTTCAGATTCTTACCTTGATGGTCTCAGCATGGATTTTGTTCAGCTGGGAAACTTCTTGCCGTTTACAGACTTTCGTTGCTTCCAAAAGATGTTCAAGATTAAGGTTGGCTTTCTGCAAAGACTGACGTTCTGACTCTAATTCTAGTTGTTTTTTCCTAATAGACATGATCAAGTTGATTATTTCAAATAATGAGTAGCGCTCTATATTTTGGAGTACTTTACAGTTATAAGCTCTCACATTACTTTCCAGTTATCATTTAAAACCAGAGCCCCTAATTATATTCTCTGAAGTGCTTTCCATTTTCTAGTTGCATAAAATACAGTTTAGAGACTGAAAGCTAACAATTCAAGAAACTCAACTCAATTCAAAACCCCACGTAGGCCACAACTACAGAGATAAAAGATAAATCATTGCTCTTGTTTTCTGATGTCAAAGATCAGGCCTCAGATGTGCAAAGCATGAACTCTATCACTGGTCTACAAGCCCAATCCTTCTTGAGGGAATGTTCAAGTGGTGGAGCACATGTCTTGCATGTGAGAAGTCTTGGGTTTGTTCACCAGTACCATAAATCCCTTAAACGTCAAAGCCCCATCCAAGATCCACAGCACTTTTGAAATATGATCCCTAACGTTACTTCTTTATACTTTAGAACAGAATTATTCTTTTTTTTTTTTTTTTTTTGGTTTTTGGGCCACACCCAGCCGTGCTCAGGGGTCACTCCTGGCTGTCTGCTCAGAAATAGCTCCTGGCAGGCACGGGGGACCATATGGGACACCGGGATTCGAACCAACAACCTTAGGTCCTGGATCAACTGCTTGCAAGGCAAACACCTCTGTGCTATCTCTCCGGGCCCAGAACAGAATTATTCTTAGCGATAAGTGTAATGTATCCGGGGCCGGGAAGGTGGCGCTAGAGGTAAGGTGTCTGCCTTGCAAGCGCTACGCTACCGTAGGACGGACCGCGGTTCGATCCCCCGGCGTCCCATATGGTCCCCCCAAGCCAGGGGCGATTTCTGAGCGCATAGCCAGGAGTAACCCCTGAGCGTCAAATGGGTGTGGCCCAAAAAAAAAAAAAGGTGTAATGTATCTATCTTTTCCAAAAAGATCATTATGCAGTAATTTTTAAAAAAACTCACTCACAATCCATGTTAATTATGATACAGATAAGTTCAACATAAACTCGTCTTAATTAAGTATATCACTTAAACTACTGAGTGCAGAGCCACGAGTAATCCCTGAGCACCGCCACCGGAAATGGCCCAAAAACAAAAACAACAAAAAAGTTAAGAGCAAGCATTTGTTATCTGCTATCAGAGTAAAACCTAATTTTAGACTTAATTATTATTAAATTGTTAAAATGAATATCAAAACATTCAATTATTTTACATAATATATTAAAACATAAAAATAGATTACAACATACTCATGTTAAGTATGAGCATGTTTACCTAGATAATTCTTTGAATTCTTCATATTCTTGCTTTAAATTATTCAGCTCTTTCTGATTTTGCACAAGCAGTGCTTTTAACTTCTCAGTGTGTGCTGATGAACTTGATTCTCTTGATTCCTTTAGAGGTTTAGGAGAGAATCCTTGCTGACCTGATAAGAAATAGATCTTTAGAAGACAAAAATGAACAGAAACACACACACACACACACACACACATACTCTCTCTCTCTCTCACACTCACACACATATACACACTGAATAGAAACTGAGAACTGATTTGAAGTATTAAGTTGACTATGGTGGGGAGATGGGGGTAAATAGGATGTGGGGGGTTCTGGTACACAGCAGAGGGAAGCAGAACCTCTAGGGGACAGTGTGATGCTAGAATGCTTATGTATAAAAACCTTAGAACTGAGGCAGGAGAGAATACAGTGATAGGACCCTGGTGCAAGGCAAGCACCCTCCAACTATGCTATTGCTGTTTCCTCACAAGGATTTAAGTAACAGAAAAATCTAATCTTAACTTTGCATCTAAAATCTTAGTGTCAAACACTAAATTGTTTTTCTTATTAAGTCATAAATAGAAAAAAAAGATAGTGACATGTATTTGATTCAAAGCTGTGGAGATGGCTCAATGGGCTAGAGCACATGCTATGAAGCATGATAAAACATCAAGTTCAATCCCCAACACATGATCATCCCCCAAACCCAGCATCTAGGATGTGCCCCCCCCAAACAAAACAAATTAAAAAAAAAAACCTCCAAATCAGAGATAAACACAGGCTTCCTTATGAGTACAAAATAAGATTAGACACTTTCCTTGGGACATAGTAAAATGTACATATTGTATGAGACCCTGGATTCAATCACCCCTCCTTTCCTAAAAGAGAAAAAAAAGAAAGAAAGAGAACCAAAGTATTCCTTTTTTTCTTTGGTTTTTCGAGTCACACCCATTTGATGCTCAGGGGTTACTCCTGGCTAAGTGCTCAGAAATTGCCCCTGGCTTGGGGGGACCATATGGGACGCCAGGGGATCGAACCGTGGTCCTTCCTTGGCTAGCGCTTGCAAGGCAGGCACCTTACCTCTAGCGCCACCTTGCCGGCCCCACCAAAGTATTCTTAATGTCACTCTAAAAAGAATACCTGAGACAGGCCATGAAAATATTCATCTAAAGAAGCAAAAGCAGACTGTTACAAAACCACAGAGCATGAACTACAAGTCAGGACTTGAGTTCAATTCAGTACTAAATAAATTGTATACAGAGCACAGAAGTACAATGACAGAAATAAGATACAAGGAATAAATGGGGCTGGAACAATAGTTTAGCAAGTAGAAAAATAGCTAATCTGGGTCAATAACTGTCATCCTCTAAGGGCCACTGAACCTGTTAGGAGCGATCCCTGAGCATTGCTGAGTATGCTCCTCCCCCACCAAAGATACAATTTTGTGTATATACCAAATATACCAAACACAGGCAAGTAAGATTATCAATGATGACACATCGGACCTACACATCATGTTAGATAAATCATGAATCCTATCGCAATCTCTTTCATACACTACAGACCATAATCAGGTAAGTAAACATTTCAACTCTACCTTTAGACTGTGGTTTTCAAGCATTGATCTCCAATAGTGAAAACAAAAAAAGGGGGGGGGGGGGCCCTGAGTGGTAGCACAACTCGTAAGGCACCTAGCACAGACCGTGGTTCAATTCCTGGACGTCCCATATGGTCTCCCAAGCCAGGAGCAATTTTTTTGCTTGTTTGCTGTTTTTTTTTTTTTGGGGGGGGGTCACACCCGGCAGTGCTCAGGGGTTACTCCTGGCTCTATGCTCAGAAATCCCCCCTAGCAGGCACAGGGGACCATATGAGATGCCAGGATTCAAACCACCGTCCTTCGGCATGAAAGGCAAAACGCCTTACCTCCATGCTATCTCTCCGGCCCCGCCGGGAGCGATTTCTGAATGTATGGCCAGGAATAATCCCTGAGTGTCACTGGGTGTGGCCCCTCACCCCAAAAAAAAGTGGGGGGAAAAAGTCCGTGTTGTAAGAATTAAGATAATGGGGCCGGAGAGATAGCATGGAGGTAAGGCATTTGCCTTTCATGCAGGAGGTCATCGGTTTGAATCCCGGCGTCCCATATGGTGCCCCGTGCCTGCCAGGAGCAATTTCTGAGCATGGAGCCAGGAATAACCCCTGAGCACTGCCGGGTGTGACCCAAAAACTACACACACACACACAAAAAAAAAAAAAAACAAGAATTAAGATAATGAATCAGTCCACAAAACAGGGAAATATACTAGGAATTTCCTTGCTCTAACAACTGATTCTTGAAAGAAAAAAAAAAAAAGCTATATAAAAATTAGCATACCAGGTCTAAAAAACTAAAACACTATACTTGCAACATAAAATAAATGCACTATATTATTATATTGGACTCCTGCCCTTTTAGATATATAATAATTTCTTACTTTTTTCATTTTTCTCTTTCTCGGACATTTCAGCAAAAGCTTTTTCTAGTATTGCAATGGTCTGGGCATCTATTTCTTCAGCTCTTTTCACGTGGTCTAATAACCTTAACTTTCTGTTCTCCTCCCTGAGGGAATGGTTTTCCATTGCATATTTTGCAATTCTGGGGTGGTGCTCTATCTGCAACAGAAAAGGAAGACTTACATATTTATTTACATTTCTAGACATCTTCTGAATCAACAATAAAGGCAACAAATAAGAAACTTCATGCATGCTCTCTGCAACTGCTGGTGGTAGCCTGTTGCAAACTCTAAAGAAATTGTCACCTCACATCTGGGTGCACACTCCTGCAATTCTCACTTATGCCCAGAAGAAGGAAAAACCAAGTGTGCGTACTGAGGCAGACTCTGCAACAGCAATGTTTATGTTGCATTCTGAGAGAATGTAGAGGATACCCCATATGCACCATGAATCCCCCACCCAAGAAATATTGCAAAAGGTGTGTACTCACTTGTTCTCTCAGAGTCTTAATTTCACCCCTTAATTCTGATAGCAAGCAATCCTGCTCCTCAGGCAGAAAACTGCCCCGGGATTCTTTGTGAAGCCTCTCTAGGCGCGTTATATGGTCCTCTCGGAATTTCACAATCATTTTATTAGACTGAATAAATTTTTCTTTTTTGAGGGCTAGGTCTTCTAATTGGGTAACTTTTTCTACCAGAGCCTGAAAAAAATAATTTGATTACACATAAAACATATTTTTTAGCACCAACAAGCAATACACAATTTCCTATTTAATCTCAGTGGTAAATCAGATTTATCTGTCTTCTTTCATTTTACGTACTGGTGTCACTGATTTCACTCAGGAAGTCATCATAGAGCCAAAGTAGCTTGAAACTCTCAGTTTCCTACCTTTTTTTCTTGTTCTGATTTCTTAAAGAATAGCATCGCCTCATGGAAAAACTTGATGTAATTGGTCTCGTCTTTATCTGTAATTGATCCAGTAGAAAGAAAGGGAAGAAACAGCTTACATTTTAAATATTGAAACAGAAGAGGCTTTAAAAAACCTTTGACTGATCTCAATTAACCTAAATGAATCAAGACAGACCATGAATTTAAAATAACCTATACTACTTATTAGAATACTGACTTATTTCTAAATTAAAAAAATGTCTTAGGGCCAGAGCAATAGCACAGCGGTAAGGCATTTGCCTTGCACACGGCCAACACATGACAGACCCCAGTTCAAATTCCGGCATTCCATATGATCCCCCAAGCCTGCTAGGAGCGACCTTTGAGCACAGAGCCAGGAATAACCCCTGAGCACCAGAAAAAAAAAAAGAAAAGAAAAAAGAAAAAGAAATCTGGCTTAACCTATTTAGTAAACATATAGATTTATATTGTAAAATATATCCCCACATTGCAAAATCACTCCCACACATGTTGTTTTCACACCCAGGAGGACAGGTCTGATGCAAGTAGGGTATCTGCAAAGAATTAATAAACCAAGCCAGTCAGGAAAGTATCACAGAATCAAGTCTGCTTGTTACCCTGTGGAATCTTAGAGAGCACCAAGTGAAATTCTCTTTATTCTCCAAGAAAAAAAATCCACCAAGGTGGGGCAGGGTAGAGTGATCCAGGTGGGCTTTTACAGATCAAAGAAAGAGTTTAAGGAAAAAAGGAAGATGGAGGAATGCCTTTATTCTGAGTTAAGAGCTAGGTGTCATCCTACAATATATGACATATAATCACAGAGGTAAGTCTCAAATTGATTAGCAACTCTTTTCAGTTGTTTTTTTTTTTGGGGGGGGAGAGGTGGGGACCACACGTGGCAGTGCTGAGGACCTACTACTGGCTCTGCTCAGGGATCACTGCTGGAAGGCTGAGGTTGTAGGTGTGTGGGTGTTCATACACACACCATATAGAATTCAGGAGTTGAATCTGTTCAGCCACGTGAAAGGTATAAACCCTCCCAGCTATAGACTATCTCTCCATTTCCTTGTTACATCATATATATGAATACATTACTCTGTTATTATTTCTAGTCTCCCACTTCCCGCCACAGAACTCAGAATCTAAAATATTCAGAATCTAAACATCTATATAAGAAAAATAATTTTAATGTACTATGACATGGTGAAGGGATTTGTGTTAAGACACTGTATTCCTCAAACCCAATCATGAATAACTTTGTAATTTCCCAGTGACTAAATAAAAATAAAACGCACTACATGCCTATACAGGTGAAACAGACTGGTGGAAATTTGAAGGCAGTCTTTTCATTCAAAGGTTCTCACACTAACCTTCTGGTTCTTTCTCAAGATAAAGGCAATTAATTGTGTTCACTGACCTCTAATCTGAAGGTTTTCTGATACTATCTGCCCTGACATAAGCTGGAGCATTTGTTCTTTGAGCCTCTTCACTTCAGCTTGCAGCTGGCTCACATTTCCTTCGGTGTCTTCATTTACCACAGCCTATGAATGAAATTTGCTTTAAACATTAATTATTGAGATATACATTCAGGTGTTTATATTTACTTCAACTTAAGAATGAATAATAGACATACATGTCCTACACATCATCAACAATCCAAAATGGTCGTCAGGGTCCCCGTGTGGAGAGGAGGTGCCTCCAACTACCACACTTCCTGCCCTTCTCTCAGCTCTGCTGACTAACCCTGGCCCTGTCCAGTGAATGCCCCTTTGTATTTGGGGATGCCCATCTACCATTTCTTTCCTCCTGAGAAGTCCTGTCACGTGCTTCCAGGAAGAATAAACACCTCTCTCTTCAGTCTTGGCTACTTGTGCAGGGCTGACTCAGGTTCCATCAATTGTACAGAAACCATCCTATCCACAGTGTTCCAGTATTCTTTTCCTAATAGAGGCCCTAAATGAAGGAACTGGTTTTACCACTTCGTTTAGTATCGCATTAAATGTTACTCTAATAATGTCTCTCTTTTGGAAACTTTTCTTGAAGCTGGAACAATAGCACAGGGGTAGGGCATTTGCCTTGCATGTGGCTGACCTGGAATAGATCCTCAGAATCCCATATGGTACCCTGAGTCTGCCAGGAGTAATTTCTGAGTGCTGAGCCAGGAATACCACCCCCCAAGAGCTGATGGGTATGACCCAAAAAACAAAAGCAAAAAAAAAAAAAATAATAATAATAATAATAATAATAATAATAAAAAGTTTCTTTTCTTCCTTAAACCCTTTTTTGTTTCTTTTGTTTTTGGGTCACACCTAGCAGGCTCAGGGACCATATGGAATGCCGGGATTAAAAACACCGTTCTTCTGCATGCAAGACAAACACCTAACCTCCATGCTATCTCTCCGGCCCCTTAAACTTACTTTTATTTAAATAATATTAATTTACAAGCTTATGTTTTAGGTTTCTTTAAAAAACATCTTATTTATTTGGGCCACATCTGGCAGCATTCAGGGTTATTCTTGGCTCTGCATTCAGAAATCACTCCTAACAGAGTTGGTGAACCATATAGGATGCTAGGATCAAACTTGAGTTGGCAGCGTGCAAGGCAAACACCCTACCTACTGTGCTATCATTCCAGCCACTATAAGTTTACAGTATACCCTAAGAAATCTTTTTTTTTTTTTCTTTTTTTTGGTTTTTGGGTCACACCCAGCAGTGCTCAGGGGTTACTCCTGGCTGTCTGCTCAGAAATAGCTACTGGCAGGCACGGGGGACCATATGGGACACCGGGATTCGAACCAACCACCTTTTGGTCCTGGATCGGCTGCTTGCAAGGCAAACACCGCTGTGCTATCTCTCCGGGCCCAAGAAATCTTTTTATTGTCTGAGGTGATCTGTTTGAGAAAACAATAGGATATATGTGTAGGGGGAAGGCACCGCTTGGCAGAACTTAGGGGTATTTCGAGATCTGCTTCGGAAAGAGCATGGGGTACGGAGATTGAACCCACATGTCCTACATGCAGAGCATGATGAGCTAAATCTCTGGCCCTATGGTGCTTTCTTTCTATAAAAACAGGTCATTAGGTAAGACAGCCCATACCAGATAATCCAATAATCTTGAAATATAAACATCTGTCCCTTTAAAGGTTTCTGACAATGGCATACATTAATATCAAGAAAGCTTCTTACATAAAGTGGGGAAATCATGGAGCTGGGTGGTCAAGTTAGAAGACAGTATTTGTAAATATTATCAAGGCATATACTTAACCTACACCTCATATTATATCAGTGATACAGAAGACTAGAAAAGATGGAAATTAAAATCTCATTTAAAGCTAAGCTTTCAGAGAAATAAAAGCTACTGTTAATATTAGGACCATCACAGGAGTGATAGGATAAGTTTAAATGCTTTTATAATTTACTTAATGAAGCGTACTTTGTTTTTACCTTATTTTTAATCAGCTTGGCTCTTTGAGCAAAATTAAGCGTCGATAGGGTTTCTCCAAAACATCTGGATCCTGGATGAACATTTGCAATTATTGCTGTTTTGGCATTACCTCCAAGGGAATCCTGTTTAACGACATGTTTGATAGATTTTTTTTCAGGTGAGAAAGCAAATTATTTTAGCAAAAAAAAAATTTTTTTTTTTCTTGCCAGTGTAGCTGAGAGAATGCCCGACTACCAATCATAACCAAAAATTACATCCCAGGAATCCAAGACATCAACTTACCCGAAGTAAGAAGGTAAGTTTGGAGTCTCGGTAGCAAATATGTCTCTGCTTTCCATTACCCACGTCAACAAGTGCTGTGATCACCTGGCCCAGGCAGCTCAATGATCTGTTTATGTTACCTGCTTCCTAAGAGGTTTGGGGCAAAAGAACACAATTTAGCTACACCGCTATTCTTGTTGATATTTAAGTTTGGTAGTAATCTGAGTGGAAAAGCAAGTGAGGGGCAACATGAGTTAGGATAAGAAACATTTCTCCAAAAACTCAACTTGTACTATCTGTTCCATAACCTTTTACGAGTCGGTACACATTGCAATTTTAGTATGAAAGATAAGGACAAAGATGTAAGAGAAAATCATATGCCAACATCATCTCATAATTTCAACAGTTTAAGACTAAACAGTTCAAACAGTGATAATAGAGGGTAAGGTGCTTTACTTGCAAATGGCCAACTGGGGTTTGATCCCACAAGCCCTGACAGGAATAAATGCTGAATACAGAACCAGAAGTAACCCTTAGCACTTCAGGGTTTGCCCTCAAAATAAAAAGAGCACAAAACAATTTTTCTCCTTTTTTTATTTATCTATCTAGTTTTGTCGTTTTCATTGTTTTGATGTGGTTATTGAAGTTGTCTCCATTTATATTTATATATTTATTTTCTTCCTTTCTTTTCTTTCTTTATGTGCTCTGCCATGTTTTTATTTCAAGATCATGGCTTTTATGTGGTGCTTACCTTTATTGTCAGAGTGCTCACTGGATATTTTATTTGACACTTCTTTTTGTACTGTTGGGGTGATTCACCTTTCTCCCCTTCGTCTCTCAAACCAATGATGAGAGCCTCTAGAAGGACTCTGCCCATTTTCGGCATATTTGATTTTTACCCCAGTTTATTACTTTTCTTCAAACAAAACCATGTAACTTTATCTATCTAGTCCCGCCTCCCAGTTACAGGAGGAAATAAAGGCGCTACCAAGACCAAACAGGTGTAAGACCACTAAGTAGCAAGTTAGGCACAGAGGAGACCACGTATTCTTGCAGCCCCGGGGGTGAGGGAGGAAGATATGGGAGGTAGGATGGGAATGGAGGTGTAGGGAGAACAATTCGGTGATGGGAATCCCCCTGATATTAAGTTAACATATACCTAAAATATTACTGTCAACAATATGTAAGCCACTATGATCAAAATAAAAATTATATTAAAAAATAAAAAAATAAAACACGTAGAGGTAGAGAATAAAACTTGAAAAGAGAAGGCGGAGCAATAGACAGTAGGTAGGGAGTTTGCCTTGCATGTGGCCGAGTTGGTTTCGATCCCTTGCATACCATACGAAGTCCTCCAGGAGTAACCAGGAATAAATTCTTTATTTTTCCCGGTTTTGGCGCTTCATTGCGGCGCTCAGGGATTACATTTGGCTCTGTGCTCAGAAATCGATCCTGGCAGCCTCAGGGGACCATATGGGATGCTGGGAATTGAACCAAGATCCATCCTGGGTTGGCTCTGTATAAGGCAAATGCCCTACCAATGTGCTCCAGCACCCAGGAATAATTTCTGAGCTTAGAGGCAGGAGTAACCTAAGTACTACCAAGTGTGGGCTGCAAACAAACAAAAACCGCAAAAAACTAGAAAAGAATGTGTATGGGGGTGGGAGTCCATGTCGAGCAGAGTAACACATTTATAAATTTCGTTTTCCTCTTGCTTCCCTTGTGTTAGTGGAGCCAGGAATCAAACCCAGAGCTGTAAGAGAGTCGCTTTACTGCAAAACGATAATCCTGACCCTCTTGCCTAATATAATCGTCTTTAGTGGGGGCTCATACCCAGTGTCGTTCAGCAGATACTTCTGGCTCTGTGCTCAGAAATCATTCCTAGCAGGCTCAGGGGTCCATATGGGATGCCAGGGATCAAACCCAGGTCCATCTACTTTGGCCCAATATAATAGTCTTAAAACAGTAGCTTGCAGGGAGGTAGGGAGAGAATAGGTGAATATGTTACATTGGATCTTTACTGTATATAACATATTTCATTATGTGGGTCTGCAGTAATGGAAGTCTAGAGAAGCAGTGTCACCAAAATAGCTACTTTGTGGGGCGATAGCACAGAAGTAAGGCATTTTGCCTTGCAGGCGGCCAATACAGAACAGACCCTGGTTCAAATCTTGGCATCCCATATGGTCCCCAAAGCATGCCAGGAGTGACTTCTGAGCGCAGAGCCAGGAGTAACCCCTGAATGCTGACGGGTGTGACCCAAAAAATACACAAACAAATAAATAGCTACTTTGTAATAAGAGCACTGGCTATGGAACTGGATGACTTCAGTCCAAACCTTAGCTCTACTCTTAGCCATGTGTCCCCCATGACAATGATTTCAGTATCTTTAACTTCAAAGTAAGCTGTAAAGCATTATCTACAACACAGATTTGGAAGATCAAATGATTTCAACTTAGAAACTATTTAGAAAAGGCTCAAGTACAGATCTTTCAAAGACCAAAACAGCTTGAAAATGCCTGAGAGCTCAAGAGGCTGACTCTGACTCTTCGCTTCAATGCACACTTCTCTGGGGGCAATATTACTTCTCTGTGACCTTTACAGCACTTAGATTGGTACTGACACCTAGTAAGAATTCCTACTCATGAGTTAGAGCAGTAACACAGGAAATAGTGTATTTGCCTCGTAGAGGGCTGACCCAGGTTCAATCCCTGGCACCCCAAATGGCCTCCCAAGCACTGCTAGGAGTGACTCCTGAGTACAGAGCGAGGAATAATAAACTGAGCATCACCGGGTGTGGCCCTAAAACAAAATAAACAAAAACAAAACAAAAAATTCACTGTCACATGAACACCATGAATTCCCCCCCCCTTTATAGTCACAAAAAAGAACACCCCCCTTCACCAGTGTAACATTCCTATCACCAATGCCCTCCATCTCCCTCCTCCCTATCTCTTGCCTGTATTTGAGAAAGGCATTCACCCAATACCTATCAAATATGGGGCTAATATCTAAGATATCCAAGAACTTAACAAGAAAAAAACCAGTTAACCCCATCAAAATATGGAAAGAAGAAATGAAAAGACAAAGCATGCCATGAAATGAATTCTTTCTTACCTTCAACCTCACCCCTTCTGCATGAGTATCTTTTTGCCTCTCAGACCCTGCTAAATCCACCAGATTGAGTAGAGATGTCCGTATATTCACAATCCCACTGCTTTTCTCCATGGACTCTATCATGATTGTAAAGACCGCATGAGACCTAGAGGATTCTCTATTCATGGATGTTGAGGCCACACGTCTATTTCTCCATCCTCCAGATAGCACCTAGGAAAAGGGGAAATTAATTACCATAACTTTCGTGTGATACACAATGGCCAAATAACACGAGAAGGAAATCTGTAAAGAGTGAAAGAGTTGGAAGAATGAACATTGTGTATTCAAGCTATTTTCATTTTCCTTTCAGTTTTATTTTCTCTCCTGATTACAGAAGAACAAATAAAAATATGAAAGTTGGAGCCGGAGTGGTGGTGCTAGAGGTGTCGTCTGCCTTGAAATCGCTAGCCTAGGACAGACCTCGGTTCAATCCCCAGCATCCCAGATGGTCCCCCAAGTCAGGAGCAATTTCTGAGCACATGGCCAGGAGTAACCTCTGAGCATTAACAGGTGTGACCCAAAAACAAACAAAAAAAGAAAATCAGAAAGCATAGAACCTAGAACTGGTTGTACCTTTGTCTACTTGGGTTAACAGCATAAACTATACAACCCGCAGAACCTTTCTTTACTGAGATAACAAGAAGATAAATTTCAAAACTCAAGTTCAAAGATCTGCATCTTTTTTATGTAAATATCCCCCTGCACCACCTAAACCTTAAGACTCATCTTGTGTACTGTAGCATGGAAACATAGGTGCGTGCCCAATAGGGGAGAACATTCAAACTGAAACCTGCACATTCATCACTTATGAATCTTAATCTTACTACAAATCAGGTATTTCTGAGAATATGAGTTAGGACCCAGGACTTTGCATTACTAAAGCCTCCATGTGACTATAATAGCCTGAGAACCAAACTTTTGAATAGCAGATATATGTATAGGAAAATAGGCTTGGGAAATGGTTTAAAAGGAGAGATCATGGTGTTTTTCAGACGGAGGAGTACTGGGGGCCATACCTTCAGGGAATAATTCAATGCCAGGAACTAAACTTGGGAGCTCCATGTCAGATAAATCTAGCTCTTTGAGTCAGATCTCCAGTTCAATTGCAACATCAAGCAAATTAACAATAAAAATTAAAGAAAGAATAAATTACCGTGGATTCAAGTTTACCAAAAAAGAATTTTTTAACTTCTTTTGATAACCATAAAATGTTAGTGACCTAAATAAATGAAGACAGCGATGAACACAAAACAACAGTACAGCAGGTAGCAAGCCTGCTTTGCATGTGCTGACCCAGGTTCTCCAACAGCCCATGTTGATGTTTCACCCATCAAGAGTGAGCCTTGAACGGAGTCAGGAATAGGTCCCCAAGCCTCACCAAAGTAAAACAAGCAAGCAAACACACAAAAAAATAGACACACCACTTTTCTGTATGGACACAACACTATTAAGAAGGCAATAACTGTTGATCACTGTGATGCATTTCCAATATATCCCAAAACAATTTTCATATTTGTCTACACCCAGCAGTGCTCAGGACTTAATCCTGGCTCTGTGTTCAAGGATCACTCCTGGGAGACCATATAAGCCAGGGGTGGCGAACAAGTTCGACACAAAGAGCCAACATTTTAAACTGTGAGAGTCAGAGAGCCACACCACGCAGTGACCTGCCAAAACAGACAAGCACTCACACAAAAGCATAAAATTTTAACAATAATATATTAAACACATATTGCATTTTGCCATTTTGAGTGAGGGTAAAAATCCTGCAGTGATGGTGAAGGTGTGCTGCGTCCTCCACACTAAGAGCTAACGGCAAGATGTGATCCAATATGTGCCACATGGGTCTCCCGCTTGTTTCCGAGGCCTGGGGGCGGGACTATGCGCTCGGAGACCTCTCCTCAGAGGCCCCTCCTCAGAAGCAGCAGAACAAAATCCAAACTCGGCAAAGAGCCACAATGTACAAGATAATGATAAGAGGCAAAGAGCCACATTCATTTTGGCCGGGAGCCCCATGCGGCTCGAGAGCTGTGTGTTCGTTACCCCTGATATAAGGTACCTAGGATCAAACCTGTGTCAGTTACAAGTAAAGCAAATTAGAGAAGTGTCAAAAGCTTGCCAGGATGTGCCAAGATGTTTCAGGTACTCTACCCTTGTTTCCCATTCCTGTACATACCCCTCCTTGATTCAATGAGGTGAGAGTGTGGCCTCATCTCCTCTTTGTGTTAGAAAAGTATGTGTGCTGAGACAGCTTGGGGCTCTCAGTATCTCTTTGGCCCGAGGGTCCCCAGCACTGAGATCTAATACACTCTCTTCTTTAACTGTCCATTTCTGGTGGGTCTGGCCTAACACTGGCAAAGGATCAAATAGCTTAAATACTTAAGTCAAGGTACCTGATAGGCTTCAGCAGCAGAGGTTACCACCTGCTCCACGGCACCAACAACAAAGACTCCCTTCTTGATATGTTCTCTGAGGTATAGTCCAGCTGATGCAGAGTCCAGAAGATCATAGATTTGTTCATTGTAGATTTCAATAAAAGAACACTTGCAAAGGAAACTCTTTACAGCCCCAGCCTACAAAAAAGGAAGTCATCTTTAAATGAATGATTTTTCATAATTTATTATCTTTAATAAACACTCATATCTCATTTGCTCTACAAGATGCAAATGTTATCATACATTACCCTTTATGTAAAACATCTAAACGTCAGTTTAAAAATCTAAAGATAGGGGCCTGGAGAGATAGCGCAGCGGCGTTTGCCTTGCAAGCAGCCGATCCAGGACCAAAGGTGGTTGGTTCGAATCCCGGTGTCCCATATGGTCCCCCGTGCCTGCCAGGAGCTATTTCTGAGCAGACAGCCAGGAGTAACCCCTGAGCATCGCCGGTGTGGCCCAAAAACCAAAAAAAAAAAAAAAAAATCTAAAGATAGGGGTTAGAGTAATAGCTCAGCAGGTAGTGTGTTAGTTTGCCTTGCATGTGGCTGACCAAGGTTCGATCCCTGGCATCCAAGCCAGCCAGGAGTGATTTTTGAGCATAGACCCAGGAGTAACCCCTGAATACCTCCAGATATGTCTCCTTACCCCTCAAGAAATCCAAAGATAAGGGCCAACTGATAAGACACTTGCATTACATACAACTCAAAAGGTTTCAATCTCCAACATTCCATATGGTCCCTTGAGCCAAATCAGGAGCAATTCCCAAGTGCAGAGCCAGGAGTAACCACTGAGCTTTGCTGGGTATGGCCCAAAATCTGAAAATTAATTTCAAAGTAAATTTTAAAAAAATCAACCTAATTCCAATACACCTTTGGTGGTGAGGGGCTGGGGAGATAATGAACCACAGCTAATGATGATCTGGGCTCAATCCAGGCTTTGTGCTCAGAAATCACTCCTGGAGGGGTCTTGGGAACCACATATGATGCCAGGGATTGGTCGCATGGAAAACAGGTACCTGAATATCTTACTTAAATTACTCTTCAGCCCAATATTAGTACATTTAAAGTAACATCAATCTGATCCCAGGAACACAAGTGGTTTGCAGAAGTATTCCAGAGTCAAACAGAAAGATAAGTAGTTCAGATGGGAAACACTATTTTTGATTACCTTATCTATTGAGGCAACCTCATAAAGCTATACTTGAAGGAATTGCTATAGTCTTTGAAAGAGTGAATATAGTTTTAAGTTTTCGGTTAGGTTTTAGTTTTATTTTTTTTGTTGTTTGTTTGTGGGCCACACCCAGTGATCCTCAGCCGATCTGTCTAGAACATTTTACTTTTACAGTAACTTTTACCTTTTCTTTTTCACGGTCAATCAGGGAGAATAAATATTCAAAGCTTCGTGGAATTACTCCTCTTAGGTTATGAGAAAAATGATCAGATTCAGGTGGTCCTAAAAGAATGGTATACAGAATTAGATATGCTCAATTCTTTTATTATTACAGGAATACTTCAAACTCAGTTTTGGTCTGCGAAAGATCATACAACAGAATTTGCTAAAAAACATGAGAACGGGACTGGAGCAATAAGAGTACTGCAGGTAGGAAATTTGTCTCACATACAGCTGACCTGGGTCTGATCCCTGGTATCCCATGTTCCCCAGAGCCCACTAGGAGAGATTCTCTGTGCACTGGGCCAAGGTAAGATCTTAACACAGCTGTGTGTAGGACCAAAACAAAAAATTAAAAAAAAAAAAAAGAGAGAGAGAGCAGCCACAATTGACCAATTTTAAGTTACTTATAAGTGAAAAAACAATCTAAGGTACTAGAGTGATAGTGCAATAGGTACGGTGTTTGCCTTGTACACAACTGACCCAAGTTTGAACCCTAGCATCCCATATGGCCCCCAAAACCACTAGGAGTAATTCCTGAGTGCAGAGTCTGGAGTAACCCTAGAGTAATGCTGGGTGTAAGCCCCCTCAAATAATCTTGGGGAGCCTGAGCACTAGTACAACAAATATATCATTTTCCTTGTGGAAACACCTGACCTGGGTTTGATACCTGTGCAGAGAACCAGGAATAAGCCCTGAGCACCACTGAGTTAGCCCCAAATCTATGCCCCAGAAAAAAATAACCAATCTTCGTACAAACTTGAATCCCTTCCTACTGCTAGGCATCAAATTTAGCATAAGGACAAATAATTGCATTTAATTTCTTTTTTTGTTGTTGGTTTTTTTTTGGCCACACCATGTGATGCTCAGGGGTTACTCCTAGCTATGCACTCGGAAAATGCTCCTGGCTTGGGGGGCCATATGGGACACAGGGGGATCGAACCGTGGTCCATCCTAGGTCAGAGCAAGCAAGGCAAACACCCTACTACTTGTGCTACCGCTCTGCCCCCCCTCACATTTAACTTCTTATATATTATATTTGACTCCACAGGCTAAACTGTACACACTGGCTGTGGAGTCAAATGTTAAATCAGACATCAACTATAAACAGGCTTAATAAAGTTAACAATTACTCCAGAAAGTAAACCTACTACTGTTTACACCACAAGTCTAATAAATTTAATATTGTGAGAAAAACCAGGCATAAGAGAATATACAGTAACTGTTAATTCATAGAAGTTCAAAAACAAAGTCAATAATGACAGAGTGGGTGGGTAGCTACTGATTAAGAATGCTGGTTTGTGATGTGTTCATTGAAGGTTTATAAATATCTCAGATTTAACTCAAGTCAAAAACTATTTTACTACACAACTACTTTGCGCCAAGCATGGAGTTGGGAGACAACTGCAGATATGGGTTTTCTAATCACATTTACAATTACATTCTCACATAAAATTAGATAAAATGCCTCATTTTACAAGGTCAAAAGCCTTTTCCCCAAAAGTAGTGTTTACTATCATTACAGAAAAAATAGTTTAAGCCAGCAAATGTTTACTCACCCATCATAGTAAATGTTTTCCCTGAGCCAGTCTGCCCACTGTAAAAAAAAAAAAAACATTTTTCTATTACTTCTACACATAAAGTTTAGAAAACTATCATCTAATATCAACATGCATAATCTCCTACTATATAAACTTCTGTACAAACAGCTTGTTTTCTGTTTAAAAATTAGAAACAGCAATATAAAGCTCAGTGGTGGAAAACAAATCCTGTTTGTGAAACCTGAGGAATAAGTTTGATCCCCAGCAGTGCAAAATAATAATAATAATAATAATAATAATAATAATAATAAGGGCCGAAGGAATGGCACAGCATGTAAGGTGTTTTTGCCTTGCATGCAGCTGACGTGGGTTCAATTCCTGTATTCCCATATGGTCTCTTGAGGCTGCCAGGAGTAATTTCTGAGCACAGAGCCAGGAGTAACTGCAGAGTGCTGCAGAATGTGGCCTCCAAACAAAAAAAGGGCTGTAGTGGATGTTTTGCACACAGGAGATGCTGGATTCAGTACATTCCACCACCACCCCCAATATCATTCAAGTTTGGTGAGGAAAGAGAGAGTATAGTGGGGTAGAACACATATTCTTGCACACTGCCAACGTTGGCTCAATCCCCAACATACCATATGGTTCCCTAACCACAGAAACTAGAGTAAGCTATGAGCACAGTGAGGTGTGGCCTAAGATTATAACAACAACAACAACAACAACACAGAGCTGGAGAAATGGTACAGCAGTTAAGGTATTTGCCTTGTTTGCAGATGTCTCAGATTTGGCTCCCAGCACAGCATATGGAACCCATTAAAAGTATGTAACAAAGGAGGGGACTGGAGCAATACTTCAGTGAATAGGGCGTTTGCTTTTGCACACTACCCCTGACACTCCATATGGTCCCCTGGGGACCACCTGGAATGATTCCTGAGCACAGAGCCAGGAGTAAGCCCTGAGCCCAGTTGGTTTTGGCCCCAAAATAAACAAAACAAAAAATAAGAAAAAAAAAATCACATAACTATATGGAAAGTGATACGACTTTAGAAAATGAAGATTTCACCAGAAAACTGTAAGGCATGATCAAAGAAAGAAACATATAAAATCCTGTATTTTATTTGGTAGATTTGTTTCACAGAATACAGGTAAATAATGTTGAAATGTTTTTATAAGGGGTTGAATAGAGTCAATGAATGACAGAAGGTAAGAAGTCAATTTCTCTTTGTCAGCATGAAGATATACACGGAGGAGGGAGGGGCTAAAAAGCAGCTCAGAAGGTAAAGCACATCTTGTATGTGAGGCCTTGGGTTGGAGTCCTAGCACTACCACAAAAAAATGAAAGGTTAGAATAAATTGTATGGGGCCCGGAGAGATAGCACAGTGGCGTTTGCCTTGCAAGCAGCCGATCCAGGACCAAAGGTGGATGGTTCGAATCCCGGTGTCCCATATGGTTCCCCGTGCCTGCCAGGAGCTATTTCTGAGCAGACAGCCAGGAGTAACCCCTGAGCACCGCCGGGTGTGGCCCAAAAACCAAAAAAACAAAACAAACAAACAAACAAACAAAATAATAAATTGTATGAAGTTTAAATACTTCAATCATACTCAAAGACCTTATGTATGAATTCATGTTTACTTAGCATAACATATACACAAAAATGACATAAAAACTATGTTAAAAAATACATAGGGACCAAAGAGATAGCATAGCAGTAGGGCGTTTGCCTTGCACCCAGCCAACATGGGTTCAAAGCCTGGCATCCCATATGGTCCCCCAAGCCTGATAAGAGCAATTTCTGAGTACAGAGACAGGAGTAACCCGAGCGCTGCCAGGTGTGAACCCCCAAAATATATATACTAAGTCATGTTTGTCAACATGATTTATTTTTTTATTACCTAGTTGTCTGCTGAAATAAAGGTGACAACACTCCAGAAGCAACAAGCATATAGTGTCCTGATCTTAATTTCTAAATGCTATTTTCCAATAAAAAGAATGAGAATTGAGAGTATTTGGGGGGCCAGCGAGGTGGCGCTAGAGGAAAGGTGTCTGCCTTGCAAGCGCTAGCCAAGCAAGGACTGCGGTTCAATCCCCAGGCGTCCCATATAGTCCCCCCAAGCCAGGGGCAATTTCTGAGCCCTTAGCCAGGATTAACCCGAGCATAAAACGGTGTGGCCCGGAAAAAAAAAAAAAAAAGGAGTATTTGGGAATATTATTCATTCTAGACCTAAAATAGAGAAAATGCAACATGAGCCAAAAAGGCCTTCTGTACCATCATAAAGGGAAGTGCTCAAACTGTAAGATTTAATATGTAAAAAGGACATAGAAACCAACTTTGATGGGGCCAGAGATGGCACAGTAGTAGGGCGTTTGCCTTGCATGTGGCTGATCCGAGAGAGACCTGGCTAGATTCCTGACATCCCATATGGTCCCTCAGCCTGCCAGGGGCAATTTCTGAGTGTAGAGCCAGGAGCAGCCCCTGAATGTCGCTGGATGTGGCCCCAAAACCAATCAATCAATCAATAAATAAATGAGTTTTAAAAAAAAGAAACCAACTTCGAAAAGTTCCCAATGACCAAGGTAAATCAATATGAGCATATAAGACAATATAGCCCAAAGTGTAAAGTACTAATGTTAAGTCCATGCCAGAGATGGAGGAGTAGAGACAAATCTTTCTTGCATTATTCCAAATAATATCAGTATATATTCTCCAAGAAGCAAAATTCAACCACTTGCTAACCAGAGAAGAGATAGGAAAAAAAAAAATCAGAATCCATGCTGTTGGTTTGATGAGAATGGGGTACAAAACAAGAAATATGGGTGATCTCTGCAGAGTCGAAAGTAAATAATTTTTCTCTTAAGTTTTCAGAAAGGGGGGCCGGAGGTGGCGCTGGAGGTAAGGTGCCTGCCTTGCCTGCGCTAGCCTAGGACGGACCGCGGTTCGATCCCCCGGCGTCCCATATGGTCCCCCAAGAAGCCAGGAGCAACTTCTGAGCGCATAGCCAGGAGTAACCCCTGAGCGTCACAGGGTGTGGCCCAAAAACCAAAAAAAAAAAAAAAAAAAAGTTTTCAGAAAGGAGCACAGCCCTGCTGATGCAGATTTTTGCTCAGTGTCACATGCAACTCAAAAACTGTAGTAAGTGTGCTGTTTCAAATCACCTCGTCTATTTATTAAATCAGTCATAAAGGAAGAGAAACACCTACAACTACTTCCTTGTATAAGAAAACAGAAAACAACTTACTAGGCAAAGATGGTGCCATTGTAACCACTCATGCAGGACTCCACAATGCCTTTGGCCACAGTTGAAAACACAGACTCCTACAAAAGCACCAAACATATTAACAAGTCACAAAAATTAATTACTGCTTCATAAATTCTACAATGTAGCAATAAGATCTGTGTGCTTGGCAACAAACATATTACTTCACATTAAAAAAAAAAACATTTCCCCTAAACCACTTCTACAATATAAAAAAATTTTTTTGGTTTTTCCGGCCACACCCGGTGACGCTCAGGGGTTACTCCTGGCTTTGGGTTCAGAAATCGCTCCTGACTTGGGAGGACCATATGGGATGCCACGGTCCATTCTAGGTCAATTCGTACAAGGCAAAGGCCCTACCAATGCACCACCACTCCAGCCCCAGGAACAACTTCTGAGTAAAGAGCCAGGAGAAACCTGAGCACCGCCGGGTGTGACCCAAAAACCAAAAAAAAAAATTAGGAAATGTTTGAGCTTCTTAACCGAATTGAAATCTCTACAAACAATATTTGTGGGGACTTACCTTTTAAATGAATCTACTTCTGCATCCCAAGTAGAAAATGCAAGTTTCTAAATGAACATACCTGAGTAGTGTTCATGTCTGCAACATGATCAAAGGTGAAGATCTTGGGCTCAGGGTTCGAGTGCAACCGTACAGTTGTAGAGGAGAGCATAGATAAGCATAAATTTTGCTCTCCATCAGTCGAACCCTCTTCAAGCGGACGAATCCGTACAAAAACCTTGATGGCATCTCCTTCATTACTAAAATTAAAATAAAAAGCTGTAATTAAATTCACTGGAGAACATTTTCAGGCTTCTTTTTTTTTTTTTGGTTTGTTTTTAATTTGGGTGTGGGGACTTTAGGCCATAGAACAGCAGTATTCAGAATCACCCCAGGTAAAGTCCCAGGGACCATATTGGTATAGGGGATTGAATGTGTGTTCTGATGCATGCAAAGCAAGCACCCTACCCCCTATACTACCTCTCCTGCTTTCATGTCTTTATATTTTCTCTCTAACAAAGCCCAAGATCTACCTATTAACATTTACCTCTTTCATAGTTTTTTGTGTTTATTTGGGTAACGCTGGGGTTAAACCTGGACCTCACACCTGCAAGGCAAGTGCTACAACTCTCACTCCCAGCTCCAAAATTTACCTCTTAAATCAGGGGTCTCAAACTCAATTTACCTGGGGGCCACAGGAGGCAAAGTTGGAGTGAGGCAGGGCCGCATAAGGGATTTCGCTTACCGAATATTCGCAATAAAATGTCGCATTAGTAAGAAAAAAAATCGCAAAAAATCGCATTAAACATTTGCATACCCCGAACGGAACTGCTTGGGGTATGCGAATGTTTAATGTGATTTTTATTGCGATCATTCGGTAAGCGAATAATTGTGAATACTGTGATATTTGAAGGCCGGCCTCGGGCCACAAAATGTTGTACGGAGGGCCCGGAGAGATAGCACAGCAGCTTTTGCCTTGCAAGCAGCCGATCCAGGACCAAAGGTGGTTGGTACGAATCCCGGTGTCCCATATGGTCCCCCGTGCCTGCCAGGAGCTATTTCTGAGCAGACAGCCAGGAGTAACCCCTGAGCACCGCCGGGTGTGACCCCCCCAAAAAAAAAAGTTGTACGGAGGGCCGCAAATGGCCCACAGGCCACAAGTTTGAGACCCCTGTCTTAAATGAATCTCATATTCCCCAGCTTATATTGATTTGCTTCAGATAAGTCATCTGAATCCCACTTGATGGGAGGATTTTGATCCTTGGACTTAAGACTCTTATCACGGGTGACTTTCCTCTTAATAATAAATTACCCCCCCCCCCCAAAAAAAAGGGGTCAGAGCGGTGGCACAGGCAGTAGAGTGTTTGCCTTGCACGCACTAACCTAGGACGGACCGAGATTTGACCCACCCCCCCACCCCCCCCACCCCACCCCCGCGTCCCATATGGTCCCCCAAGCCAGAGGCAATTTCAGAGCACATAGGCAGGAGTAATCCTGAGTGTCACTGGGTGTGGCCCAAAAACAAACAAACAAAATTAATATATCCCAAGACGAAGTATATTACTGATTCCATCTTTTAGTCAGGAATGAAGGATGACAATGGGAGGGTGATGTGCGAGAATGATGTGAATCCTGCCTCCAGATGTCCAGGTAGCCAAGAACCAAGGTTTAGTACAAGTACCACTCGTTAATGATAGGTTTAGACACACTGCTGTTCTGATCCACTGTGTTAACATGTTTTTACTTACCTTGCTTGGTTAGACTGGCAACTTGCCGCACTGCGTAATTCAGCTAGAGAATTAAAAAAAAAAAAAAAAAAGACAAGCATTGAAGATGCTTAAGAGTGCAACCTATAAATATAAACCCCATGCCCATGTAACCTTTTTCCCATTTTTCAATACTCCTCTTCACCTCCTCGGCTCTAAGCTCTGAACAGCTGAGCACTCTAGGATCCAAGCCTAGGTTTGTTTCTTTTCCATCCTTACATGCTCCATGGGAGTACCATCCCTTTGCATGGTTTTAAATGCTTTTATTACTTGACAAAACCAAATTGAGACAGTGGCCCTCCCTGGTTCTCCTGAGCCAACCCCAGACTTTTAATATGATCTTTCCAAATGAGATGTCCCCAGCGCACCTCTAAAACTGCAAACCTGCTTCTCCATTTCAGTTAAAGACAGCATCACCATTCCAGAACTCTCTGCAAGACAGACTCACAAGGTGACTTTGGGAAGCTGTCACCCATGTCCTGGGGCCTGAAACTAGTTAACTCTTTAAAAATTTAATATTTAGGGGTCGGAGCAATAGCACAGCGGTAGGGCATTTGCCTTGCATAGGGCTGACCCAGGACGGACTTTGGTTCAATCCCCAGCATCCCATATGGTCACCCAAGTCAATAGCAATTTCTGAGCGCATAACCAGGAGTAACTCCTCAGTATCACCGGGTGTGGCCCCAAACAAACAAAATTAATATTTGATTAAATATTAAAGGGGCCCGAGCAATAGCACAGTAGTAGGGCTTTTGCCTTGCATATGGCCAATCCTGGACAGACCTGGGTTCAATGCCTGGCAACCGCAATGGTTCCCCGAGCCTGCCAGGAATGATTTCTGAGCAGAGTCAGAAGCAAACCCTGAGCGCCACTGGTTCTGGGCCCCCCAAGAATTTAATTAAAAAGTAAATTTTAACACATATTTTAACACATATTTTTAAATGAAGAAAAATTTGAACATTCCACTTCCACTTTAGGTCTTTGGGCAAACAGCCATGAAGAAATATCTTACTATAGGACATTTCCAGAAGAGGATTCCCAATGCAGCTGCACAGCCCAGGGGTTTAAGCCTTAGGACACAGGATTATCCCCTCCCCTTTGTTCCCACCTGAGGGCTTTTTCGCAGGCAGTGAAGACTCAATCAAACTGAATCAAACCTGAAGTCACAAGTGAGAAATTATGTTTTTGATGGGGTGGGGGAGGATTGGGCCACGCCTATGATGCCAGGGGGACCTTATGGAATGCTGGAGAGTAAATCCAGGTTTACAAAACAAATTCTAAACCGGGTGAGGGGGGGGGGGGTTGGGGAATCCGAGGGAGGATAATCAGGGCCCCTAACCCTCCAATTCCAAAGCCAAGCAAACCCAACCCACTGGAGCTCCCAAGGGGGCGTGTTCCAAGCTGAGAAAAATGACGAATTACACCCCCAGATGACTCTGTCTTTGCTTTATTATTATTTTTATTATTTTGGGGTTGGGGGGGGCAAGTCAGTAATGCTCAGGAGAATTAACTCCTGGTGGGCTCAGGCAGGATGCTTAGAGGATGCAAGGCCAAATCCCTACCTACCCTTTGTGCCATCGGTCCAGCCCCAGTCAATGTCTTTTGCTTGAAGCCCAAATTTGGGGGCAAAAAGTGCAATGTTTCTAAAAGCACATTTCATGTGGCCCCATCGTGGGCCTGCCTATGTGAGTGCAAATATCGCCCTGGAAGCTGGAGCTGGAGGGATCCATCTCCACTGTCAATGGAAGGAGAGCAGAATGCAAAATGGTAAGAGACGGCATGGAGGTAGGGCCAAAGTTTGCCTTGCATGCAGAAGGACAGTGGTTCGAATCCCGGCATCCCATAGGGTCCCCTGAGCCGGCCAGGAACAATTTCTGAGCGTAGAGCCAGAAATAGCCCCTGAGATAGCCACCGGCCTAAAGGATGGAACCATCGAGAGGGAACAGAACGGAGGCCTAGAGGGGAACCTCCGGACCCCAGACCCAAGAGCCAGCGAACGAGAGTGGCGAGAGGCGGCCAGAGCGCCCCTGCGGCCTACCTAGGCGCGCAGTCGGAGCTCTACTTACTTTTGCAGCCCGGCGCCATGGCTCCCGCCAAACCCCCCGACACCTTCGTCTTCGGCTCCGGCGGAGCCGAACACCCCGCAACCCCGAACTCTCGGGACGCCCCAAATCCCGCCGGCGCAAGATGGCGGCGGATTCGAATTGAATTTGGCGCTCGCTCGGAACGTTGACGCCAGGGCGACGGAAGCCGTCGCGTTTGCCCGGGAGTGGGCGTGGTTTCGTCTACGTCATCAATCGTCGCCCTTGACGTCATCCACGGGCGACTCCCGGAGCCGCCATGAGCAAGAGGAACCAAGTGTCTTATGTGCGGCCGGCCGAGCCGACTTTCCTGGCTCGCTTCAAAGAACGGGTCGGCTACAGGGAAGGGCCCACCGTGGAAACGAAGGTGAGCCTGGGTCAGTTCGGCCCCCTAGGTCAGTTCTGCCTTCTGTCTGAATCTAAAGGCCTAGGACAGATGATGGGCCCCATCCATTCTTTTGCTCCCCTGCCCATTTTGCAGGTAGGTAAGTTCTTGCTTGGAGCTCCCAAGCTGGTCGGCTTCCAACAACTACTACAGCTCTTGGACCCCGAAAATTCTGTTTAGGACTGAAACCCCATTACAAGCTTGTTTGTAATCATGGTGCTTAAATGAAGATATATATATATATTAAAAATAAATAAGAAAATGAGTCGACTCAGGTAAAGAGCCTAGGCCTTGGTGGATGGTTAAGACCACTCTCCTGTTTGTTGTCTTCTGCTTTATATATATATAGATATAGATATATAGATATATAAATTTATAAATATATTTATGTATTATTTAAATATTTAATATTGTATTTATTATATTTATATATAAATCTTTATTTAAGCACCATGATTACTAGCATGTTTGTAGTTGGGTTTCAATCATAAACAGAATACTCCCCCCAAACCAGTGCAACATGCACCACCACCAATGCTTTCTCCCCTTCCTTCTTCCCCCACCCCTGCCTGTATTTGAGACAGGTATTCTACTTCTCTCATTCTTTCACATTGCCATGCTAGTTGTTGGTGTAGTTATTTCCCTAAATGCATTAGCTACTCTTTGTGTTGAGCTTCACATTCCTTCCGGCCCCACCAGCCCTTTCAGAGGTCTCAAGCTCAATTTACCTGCGGGCCACAGGAGGCAAAGTCGGGGTGATCCTTGAATGCTAAGTCAGGAGTAAGCCTTGAACATTGGGGGGTGTGACCCAAACAACTAAAACAAAACAAAAAAAGATTCCTCTAGTGCAGGGCCACAAAATGTTGTACGGGCTACGAGTTTGAGAACTCTATTGTGTCTGGGCCTTATTACAGTAATGTCTTTAGTTTTTCTTAAAAGCGTTAGATGAGTAAGACTATTTTGTGTCTTATCTCTCTCTCCCTCTGACTTATTTCGCTCAGTGGAATAGATTCCATGTCCATCCATGTATAGGAAAATTTCATGACTTCATCTCTCCTGACGGCTGCATAATATTCCATTGTGTGTATGTACCACAGTTTCTTTAGCCATTCATTTGTTGAAGGGTATCTTGGTTGTTTCCAGAGTCTGGCTATTATAAGTAGCGCTGCAATGAATATAGGTGTGAGGAAGAGATTTCTGTATTATATTTTTGTGTTCCTAAGGTATATCCTGAGAAGTGGGATAGCTGGATCATATGGGAGCTCAATTTCCAGTTTTTTGAGCAATCCGTAGCTTAGTAGATTGGTGGTAACATAATTTTGCATTTGCAACTATATACCTCAATATATGGTACCATTTGGTGCCAGTTGGTAGATGAATAGGTATTCTGGTTCAATGATTGCTTGTCATCAGGTAAGTCTTCACAGAACAGGGATAGTCACTCAACTTGAACATAGATTAATAGGCAGAGCTGAAGAAACAGTCTCAGTAAAGATGTGGAAATGGTGAATTATAGACTCTGTAGAGGTGACTAAAGAACTATTGGAAGTGTAAGACAAGCAAGCACCTTACCCCCTCTGCTACATCTGAGGTTGCTACTATTTGTCAGACTCATATGTACAAAACTGAAGCACAGAGCACGACTCAAAGGATCTATCCAGGTGACAGAAACACTGATGACTCTGTGTTAAGGACTTGTAGGAAAAGTCAGTCTAGAACAGCAGTCTTTAATCATTGGCCAGAGTCAGTCCTGACAGGTGTAGAAAAGTGAAAAACCACTGATCTAGGGCTCGATTGGACGTCCAGGAGGTAGGGCGCTTGCACATGGCTGACCTATGTTGATTTCAGTCATCCCATATGGTCCCCCAAGTCTGATAGGAGTCGCTCCGGAGTGCAGAACCAGAGTAAGCCTTGAGCACTGCTGGGTGTGGCCAAAAAACAAAACCAAAAGAAAACTCTGTTCTGCCTTGGTTTTAACTGTTGTATAGGACAGGTGCCAATCCACAAGTTTAGAAACGTTGAATAACACTGATCTAGAAGGAAGTCTAGTTGGCTAAGGGCAGTGGGAACTTGTTCAGATGGGTGAAACCAAGAAGCTAGAAGTAAAGAAGTTCATGGATCTGCAATTGTCAAGACTGCTTTCAGTCCAGAAGCCCTTAGAGTCACAGGACACAGCTGCAGTTCCAGGCCAATGCCAGATCTTTCAGACCGTTGCTATGTAGGTGAAGAAACAAGGAAGACAATGTAAAACAGGAAATAACAAGTTTATTTGCTGCTGCTGGCTGTGGTCTGGGCATACTCCTGACTTTGTAATTAAGGTTCGCTGCTGGAAGGGTTCAGGGAAGCATATGGTGTGTCTAGGATTGAACCCAGGTCAGCCTTATTTAAGGCAAATGCATTACCAGCTTTACTGTTGTTTCAGCCCAGGAACAAGTATTTTAATAATAGGTAAAATACATTTTGGTATGCACATTTTTCAACCCAGCCCCCAAAAGAGCATTTTAGTAATTAATCTCTCATAGAGGCAATGGTTATATTTGTTTGAAGACCAACAAACACATTGTATTGTGTTTTCCCCTAGAGAATCCAACCTCACCTCCCAGATGATGATGGTGATCAAAGTGACAAAGAAGATGAACAACCCCAAGTGGTGGTTTTAAAAAAGGGAGATTTATCAGCTGAAGAAGTCATGAAAATTAAAGCAGAAATAAAGGCTGCCAATGCAGGTATGTTCGACCTGATCCATTTTAGGGCTAGAAAGATAGTATAGCAGGTAAGATGCTTTCCTTACACACAGCAGACCCAGGTTCGATCCCTGGCATCTCTATACAACACCAGAAGTAATTCCTCTTAAGTTCATAACCAGACATCAATCTTAGCATAGCCAGTGTGACGCAAGATCCACACCCCATCCCTCCCAAATAATAAGGTAACCTGTTTTGTGGTACTTTTGAAGGTCTAGTCCTAGATTCATGCTCTTTAATAATTAACCAGGTGTGTGACTTTGATCGTATCATTTTTTATCCCTCAGCCTCTTTTTTTTCCCCTATCCTTCAGCTTCTTAATTTGGTCCTTAAATCTACTTAATTGAGGTTATTATGAAAATTAAGCAAACTTAATTTTAAAAACAGGTGGTTATGTTTACAAACTAGTCAGCAGAAGTTAATATTTAATGTTTAATATGCTATTGTGTACACATTTTATTTTGCTAAATATCTGTTGCTAAATATTTGGTTTAGAAAGAAATGCTAGGGGCCAGAGAGATAGCATGGAGGTAAGGCGTTTGTCTTTCATGCAGAAGGTCATCGGTTCGAATCCCGGAGTCCCATATGGTCCCCTGTGCCTGCCAGGAGCAATTTCTGAGCATGGAGCCAGGAATAACCCCTGAGCACTGCCGGGTGTGACCCAAAAACCACAAAAAAAAAAAAAAAGAAAGAAAAGAAAGAAATGCTAAAATTCCAGTTACGTGTACGTGTGTGTGTGGGGGGGGGGGCCATCCGTCCTTTAGTGTTTGTTTCATTTTGGGGCTATATATGTTGGTCCTGTGTGTGTGTGTGTGTGTGTGTATATGTTGGTCCTGTGTGTGTGTGTGTGTGTGTATATGTTGGTCCTGTGTGTGTGTGTGTGTGTGTGTGTGTGTGTGTGTGTGTGTGTGTGTGTGTGTGTGGCCCCATCCGTCCTTTAGTGTTTGTTTCATTTTGGGGCTATATATGTTGGTCCTGAGGGCTTACTCCTAGTTCTATGCCTTGAGATCACTTCTGGCAGTGCTTGGGAGAACATGGTGCCAGGGATCGAACCTAGGCCAACTATGGAAAAAACTCCCTACCTAGTATACTATTTCTGGTCCCATTTTTCAACATACTTTTCAAAAACACAACCTAGGGTTTATAAATATAAATACAATATAGTATAGAATTAAGGCACTTGTCTTTCATGTATCTAACCCCATTTCAGATAATTAGGACAAGATATCCTGATTGCCAGGAATCAATCCTGATCGCAGAACCAGGAATAACCCCTGAGCTCCACTGGATATGGCCATGACCCCCTTTCCCCAAAACACATATACACATCTTTATTATATAGTCTCCACCACACACACACAGCTGCCTTCTTTATGTGGTTTCCTTACCCAAGAATGGTCCCTCAACCCCCTAAATACATACACAAGGCCTCCAAAACATACACATACACACTCAGTTGGGCTTGTGAGTATTCCTTAATGCTTCACTCAGTACATTTTTCTTGGTGACTAGATTCCTTTGGAGAAAGCCAAGCAATTGAATATAAGGACATCCTTGGCTATGAGATTATTTTCTTACCATTGGACACTTTGATAAAGGCAAAATAATGAGGAGAAAAGAAAGTTATTTAAGTCTGTTTTTGCTGCAGATGAAGAACCAGTTTCAGCTGATGGGAGAATCATGTATCGAAAGCCAGCCAAGCGTTCCTCAGAAGAAAAGTATTCCGGTTTAACAGCAAGCTCAAAAAAGAAAAAGACTCAGGAAGAGGAAGTCAAAAAGCAGGACTCTGAGAAAAAGAACTCACAAAAACAAATCAAAAATAGTAGTCTTCTTTCTTTTGGCAATGAAGATGAAAATGAGTAGAATTAAATTTGGACTTAAATCCTCTAAGAATATATGGGTACCCCCTATTGTAAAGAGAAGGCATTACAGAAAATTTAGGGAGAAAATAAAAAAAAAAAATAGGAAAAAGTTATCCACAGTATCCCCTTAACCTGAAACAACAATGTAAATATTAAGTACTAATTTTTTTGTTTTTGTTTGGTTGCTGCACCTGATGGTGCTCAGGCCTTACTCCCGGATCTGTGCCAAGAGATCAACTCTGGCAAGGCTTGGAGTTTTTATGTTTTTTAGGCCATGCCATTGGTGTTCAGAGTTTATTGCTGGATCTGTGCTCAGAAATTAACTTCTAACAAGCTCAAGTAGGGGTTGTGGGGACCATATGGGTTGCCAGGGATCTAACCATAAGTGGCCACATCCAAGGCAAGAACCCTCCCCACTGTGCTATCGCTTAGATCCCTGAGCAACAGGAACAGTTCGTGTGATATGACAAATGGCTTTTTAATTAGGGAAAAACTTGACTAATACAGCACATGAGAAACAGCATGAATATAAAGAACAAGTGAAGATAAGTAAACAGTTTAATTTTGAAATAGAATCTGACACAAGTGATCATGACAGAAGTAAGTATTTTAATATGTAATATATTAACTGTCATTGGTAATAAAAGTTAACTTTTTCAGGTTACTGTCCTCATTTTGCTGTTAAGTATTTACAGAATTTTTCTATACAAATAAAGATACATTTATCAATAAGGACCTTTCTCTTGTCTGGAGTACAGAGCTGAAACCTAGGAATGCTGAAATCATTTTTAGGCCTAAAGTTGAGGAAGGCAGCCATTTACCCTGAGTGTTTATGATGATTTCTTTAGAACAAATTCTTAGAACCAAAATTACTGGTAAAAATATTTGAATATTGGGGCTGGAGAGAGCACAGCTGTAGGGCATTTGCCGACAGTGGTTTGAATCTCAGCATCCCATATGGTCCCCCAAGCCTGCCAGGAGCATTCCTGAGAGCAGAGCCAGGAGTAACCCCTGAGCACTACTGGGTATGACTCAAAAAACAAAGAAGTATTTGAATATTTATTTTAAACAATGATACTTATTTTTTGTTTTTGTTTTTTCTTGGTGGGGGGGGTCACACCGGCAGCACTCAGGGGTTACTCCTGGCTCTGTGCTCAGACATCGCCCCTGGCAGGCACGGGGAACTAGATGAGATGCCGGGATTCGAACCACCGTCCTTCTGGATGTAAGACAAACGCCCTTACCTCCATGCTATCTCTCCGGCCCCTAATGATACTTTTTTTTTTTTTTCTGGTCCACATCTGGCAGTGGTCATGGGTTACTCCTGACTTTGTGCTCAGAAATTACTCCTGACAGGCTTGGGGGACCACATGGGATGACAGGGATCTTGTGTGCAAGGCAAACACCCTATCCATTGTGCTGTAGCTCCAGCACCAAATGATGTTTACTTTGAAAGTGGCTTTATAGAGTCACACATAAGAGTATTGATTTGCTATCTATAAGAGTGCATTTCACCTCACCTGTGGTAACAGTGCCAGCCTTGAACATCATTTTTATCAGTTTGCTATATTGAAAATGCAAGTTTAGGGCCTGGAGAGATAGAACAGTGGCGTTTGCCTTGCAAGCAGCCGATCCAGGACCAAAGGTGGTTGGTTCGAATCCTGGTGTCCCGTATGGTCCCCCGTGCCTGCCAGGAGCTATTTATGAGCAGACAGCCAGGAGTGACCCCTGAGCAAAGCCGGGTGTGGCCCAAAAACCAAAAAAAAAAAAAAAAAAAAAATGCAAGTTTAATCAGCTTATTGGCATTTTCTTTGATTTACTAGGGAGGCTAAACTTTCCAATGTAAAGCTATTTTGCAATTTTTTTCTGGAGTTAACTTGGTGTTCATCTTCTATATGTCTGAATATTCCTTATTTGTAAATTAATGGTGTCATTATTTTCAACCTTTGTATCCAGTAAAGAATCACTTATTCTTCATTTTCTTTCTTTCTTGTGTTTTTGAGGGAAGCACACCTGGTGACGCTCAGGGGTTACTCCTGGCTATTCACTGGGAAATTGCTGCTGGCTTGGGGGACCATTTGGGACACTAGGGGATAGAATTGCGGTCCGTCCTAGGCTAGCACAGGCAAGGCAGATGCCTTACTGTTTGCACCACCGCTCTGGCCCCTCTTCTTCATTTTCATGGTGATTTTGATGTGTTCTATTAGTCAATATTTTCTCTACCCTTCATTATTTCAGTTTTTTGTTTGGGGATTTGGGCTGCATTTGGCAGTGCTCAGGGCTAAACTCCTGGCTCTGAGCTCAGGAGTTACTCCTGGAAGTGTTCAGAAACTATGGAATGCCAGGGATTAAACCCCAGGTAAACTGTGTGCTAGGAAAATACCCTTCTCTTAGTACTGTAGCTCTTGCCTCAGTTTAATTATAATTATCACAAATTTTTTTATCAGTAATAGAAAATGTCTTCTAGGTTGTTGTTTTTTTTGTTTTGTTTTTTTGTTTTTTTGTTTTTTTTGGGGGGGGGGGGTCACACCCAGCAGTGCTCAGGGGTTATTTCTGGCTCCAGGCTCAGAAATTGCTCCTGGCAGGCACAGGGGACCATATGGGGTGCCGGGATTCGAACCGATGACCTCCTGCATGAAAGGCAAACACCTTACCTCCATGCTATCTCTCCAGCCCCTTTTTTGTTGTTGTTGTTGTTGGTTTTTTTTTTTTGGTTTTTGGGCCACACCCATTTGACGCTCAGGGGTTACTCCTGGCTATGCGCTCAGAAATCGCTCCTGGCTTGGGGGGACCATATGGGACACCGGGGTATCAAACTGCGGTCTGTCCTACGCTAGCGCTTGCAAGGCAGATACCTTACCTCTAGTGCCACCTTCCCGGCCCCGTCTTCTAGTGTTTTTTTAATTACAATTTAGTTGCCATGTTTACAACAGTGCTAATGTTTACTAAGCTTTTTTGTTTTGTTTTTGGGTCACACCTCGCAATGTTTGGATAAACTGTGTTTGCACTCAGGAATTATTACTGGTGTTGTTCTGGGCACCAAATGGGGGTCTGATATGTATGAGTCAAATGCCTTGCCTGCAGTGCTATCACTCCAGCCCCAACACTTTAGGTTTAATGTACAAAATTAAAAACTGTACCTTCACCAAAATTGCTGTAAAATTTAATTTAGTATCTAGAGGTGGGAGGTGGGAGTGTTGATAAGAAGAACCAAGAGAGAGAACACAGTAAGGCCTTGCATGTGACTGAATTCAATCCCTGATACCAAATGGTCTCCTGAACACCAGGAATGATCCCTGAACAATAAGCCTGAGCAGTAGATGTGACCCCGCAAACAAATTGTATTTGTAAACATACAAACATTATTTTTCCACTCTCATATTATAAATGTACTTTAATGAATAAACATTTTAATTTTAAAAGTTTTCATAATGACATGATTTCACACTTCAATGAAGTTTCAGTAATTTAACCATGTGTCTAAACCCAGTATCTGATTGACAATACTGACATTACCAGTTTGACTACCGTATTTTCCGGTGTATAAGACGACTTTTGAAACAAAAAAAATATCAACCGAAAATCGGGGTCGTCTTATACACCGAGTATATCCCGAAAAATGTTTCAATATGCCGCTAAACGCAAATTGTCTGAATATTGCCACAAAACAAATTTTCCAACTCGATCCTGCACCAATCACTGCAAGGCTGCTCGGACCGCCTATCTAACTCAGCCAATCCAAGCAGGCTTTTGATGAATGCAAATTAGACAATGTTCTGTACCGAATCTACACTGTCAAAAGCCTGCTCAGATTGGCCAAGTCAGAGAGGAAGTCTATTACAATATAACCTTTGAACCTTTGCTTGTTGTAATTGGCTCACTGCGGTACATGAGCACAGGAACACATGCAGCACAGGAACGTTCTGTCTGATACAGCAAATATAGGCCTAAACCTATGTTTTAACTGCAAAATTAGGGAGTCATCTTATACGCCAGCAAATAGGGTAAGTTAAACATTTCATTTTTCCTTAACCCTAAAATATGGAAAAGCTTCGTTAAAGAGCTCACTTGTATAATGTATTGAAAATATTAGGGTCCTGGAGCAATAATAGCACAACAGGTAGGGTGTTTGCCTTGCACGTTGTGGACCCAGGTTTGATCTCCTGCATCCTATAAGGTCACTAGAGCCTGCCAGGAGTAACCCCTGAGCACCACAGGTCGTGGGGCCCAGATAAGCAAAATATAGAGGGCTGGACCAAAATAGTATAGCAAGTAGGGTGTTTGTCTTGTACTCAGCCAACACAGGTTCAATCACTGGCACTCCATATGGTCCCTGAGCCTAGTAAGAGTGATCACTGAATGCAGAAGCTTTGAGCACCTCTAGTTTGGCTCAAAGCCCTATATATCTTGTTGTTTGTTTGTTTGTTTTTTGGGTTTGGGCCACACTGGTGACACTCAGGAGTGACTCCTGGCTATGCGTTCAGAAATCGCTCCTGGCTTGGAGGATCGAACCACGGTCCCTCCTAGGTTATCACATACAAGGCAAATGCCCTACCGCTTGCACCACCATTCCGGCCCCTCTTTTTTTTTTTTCGTTTGGTTTTTAGGCCACACCCGTTTGACGCTCAGGGGTTACTCCTGGCTATGCGCTCAGAAATCGCTCCTGGCTTGGGGGGACCATATGGGATGCCAGAGGATTGAACCGCGGTCGGTCCTACGCTAGCACTTGCAAGGCACACACCTCACCTCTAGCACCACCTCTCCGGCCCCTCCTATATATCTTTATACAGATTCATATGCACACACATATCGTCTGTAGATTATAATCTACATATATAATATATTACATATAATATATATATATATATATATATATAATCAAAACCACTCTTAAGAAAGAAGTACATTATGGGGCCAGACCAATAGCACAGTGGTAGGGTGTTTGCCATACATGCAGCCGATCCAGGACAAACAGTGGTTCAAATCCTGGCATCCTATATGGTTCCCCTAGCCAGGAGTAACTAATTCCTGAGCGTCACTGTGTGTGGCCCAAAAACCAAAAAATGAAAAAGTGTACATAATTTAGGAAAAACTAATGCTATAATTTTTGTTTGGTTTGGAGCCTCACCAGGTGACGCTCAGGGGTTGCTCCTGAGCTCCTGAGCTATGCGCTCAGAAATCACTCCTGGCTTGGGGGACCATATGGGATGCTGAGGGTCTAACTGAGGTCCGTCCTGGGTCAGCCTTGTGCAAGGCAAATGCCCTACTGCTGCGCTATCACTCCATCCCATATTTTTTTAAACTTTATTTATTGGTTGGTTGATCGTTTTGGGGGGGCCACACCCAGCAGCGCTCAGGAGTTACTCCTGGCTTTGCACCCAAAAATCACCCCTGGCAGGCTGAGGGCCCATATGGAATGCCAGGAATTGAACCAGGCCCTTCCAGGTCAGCCACATGCAAGGCAAACAACCTACCACTGTGTTTTCTCTCCAGCCCCTATAATTTGTTTTAAATAGACATATATAAACTTTTGGAACATTGCTTCAAAAGCCAGTTCCTGGAAGTTATTATCTATGACTTATTTTCAAGACAACTCCAGTTTAGTATCTTCATTATTTTTGTTGAAGTATAAAAATAGAGAAAATTGGGGCCGGAGAGATAGCATGGAGGTAAGGCGTTTGCCTTTCATGCAGGAGGTCATCAGTTCGAATCCCGGCGTCCCATATGGTCCCCCGTGCCTGCCAGGAGCAATTTCTGAGCATGGAGCCAGGAATAACCCCTGAGCAGTGCCGTGTGTGACCCAAAAACCAAAAAAAAAAAAAAAAAAAAAATAGAGAAAATTGATGGAAAGACCTCATACCATCCAGTAACAAAGCATCAAGCTCAGTTTTTTACTTCTGAAGTTTCTTTTCTTTGGGGGGGGGGAGCTAAAGAGGTAGAGAGCATACCCAGTGTACAAGGCTTATTCCTGTCTTTGTGCATAAGGCTGACTTCATATATGATGACCATATTTGGTGTAAGGGATCAAGCCAGGGTCAGCCACTTCAGGCAAGTGTCTTACCCCATACTAGCTCTTAAACACCTTAAGTATTGTTTTCTCAACTTTGGGACATGTTAACTTTTGCCCAACATAGATTCATCCTGGCTGAACATTGAATTTTAAAGTCCTAAGACTTGGGGGAGAAATAGCACTGGTTATATCTTATACCGTCTTCTAGAATGACGTTTTTGATGCCGAAGAAGTGCTGAACTGTGTCTAAAGGATTTCCCACATTCCACACAATCATAAGGTTTTTCTCCAGTAGGAATCCTGTAATGTTCACTAAGGTGCGCATGCTTGCAAAATGTCTTTTCACACTCACTACATTTGTAAAGTTTCTCCCCGGTGTAAGTTCTTTTCTTTCATGATCAACAAGGGAAGAGTTCTGAGTGAAGGCTTTGCCACATTCAGTACAAGTGTAGGGCTTCTCTCCAGAGTGTATTCTCCGATGCTGTGCAAGACGTGCACTCTGATTAAAGGTTTTCCCACATTCATTACACTTATAAGGTTTATCTCCAGAGTGACTTCACTGATGACGAGTTAGGCATATGCTTTGGCTGAAGGCCTTCCCACATTCTGTGCATTTGTATGGCTTCTCTCCAGTATGAATTTGCAAGTGTTTAATTAGGGATGGGTTCTGACAAAAAGCTTTGCCACATTCTTTGCCCTTAAAAGTTTTCTCTCCAGTGTAAATTCTCAGGTACTGGACAAGGACGGCTTTTGTCTGAAAAGCTTTCTCACAAACATTACAGTGATAAGGTTTCTCTCCTGTATGAATCCTCAGATGTTGAGTAAGATTTGACTGTTTACGAAAACCAGATCCACATTCACTGCATAGATAGGGTTTCTCCCCTGTGTGAATCTGATAGTGCTGGGTAAGAGATGATTTCTGAGTAAAGACTTTTCCACACTTACTGCACTTTGATAATGGTCTCTTCTGCATGCTGACTTCCTGATGTTTCCTTTGTAATGAAATCTCTCTGAACTCATGCTAAGTGAAGCATATTGAAGGGCTTGTTTCAAACAGGTTGAGCTGTAAAGGAAATTCTCACTCAAGTATATGATACTTATTGGGTACTTCCCCAAAGATTATCATTAGAGTAACACATCTTGTGGGAAAAAAATTGCGTGGATTTATGCATGTGCTTTCTTCTCATCATTTCTGCAATATTTCTTCTGATATTTGTTCACTACACACTTCCAAACTCAATGATCAGGTTCTCTAAGTCTCCAAACCTTCAAGTAATTTGAATACTTATTCTTACTCTTAAACATATTCTTACCTGAAAAAAAATTCACAAAGAAAAATAAATGTCATTCTGCACAAATTAAGGGTTAAATGCATTATGATTTTTTATCATATTCTCAATAATAAGGGATACAACAACCTGGGCTTTAAAAAAAAAAGACCACAGGAAAAAATGAGATTTTGTCATAGGCCTTACAATATTTATAAAAGTAATGTGATTGGGTCTGAAACTCAAATTCAAAGAATATAAAATCATTCAGTGGCATACTGCAGAACACTCTGACAGGGATAATAATTTACAAATTAAGTGTTGAGGATAGTTAGTGCTCACCTATGACCTACTTTCCCTGAAACCAGTTAAAAGTAATTTTGTTCCCTTAGATTGCCTGTAATATCCTTTCCCACACACACACACATCCAGCAGTACTCAGGTGATGGGAATGGTGCTGAAACACAATTAGACACATGTCTAAAACTTAATTACGAATAACATTGTAAATCATAATGCTTTAAATAATTAAAAAATAAAGAGTATTTGATTGCTGAAATGACAAAACAAAACAAGAGCTCTTGAAAGTTCACTGGTTTGTTCAAGTTCAATCTCCCTGACTTGGGTATCTCAGAGCTCTTGTAATTTTCTTCTTCCCCTCTGCTGAAGAGCTGATCCAAACATCCCTGCTCACCTAAAGAAAGAGGCACTAAGAAAGGCTCAATAGGTCTAATCAGATGCTTCACTTTATGTGCTCAGCAGCGTGCAATCTTAAAAGACACTGGCATATGCAGTTACAAGAACCCAGGACCAAGTCTTGAGTGAGTCTTTGATGTTATCTTTCTGCACCAAGATTGCTAACTACTGTCCACTCTAGGAAGCAGTAGCAGCTTCCTTTCAATCCTCCTCTCCCCAAGTTCCGACAAGGAATATGAACTCCTATACAAGGTCCAGGAACTCAACTCAGTTCATCCTTTCCCACCTCATTGAAACTATAGAAATGAGGGCCCGGAGAGATAGCACAGCGGTGTTTGCCTTGCAAGCAGCCGATACAGGACCAAAGGTGGTTGGTTCGAATCCCGGTGTCCCATATGGTCCCCCGTGCCTGCCAGGAGCTATTTCTGAGCAGACAGCCAGGAGTAATCCCTGAGCACTGCCGGGTGTGACCCAAAAACAAAAACAAAAAAAAAAAAAAAAAAAAGAAATGAGTAAGGAATGGTACTGGATCAATTCATTGTGCAACTAGCCACATGCATATCCCTAAAGACTTCTAAGTGATTTTACCTTAGGATTCTCAAGGTATTTTATAAACTGGCTTCAAACTTCCTAATGCACATTTTCATCTGCTAGAAAACTGATCTCTTTTTAAAAGAACCCAGTGATATAGCTCAGTACTACAGCAGGCATTTATGACATCCTGGATTTGATCCCTAGCACCAATACACTGAAAAAGAAAGTTGTCCGGAATTCTAAATGTCATAAACTCATCCTACGACCAGGGATGTGTCTTAATGGCAGAGCACTAGCATTACAGGCATGCACCACTCTTGGGTTTGGATACTTTGACAAGTTTTTTTGTTTGTTTGTTTGTTTTTGGGTCACACCGGCAGCGCTCAGGGGTTACTCCTGGCTCTATGCTCAGAAATCGCTCCTGGCAGGCTCGGGAGACTAATGGGATGCCAGGATTTGAACCACCGTCCTTCTGCATGCAAGACAAATGCCTTACCTCCATGCTATCTCTCCGCCCTGGATACTTTGACAGTTTTGCCCTTGTGTCTTGGACACATACACTCAAACTTTTGCCTTGTGTGAACATATGTGTCCAAGTCTATGTATCTTTCTCACTCAAAGTTTATACAATACTGTATGGAGTTCTGCTTCCTCATCCAGCAAACTACAGACTCATCCTCAAAGTGATTCCAACTGTGAAGGCATAGGCCATCACAAAACTGATGCACTGGGCTGGAGAGATAGCATGAAGGTAGGGCATTTGTCTTGCGTGCAGAAGGACGGTGGTTTAAATCCCGGCATTCCATATGGTCCCCTGAGCCTGCCAGGAGCGATTTCTGAATGTAGAGCTAGGAGTAACCTCTGAGTGCTGCCAGGGGTGACCCCCCCCAAAAAAAATCAAAAGACATCTAAATAAATTAAAGGACTAAATATTTTTAAAACTATAAAACATTCATAAATGGCTGATTTTATAAATGCAATTTTTCTCAAGTATATGCAAAAATGGCATAAAACATAAAGGATAAAAACTGGTAAATCTAGGGGCTGGAGTGGTGGTGCAAGTGGTAGGGCGTTTGACTTAGACGCGCTAACTTATGACAGACCACAGTTCCATGCCCCACCATCCCATTTGGTCCCCCAAGCCAATAGCAATTTCTGAGCACATACCCAGGAGTAGCCCCTGGTCCAAAAAACAAACAACTCCAATTTTTTTAATACTGTCTTTTTGTCTTTTGTTGTTTTGTTTTGGGGCCACACCCAGTGGCACTCAGGTTACTCTTGGCTCTACATTCAGAAATCACCCCTGACAGGCTCGGGGGACTATATGGGATGTTGGGAATCAAACGCATGTTGGCTGCATGCAAGGCAAATGCCCAACCACTATGCTACCGCTCTGGCCCCTTTCTAATACTGCCATCCCAGTACGTACACATCAATTTAGATGGCAATGTGTATCTGAAGCCGCCTAATATTCAGGAACAAAATAAGTAATAGACTGATCAACTCACAACAATAGTTATTAAACCTTCTGACAATAACTTAATGATTTCATTATAAGATACAATAATTTTCCAAATTTTCCTATTACTACACTCTTCATTTCTTTTTCTTCGTCTTCTAACTAAGTCCTATTAACCTGGAAACACATGTTTTGTTTTGTTTTGTTTTTTGGGTCACACCCGGCATTGCTCAGGGGTTACTCCTGGCTGTCTGCTCAGAAATAGCTCCTGGCAGGCACGGGGGACCATATGGGACACCGGGATTCGAACCAACCACCTTTGGTCCTGGATCGGTTGCTTGCAAGGCAAACGCCACTGTGCTATCTCTCCGGGCCCCTGGAAACACATGTATTATGATCAACTATTCAATTATGTAATACATGTCTTTAAACAAATATAAGGGCTAGAGCAATGGCATAACAGGCAGGACATTTGCCTTGTACATGGAGCTTACCCAGGTTCAATCTCCCCAAAAACTACAAAACTTAAATCTTGAAGAATATATGTTATTATTTTTGAGTTTGAGCCACACCTGGCAGTTCAGGGATTACTCCTGGCAGGCTTAGGAACCATATGGGATGCCAGGGATAAAACCTGGGTCAGCCTTGTGCAAGTCAAATGCCCTATCCACTTGTGCTATTGCTCTGTCCCTGAATATATTCAATTTCTAACTGTTATTATATCTATGTGATAGATTAAATTTGCATGAAAGCATCTATTTTTGTAATGTATTTTTGTAAAGTTTTCAGAGAAGCCAACAACCTCTGTAATCAGAGAAAGAAAAGGTAAAAAATATATATAATCATAAATGGGTACAGAAAATTTACAAGGTCACACTGTTACTTCAAATGTAAAATTGTAAATACTGGTGGGATTTATTAAGAAAATAGATTTTGGGGCCGGAGAGATAGCACAACGGTGTTTGCCTTGCAAGCAGCCGATCCAGGACCCAAGATCGTTGGTTCGAATCCCGGCTTCCCATATGGTCCCCCGTGCCTGCCAGGAGCTATTTCTGAGCAGATAGCCAGGAGTAACCCCTGAGCACCGCCGAGTGTGGCCCAAAAACCAAAAAAAAGAAAAAAAGAAAAAAAAAAGAAAATAGATTTTGAAACTATCTCAAAGAATAGGCATGAGAAAATACATTATAGTAAATAGAAGATTACAAAACACTGAAAACTATGAACAATTAGTAGGTATTTAAGAAACAGGGTTATTTTTCATCTTTCATACCCAGTTGTGCTTAGTGTTTACTCCAGGCTCTGCACTCAGGGATCACTCCTGGAAGTGTTCAGGGTACTATAAAGAGTGCAGGGGTGCAAATCCAGGTCAGGTGCATGAAAGGCATCTGTATTATCACTCTGGTCCAGGAACTATTTTAATACCTATATATAAAATATATTGGGGGCTGGTGAGGTGGCGCTAGAGGTAAGGTGTCTGCCTTGCAAGCGCTAGCAAGGCAGGACCTCGGTTCGATCCCCCAGTTCGATCCCATATGGTCCCCCCACGCCAGGGGCAATTTCTGAGCGCTTAGCCAGGAGTAACCCCTGAGCATCAAACGAGTGTGGCCGAAAAAAACCAACAAAAATAAACTTGGGGGGGGGGATATACAACACACATAAGAAACATACCAATTAATTACATATTGATTTCTACATCATCTAACAACTTTACTTTGTATACTTTCAATATACTCAACTTTTCTAAATATATTACTTTCATAGTCAGTAAATGTTCTTTAAAAAAATGGTAGCTCGGGCCCGGAGAGATAGCATGGAGGTAAGGCGTTTGCCTTTCATGCAGAAGGTCATCGGTTCGAATCCCGGTGTCCCATATGGTCCCCCGTGCCTGCCAGGAGCAATTTCTGAGCATGGAGCCAGGAATAACCCCTGAGCACTGCCGGGTGTGACCCAAAAACCACAAAAAAAAAAAAAAATGGTAGCTCTGAGGGTAATAAAATTAAGTATGTGCTTCCCTTGTAGACAGCTGACCCCTTGCATGCAGCCAACTGGGTTTCAAAACCTGACACCCCATAGATTCCCCTGAGCACCGTCAAGAGTGCCCTTTGAGGGTCCAGAGAATTAAATAGCACAGTAGGTAGGGCACTTGTCTTGCATGTGACAGACCTGGGTTGCATTCTGGGCATCCCATTTTGCCCTGAGCCCTACAGGAGTGATTCTTGAGTGCAGGATCAAGACTAACCCCTGTGCATTAAACTGGTTTGGCCCAAACCTGCAACCTCCTACCAGCCCCAAAAAAGTGATGCCTGAGCACAGAGCCAGGAGAAACCCCTGAGCACTGATGGGTATGATGCAAAATCAAGAAAATACAGAAAAAGAAAAACAGGTGATGTTGCAAGCTTGGTTCATGTGCCACGCACCATGTTTTGAATCTTGGCCCACCGCAGCTCCTTTTCCCTCCCTGGTGCCCCTCTTGCTCAACGAGCAATCCGGGAGTGGCCAACTGCTGGTAGGACTGGAGCTCCAGACCAGAGGGATACCCAAGGGTCTCAAGACACGGATTTCAAGCGCCGGAAGTGCAGTGGCGCAGGCGAAAACACGTCATCGTAGGCCCGCCTCTTCCTTGCTCCTCCCTCCATGGTTAACTGTAGGAAAATGGCGTCCAGTAGGGCGTGTGGAAGGGAATCTGGGCTGGTTTTTTTTTTTTTTTCTTTCACTTTAGCAGTCGAATTACTGACGAAGGAAATTCTGTGCCTTGCTAATAGCTCAGACATTCCTGGACCTCGTTAGGCCTGCCAAGAGTGCTGGATCAGCAAGACCACTTCCCAAGGGGACTAAGTTCTTTTCATCCTGTTTAAGCACTTGATTTGGGACATTGGAGATGGGAATGTTGCACTGGTGAAGGAGGGTGTTCTTTACATGACTGAAACCCAACCACAATCATGTTTGTAATCAAGGTGTTTAAATAAAGATATTAATTAAAAAAAGAAAAACCCTGTGCTCCTTGTCAATAATAATAATAATAAATATTATTATTACTATTCTCTCTTTTCAGGCCAGAGGGGTAAAGTTGTACCACACCTACGGTAGCAGTGCTAAGGATTGACACCTGATTCAACACTCAGGGATCATTCCTGACAGCTCAGTGACCATTGGAAGTGCCAGGGACTATTCTGAATTACTAGTTGGCCATGTGTAAGGGAAAGGCGGGTATATACAGTCCTCTTTCATGTGGTCGTGATGTCCTGGATTTCCAGGTCAGCCTTTAGGGTTTGAGGTTTTTTTGTTGTTGTTTTTAAGGTTTTGTGATTTTTTGGTGGTGGTGGGCATACTCATTCAGGGGTTACTCTTGCTGGGGATCAGGGGAGCAATGTGGTGTCTGGGAGAAAACGTGGCAAGAGTTCTACTTGCTGTGCTATCTCTCCAGTCCCCGATATTGTTCATGGTCTCTTGTGTACATAATTCCAATATTAAACCATCACTAGCATACCCCCCATATAGTTCTGTTTATCCGTTTTCTCGTGTTAGCTTTGGACCTTTGTTATTACCTTGCTGTGTATATTCATGTTATACATATGAGAGATCATTTTGTATCCCTTTTCAATAATTTCATTCAGCATGCTAAGTTTTATCTCCATTCATGTTAGACAAATTGCATAACTGTATAATTTTCTTAGGATTGCACTCTTATAGAATTTAATTCTTTGTTAGAGCTGCATAGTATTTCGTTGTGTATATTTATCACAACTTCCTGATCTGTTTATCTGTAGTTGGGCATTTGGATTATTTCTGTATTTGGGCTATTGTAAGAAGCACGGTAATGAACAAAGATGTGTGTATATTCTTTCAAATTAATGTTTTTGTATTTTGGTGGTAAATGCCATTTTCTGTAGGAAATGAATTTTTAAAGTTCCCTTTAAAACTTTTATCTAGCTGGAGCTGAAGTGGTAGAACAGTGATAGGGCGATTGTATTGCACGTGGCTGACTTTGGTTAGAACCCTGGCATCCCATATGGTCCCTTGAGCCTGCCAGGAGTGATTTCTTTTGGGGGGGCTTTACACCCAGCAGCGCTCAGGGGTTACTCCTGGCTCTGCACTCAGAAATCACTCCTAGAAGGCACGAGGGGACTATATGGGCCTATATGGGATTCTAACCACTGTCCCTTCTGGATCAGCTGCATGCAAGGCAAATGCCCTACCGCTGTGCTATCTACCCAGCCCCCAGAAGTGATATCTGAGTGCAGAGCCAGGAGTAACCCCTGAGTGCTGCCAGGTGTGGTCCAATTCCCCCTAAAAATAAAAAATGTAAAACTTCATCTGGTATATATTGGTACAAATTGTATTCATCTTTGTGGTGCTTCCTCACCTGTGCCACAATCTCCAGGTCTTTTTTTTTTTGGGGGGGGGGTTGGATCACACTGGCAGCTCTCAGAGGTTACTCCTGGTTCTGTGCTCAGAAATCGCTCCTGGCAGGCACGGGGACCACATGGGATGCTTGGTTTGAACCACCATTGGTCCTGGATCAGCTGCTTGCGAGGCAAATGCCCTACTGCTGTGCTATTGCTATCTTTCTGGCCCCTCCACATCTTTTACTTTGTTTTTGTTTTGTTTTGTTTTGTTTTTAAGTGGCAAGATTTTGCTTTTGCCTTAAGGTTGTCCATAGGAATTAACAGGTCTTTTCATTTTGCAGAGCTTTTAAAGTAAGGATCAGCATTGGCTTATGCTAATGTGTGAAAAGTATCTAAGGAAGGTGAGCTTTAATAAACAAATGTGTATTTCTGTGAGTTGAGTCGGATGTGTATAGTTTGTTTTTTTATATTTTTAGGGAGTTGTGTTTTTGAACCACACCCGGTGACGCTCAGAGGTTACTCCTGGCTATGCTCAGAAATTGCTTCCAGCTTCGGGGACCATATGGAATGCTGGGAGGATCAAACCTGTTGTCCACCCCACGTTAGCACATGCAAGGCAAGCGCCCTACCGCTTGCGCCACCGCTCTGGCCCCTGTTTTTTTTTTTTATTTAATAAAGAAAGTATGTTTAAAAAAAAAAAAGAATGTTTGGTTGTCACAAATATAATTGTTTTTTTTGGGGGGGGGATTTTGGGCCACACCCGATGGTGCTCAAGGGTTACTCCTGGCTGTCTGCTCAGAAATAGCTCCTGGCAGGGACGGGGGACCATATGGGACACCAGGATTCGAACCAACCACCTTTGGTCCTGGATCGGCTGCTTGCAAGGCAAACGCCGCTGTGCTATCTCTCCGGGCCCTATAATTGGTATTTTTAAAGCAAAAATTAAAATCTACTTGTTCTTGAAAAGGTGCAAATATAAAATAAAATCAGGGTAGGGGTTATAAATATAAAAAATTTTTATCAACAGGTTCATAATTTTGGATTTGGAATTTCATTGTTTTAATAGTGACAAAAATGACATGGCATTAAGAAAGTTTTGGAAGATGATGTCAATTTTATTTTAAGATTAGAATCTCATGTTTCAGGGCCTGGAGAGATAGCATGGAGGTAAGGTGTTTGCCTTGCGTTCAGAAGGTCGGTGGTTCAAATCCCGGCATCCCCAATGGTTCCCCCAGCCCGCCAGGAGCGATTTCTGAGCGTAGAGCCAGGAGTAACCCCTGAGTGCTGCCGAGTGTGACCAAAAAACAAAACAAAAAAAAGAATCTCATGTTTCTGTATTTTATTGTTTTCCATGAAAACTTGCTTGTTTTGAAGATAAGTTGCAAGACAGTTGCCTGCATGGGACTAACCTGGGTCTCTTGAGTAGAGATAGAGGAGTAAGTATTGAGAACAGTCACGTGGGGCTGGAGAGATAGCATGGAGGTAGGCATTTGCCTTTCATGCAGAAGGTCATTGGTTCAAATCCTGGCATCCCGTATAGTCCCCTGAGTCTGCCAGGAGCGATTCCTGAACGTGGAGCCATGAGTAACCCCTGAGCACTGCCAGGTGTGACAAAAAAAAAACAAAAAAAAAAAACCACAACAACAGTCATGAGTGTCCCCAAGCCATAAAAAGACACACACACACACACACACACACACACACACATATATATATATATATATTTATATATTTATATATATTTTTTTTCAGGCTCAGGGGACCATATGGGATGCTGGGATTTGAACCACCTTCTGTCCTGGGTTGGCTGCATGCAAGGCAAACGCCCTACCGCTGTGCTATCTCTCCAGCCTGAAATATATATATTTTAAGAGGTGTTGCTTATGGTATGTGGCATAGTCCAACTTTAAACATCATTGTCAGAATGGAGAATAGGGAAATAGTACAGCAGGTAGAGCACTTGCCTTGCATGTAGCAGACCTAGGTTTGACCCTCTGTGTGGTTCCCAGAGAACAGCTGGGTATGGTCCAAAAACAAAAGAAAATTATTAGCAAATAGTCAAGACAAATAATTTTGAGTGGTTTTCCTAGATTCTTGATTGGCATATATTAGGACAAAGTTGTGCTTCTCAGTTGTTATTCTAGAAAATACTATGTTTGAAGTGGCAGAATAATTGGCCTTTAGGAATAGTCTGCATAACAACTATAAGCAAGGTTATTTTTTGTTTTGTTTTTTTGTTTGTTTGTTTGTTTGTTTGTTTTGGGTCACACCAAGCAGTGCTCAGGGGTTACTCCTGGCTCCATGCTCAGAAATCGCTCCTGGCAGGCTTGGGGGACCACATGGGATGCCGGGATTCGAACCAAAGACCTTCTGCATGAAAGGCAAACACCTTACCTCCATGCTATCTCTCTGGCCCTGCAAGGATATTTTTTGAAGGGGTTGGAGAATGTGGATCAATGGTGGAGAGCCTGTCATGCAAGCATGACACTCGAGCTCAAGCTTATTATAAACCTGTGCCAGTATGTGTTACACCCCACTCAGGAAGGGCACACACAGAAGTGTTTTTTAGCCTTCTTAGGTGTAGTGCACTCCTGAAAAAGAATTATTTGCCAAAAAGGCCCGCTTAGAGTAGTCAAATCAGTTGACCCTTTGCGTGGATTGTTTGGCTATAATTCTAAACGTGGCTGTGACTATCTCTCTCTTTATTTTTGACCATTATTAGAAATCAGGCCTCAGTATTTCTAATAAAGGAGGACAGTGCAAAAGCCCACCAAAAGTCTCCTGTTGAGCTCTCTTGTGATCTGTCTCTCTCCCCCCATCTCCTTAAAGGTATCTGGTTTCTTTTTACCTGTTTCTTCATATGCTAATTCTAGCTCTGATCTCATTGGTTTATCCCCTTTTCCTTTCTCCCTGGCTACACCCAAAAATCCGTCTATATATAGGCCCAATTTAAGGAATAAAGCCTCTCTCTGGCCTCTCCCTCTTGTTTTCACCATGTAATTCTGTGTGGTTTCATTTATTTCATATTTCATAATTCATATTCACCCGATTTGTGCTACCGCTTGATTCCCAGTGGGAAAAAGAACCCACTAAGTTTTGCTTAGGCACTTTTATCTTATCAGGATAAAAGGTCCGCAGCAAGTATGATCTACACACAATCCTGAAAAAAAATACCAAGAAAGGAAGAGAGAGGACTTGTGGACTAGTATTTGCCTTGCATGCAGCCACCCCAGGCTCAATCCCCCATACCTTAAATGGTTCATTGATTACTACCAGTGAATGCAGAGCCAGAAGTTACCCTGAGCATTGACCAGATGTGGCCCAAAAACCAAAACAAACAACAAAAAAAGGGTGGGATCTGTGAATGATACCAAGACCACAAGAAAAGGAGATGCTGGGCCCGGAGAGATAGCACAGCAGCGTTTGCCTTGCAAGCAGCTGATCCAGGACCAAAGGTGTTTGGTTCAAATCCCGGTGTCCCATATGGTCCCCCATGCCTGCCAGGAGCTATTTCTGAGCAGACAGCCAGGAGTAACCCCTGAGCACCACCGGGTGTGGCCCAAAAACCAAAAAAAAAAAAAAAAAAAAAAAAGAAAAGAAAAAAGAAAAGGAGATGCTGTGTTACAGGGATAGTATAGCAGGAAGGGTCCTTACCCATAGCAGTTAACCTGGTACTTCTTATGGTCTTCCTAACCCCACTATGAGTGTCTCCTGAGCATAGATCTAGGAGCAAGGACTGTGTGCCTGGCCACACAACCACCAGCCCTCAACTCCTTCCACACACTTAAAACAAAAACCAGGCATGGCAAATAGGGGACACTGCCTCAGAAGCCTCATAAGGATCCTGGAATGTCAAGAATTCCTGAAGAAAGATGAGCCAAGCGTGATCAGACCCACTGTGCCCAGGACTCAGGCCAGTCCTCATCCCGTGAGGAGGCGACCAAACTAATGCAGACAGACCTCTTCACCCTAAACATGTTCTACCACTTGGGACCTGAAATTGATATGGAATAACACAATCTATTTTTCTGGGCTCTGGAAGTCTGGACTGCACTTTGCTTCTGTCCCTCAGTTTGCTTCTGCACCTCAGTTCTCTTATATTAAACTGTCTGGGTTATGGGGCCAGAGAATACAGCAGATAGGGCACTTTTGCCTTGCAAGTGGTTGACCTGGGTTGGACCCCCTGTACCCCATGTGATCCACTGAGCCCACTAGGAGTGATCCCCGAGTGCAGATGCAGGAGTAACCCCTGAATATAACTGGGTGTGCCCCTTTCCCTCCAAAAATTAAACAAAGCAAACACAACCTAAACACCTCCCAAAATCAAAAAAACAAACAAAAACAAAAACCTGTGGGCTAGTCTGCAGTCATTAGTCCCTAGTAATAAAATGCCTTTCCTGACCTTTCCTAGTGGTTCTATTCTTCATCTGAGAAGAGGATTTTCTGCTTCAAAAATATGACCTGGTGGGCCCGGAGAGATAGCACAGCGGTGTTTGCCTTGCAAGCAGCCAATCCTAAAGTAGTTGGTTCAAATCCCGGTGTCCCATATGGTCCCCCGTGCCTGCCAGGAGCTATTTCTGAGCAGACAGCCAGGAGTAACCCCTGAGCATCACCGGGTGTGACCCAAAAACCAATATATATATATATATATATATATATATATATATATATATATATATATATATATATATATATATATATATATATATGACCTGGTATGTCCCAGCTATCAAGTGCTCTGCTTATTACTCTCCAATTGTGTACTAACTGGAGTGGCAAAGGTTGGGTGAGACTTTCCACGTGGAAATCTGAGGATCAGGGAGTGACCCCCACCCCACCCCACCCCGACCTGAAGAACTCTAAAGAATTGCATTTCCAGGTATGAATTACACCCCCCAAATCTCAAGCTGACTCCTTTAAATCCTTCTTTTATATCTAACCTGTACCTCCCTCCCCTTAGATTTCTGATTTTGGAGCAGGGATCATTCCTGGCTGGATTCGGGGAGCCTTATGGGATGCTGGGGATCAAATGCTGGTTAGGTGAGTGCAAGGCAAGCAGCGCAGCATACTTTATACTGTGCTGGGCCTAAGCAGCGAGGGAGGCTGAACCCAGGGCAGTTCATCCTAAAATGCCCCCTTCGCTGGAGTGAGATTCAGTTCAAGTCCGCTTAGTGCTGCCCCCCTAACTAGGAGGAGGCACACACTCGGTGTCTCGGAGGAAAACCCCTATCACACGGGTGAGGACCGCTCCTTCCCCATCGCCTCTTCTGTTAGAACCCTTCTCGGTGCATCACTGCAACCTAGGCACTGCAGCCTGCCGCCTTGTGCCACCCAGGCTGTGGGCGCTCCTGTTCCCTCCCCGCATTCCAGCCGCCAGCACAGTCATAGGTCATAGCTCAGCTAGCTCAGCCCATGGGTGGAGGAGGCCTGCTCATTTCATCTCCCCGAAGAGTACATCTGACCCATCTGACTTCCTGCAGTCATGTCACAACCCCAGAACCTCTCTTTGGCCTCTGACCAAAGCAGCCTGTGTGGTCTCCAGAATCCCATTCATCTGACCAGCCCTACCTCCAAGCTCAGACTTGATGACATACGACCAACAATGGGCATCTATATCCTGTGTTCTTTCACTTGGAATTAAAACTATTGTTGACTGGGCACTTTATTCACTAGATCCTGTTCTGCTGCTCCCCATTATTCATTCCTCAATCGAGAATGTCTTTTTTTTTTTTTCATTTCTGAGACATAAATATATATTTTAATTAACTTTCTTATTACAATCAGAACCACTGCAGATTGTACAGGAACATTGAACCAGTATTAATATTGATGCATTTTTTTCCCTCCTAGTCTTTTCTATTCATGTGCATTTTATTTTTTATTTTTTTTTTGGGGGGGGGGGACTACACCTGGCTGTATTCAGGGATTATTTCCTGGCTCTACACTCAGGAATCCTCATGGAGGGCTCAGAGTACCATATATGGTGACAGGGATCAAACCCAGGTCAAGCAAATACAAGGCAAGAGCTTTGGCCCCTGCCTAGGCATTTTAGAAAACTGAGCTCTATTCTCACCATGAGTTATTTTACATCTTTCATAAAATCTGAAAATTTCACACCCCTAAATAGTCTCTAAGTTATTTCTGGTGCCTTCATCATTTTCCATCATACTGTAATTTAATGATTCCTCTATTGTTAGTCACTTGGGCTGTGTCCATTCCTTTATAAAATGTCCAGTAGTATATAAATGTCAAAGTACTCATTTTTAACACTGTTCTAAAAGTGGCACTACTGTATCAAACAACAGTTTTTGAAAAGTGGTTTATTTCCCCTAAAATTTAAACTGGTTTACAGGGTATAAATGACAATGAATGGGATAAATAAAATAAGCTTCTTGTAGAAAGTGGGTGAATTGGAGTCTCTTCCAGCATAAGGTTCGGCAGGCCTCTGCCATGCCAACGGCCTTCTTAACCAGGCCTAGGGGGGGTGTGGGACTTGGGTGACCCCCAGCACCCCTCTACTGCCTTGCTCCAGATCTCCAGGGCTTCCCCTGGGCCACATGCCTGGGCAATCCAGCGAAGTGGGTCCCTTGGAAGAGCTTGAAGGTGTTACCCTAGGCTTAACTTGTGGGTGCTGAGAGCTGCTTGGTTGCACTAAAGCAGTCACTGGTAATTTCTTACCAGTCTATATGTTTAAAACAATATACATTAATAGTACTCCCTATCCTTGAATTATGTTTTTGTGTATGCAGAATGTCCATTTTGTTATATGCCCTTTCGCACACCCCTACAAAAGCTCATTTTTTCTTTAACTCTCTCACCCCCTACCATCATTACTCCACATTTACCCTTTTTACCTTCAGTACTGCAGAATCCTTCACAGACCAAAGTGGTGCACTGGAGTTAACACTGCTCCATATATTTCAAAAGGCATAAAATGGATACGTATGTCTTTTCAACATTTTATGTGTATTTTCTTTAACAGCTATAGCTCTTGCTGAATATTTTCTTATACAGTGAAGATTTTCTCCATTTTTTATCTTTTCTTCTCTTTGTGAACTGTTCAATAGGGAATTTGGTGAAAGAGTCCCTCAGTTTAATGCTTATGTTTGAACCAAGTCATGGGTATTGTTGGACGTGTTTTTATGCCCCATATCACCGATAATGCCACGTGGCTTTATTTCTTGTTTGCAGAGGCACATTAAAATGGGAAAATACTATACATACAAATAAGTTCTTATCTAATAGAGATAGGAACACACAAATCTTGTAGTGCAATGGGACCTTACGCCCTGAACATTGACATAATGACCTGGCACAGGCCTCAGAAGAATGGGTATTCTCCATTCACCCCTGATCTAGAGAAGCCATCTATGAAACATCCAAGGTTGTCTATAACATCACCTGGAAGCAATCCTCTACCAGGGAAGACCCTACCACTGCGCTGACATCAACCTACTCAAGAGACTTCCCTTAATACTGAGAAGACTTAACAACAATAACGACCTGCTTACTGGACAGGTCTTTCTGCATTGCCCTTTAATTGTGAGGTGAAACTAGAGGATGCTCCACACCAGCCTGACTTTAATGTAGGATATGCATATTCCAGGATCTTTAATATAGAAACCTGATGCCAACAATAGAAACTGTGTGAAAAATAAAACTGTATTGGCACTACAATGACTTGGATTGAACAAACTAGTTTGCCTGGAGCCTAGAGTTGGTCTTATGCCAGGAAACTTCAGGGGTAGGGTCTCCTTGTATTTAGGCCAAGGCTTTTCCTTTCCATGCCCCCATATTTTGGTGGGCCTATGCAAATATTTGCCACCCTAACACCATTTTTACTGTGCTCCTTTGACTCTAAACCTTAAAAAAAAAATCACTTAAACTTTTGATGTTAACTTAAACTAATATGCATGTGCATGAAAATGTAAAAAAAAAATAACTATGCCTTCTGCCTTCAATGTTTAAGGAGTCACATAAATTTCATGGCTTTAGATTGCTTTGTGTACTGCTAAGAAATGTTATAATGTACTACAATCTGGGGACTTGTGAACAAAGTAATTGTACATGAGTTCTGTTTTATTTTTTTTTTTTGTTTGTTTTGTTTTGTTTTATTTTTCTTAAGGTTCTTCGACTGTAAGTTCAAAATTTAGGTGTCAGCAAGGGGATTTCTTCTGAGAACTCTGTTTATGGGTGATTGTCTTTCCACTGTAACTTTACCTTGTTCTCTTTCTTTGCATCATTGTTCTTATGATTAAAAATTAAAATAAAAAAAAGAAAGTGGATGAATTGGTAACTGAGAAAGTTTGTTGGAATGAGTAAGTAAACATCTTGGAGCACTTGCTCAGTGTAATAAAACAATGGTAAGTTTCCACTGAACCCACAACAGTGGAACTCAAAAGCCAGGCACAAGTAAAGTTGGAAAGAAGTGGGATCAGAGTCTTCCTTTTACTGAGCAAACCCTGCTCCTATACAGAGTCTCGACTGAATTCTGAATACACAGGTATACTGCCATCAGTAAAAACACATTTGAAAGAAAGTTCTTTTTTTTTTTTTTTTTGGTTTTTTGGGCCACACCCATTTGACGCTCAGGGGTTACTCCTGGCTAAGCGCTCAGAAATTGCCCCTGGCTTGGGGGGGACCATATGGGACGCCGGGGGATTGAACCGTGGTCCTTCCGTGGCTAGCGCTTGCAAGGCAGACACCTTATCTCTAGCGCCACCTCACCGGCCCCTAAAAGAAAGTCCTAATTAGTGAAAAATAGAGAAAACAGAGGCACAAAGGAATGAAATAATACAGCTGATGCGACTTAAGAAAACCTTCTAATTAGAATACAATGATCTGAGACATAACTTCCAAATGAGATATATTATGCTATAACAAACAAAAAACAAAACCAATAAAAGGTTCTTTGAAATTACAAGAATTCCAGCCAAAATAATAATATTTTAGAGTCCAGGCTATGATACAGTGTCAGATGTGGCCTCGCAGGTGTGAGACTGAGTTGGATCCCAGAGTCACAGTGAGGTATGAGAGTGCAATACCAAGTACACTAAACCAAGGTTGTGTGAGCAGTCGGAAGTACATGGCTTTTCATCATGGCAACAAGGGAAGGCTTGGGAAAAAAAAAATCCTTCAACTAGGAAGGCTGAAAAATAAGGTCCGGTACTCACTCTCCTAGAAGTATTCCAGAACAATGGGAATAACGGGGAAAGCAGAGGATCAATTCAGAAGGGCCAATATTTGACAGGATTCCAGAAAATCAAGGAAAAAATATGGGAAGACGGTATCATATAAATAATAAGAAAAATTTCTAAGAGTACCTGAGTCACTAGTTTGAAAAATTCCACTGAGTAATTTAGGACACTGGAATACATCGAAGACAGAGATTTTAAAAGCTCAGTATCAGGGGTGTAGCTATGTGGTAGGTGCATACCTTGCATGTATGAATCCCTGGGTTTGATCCATGGCACTACAGCAAAAAATAATAACTCCTTGGCATGGAGGAGAAAAAGTCACGAGAATGTCATATTATTTGATTGTCAAAAGCAGGGAACATGAGAGCATATTAACAAAGACAGATATTATAAACCTACAACTCTGAGATTTTTCAGTATAAAATTTTAGAGCCCTGCCCTGTGGGAAGGTAGGGCTTGCTGTCTCAATATATAAGCACTCAATCTCTCTGAATTTCATAACCTCTTTCTTGACAAATGACCTGAAAATGCACAGAAGTGAAGTGAGGAAGTAAAGTCAGCAAGATGAAGACACAAAACTCAGGAAACAGTAAAGCCCAGTGGGAAAGGGATGTAAACTAGAGGGAAGGGCTGTACAAAGGGAAAGGGGGGACTGAACAGATTATCTAACTGGATGGAGAATTTAAAAATAATTGAAAGGCGGGGACTGGAGAGATAGCATGGAGGTAGGGTGTTTGCCTTGCATGCAGAAGGATGGTGGTTCAAACCCTAGCATCCCATATGGTCCCCAAGCCTGCCAGGAGTGATTTCTGAGTGTAGAGCCAGGAGTAACCCCTGTGTGCTGACAGGTGTAACCCTCAAACACCAAAAAAAAAAAAAAAAATGAAGGGGCTAGAGAAATAGCACCTTCAACCAGCAGGTAAAGTACTTGCCTTGCATGCAACCAATATGGGTTCGATCCCCAGCACCCCAGGAGTGATCTCTGAGCACAGAGCCCTATCTACTATACTATCTCTCTGGCCCAGAAGGGTAATCTTAGGCCAAATAGATAGGGGCTGGATGAGGATGGAGGTGGCATTCAGACACTGAAGACGGTATAAACAAAGGCATGAAAGAGCAGCTAGGTCAAAGATGCTAAGGAAACAAGAGTTGAAGTCAGATTTTATGAGCTCAGACTGCTCTGTAGCCAGGATTTAGCACCATATCTTCCTATGCAAAGAGTGTGTAGCAAAATTTTTGTTTGGAGTCACACTTGGCTGTACTCAGGAATTATTCCTGGTGCTACTCAGGGATCACTTCTGGAAAGGCTCAGAGGACATGGGATGCCAGGATTAAATCAGGGCCATATGCAAGTCAAGCAATTTAACCCTCTCTCTTCAATCCCTGTAATATTTTTATAATGAAGAGAAAACTATATAGCCATCATAATGTTTCCAGAGTAATCTGATGGAATAAATAATGCCTGGAGGGAGAAATCCAAAGTAAGTCCTATATAAAAGGACACATCTGGTCAACAACTTGAAATATCCGTGCAGGCAGCATTTAGAAGTCACTGGGCTGAGAATGGAACTCAGTGATGGAAGTTATCTTGTACAGGTGAGGCCCCAGGGTAGAAAGGGAAAAAAATAGTTGGAGATGAAGCACATTCCCAAATGAAACTGTGGGCCACAGTTTCATGTATTAGATCCATGTATTGGCCAGAGTGAGCCTGTATCTCCAAATGAACACAAAAAAGAAGGTTTCAGTAGTTTTCAAAACACTGTTCTCCTGCAATGTTGGGTCAGTGATTTGAACATGGAGGTCTTATGGCCAATTGCAAGTTAATTATTTTGGGGCAGAAGGGTGTGTTTCCAGGAATCTTCAGGGGACTATGTAGTGCCAAGGACTGAACCCAGCTCTTCTGCAAGTAAAGGATATTCTCTCTTTCTGGCTGGCAACTCATTAGCCTTTCTGATACATTGGAGTGTTGAGCCAGGAAATCACAAAAGATGAATATTCAAATATAATGACATGTGACACAAAGTTCAATGAGTTTAATCGTCTTCATAGTCCTAAATCCCAGCTGGTATCCTTCAGGAAAGTACATTTTTGGTCAAGGTCACAGATCTATCCCAGACCTTCAAATCTGTTCACCTCTCTTCTGAGTGTCCTGATCAGACAGAGGAAAATGAAAAGAAAAAAAAAAAAAGCAAAACACGCCCAAACAACCCAATTTGTTTTAATTGTTAGCAGAGACAAATAACTATTGTCTTTAGGTCTTTTCATACCCAGAGCTGAATTAGCATTAAAGTCAGTGGAAAAAAAAAAAAAGAAGAAAAAGCGGGGAGCAGAGCGGTGGCACAAGCTGTCAGGCATTTTGCCTTGCCTGCGCTAGCATAGGACGGACCGTGGTTTGATCCCTGGCATTCCATATGGTCCCCCAAGCCAGGAGTGATTCCTAAGCGTATAGCCAGGAGTAACTCCTGAGCATCACTGGGTGTGACCCCCCCCCCAAAAAAAAGGTCAGTGAGGGTCTGCATATTTGTGGGGGGGGCTCTCAGAAATTACTCCTGGCTGGTTCAAAGTTAACCATATAGGATGCCAGGGATTGAATCCAGGTCCGCTGCATGGAAGAGAAACAGCCTACCCACTGCACTATCACTCTGGCCCTGTTTTTTATACTTTTGATGTTTTCTTTCAAATTGTACCAGTTTCTCATATTTGAGTCTATGTGACTTAGTGATCCCTAGGAAAAGCAGCTCTGAAAGCTGATGAGAGAATGAAGCCCAAGAGAACTGAGTTAGGAAGGAATTAGCTTCTGTTTAGGCAGTTCATCTACCTCCCAAATTACGCATGACCTTGATGTCAAAGGGCTCCTATAGGGCTGGAGCACAGCAGGTAGGGAGCTTACCTTGCATATGGATGACCCAAGTTTGATCCCCAAGCCCAGCAATAGTGATCCCTTAACACAGATCAGGAATAAGTCCTAAGCATTGATGGCTATGACTCCAAAACAAAAAGTGCTCCCTAAGTTTTGAAACACCATGCTAATACTTAGTCTCGTAGCAACAGGACCAAACAAAGCCAGAGCATGCTCCTAAGTGCTGTGCCATTCTTGCCTACTAACTTTGGTGTTTCTGATCAGTGCTCAGGCACACTGAGAGTGGGAATGAGGAGAGACCCAGAAGTAAGGAAACTTAAGTCTTCCGTGTGCTGTCTGCTCATCACACTGCCCAAGTTGTACCCCCTCTTCTCCCCTCAACTCTCTCACCTGAAAAATGAGACCTCACACCTGTTTATCAGGCTCTTCTGATCTGGGAAGGTTGATAAGCAGCTAGACAGAGCAGTAAGAACTTGGATTTAAAGACAAATCCCACTTCTCAAGCCTTGCACTTGATCATGGCACTCAGTGCAAAGGGACAAATAAAGTCACCAAGATACAATGAGGTCTGAAGGTGCCTGGAAGAGTAATAAGTGTTGGGCATCAAGATTCTATATATGGGGCCCAGAGAGAGAGCACAGCGGCGTTTGCCTTGCAAGCAGCCGATCCAGGACCAAAGGTGGTTGGTTCGAATCCCAGTGTCCCATATGGTCCCCCGTGCCTGCCAGGAGCTATTTCTGAGCAGACAGCCAGGAGTAACCCCTGAGCAATGCTGGGTGTGACCCCCCCCCCAAAAAAAAAGATTCTATATATGAAAGTACATGAAGAATAAAATTCTACATAAATACAAGACAATAATGTCACATAATCTAACCCTTGCATAGTTTCACAAATCTTTTCTCTTGGGGGAGGGGGGCATCCTTGGCAATGCTCAGTGGTTACTCATGGCTCTACACTCACGAATCTCTCCTGGCATTGCTCAGGTGACCACATGAGATATCAGGGATCAAACCCAGGTTGACCACAGGTGAGTTAAATATTCTATCTGCTGTACTATTGTCCTTTACAAATAATCTTGCTAGGAATAAAGACTCGGTGGCAAAAAGGTATCGTACTTTAGTCCAGTGCTTCTCAAATAGTGGGGTGTGCCCCCCGGGGGGGGGCACGAGGCTCCATAAAGGGGGCTGTGTTTGACCTCGGCAAACATTGTCATAACAAGCTAAGTCCCGTATTTATGCCTCTGTGTGTCTCTGGAGCTGAGAGTTGCTGTGTCCTGCTTCAAACCCCGCTTCGAAAAGCTATGCATTGCAAAACGTGCTCATTGTAGCCATTTATCCAGACATCACCTCTGATTAAAAAATCAGCTCAAATTATTTTATATATTTTTGTTTTGCAGGTTAAAGTTTTTTTTTTTAAATAAAGATACAATTTACAGTCGCGTGGGGTTGTGAAAAATGTTTTCTTCTTCCTAGGGGGGCATGACAGAAAATAATTGAGAAGCACTGCTTTAGTCCAATTCTTTGTCCTTCTAAAAGTTTTCATATTCCAACATATGTGCCCTCTCCAAGAATATATGATGGCCTCAGGAATCCTACTCTGCTTCCTCCCTCTACCTGTTAGTCTTCTCATAATTGGAAGAGTTCCACTGCTTATTCTAAAGTCCATCTAGAAAGTGAGGATGAACCCCCCCCAGCAGAATGGGCATGGCTTTAGGCAAGTTTCAGCCTCCCACTCGCCTATGGGGAAGGGATGCTTCTAGAACCCCACACAATGGAACACAAAGGGAAGCAGGGTTAAGTTTGGGGAGGTGTTGATAATGGTAACTGAGCAGAATTTGTGGTCTCGCCAGTTCCCATAACTTACTGTCTCCATCAGTCTTTAAGTACAGATTAAGGAATGGTCTCGAGATATTTGTCAAAGAACCTTACATCACCAAGAATTAGTAGGTATAGAGGTATAAAAACAAAACAAAACAAAACAAAAAGCAGTAATAAAATAGCTGCTTTCAGGCTGCAGTGCATGCCAGACATATACAGGGCCCTACATTCAAACCCAGCACTTGATGTTCTCCCAGGCCCTACTGGGTATAGCCCTGGAGGCTTCTAACAACATCGGGTAGGTTCACAACAAAATAATAATAAAAAAGCAGCCACTGTTTCTACCTTTGTCCATTTTAGAAGCAGGACAGTTATTTGGCTCTCAATTGTTTCTAGGAAATCAAAAGCTTCTATATCTTGAGAGATGAACAGCTGATGAACTGCTGCCTCAAATGGTTTCCTAATGAGCCATTACTGTATTCTGGAATACTAGAGCACAAGGTTCAAAACCCTAAATGCTTGCTTTTACTGGTTACCACTTAATCCGAAATACTAGATTCAAGACTCTAGAATTCCACCAGACAGACCTGGACTAGAAACCTGCCTAGAGCCTGAAAGAGTGTATTAGTTTGTGTGGGGGGAGGGCACCCCCAGCAATGCTCTGGGATTACTCCTGGTTCTGTACTCCTAATGGTGCTTAGGTGACCAGATGGGATGCCAGAGATGGAATCTGGGTCTCCCTCATGCACTACCCACTGTACCATCAGTCCAGCCCCTATACTGGAGTGTTCAAACAAAACCATGTAAACAACTTTTACTTAATTTTAACAAAACCTACATGTGGTATATGTATATTTTTTTAATTTCTTAGCTTTGTCTGACCCATGACTAAATAAGCCACATTCTACTTCATACATGAGGCCCACTTACGGTAGAGTTATAAATAAAGTCTTGGCTTTGGGTATCGTTTTCTTTAAGGGAGCCTCGGAAAGGCTTGCTTTGTGTTTTGTGCAGTAGTCCTAGAAACATTCTTTGTTTTTGTTTAGTTTTGGGGCCACAACTGGCGGCGCTCAGGTTCTGTGCTCAGAAATTACCCCTGGCAGGCTCAGGGGACCATATGGGATGCTAAGGATGGAACCTGGGCTGGCTGCCTGCAAGGCAAAAGCCCTACCCACTGTGCTATTGCTCCAGCCCCCTGGCAACTTACTTTTAAGGACACAGCAGACTTTGATTCTTGGTTTGTAATTTCTTTTAGACCACACTCAGCTCTGCTCAAGGATCACTCCTGGCAGGGCTTGAAGGGCTGAATTCGGTGCCTGGGATCAAATTTGGGTCAGCTGTGAGCCAGGCAAGCACCCTACCCATGCGCTATCTCTCCAGACAGCACGTTGCATGTCCACAAAGGAAGAAAACAGCAAAGAGGTGTGTACTGCGAGCAAGGAGAGGGGCTTGCCCAGTGCCAGGCAAGATGCCCATCTCCCCTTCTCCCCTTACTCCACGAGGTGGGTTCTGTGGTGGCGCATGAGATGGGAGTTGGAGATGAAAGCTGCCCCGCACTTCCCACATTCATAGGGCTTCTCCCCAGTGTGGGTCCGCTGGTGCACGGTGAGGCTGGACCTCTGCCTGAAGGCCTTGCCACACTGGCCGCAGGTATAGGGCTTCTCCCCGTTGTGGATGCGCTGGTGTATGAGCAGGTAGGAGCTGCAGGTGAAGGCCTTGCCGCACTCGTTGCACACGTAAGGCAGATCGCCGCTGTGGATCCTCTGGTGCACGATAAGGCAAGAGAGCTGGCTGAAGGCCTTCCCGCACTGGCTGCAGTCGTAAGGCTTCTCGGCCGTGTGGATCCTCTGGTGCACGATCAGGTGGGAGAAGCAACTGAAGGCCTTCCCGCAGTCCTTGCACTCGTAGGGTTTCTCCCCGGTGTGGCTGCGCTGGTGCACGATCAGGTTGGCGCTCTGGGTGAAGGCCTTGCCGCAGTGGCTGCAGGCGAAGGGCTTCTCCCCGGTGTGGATCCTCTGGTGGACGATGAGGTTGGAGCTGCGCGTGAAGGTCTTGCCACACTCGTGGCACTCGTAGCACTTCTCGGTGATGTGCACTTTCTGGTGGCGGGCCAGCTGCGAGCTGTAGCTGAAGGCTTTCTCGCAGTCGGGGCATTTGAAGGTCTTCTCCAGGGAGTGGATCTTCTGGTGGACGGTGAGGTTGGAGCTCTGGGTGAAGGCCTTGCCGCATTTGGCGCACACGTAGGGCTTCTGGCCCGTGTGGATGCGCTGGTGCACCACGAGGTTGGCGCTCTGGATGAAGGCCTTGCCACACTCGTGGCACTCGAAGGGCTTCTCCCCGGTGTGGATGCGTTGGTGCACCACCAAGTTGGCACTCTGACTGAAGCCCTTGCCACACACGCTGCAGGTGAAAGGTTTGGGCCCGGGCTGGCTTTTGGGATTTCGAACCGGTCCTGAACTCAGGCTGTCTCTTTCCCCAGGCTTCAGGCCTTTCTCTTCTTCCTCTCTCTGGAGGCTTTCAGGGGAATGACGGTCTTTCATGGTCATGGCTCTGAGCTCTTTCTTTTCCCTCTTTATTCTCCTCCTCTGGGTCAGCAAGCTCCCTGTGCCACAGTCTTCTCCGAACTCAAATTCCTGAGCGCCAAACTTCGGGATTCTTCCTGATATTCGGAAGGCTTTTTCTGTCTCGTCACATGTCTCCATTTTTGGAACCAGGAATTGGGGGTTATTGGTTTCAGTGCCTGAAACAACAAGAGGGAAATGCAATGATCAGCCTTTTTCTGGCCTAAAATAATGTCTTGGGCTGGAGATATAGAATAGGGTTTGAAGTGCCTGTTTAGAATGAGGCTGACTCTCTTTTGAGCAAGGCCATCACAGACTTCCCCAAGAGAGTCCCTGAGCATCACCAGATGTGGCCCAAATCCTCCTTATCTCAAAAAAAATCATCAGGGCCAGAGTGGTAGCACAGTGGTAGGGTGTTTGCCTTGCACGCAGCTGACCCAGGAATATTGCAGGTTCAATCCCTGGCATCCCCTATGGTCCCCGGAGTCAGGAGTGATTTCTGAGTACAGAGCCAGGAGTAACCCCTGAACACTGTTGGGTGTGCCCCACCCCCAAAAAAAAGAAACAAAAAAAAAAAAATCAAGTCTTAACAGATAGGATGTAACTAGCATTTGCAAAACAACTTCATCGAAATGTAGAATTTCTTCATATGTTACTTCCTCTCTGACATTTTTGTGCCAGGTCTGTGTTGTCCCTCGTACTTAGAGCAGACGCCTCCGATAAATGGTGTTTCTGGCATTTTCCATGCCCCTTCATTAGATATTGAACTGATGGGTGGTAGGGAAGCAATCTCCAAACTGCTATCCTCCTGGTTGCCAAAGGACTGATTTAATGAAGGACACCAAGCTCAAGCCTCCCCTGGGTCTCCAATACTTCAGTGGGATTTCCTGACAACCAGCCTATTAGTGAGAGACCTCTGGAGCAAGACCAAGGCAACCCAAGGCTTTGAGAATAAAAATGCTGGTACTGGGGGCTGGAGAGATAGCATGGAGGTAAAATGTTTGCCTTGCATGCAGAAGGTTGGAGGTTCGAATCTGGCATCCCATATGGTCCCCTAAGCCTGCCAGCAGTGACTTCTGAGCATAAAGCCAGGACTAACCCCTGAGTGCGGCTGGGTGTGACCCAAAAACACAAACGAACAAAAAAATGCTGGTACTGAAGAAAGAATGGGCATGGACAGACGGTGACACTGGATGCGAGACAGCAAAGTCTAACTCCCTTCCCTGTGTACTGGAGAAATAGTACAGTGGGCTGGATGTTTGCCTTTTATGTGACTATGCAGGGTTCAATCCCCAGCATCCCATATAGTCATCTATGTTGTTACCAGGAATGATCCCTGAGCACAGAAACAGGGATCATAGTAAGTTATAAGCATAGGTGGGTGTGGCCCAAAACAAAAGACAAGGCCAGGTATGTGACTTAGTGGGAGGATGTGCGAGGCCCTGGGTTTAATCTCTAATCCCCAACACAAAAATTATTTTTTAATGAATCAAATTTGAAATTTAATTTTTTGTTTTGTTTTTGAATCACACCCAGCAGCGCTCAGGGGTTACTCCTGGCTTTACGATCACAAATCACGCCTGGCAGACTTGGGGGACCATATGGGATGCTGGGATTCGAACCACCATCCTTCTGTATGCAAGGCAAACGCCTTACCTCTATGCTATCTCTCCGGCCCTGAAATTTAATTATTTTATATATTTCTATAAAAAATTTTTACAGGGACAGAGAGATGGCACATCGGTAGGGCGTTTGCCATGCACACAGCAGATTCAGGACAGACGGTAGTTTGAATTCCATTGTAACCCCTGAACATCACTGGGTGTGGCCCAAAACAAACAAACAAACAAACAAAAAAAGTAAGCACTGAGCACAGCCAGATGTGGCCCATAACCAAAATATAAATAAATTCAACATTAATATACAAGAAATGTAAATAAAACTCTCAGCTGTTAACAAATCAATACTAAATTAAAACTTCCAACGGGACGATAGAGATGAGAACTAGAAAAACCAGCCCATAACAAACTTATCACAAAGAGTGGCAAGTGCAGTTAGAGAAATAACTACACTAACAGCTACCATAACAATGATAGAGAGAGAAATACAATGCCTGTATTGAAGATAGGCAGAGGAGGAGTAAGGTAGGGGACAGGGGATAGGGGACAATGGTGGCAGTAAAGTTACACTGGTGAAGGGGGTGTGCATTTTATGGCTAAAACCCAATTATGAACATATTAGTAACCATGGTGCTTAAATAAAAATTTAATAAAATTTCCAAAGGATTTTAGGCATAATATGCAGTTTTATCACCACAAGCTTAATTTGTGTGGGAGCTAAGGAAGGGCAAGGCTGTGTCATATTTTCTTCTTAAAATTTTTTGTTTGTTTGTTTGTTTGTTTTTTGGGGGCCACACCCGGCTGTGCTCAGGGGTTACTCCTGGCTGTCTGCTCAGAAATAGCTCCTGGCAGGCACGGGGGATCATATGGAACACCGGGATTCGAACCAACCACCTTTGGTCCTGGATTGGCTGCTTGCAAGGCAAACGCCGCTGTGCTATCTCTCCGGGCCCACTTCTTAAAATTTTTAAGGCTGTGTCTTATTTATTCCTATATATCCTGTACTTACCATATGCCCAGCACACAGGAGACAGGGACCCAACAATCCTTGTACTGATTCAGTGTACTCTGTTAACAGCACAGCCTTGGCTAGGAACAGGGTCTTAAAGTAAGAGGCAGAATAAAAAAATGGATGGAGTGGCTGAAATTGGAATATGAATGATAAAGCAAGGTAACAGAAAAAAAGTAGTCAACACATAAATGCACCAGAGGGGGCTGGAGAGATAGCATAGTGGATAGGGCACTTGCCGTGCACAAAACTGACCCAGGTACACCATATGGCCCCCCAAACACTGCCAGGAAAAGTTCCTAAAAGCATAGCCAGGAATAAGCTCTGAGTACCAAAAGGTGTGTCTTAAAACCAAAATCCAGAAATGCTGGAGGCAGAAGTGATAGTACAGCCTTAAATGGGGCTAACCTAGATTAAAATTTACCCTGGCATCCCATTAACCATTGGGTATAGAGTCATGAGTAAAACCCCTGAGCACTGCTGGATATAGCCCAAACCAAAACCAAACCAAACCAAACAAACAAACAAACAAAAAAGCAGAACTGCACCCAAGAGAACAGAAGGCAGAGAGAGAAATAACAGATACTGAGAATTTAGGGTAAAAAAATTAAAAGCAAGAAAATAGAATTTGGAGATCACAGTCCTTACCTTTTAACAGTGGAGTGACCTGGTCCCACAAATGACTAAGGAATTGGCTAGGGAGGAAAATATTCAGGCATTATCCTACACTAGGCACATCCATAATTAGGATCAAAAAGAGTCTGGGCAGTCATGCAAGGATTGCGTCCCTAACACAAAACTCACATCTCTGGCACCTCTGAGCCCCAGCTGTTTCATTCTGTCCAGGCAAGCAGTGCTGCCTCTGCATAGAACACAATCCCCTTTGCTAAATCCCAGCTTCAAGAAAACCAGGAGATAAAATGGCCTTTGAAGCCTAATCTGAAACATTATTGGGATTATGGAATTTATTCTAGGTCTTCTAGAACTTGAACAAAGACTGATGAAAATGAAGCAACTCTAGCACAGTTCCTTAAAATCATCATGAGAGTTGAGGAGCTACCTGTTCCTGCAGGTTCAACAAACTCAAAGCAAGGGCTAGAGTGATAGTACAGAAGACAGGTGTTTTTACCTTGTATACAGATGTTTTGCCTTTGACCCCAGCATCACATATGGTCCCCTGAGCACACAAGGAGTAATCTCTGAGTGCAGAGCCAGGAATAAATCATGCCTGAACACTGAAATCTGTGATACCAAAACCAAATAATAATAATAACAAAATAAAACACAAAACATCTGAAGAATATCTGAATCTATACCTGTGAATAGATGAGACTTTATAACAATAAATGTGATTTAAGAATAAATTCAGGGGCCAGGGAGATGTGTGAAAGAGCTGGATCCTTGCATGTAGAAATACACAAATGAGCCCCACTACTGTAGGATTCTTAAAGGACCCCTAGGTGTGGTCCTGGTGTTCCTGCTGGTTTTCTTGGAGTCCCTGAAGCACTGTTTGGCTCTCCCAAAAAAAGATGAATTCAGGGCTCACCTATATTTGTCTAATATATTAAAATATCTTGTATAATAAGTCTTTTTCCATGGCAAAGACAATATTTGTCCCTGTTACTCCAATCAGCACTCCTGGACACTTTCAATATCTCAATACTTAGTCCCTGGGGCTCAGAGACCAAATCACTGGCCTGAAAAGGTTCTTGAGAACCCATTAGCTTCTGAATCAGTGAGTTGAATTGTACCTGGTGATGTGATGCTCTTTTGCGTGTCCAGTATCTCACTCTTAATCAGGGTCCCAGGAAACGAGCAGGTGCCAAATGGAGACACAGCAGGTACGTTCTGTGCAGCTTTCAGGATCACTGCCATGTCCCAAAATATGCTTGGGCCCTAGAGACAAGTCAGTACAGAGGGTTTGTGAGGGAACTGTCCATGTCAGTATAGGCTAGTGTGAGGAACTACTCTGATGACAAGGGGCGCATCATGAAAATAAAGAAAGGAATAGAATGTGGAATCTCTCCTTATCCATGAGATGAGGATTAAGGGCCATATCTGATAGTGAGAAAAGTTTACTCCTAGCTCTGTGCTCAGGCATTACTCCTGACTGCTTGTGGGGTCATATGTGGTTCCTGGGATTAAACAGGCTCAGCTTTATGCAAAGCCAAATACCTTACTAGCTGCTCTATCCCTCTAAACCCTGAATATTACAGAAAGGTTTGGGGAACCATGATCCACATTTGACTAGTGATGGTAATGGTTCATTAAAAATACATGCAGCTGACCTTGGCTTGATCACCAGAACTGAATTGTTTTAGGGATCGAAAGAATTCAGTATTTAGGGGCCGGGCGGTGGCGCTAGAGGTAAGGTGCCTGCCTTGCCTGCGCTAGCCTTGGATGGACCGCTGTTCGATCCCCCGGCGTCCCATATGGTCCCCCAAGCCAGGAGCGACTTCTGAGCACATAGCCAGGAGTAACCCCTGAGCGTCACCGGGTGTGGGCCCCCCCGCCCAAAAAAAAAAAAGAATTCAGTATTTAGCACAGAGCCAAGAATAGCCAAGAATAGGCCATATTGGGTATGGCCTGACACAGACACAGAGACACACACAGAGAAACACATTTTCAAATCACTAGGGACTTTGAGAAATGAAGACTCGTAGCTCATGTCCTAGACCTCAAGTCAGAATCTGCACTATAATAAGCTCCCCAGCCATTTCTGTGACTTTGAGAAAAGTGATCAAATCAATGGAAAAGTTTAAAATAACAGCTTTTTTGGTGGTGATGTGCAATAACATACTTTTTTTTTTTTTTTTTTTTTTGGTTTTTGGGCCACACCCAGCGGTGCTCAGGGATGACTCCTGGCTGTCTGCTCAGAAATAGCTCCTGGCAGGCACGGGGGACCATATGGGACACCGGGATTCGAACCAACCACCTTAGGTCCTGTATCGGCTGCTTGCAAGGCAAACACTGCTGTGCTATCTCTCCGGGCCCGCAATAACATACTATTAAACATAATTTAACACAACTGTTGTCATTTTACCTAAGCTATGATAAAGTATTTATTTGTAGTTTTATTTTTTGGGGGGGCCATACCTGGCTCTGCTCAGGGATCACAGCTGCCAGGACTGGGGGACCATATGGAAATGGAGATTAAACGAGGTCTACTGTGTGCAAGGCAAGTGCCCTATTATTTTATCTCTCCAGCACCTTTATTTTTTATTTTAAAAAATGTTGGGTGAGGGGCCAGAGCTATAGTACAGCAGGTAAGGTAGTTGCCTTGTATATAATTGACCTGGATTCAATCCCTGGCATCTCCTATGGTTCCCTGGGCCCACCAGGAGTTATTCCTAAGGTAGATCCAGGAGTAACCCTTGAGAAATACAGGGTGTGCCTCCCCACAAAAAGTAGGGGAGCTAGATAGTCTAGTGGATAGGGCATTTACTTTGCACATGGCCATCCTGGCACAGAACCAAATAAGACCTGAGCATTGCTGGGTGTGTCCACAAATAAAATAATAAGATAAATATACAGATGGTTAGATCTCAGCTCTAGCAACTCTGATTTAAGTGCAATGACACAGGACAGTGTTTCTTGACCTCTTTTTGTTTTGTTTTGCTTTTTTGGTTTTTGGGCCACACCCGGCGGTGCTCAGGGGCTATTTCTGGCTGTCTGCTCAGAAATAGCTCCTAGCAGGCACGGGGGACCATATGGGACACCGGGATTCAAACCAACCACCTTTGGTCCTGGATCGGCTGCTTGCAAGGCAAACGCCGCTGTGCTATCTCTCCGGGCCCTCTTGACCTCTTTTTAATAGTGAACCCTTCCAATCTTGTTTTCCTACCTGCCCCCCCCCATCTTCTACTGGTTGATACCCTAATTTCATACTACTGTTCCCCACTTACATGATTTTACCTATGGTCCCCTGAAGATATCATGGGGCCCAGCAGGAGCCATAATGTCATTAGTCAAGAAACAATGAGGTAGAGCATAGGTTCTACTATCTAGAAAAAGTTCACTGGGTAATGCTGTGCTAGAGTGTAATAACCATAATGTTTGTAAAAAGTACAAAATGTTCCTTCATTCCTAAGGAAGCTAAGAAACAATATTTTGGGTGAGGGCATCAGAGCAAGTCCTGCTGAAACATCCAAGGGTAGTCTGTCCTTCCTCCTTGTCCTCTTGTCACTTACCTTTCCCTCTGGATCTGCCATGTCAAGGTCTGCTTGAGTCCCCTCTCCAGAAGCCCAGACACTGATGGTCTCAGAGTGCATCTGCTGGCCAGGCACTTGCCCTGCGAAGTTCTCCTCTTCTTCTTCCTTTTTCACTGTCCCAGGACCCCACGAGGCTAGGGCCACGGTCTCCCTCAATTCTGCAGTCATCTCTCCTCAGCAAGGGATGCCTGTCTCTGAGGGTTGCCCCACAGAGGTCGAGCTCCATCTACTCCCTAAGTTCTGAAAGTCATTTCATGAATGAGCTGCTTCCCACGGTCAGGATAAGAGTTCTCTACTGAGAAGAAAAAAAAAATTAAAAGAAACATGCTTAGGCCTGAGAGTTTGTCTGGATGCCATAACCAATCCTAGATCCCTCTGGCCAATTCTACCAGTAGAATGGTCATGGCATCCTGGGCCCCCAGCCCAGGGCCTCTCATACAAAGGAGGGAGCACAACTATAACTATGTCACCTGTTCACAGGGGAATCACTCAACAAACAGCATTGTAGGATATTATTGATTTTTAATTATGAAACATAACTTTATGGTAACACAGGAGGGCAGAGACAGTAGGTAGACAAGACAGTTGCCTTGCAATGGTTACCTGGGTTTGGTCCCTGATGAGCAAAGTCAGGAGTAAGCTCTGAGCACTGCCAGGTTTGGCCCCCCACAAAGCAAAACAAAAAACAATCCTTAATACCAAAAAAAATTAACAATGCAGAAAATGCTTAAGAAAAATCACTTCTGGGGCCGGAAAGATAGCACAGTGGTAGGACGTTTGCCTTGCAAGCAGCCAATTTAGGACGAATGGTGGTTCGAATCCCGGCAACCTATATGGTATCCTGTGCCTGCCAGGAGCAATTTCTGAGTGCCGCCGGGTGTGACCCCCCCCCCAAAAAAGAAAGAAAAATCACTTCTAGGGGCTGGCATGACAGTACAACTGGTTTTTGCCTTGCACAAGACTGGCCTGGGTTTGATTCCCTAGCATCCTATATGGTCCTCTGAGTACCACCAGGAATAATTCATGAGCGCAGAGTCAGGAGGTCAGGAGTAACTCCTGACCTCAACTGGGTGTGGCCAAAAAACAAACAAACAAATAAAAAACAAAACAAAACAAAGAAAAGTCATCCTTAGTATAGCAGGTTGAGTGTTTGCCTAGATTCAATCTAGGACTTGGTATATGGTCCTCTGAGCCCCATCAGGAGTGATCCCTGAGTGTAGAGCTAGAAACAAGTCATGAGCACTGCAGGGTATACAAAGATAAATTTTAAAAAATTTAAATTTTTTAAATTTAAATTAAAAAAAAAATCACTCCTGACCCACTTCTAAAGAAATAACCACTTTAAATACCCAGAGATTTTTTTCTTTTAAAGGAAAAACTCTTGGGCCAGAGAGATAGCATGAAGGTAAGTCATTTGCCTTGCATGCAGAAGGATGGTGGTTCAAATCCTGGCATCCCATATGGTCCCCTGAGGTTGCCAGAAGTGATTGCTGAAAGCAGAGCCAGGAGTAACCCCTGAGTACTGCAAGGTGTGTTCCCCCTCCCCTCAAAAAAAAGAAAAGAAAGGAAAACCTCTCAACACTGACAATTACTGTTTTTAGTTAGGAGGATACAGATTTTCAGAATAAACACAATGGAATCTTTTTGTCTGTTTGTTTTGGAGCTACACATGGAGATGCTCAGGAGTTACTCCTGGCTCTGAGCTCAGGAATTACAACTGATTGGAGATCAGGGTTCCTGGAGATGGAACAGGGGTTGGTGATATGAAGATGACAGCCCTACCACCTCTACTATTGTTTTGCCACTAGAGTCTTTTAAAAAACTTATAGTACAACACAATTTTAATTCTATTGACACAGAACTACAATACAAAGAAACAAAAGAGCCTTTTTAAACAGATAGGGAGAGATTATATATAGGTAGAGAGATTGTTGAAACCTTGTTAAAATTATTTAACAAAATGTTCTTGTTTACAAATTTGAGAACTCATTCTGGCTTAACAATCTATGTCATAGCTATATTGAGATTTGTTTATCCCCAATTTGAGAATCACTGGTTTAGTAGGAGGAGTTTTATAGTTTCCAGTTTGTTATTTTAAGTATTTTTTGATAGTCTTTACTGAACTATTCCCCTAGAATGTGATTGACAGGTGGAGTACCAGTAGCATGGTTAAGGTATATGTAGTCAAAAGAAGCTTGATCCCCAGCACCGCACATGGTGCCCAGAGCCCTGCCAAGCATGATTCCTGAGCATAGCACCAGAAACTAGGCTTTTCTGGGTGTGGCCCCAAAACCCAAAACCAAAAGAAAACACCCTTAGCTTTCATGATTTATATACTTTCCAAGTAGCTTAGAAAGAATGACACCAAAAATCACACCACTACCAACTTAGCAATAAAGCCAGAGGTTAGTATTTTATTTTTCTGAGCATAATAATTTTATTTTGCTTGGCTAGGAAGTGATCAGAGAATTTCTACGCCCCTTTGTAAGGAAAAAAAAAGCTAAATCTTATCATATCTATCCTGCCATTAAAGTGATTTCCCCCCTATGCTAACTGACAACCTATTTGTAAAATTAATTCCTTTAATTTCTGCAACCAATATTTTTTCTGAGATTATTCTTGCACCTTAGAGAGCCCTTAACCTTGGGTATACACGCGATTGCCAAGAGTTTTCCCAGGGTTGGCACACTTCTGATCAGATGAGAACTGGCATCCCACTGCCCGGGCCATCACGGGTTCGAGACCCCTCCAGCACTCATCTGTCTTTGCATCCCCAATCCCCTCCAGCTGCACACAACAAGCACCCTTGTTCCCAGGGGGAGCCTCACCCCTGGAGAGGTTCATGTCTGACCTTCCCCCTGGGCAGGTCCCAGAAGCGCAGGGGAGCAGCCCTGATGGTAGTTGACAGACACAGAAGCGGGAGACCAAAGGACCGGGGCCTAGAGGCGCGAGAACAATGACAGGACAGGAAGTGGCTCAGGATGGGCTTCCGGCTCTCCATCCAAGGCTCCAAGCCGGCCTCTCTAGGAATCTTGGAGGTTCTTTCTTCTCTATGGATGTCCCTAGGGACCAGCAGTAGGAGCCAAAATATTCTTAAGAGGATACGGGAGAGGCGTGACCCAGGAGCTGGAGCATTTCAGGGATGCGAACATTTAAGCTACAAAGCATAAATCTGTAGCAAGTACTGTTCAGTCGGCCTCAAATTTTGTTTGGGGGCCATACCCAATATTCAGGGGGTTAGTCCTGGCTGACTCAGGGGATGTCAGGGATGGAGCCTGGGTCAGCCATGTGCAAGGCAAATGTCCTATCCAAGCACTAGTCGCTCCAATCCGGCCTCAATATATCTTACCTTGAAAAGTATCACATGATAACAGAAAAGCTGAAAGAGTTAAGATAATGAAAACCTATCTTCTCCACCTATACTCCACAATCTGTACATACATAATCTCAAGGTGCTTCCTTCCATTTTAACTTGGGGAAACTTTGTTTTAGGGTTAATATGGTTTGCCACACAACGCAGTGCTCACTCCCAGCAGTGCTCAGGGGACTGTGGTTCTGAGCATCAAACTCGAGGCTTCCTGAATGCTGTACCTGCATTCAAACCATTTATTTTTCCAGCAGTTTTTTTTTTTCTCATTTCTTTTGTTTTTGTTGTTGCTCAGCACTTACTTCTGACTCTATTCAGGACTCTCTCCTGTAGGGTTTTGGTCAAGTGACTTACCTGTTCTCTCTGGCTCACTTTAACTCTCTTTCTGAATCTGTTGCTATTATATATAAAAGAAAATTTTGTGTCCATATTCTGCAGTGCTCAGGGGACCACATGTAGTGCAGATTGGTTGCCCAGGTCTAAGGCAAGCACCTACATTATTGTACTATCTCTCCAGACTTATTTTATGAGAACATTTTGAGGCACACCCAGCAGTGCTCTTGGCTCTGTGCTCAGCGACCACACTTGGTGGTGCATAGGAAACTAAATTGTGGTGCCAGGGATCAAACCCAGGCTAGCTGCATGCAAGGCAAATGCCCTAACCTTTGTACTATAGACCTGGCCCTATTTTTAAATTAAAAAATATAAATACAATTAAAATGTAGAATAAAATAAAATCAACTTGTGAAAGTTTTGGTAAATAAAAAATAGAGATACAAACCCTGTGAATTGATTCCAAATATTTTCTTCCAGTATGGAAAGTATGTTCATGCTCCTAAAGCCTGTTGCAATTATTTTAATTTTGATGAAGCCCCATTTGTTTTCCCTTTTATGGAAGCATGTCTTTTTTTTTGGGGGGGGGGTCTTCTGAGCAGTGTTTAGACTTCAGGATCCCTCCCTAGAAATTCTCAGCTAATTGGGCTGGTGTTTCAACACAGTAAAATGCTCTGGGCTCTGAGACCATGTGGTCATGCCAGGGATAAAACTGAAGTTAGAAATATGCAAGTCATGTTTTAATCCTGTACTTAGTCACCACTTGGACCATTCCCTCTCCACACTTGAATATTTCTAGTGGATGAGGCCACCAGTGATGGAAGCCATGTCTTGAATCCAAGACCTTCCTGTGAAAGATATGTAAAGCATGCTTCTTATAGAAGTACAAATATTCTGCACCTAGTTCTAGTTTGTTCAGCTTATGCATATTCAAGCAGTGTGTATTGAAATGATTGACCTTCCTCTACTAGTAGCTTCTGCAGCTGTCAAAATTTAATTCAACATTTGTATGAATCTATTTCTGGATCTCAGTATCTTATAGGTCTTCAGTGTCTTACAAAGCACCACTCTTCTATTTTATGAATATTTCATTATGGAAATCTTTATGCAGAAAAAAAAAGAACAATTCCCAGTACCACTTAGCTCTTAGTTATCTATCCACTTTTATCATTATATTTTTAAAGAAAGCATTCATCTTCTTATATAATATTCCATTCTTTTTTGTATTTGTTCCTCATGGTGTTATTCATCTTGTTCATTTACCTTTTACACTCCTGTAACCTGATATTATATCTCAAAGTACTGATAAACTCAGGTTCTACTTTTGGCTTCTTGCATCAAATTAGGAGGTACATTATAAAGGTCATCTTAGTGAAGTTACATTTTATTATATAGTTTCGAAATACCAACTTTCTCCCATTCAAGAACATCTTCCACCCTGTAATTAATATATATTACTTGAGGTGATCTTTCTACAGGTTGAATATAAAGCACCTCATATTTACTTCCTTATAACTTGATCAGGCATATTTTTTTTCTCTATAATAGATGAGGAAATGAAGGCTCCAGGAAATGAGGATATTTGTTCAAAGAAAGTGAGACGCTGATTCATACCTATCTTAAGATTTAAACAGGGGACCCCTGCCAGTAAATCAAACACACCTTCCCTTCCTACCTTTTTATTTTTGTTTTACTTTTGGGCCACACCCGGCAATGCTCAGTGGTTACTCCTGGCTCTGTGCTCAGAAATCGCTCTTGGCAGGCTTGGGGGGACCAAATGGGATGACGGATCAAAACCGCGTCCGTCCATCCTGAATCAGCCAGGTGCAAGGCACAAACATCCTACCACTGTGTTACCACTCCAGCTCCCACACCTTTCTTTCTAATGAGATATTAGTCTTCAAGGAACAATGGGGTGGCACTAATAACATTTATTTATTTATTTGTTTTTTCGGCCATACCTGTTTGATGCTCAGGGGCTACTCCTGGCTAAGCGCTCAGAAATTGCCCCTGGCTTGGGGGGACCATATGGGACCATATGGGACACTGGGGGATCACTAATAACATTTATTATATATAATGAACACACCACCTCAATACTAGAAGTATTAAAAAAAAAACCTTCCTATCAACCCTCCTATCCTATTTATGGACCAGTTGCAGAATTAAAGTTTCAATATTATAAAGTAAAATCAACTCAGAATACAGGATGGTCCCCCGAGCCTGCCAGGAGCAAACCCTGAGCACTAGCGGGTGTGACCCAAAAAACAAACTCCCCCCCCCCAAAAAAAAAGGAAAAGAAAAAAAAGAAGTGAAAGGCATGTGATCCAATAATTTGGCTTTCCCCTTGGCCTGATGACATGTGCTGTTACTAAAGATTCTCTGTTGCAGTGATATTATTTTAAAATATACAATATACACATTTCCAAGTATATGGTCTACTTTATAATACAAAGATATTTCTGCTGCTCTTTACACCTATTATTATATTTTTTAGACTTAACCCAGTTTTCAATGCCCTCAATTTAGTATTGTCTAAGGCTCTTTTCCAGATTCAATAAATAATGTGGAATGGTGTATCCTTTACCTAGAATTTGATTTATTTTTAGTCTTCAAAGTTTAAGTTAATTTTCTTTCACATGCAAATTGTTTTTTCTATAAAAAGGTTAATTATGATCTTTGTCTTAGAACCATTTATTTAACAGTTATTTAAGTATACAGGAGATTCTTATTCAATTTTACATGTGACATTAGATTTCTGAATCTCTAGCTTGGAGTCATTCTGGAACCAAGAGAATTCTTCCACAGTATGGACGTTTTGTTGACAGTGAAGGTTTGAGGTCTGAGAATACTTTACTGCGATCATTACACCCAAATGGCTTTTCCCCTGTGTGAATTCTCTGGTGCCCAACTAAATTCCTTTTACAAGTAAAAGATTTTCGACACTTCTCACATTCATATGGTTTTTCCCCAGTGTGCTTCCTCTGGTGTATGACAAGACTTTTTTTCTGACTGAAGTTTTTCCCACACTCATTACATTTATAAGGTTTCTCTCCAGTGTGGATTCTTTGATGTGCCATAAGGTTTCTACTAGAGGTAAGGACCTTTCCACAAATTTGGCATTCGTAAGTTTTTTCCCGACTGTGAATTCTTTGATGTTCAATGAGGTATCTATTGTAAGTGAAGGCTTTCCCACACTCATTACAAACATAGGGCTTCTCGCCAGTGTGGGTTCTCTGATGGGCTATCAGGTATGAGCGGTAGCTGAAGACTTTACCACAGTCACTACATCTGTAGGATTTTTCCTGTGTATGAATCCTCTGATGTCCAATGAGGCTTTTCCTCAGAATGAAGCACTTGCCACACTCATTACATTCGTAGGGTTTCTCACCACTGTGGATCCTCTTATGTTCAAGAAGATTCCTATTAGAACTAAAAGCTTTTCCACACTCACCACACTCAAAAGGTTTCTCCCTGGTGTGGATTCTCCGATGGACAAGGAGGCATGAATTGTAACTAAAAGCCTTCCCACAGTACTCACATTTGTAGGCTTTCTCTTGTGTATGGAGTTTCTGATGGACCACGAAACTTTTGCTCATGATAAAGCTTTTTCCACACTCTCGACATTCATAGGGCTTCTCTCCATTGTGAAGTCTCTCATGATCAATGAGGCCTCTATTAGAACCAAAGACCTTGCCACAGTCTTTACACTGATAGAGATTTTCTCCAGTGTGGAACCGTTGATGTAAAATGAGGCTCTTTTTCAGAACAAACACTTTCCCACAATCATTACATTCATAGGGCTTCTCTCCATTGTGGAGTCTCTGATGGTCAAAAAGATAAGCACTCTGAGTGAAAGCCTTCCCACATTCAGTGCATTTATACGGCTTCTCTTTGCTGTGCATCCTCTTGTGATCAACCAGGTTTGTCTTAGAATTAAAGATCTTCCCACATTTTTTGCAACTAAAGCTCTTCTTTTCTGTGTGGACTCTCTGGTGTAAAAGGAGACTTTTGCTCCTGATGAAAACTTTCCCACACTCTTTACATTTGTATGGGTTCTCTGCACTGTGGAGATGCTGATGGTCAACAAGGTAAGTGGTCTGAGCAAAGGTTTTTCCACATTCGTCACACTTATAAGGCTTCTCCCCAGAGTGGATCCTCTGATGGAGAATGAGGCTCTTCTTCAGAACGAAAGCTTTCTGACACGTGTTACATTTATAAGGTTCCTCCCCTTTGTGAAGCCTCTGGTGGTCAATGAGGTAAGCATTCTGAGAAAACACTTTTCCACACTCATTGCATTTATAAGGTCTCTCCCCAGAATGGCGCCGGAGGTGGATAATAAGGCCCGAATGCCTATAAAAGCCCTTGCCACATTCTTTACATTTGTAAGGTTTCTCCCCAGTGTGAATTCGCTGGTGATTAAGAAGGTAAGCACTCTGAGAGAAGGCTTTCCCACATTCATTACATTTATAAGGTTTCTCCCCAGAATGGTTCCGTAAATGCATTAGGAGACTTGAGCGTTGAATAAAGCCTTTTCCACACTCCTTACATTTATGAGGCTTCTCTCCAGTGTGGATTCTCCCATGGTTTATCAGACAGGAGATTTTGTTGAACTGTTTACAACATATGTCACATTTATAAAACTTATTTTCTTCAGTAGCTATTAAGTTTCCAGAAAGAGCTGACAGTAAAGTCAAGTTTTCTCCAAATTTCGTCCACTTTTGCTTTTGTTTTTCTGGCTGGGTCCTTTTTTTCCTGCTTCCTTCATAGAGGGAAACTTTCTGCAGCATCTCTCTCTCCTCTGTTTTATTTTCCCACTGACTTGATAAAGTCTGCCATTCACACTCTTCCCCAAAATGAGGAGCCAGGGGACCACCACTTTGAAGTTTATTTGAGGATCCTTTCAGAAAATCTCTTTGATATATTCTTGGCTTTGATGGCATCTCTTCATTCTCAATCATAGTCTCCCATTCTGGTAAAAGGGAATTAAAAATGTAAATGTTATTAAGTCTCTGTGTTAGTGAGAACCAGTTCTTCTAATGGGTTTAAAATAAGAGGGAGCCGGAGATGGCACAGCAGGTAGGGTGCTTACCTTGCATGAATCTGACCCAAGTTTAGTCCCTGGTACCCCCAAATGGTGCCCCACCTTGCCAGAAGTGATCCATGAGCACAGAGCCAGGAACAAGCCCTTGGCAAAGATGAGTGTGGCCTCAGATGAGTAGAAAACAATAGAAAAAGAAAACATGGTGCACTTTCATATGAATTCAAAATGAGGGGGAGTTGGGAGAGATGGTCTAGGGACTAAGGTATTTTCTTTGAATGTGATCGACTCTACTTCTATTCCTGGTACCATATAGTCTCCCAGGCACTGCAGGATGCAGCTCTAGAGGTCTGTGAGCACCACTTGGGTGGCCCAAGTAATTCCCAGTATCTCTGGGCCCTAGTAGAACTGCATCTTTTTTATTTATTTTTAATTGAATATATATATACATATACATATATATACATATATATTGGTTTTTGGGTCATACCCGATTGCGCTCAGGGGTTACTCCTGGCTCTATGCTCAGAAATTGCTCCTGGCAGATTAGAGGAACCATATGGGATGCCGAGATTCAAACCACCATCCTCCTGCATGCAAGGCAAACACCTTACCTCCATGCTATCTCTCTGGTCCCTGAAAATATATATATATATATATATATATATATATATATATATATATATATATATATATATATATATTTTTTTTTTTTTTTTTTGGTTTTTCGGGCCACACTCGGCTTAGGGGTTACTCTTGGTTAGCACTCAGAAATTGACCCTGGCTTGGGGGGACCATATGGGATGCCGGGGGATCAAACTGTGGTCCTTGGCTAGTGCTTGCAAGGCAGACACCTTACCTCTACCGCCACCTCACCAGCCCCAAATATATATATATATAGTTTGTTTGTTTTTGGTTTTTGGTTTTGGGGCCACACCCAGCAGTGCTCAGGGGTTACTCCTGGCTGTCTGCTCAGAAATAGCTCCTGGCAGGCATGGGGGACCATATGGGACACTGGGATTCGAACCAACCACCTTGGGTCCTGGATCGGCTGCTTGCAAGGCAAACGCCACTGTGCTATCTCTCTGGGCCCCCCAAATATATTTTTAATTGAATATATTTTTTAATTGAATCACCTGATGAGACAGTCACAAAACTGTTCATGATTGAGTTTCAGTTATTCACAGTTTCAACACCCATCCCTTCATATGTGCACATTTCCTGCCACCAAAGTCCTCAGTTTGCTTCCTACCCTTACCACCCACCCTCCACCTAGCTCTATGGCAGATATTTTTCTTCTCTCTTTTCTTCTTTCCTTTCAGACACTGTGATTTGCAATAATGATACTGAAGGGGTATCATACACATAATTTTACATCCTTTCAGTACCTATTTCTTGTCCAGAGTGGTCATTCTCAACTATCACTGTTGCCCTAACTGTGATCCCCTCCCCACTTTGTGGCAAGTTTCCTACTGTGGACCAGAGTTCCTGGTGCTTGTTTCTATTGTCTTTGGGTATTTTTACCATAGAGGGTTAAAAATAAATCCCACACATGACTGTGATCATTCTGTGTCTGTCCCGTCACTCTGACTCATTTCACTCAGCAAAATACTGCCCATACCCATCTATGTATAAGCATATTTCATGACTTCATTTTTCCTAACAGCTGTGTAGTATTCCACTGTGTAGATGTGCCACAGTTTCTTTATCCACTCATCTAGTCTTGGGCACTTATGTTGTTTCCAGATTCTGGCTATTGTGAATAGGTAGCACTGCATTCTTGGGTACTCCCATCACACTGCTAGTCTGACTGGTAAGACTATATAAAGGACTTGGGGCCTGGAGAGATAGCACAGCGGTGTTTGCCTTGCAAGCAGCCGATCCAGGACCAAAGGTGGTTGGTTCAAATCCCGGTGTCCCATATGGTCCCCCGTGCCTGCCAGGAGCTATTTCTGAGCAGACAGCCAGGAGTAACCCCTGTGCATCGCCGGGTGTGCCCCCCCCCAAAAAAAAAGAATATATAAAGGACTATATAAAGCACTATACAGGACTCCTGAGCACCAGTTGGGAACCAACTTCCCTCCAAAAAGGGGGGGGGCAACTTTTCATTAAATAAAGGCATAGAGCTTTACTGATAATACCATAATGTATTAACATATGACATAGAGCTTATTATATTAATATAGAACTTAGTTTGAGCTGTTGTTAAAATAAAAATAATGTAAGGAAAAACTAAAGAAAGAAAAACCATAAAACCTGAACTCTTATGTGTTTCGAACTGAGGCTCAGAAAGGTGGATAAAAATTAAAGAATGATTTGGTGTATTTTTTTAAAAATTTGCTTTGGTGGGGCTGAAGCTATAGGAAAGTGGGTAGGGAGCTTGCCTTTCAGGAGAATGACCCAGGCTTAATCTCAGGCATCCCATATGGCCCCTGATCCCACTCTAGAAGTGATCCCTGAGTGCAGAGCCAAGAGTAAGTCCTAAACACATCTGGTGTGCCTCCAAACAAAACAAAATGCATTGGATCCAGAGACATAGTATGGTTGTTAAGATACCTGTTTTGCATGCAACCAACCTGGGTATAATCCCCAGAATCTCATATAATCCCTGAAATACTACCAGAATGATTCCTGAGTGGAGAAACTGGAGTAAGCCCTGAGTATAGCTAATGTGGCTTAAATGCTCATCCAGCACAAAATACCTCTTTACTAATATTAAATAAATTCATTTTACATGAACTATAAAGAAACAAAGCCATGATCTAAGTAAGTAAACAAAAACAAATTCTGGGAGATTGGGTTGGGGAGAAATGTGTATAGAAAGGGTTCAATAGATAGTGGTGGATGGGGGCCAGAGAGATAGAATGGAGGTAAGGCATTTGCCTTGCATGCAGAAGGTCAGTGGTTCAAATCCCAGCATTCTATATGGTCCCCTGAGCCTGCCAGGAGCGATTTCTGAGCATAGAGCCAGGAGTAACCCCTGAGCACTGCCGGGTGTGACCAAAAACCAAAAAAAAAAAAAAAAAAGTTAGTGGTGGGTGATCTCTGGTGGTGGGCATGGAGTAGTACATCATTTATGAAGGCATAATACTCCTGAAACTGATTTAGGGTTGTAAACGTAAAAGCCATAAAATAAGGGGCTGGAGCAATAGCATAGCTGTAGAGTGTTTGCCTTGCACAAGATGGACCTGGGTTCAATCCCCGGTGTCCCATAAGGTCCACTGAGCCAGGAGCGATTTCTGAGCTCATAGCCAGAAGTAAGAGCTAGGCATCACTGAGTGTGGCCCCAAAACTAAAACCAAAACCAAAACCGAAAAAGAAAAAAAAAAAAACACCATAAAATAAAACTCTTAAAAATATCTTTATTTTTGTACTCATGTGAGAAAGATCGAAATTCTAAAGGAGAAAAATTAAGAATTCCTAATTTGTGTGTGTGTGTGCCTGCGTGTGTGTGTGTGTGTGTGTGTGTGTGTGTGTGTGTGTGTGTGAGTGACATCTGGCACTGCTCGCAGTTCTGTGGTCAAAACTTTGTGGTCACTCCCAACAGGTATCAGGGAATGGTGCTATACATGGGACCAAACATGGGTCTCTGCATACAAGATACAGCCGTTTGAGTTATTTCTCTGGTCCTAAAAATTCTTTTTAAATCTAGGGATGTAGGGCCAGAGAGAGGTCAGAAGGTAGGGTGCTTGCCTTGCATACCTTGGGTTTGATTCCTAGAATCCCATATGGTTCTCCAAACCATATGGGATCACAAGAGTGATCCCTGATCATAGAGCCAGGAGTAAGCCCTAAGCATCACTGGGTATGGCCCTGCCCACAAAATAGACAAACCAGAAAAAAAAAAAAAAAAAGTTGGAGCTGTAGCTCAGTAATAAAGTGCTTGCCTATATGTATGAGGCCTTGGGTTCAATTTTTGGCTTTCCTCCAAAAACATGTCTTTCAGTAACTTGAAATTACAAAAAATAAAAAATCTAGGGGCCGGAGAGATAGCATGGAGGTAAGGCGTTTTCTCGCATGCAGAAGGTCAGTGGTTCAAATTCCGGCATCCCATATGGTCCCCCGAGCCTGCCAGGAGCAATTTCTGAGCGTGGAGCCAGGAGTAACCCCTGAGCGCTGCCGGGTGTGACCCAAAAAAACAAAAAAGTAAAAATTAAAAAATAAAATTAAAAATCTAGTAAAGAGCAATTTAATGCTTACAATTTACACATAAAATATAATATAATATAAATATATAATATGATGTATACAAAAACCCAATATAATCAGCAATTAATTGAATCCTTGATTAGTATATTGGGTCAGAGAGGTAATACAGGAGGTAAGATACTTGTCTTGCATATAGTTAACCACTTATCTCTCTGATAACACTGGTGTTTCGAGGACTGTCAGAAGTCACTCCTGAGCTACCACGTCAGTAGCAGCTCCTGAGCAGCAGCCCAAATTTCCCTTACCCCTTACAGAAAACTGACTCACAAATAGAAAATCTACATACATTTAGAAAAACTAGAAAAATTTAATCAGTAAAATAATTAAAATGCCAACAGAGAAAGTCCAGGGTCAGATTACTTCACTAGTAAAATAAACATTTAAAGAATATTTATTCTAGGGGCCGGGAAGGTGGCGCTAGAGGTAAGATGTTTGCCTTGCAAGCACTAGCGTAGGACGGACCGCAGTTTGATCCCCCGGCGTCCCATATGGTCCCCCCAAACCAGGGGCGATTTCTGAGCGCATAGCCAGGAGTAACCCCTGAGCGTCAAACGGGTGTGGCCCAAAAAACCAAAAAAAAAAAAGAATATTTATTCTAGATTAAAGACCTTTCTTTTGTTACACTCAGGCAGAACTAGAGGGTGTTATATTAAGCAAATTATGTCAGAAGGAAAGGAAGATGCCGATTGATCTCACTTGTATGTGGAATATAAACAAACACAGAAAAGGAATGGCCAATGGCCAATGAAAGCCTGATATCCTGAAAACAGAACAGAGCCAAGCAAGTTCTAGGAATGATTTGGGGGGTGGGTTGTGTGCTCAAGGGCTACTCCAAGTAGTACTTGTGACTGAGGTTATCAAGTTGAGGGGAGTTGAGGATGGCAGTAACACAAAGACAACGTTGGCAGGTTTTGGGTATTTTGATGATAGTGGGGATTCAGTAACTTTTTATACCAAACAATGCTGAGCAAACACTATTTTAAACTATATAACAATAAAAATTTTCAAGTATGAATTTCTTTTTGTTTGTTTGTTTGTTTTTCGGTCCACACACATTTGATGCTCAGGGGTTACTCCTGGCTAAGTGCTCAGAAATTGCCCCTGGCTTGGGGGGACCATATGGGACACCAAGGGATCAAACCGCGGTCCTTCCTTGGCTAGCGCTTGCAAGGCAGACACCTTACTTCTAGCGCCACCTCGCCGGCCCAATTTCTTTCTTTTCTTTTCTTTTTTTTTTTTTTTTTTGGTTTTTGGGTCATACCCGACAGTGCTCAGGGGTCTCTCTTGGCTCCATGCTCAGAAATTGCTCCTGGCAGACACAGGGGACCATATGGGATGCCGGGATTCAAACCACCATCCTTCTGCATGAAAGACAAATGCCTTACATACATGTTATCTCTCCGGCCCCTCAAGTATAAATTTCTTTTTGTTTGTTTGTGATTTTTGGGTCACACCCGGCAGTGCTCAGGGGTTACTCCTGGCTGTCTGCTCAGAAATAGCTCCTGGCAGGCACGGGGGACCGTATGGGACACTGGGATTCGAACCAACCACCTTTGGTCCTGGATCGGCTGCTTGCAAGGCAAACACCACTGTGCTATCTCTCTGGGCCCTCAAGTATGAATTTCTTTTTTTTTTTTTTTTTTTGTGGTTTTTGGGTCACACCCGGCAGTGCTCAGGGGTTACTCCTGGCTCCATGCTCAGAAATTGCTCCTGGCAGGCACGGGGGACCATATGGGACGCCGGGATTCGAACCGATGACCTTCTGCATGAAAGGCAAACGCCTTACCTCCATGCTATCTCTCCGGCCCCTCAAGTATGAATTTCTAATAAATCCTTTCACTAAATAAGAAGGTAGACATGTTTCTCAATCCATTTGAGCTTTATTCTGATATTAAATAAGACAAATTTATTACAAAGAAAACCACAGGAGTTAGAGATATCTCAATGGGATGGAGCACATTATTTGAAGTTCAAGCCTTAGCACCAAACAATTCCTTCACATCAAACAAAGGTAAAAACAAAACATAAGCCTGGGGTGGTAGTATAGCAGGTATGCCTTGCATATTGCTGACCCAGGTTTGATCCCTGGCACCACATATGGAACCCTGAGTCACCCAGGAGTGATCCCTGAACACTGACCCTAAGTAACTCTAAGTAACCCCTCAGCCAGTCTGGGTGTATTCTACCTCCCAAAAAAAGTGAAAATGAAACCACAAACTATCAATTAGCTTCTTCAAAGAAACTGACAAAAGGGCCTGAGCACTGGTGCAAGCAGTAAGGCATTTGCCTTGCATGTGCTAACCTAGAATGGACCACGGTTGGATCCCCTGGCAGTCCCATATTGTCACCACACCATGAGTGATTTTTGAACACATAGCCAGGAGTAACCTCTGAGCACCACCAAATGTGGCCCAAAAAAGCAAAAAAAAAAAAAAAAAAGAAACTGGCCCTAGAGAGATAGTATGGAGGTAAGACGTTTGCCTTGTATGCAGAAGGATGGTGGTTCGAATCTTGGCATCCCATATGGTCCCAAGTCTGCCAGGAGGGATTTCTGAGCGTAGAGCCCGAAGGAACCCCTGAGTGCTGCTGGGTGTGACCCAAACACCAAAAAAAAAAAAAAATTTAATAAAAATAAAAATAAGAAACTGACAAAAGGATACTATCCCCCCTGATGGTTCAGAAATAAACCTTCATGTTTGTATTGAGTTAAATTTTTAAAAGATGTCAGAAAATGCAAAGGAGAAATAATGGTGTTGAGTTAAAGAAAAACATGGTAAGAATGATGTTGAATGATTACCTCAAAACATGTACAAAAATTAACTTTAAATGGATCAAAAGAGCTAAAATGCTTTGAAGAAAATACAGTAATCATCACCTTGAATTAAATTATTTCTTTTTTTCTAGTTTTTGAGCCACACCTGGTGACGCTCAGGGGTTACTCCTGGCTATGCGCTCAGAAATTGCTTCTACGCTTGGAGGACCATATAGGACGCCGGGGATGGAACCAAGGTCTGTCCTGGATCAGCCACATGCAAGGCAAATGCCCTACTGCTACGCTATCACTCTGGCCCATAAATTATTTCTTAAATATGACATAAAGTACCACCACCAATGACAAACAATCTAGAATTTACCAAAAATAATCATTTATATGTTTCTAAAGGTCACCACCACAAAAATGAAGGCAAATCACAGAATGAAAGAAAATTATTGAAAGTAATATATTTAATATGGTACTTATAGGTAGAAATGAGTAAAAATTCCAAAACTGGGGCTGGAGAGATAGCATGGAGGTAAGGGCGTTTGCCTTTCATGCAGAAGGTCATTGGTTTGAATACTGGTGTCCCATATGGTCCCCCGACCCTGCCAGGAGCGATTTCTGAGCGTGGAGCCAGGAGTATCCCTTGAGCACTGCCAGGTGTGACCCAAAAACCAAAAAAAATAAAAATAAAAAAAATTCCTAAAACTCCTTAAAAACAACCCTTGGGGACCAGAGCAGTAGTTCAGGTTTGTACACACACACACACACACACACACACACACACACACACACACACACGCACGCACGCACGCACATACGCACGCACGCGCACGCACACACACACACACACACACACACACACACACACACACACACACGCACGCACGCACGAACGCACGAGCATGCATGACCTGGGCAACACATCCTCACTCCCTTGCATTGAACTTGAGGCCCTAGGCTTCTGAGCATACCCTGGGAAGCCTACAGGAGCCAAAAAAAAAAAAAAGGGGGGGGGGGCTGGAGAGATAGCATGGAGGCAAAGTGTTTGCCTTTCATGCAGAAGGGTGGTAGTTCAAATCCCGGCATCCCATGTGGTCCCCTGTGCCTGCCAGGGGCGATTTCTGAGCATAGAGCCAGGAGTAACCCCTGAGCACTGCCAGGTGTGACCCCCGTCACCCCTAGCAATTCTATTTATAAAAATAGTAAAAAGCAAAGACAGAAATAGATGATTAGGGGCCGGGCGGTGGCGCTAAAGGTAACGTGCCTGCCTTGCCTGCGCTAGCCTTGGACAGACTGCGGTTCGATCCCCCGGTGTCCCATATGGTCCCCCAAGCCAGGAGCAACTTCTGAGCACATAGCCAGGAGTAACCCCTGAGCGTTACCGGGTGTGGCCCAAAAACCAAAAAAAAAAAAAAAAAAAAAGAAATAGATGATTATTATAGTAATGATCTGCAAAAAGAATATGATAACTGATACATGGGATGAACCATATAGCAAATATAGATATTTATAAAATATAGATATTTATAAAATATAGATATATAGATATAAAATATAGATATTTATAAAAGTGTCCAAGAATATGAGAATGAGGTGTGCATAAGAAAAACAAGCTAGTAACTATGCATACCGCAGTCAGACACTTAAATTAGTGGCCTTAGTGCCAGAGAGATAGTACAGTGGTTAAGGCATTGCCTTGCATGCAGCTGACCCCAGCTCACTCCTCACTACTGAAAAAGGCTCCCCTAAGCATAGCTTGGAATCACTCCTGAATCCAGAGCCCAGAATAGCCCCTGAGCACTGCCTGGTATAGTCCAAATACCTGTCCACCATCAGGAAAAAAAATAAGTCCAAATATCCAAAAAAGGGCTCGGAGAGATAGCACAGCAGCGTTTGCCTTGCAAGCAGCCGATCCAGGATCAAAGGTGGTTGGTTCAAATCCCAGTGTCCCATATGGTCCCCCGTGCCTGCCAGGAGCTATTTCTGAGCAGACAGCCAGGAGTGTGACCCCCCCCCCCCAAAAGAAACAAATATCCAAAAAATATGTTTAAATTTTGATAGTAGTTTTCTGCAATATGGAAGCTTTTCACCTTCCTGATACTCTGTGTCTATATTGTCCAAAACAAATACATGTCCCCTTTATAATCACAACAATTTTGTGTTTGTTTTGGGGTCACACCCGGTGGTGCTCAGGGGTTATTCCTGGCTCTGCACTCAGAAATCACTCTGCCAGGATCAGGAGGTGGGGGTGGGGTGGGGGTGACAACCATAGCTGGAAACAGAACCAAGGTCAGTCCAGAGTTGGCCGCATGCAAGGCAAATGCCCTATTACTGAACTATTATCGCTCTGGCCCAACAAGTGCTGATGAAATAAAGAAGAAAAGGACCTTACCTAAAGAGGTCACATTTCCGTAGTTCTCCAGCATCACATCCCAGTACAGGGCCCGCTGAACTGGGCCCAGACATGCCCACTCCTCTGAAGTGAAGCATACCGAAACCTCTTCAAACAACACCAGCTCCTGATACAAAGAGTACATGTGAGAGTGAGTACCCACATTCCTTTCTGAAATATTTCTTTCAATTCCAGGAAGGGACATACTGTGAGGCCATAAAGTAAACATGATTGTGAAGGAAACTTAAGGAGACTACGAAATTCTACCCTCCCTAACATGGACTTTGGTTATAGAGGGACACTGGAGACAGGCACTAGGGTTAGGGACAATTAGATAGTGCAGAAAGAGTCAGAGGTAGAAAAGCTGATGGTGGGTGGCCTTACCTGTGGCTGTGCAGTTAGGAGCATAAGTGCCATTAACTGATTTCTTGGGTTCTCTTCCTGGGAAAGGACAGAAGCCTCAGAGGCAGGAGAATCTGTGAGAAAGGATAAAAAGCTGCAAATGATATTGTTGGTGTTAATGCTCACTATTCCAGGACCATTATCTTTTATAAGAAATTAAGCACTCAGGAACAGAGCAATACAGTACAGCCTGTAGGGCATTTGTCTTGCACATGGGCCACTGAGGTTTTATCTCCAGCATCCCATATGGTCCACCGAGCACCACTAGGAGTAACCCTTGAGCATTGTCAGGTGTGGCCCAAAGGCAAAAACAAAATAAACCAAAATACCATAGAAAGAAATTCTGCACTGGAGAGAGTTCAATGGCTGAGGGCATGCTTTATATACAAGAGCCTTGAGTTTGATAAATGGTGCTACATACAGTCCTCTGAGCAGTGCCAGGAGTAAATCCTGAGAACAAAGCCAGGAATACCTTCTGACCACTACCAGGTGTGATCTCAAACCAAATCAAACTAAACCAAAACGAAAATAAAGAAAAGGAGGGCTGGAGCAATAGCACAGTGGTGGGGTGTTTGTCTTACTCGTGGCTGAACCAGAACTGACCTGGGAATCAAACCCCCAGTGCCCCATATGGTCCCCAAAGCCAGGAGCGATTTCTGAGCGTATGGCTAGGAACAACCCCTGAGCATCACCTGGTGTGGCCCAAAAAGAGAAAGAGTGACCAGAGAGATAACACAGCTGGTGGGCAGTTTACCTTGTACATAGTTGACCCAGATTTGATCCCTGGCATCCCATATGGTCCACCAAGGCCTGCCAGAAATAATTTCTGAGTGCAGAGCCAGGAGTAGCTCCTGAATGTTGCTGGGTGTGGCCCACAAGTAAAAAAAAAAAAGAGAAAAGAATAGAGAGACCCACAACTTTTACACTATGCAATAATAGCTATAAAATGACCTACCAACCCTTAATAAACTAACCTCCTCGACAGGGTTAGACTAATACAAAAATCAGCAGTCAAAATGACATAGTGTCAGAGGGGATCTGGGAAGGACAAGTGAAAATGGCAGAAGCGAATCTGGTACTGAAAGGGATTCAGACACAGGGAAGGAGAGAAAATGCCTATTTGGGAAGGGGGAAGCCTCAGAGTTCAAAGCCAAGGATACTTATTAAATACCATGTGATGGATCCTTGAGGTTGAAAACCACTGGATCAATAGGATTTGGGCAGATTTCAGCTGAGAAGCGGCTGTCATTGGGTGCCTGTCGAAAGGGAGTTCCTGGAGTACTCGTCTCTTCCTGGAGGGTGCCCTGGTCCCGGACAAGGTCTGGAAGCTGGGAACAAACGATACAAAATAGGCTGGCTTTCCATGTGGTCCCAGAAGACAGACTCACCTAACCATGAGCCTTTCTTCCTCTCTAGTCTAGAACAGTGAGATTACAGAGAAAGATAATTGAAGTATTGAGAATTAAAACAGCAGAAAAGCTTTGCCCAGACAACAGTGCTGCCCTCTATTCCTGCTCCAGGCACTAGTGACCTTTCAGAAAATACTGCATAGAAAAGTAGAAGCAGGCTCTTCAACCACACTGGCTAAGGATCCACAGGCATTAACTTATCAAGCGCATGAGTTTTAGGGCTCAGGACACAACAGTACAGGTGTTAAGATACTTTTTACATGACTTTGATCCATGCTAATCCCTGGTACCGCAAGGCCTCCCAGCATTGCTGAGTGTCGTTCTGGAGGCCACTGAACACTGCTGGTGTGGCCCGAGTGGTCCCCACTACTGCAAGGCCCTCACAGTACCCCATCCTCAGGCTCTGACATTTAACTACCTCAGTGGTTCTCCAAGCCACACTCCCACCCCCTCCAAAAAAAAAAAAAGAGCATAAGATCACAGTGTTCTATTTATTTGCCTCTTTACTTTTCTTCTTGATCAACAAAGAAACGATAGACAGCCAGATGTCTGATTTTGCTACTAGCTAGATGACTAATCCAAGGCAATCCAGTGATGACTTCCATTTTTCTTTTAAATAGGAGCCATGCCCAGTTGTACTAGGGGTACAGGGGAGGGGACTTTCAACTGGGTCCACACCTAGTGCTGCTTGGGGTAGGGAGCATGTGGTGCCAGGATGGAACTAAGGGCCTTGAACTTGCTAGGCATGTGCTCGATCGATAACTTGAGCTATTATCACTCTGGTCTCCACTCTTTCAGTTATTGTTGTGGTCAATACCTGGTGAGATTCCTGAGGGCCATCTAGTGCCAGAGATCAAACTTAAAGCCTCATATATGGAAGACCTACGTTCTACTGGAGTGCTTGCCTCCATTTTTCTCTGCTCACTTTAAATGGTGAGGGGTGGGGGAAGAGGCTGTCAATCAGTGACTTGGGGACCCCAGTAATTCCGTTTCCTCAGTGCTCTGTGTGTGTGTGTGTGTGTGTGTGATCCAGTGCCATGGATTGATCTTGGGGTTTCTACACACCAGGAATGCTGCCCCAGCCCTCTGTGCCCATCCAGGTCCTAACTCCCATTTTTTTCTCCTGGGTTTTTGGGCCATATCTGGTGATCAGTTGTTACTCCTGGCTCTGCACTCAGCAATGATGCATACCATCATCATAAGGAATGCCAGTGATTGAACCCAGGTCAGGAGCATGCAAGACAATTGTACTATCTACCAATTGTACTATCATATGTCCCCATTTCCATTTTCGTATCAAATAGGACTTGTAATGAAATTCTTCATCTTATTATGGTTAAACAATAAGCACCTCCTTCCTTTGTGCTACTCTCAAACTCAAGTTGTTTCAGATTTGTTATACAGAAATGTTTTAGGTGGCCTACACATTGACAGAGTCCTTACACACATTAAAGCTCATGTTAAGATCCCACTTGAATATAAAGGATAACCAAAGCTTCTCAGAAACATCCAACCAATGTGTCAGGGACCTTCCAAGCAATATGCACAAGGATCGGAGGTCTCTTGGGTGAAACTCAGCCAGCCTGGCTGGAAAGTTCAATGCTGGAACCCAGCAGTGCTGGGCAACAAGGTCACATCTCGCAGGGCTTGACTTAATAGTACATTCTTTAGCCAAAGTCATACCTGCAGTGTCTGGTAGTCATGTAAGTCATGTAAGAGTCAAACTTCATATGCAAGTTATGCACACAGCCCTATGAGCTACTTCCCAAGTAGCCCCTCTGCCCAACTCCTCTGAATTCATTTTTTTATTTGTTTTTGGGTCACATCCGGCAGTGCTCAGGGGTTACTCCTGGCTCTGTGCTCAGAAATTGATCCTGGCTTGGGGGACCATATAGAACACTGGGGATCAAACTCAGGTCCGGCCTGGGTCAGCTGCATGCAAGGCAAACACCCTACCACTGCATTATCGCTCCAGCCCCTCTTCTGAATTGTTTTTTTGTTTTTGTGGTTTTTGGGTCACACCCTGCAGCGCTCAGCACAGGTTCAGGAGACCATATGGGATGCCGGGATTCGAACCACCATCCTGCATCCAAAGCAAATGCCCTGCCTCCATGCTATCTGTCCATCCTCCCTCTGAATTCTTTTTTGTTTTTGTTTTTGTTTTTTTTGGGTCACACCCAGCAATGCTCAGGGGTTACTCCTGGCTGTCTGCTCAGAAATAGCTCCTGGCAGGCATGGGGGACCATATGGGACACCAGGATTCGAACCAACCACCTTTGGTCCTGGATCGGCTGCTTGCAAGGCAAACGCCGCTGTGCTATCTCTCTGGGCCCCCTTTGAATTCTTAAGTCTACAATCTTGCCATATCTAGAAAACTTCTTGTTTTTCTGCTGTCTTATATTTCAGGTCAACATCATCATTCCAAACAGACATGCTAACAACCCATATGCTATTAGATATATCCATATCTATTTAGATATACTACATTCTTTAGATTCTTGAACTAAACCTAGAATTATCAAGCATCTTCCAGTGGGCCAAAACATAGTCAATGCTTTTATAATCATCCTAAACTAGGCCCAGAGACTCCAATCATAGAATCTTTCTCTACAGAGATCGAACAATCTGAATAGCTCATAAACTCACTGCTTGAATAAGTAGCAAAGGTGCCAAGGTGCTATTAACTATTACTAAAAATCCTAAGATCCATTCAGTCTTGCCTCAATTCTCTACCCTCTCCTTTCTCACTTTTAGTGTTGGTCCATCGAGGTCTTTCTGCAGCTCCTCTACCAGGGCCACAGCCTCCTCACCATTCCCAGGGCGATGGATTTGTACCCAGGTCCGAATCTCCACAGGCAAGATGCTTAAGAACTGCTCCAGTACCAGGAGCTCCAGGATCTGAGCCTTGGTGCGTGCTTCTGGCATCAGCCATCCACGGCACAGCTCCCTGAGCTGGTTGAGTGCCTCCCGGGGTCCGGATGTGTCATGGTAACGTAACTGTCTGAAGTGCAGGTGAGAAGTCTCCCAAACAGAGGAGTTGCTTCCCTGGAAGCTGGTCCCCCATTTCCAGGTATCATCCCTTCCTTTAATAAGGCCCTCCTGTCTCAGAGGACTCTGGGCCCAATTTTCCCTTGTCATCGTTGTGGTTTCAAAGGCTCCTCTCCAGTACTCTTGATCTTTGCTTGACTTCCTCCTTAGAACTTAGTATGCATCATCCACAAGACCTGAAAATTAATTGTTAAAGTTAATCACAACAAACATGTTCACCCATGATTTCTTATTGACGAAGAGAATGTCACTGAACACAATCTTCTAGCACAGGGGTGGCGAACACAGAGCCACATGTGGCTCCCGGCCAAAATGAATGTGGCTCTTTGCCTCTTATCATAATTTTGTAAACTGTGGCTCTTTGCCAAGTTTGGATTTTGTTCTGCTGCTTCTGAGGAGGGACCTCTGAGGAGAGATCTCCAAGCGCATAGTCCCACCCCTGGCTGCGTCATCCTGTCTCCAATCCCTCGGAAACAACTGCACAAGCCAGCGAGCAGGGGGACCCGTGTGTCACATGTTGGGTCACATCTTGCCGTTAGTTCTTAGTGTGGAGGACGCAGCCATCACACCCTCACTATCACTGCAGGATTTTGACCCTCACTCAAAATGGCAAAATGCAATATGTGTTTAATATATTATTGTTAAAATTACATGCTTTTGTGTGAGTGTTTGTCTGTTTTGGCAGGTCACTGCGTGGCGTGGCTCTCTGACTCTCAGTTTAAAATTTTGGCTCTTTGTGTCAAACTTGTTTGCCACCCCTGTTCTAGCAGGAGCTGAGAACCACTTTTTTTCTGCCAAGGGTCATTTCGGTATTTAAAAGATCCTTCCTGGGTCAGATGATGCAGATATGAGAAGCACATATGTCTGTCCCATCATGTTCCAGGGACAGACTACAAGATTTTATGGGCCTTATTAGATTCTTGACCCAGAGAATATCCAACCCCTCTGTATTATTACCTGCTGTAATAATCTCCAGCTGGACACATAAGTTGTTTTTCAGTAAAATCACTGACATACAGAGTTAAAAAGCTGTTCTGGGGGGCAGAGAGATGCACAGTGGTAAGGTGTTTGCCTTGCACACGGCCAACCCAGTATGGACAGTGGTTTGATTCCTGGCATCCCACCTGGTCCTCGGAGCCTGTCGGGACGATTTTTGAGCACAGAGCCAGGAGAGCAATGTGCTGCCGTGCATGATCCAACCCCCCAACCCAAGTTGTTCTGGTTGAGTTTCACTCAATGTTCCAACATCCAGCTCTTCACCCATGCTCATTTCCAGCCACTAATTTCCTTAGTTACCCTCCCATCTCTTCCACCTCACCCCCAATCTGCCTCTGTGACAGATACTCCATAACATTTTTTAGTCAGAAAACATATAGAAATCTAGGGCTGGAGTGGTAGCGCAGCAGTAGGGCGTTTGCCTTGAATGTGGCTGACCTACAATAGACCACAGTTCGATCCCTCCACATCCCACATGGTCCCCAAAGCCAGGAGCGATATCTGAGTGCAGAACCAGGAGTAACCCCCGAACATCACCAGGTGTGGCCCAAACAAACAAACAAACAAACAAAAAAACTAGAGTATGATCATTCTTATTGTGTTGTATTTTATTTTCTCATCCTTCTCTATACCAATTTAGATCACAGGTTAAATTCAACTATTTTTTACAAATACATGTTAAGTTATAAAGATAGAAGTATTATGTATTGTTTAGCGTTGGCTTTTTGGGGTGTGGCACACATCTGACTGTGCTCAGGGCTTATTCCTGGCTCTGAGTTCAGGGTTGATCCCTGGTGGTGCTCAGGGAACCATATGAAGTGCTAGAGACAAAGCCCTAGCTTTTTAGCCACATGCAAGGCAAGTGCCTTACCTGCTGACCTATTTCTCTGGCCCTCTTTGTCACCCTTCCTTTCTTTCTTATTTTTTTCCCCAGAGCTGGAAACAGAAAGGTAACTGGGAAGCAGAAGATAAACTCTCCAGCTGGGGAGAGTACAGTACTAAATGAATGTCATTTTTTTTTATTGAGACCATTGTGAATTACAATGCATCTCCCTTCTTGACATGTGCACGTAGATGTACAATGAGGTGCTCTTTGTGCATTTGGAGAAGCTCTCAGTCTTTCTTGAGTGCTTTATTTTCTCTCTTCTCTCCTTCCCTTTCCTCAGAATTTCAAAGTTGGATTTCAGGAATAGTGACAGTGAATTAGGGCCATTCCCACCACCAGTATTGACCTCCTCCATCAAAGTTCCCAGCGTGCATTCTAGACTTTAGCCCCCAGGCCTACCAGTTAATAGGTCTATTTTAAGTTTAGATGTTATAGTTTTATAATTATAATGTTTGGTTCTATTGTTAACTTTGGTTTGGGTATTTAGTTCTGACCTTCATGTCATTATTTTTTCTGATTTTTTTTTTTTTTGGCCACACCTGTTTGATGCTCAAGGGTTACTCCTGGCTAAGCGCTCAAAAATTGCCCCTGGCTTGGGGAGACCATATGGGACGCCGGGGGATCGAACCGGGGGATCGAACCGCGGTCCTTCCTTGGCTAGCGCTTGCAAGGCAGACACCTTACATCTAGCGCCACCTCACCGTATGTCATTATTTTTAAGTGAATGAATCCATTCATAATTAATCCCCTATTTGAAAGACATTTGGATATTTATAATTTTATCCTACTACAAATTAGGCTATAATGCATGTCTTAGCTAATTAAGTTTTAACTATACTTCTACTTTTTTGTTGTTGTTATTGTTTGGCTATACCCAACTGTGTTCAGGACATATTCCTAGTTGTGCTCAGGGATCTCTCTTGGTGATGTTTGGGGGGTGCTTATGTAGTGCTAGAGATTGATCCTGCTTTGGCCTAATGCAAGGCAAGTGCTTTATCCACTGTACTATCTCCCTAGCCCCCCTGCTTAATTTTTGCAGGAATTTATTCACAAGAGGCTAGGGAGATGATTCAAAGAGCTAAAGAATATGCTGTGTATACCGAAGATCCAAGTTTAATTCCAGACACCTGCATGGTCCCGAGCACCTTACCAGAGAGACAGCCTGGCATAATTTTACAAAACTGAACACACATTCACACTCTATCCAGCAATCATACTTTTTGGTATTTACTTAAAGAAGCACTGGAAAAACCTGCAGATATTTATAGCAGCTTGCCAAAATAAAGTAATCTTCAGTGAGAAAATGGATGAACCTGATACATCAAGACAATAAAATGATTCAATACTAAAAACAAACCTGGGTGCTGGTAGGGCATTTACCTTCATGCACCCTGATTTGGTTTCAATCCCCAGCATCCCATATGGTCCCCTGACCACTGCTGGGTATGGTCCAAAAACAACAAAAATATTAAAAAATAAAAATAGAGGCTAGAGCAATAGCTTAGCAGGTAAGTCACTAGTGTTTCATGTGGCCAACATGGGTTCATTCTCGTCTGACACATCATTTGATTCCCCCAGGCACCACCATGAGTAAACCTAAGCAAAGGGCCAGGAGTCAGTCTTGAGCATGGCTAGGAGTGGCCCACAAGCCAAATATAAATAAATAATCAGTTCAAACCATGAAAAGACAAGAAGGAAACATAAAGGCATGTTGCTAAGTGAAGTAAATCTAAAAGGCTATATTTTATCATTCCCAATAGTATTCTGGAAAAGGCAAAAGTACGATACAAAGATAGTTATTGTTAGGAGTGGAGACAGAAAGGGCTGAGCAGAAAATATGTAGGGGAGCAAGACTTCTCTGCAACAAAGTTTTGGGCAACAATACTACTTTCATGCACTGTATATCCACATTTCCATCAACAGGACAGCAACTCATTCCAATTTTGACATCAAGTTCAGTGGTTACAGGTTTACCAATTTGACTTGAATAATATATCAGTGACTTCCAGCAATGACGGGATTCCTGAGGACGCATGTCTCAAAAAGTATCTCAGCCTTTAAGTGACACATTACTACATAATATTGAATATATTATACCAGTATACAACACCTAAGAGAAATTGTGAATGGTCCATGTAGAGTCGCTGACTGCAACATATGGAGCATTCTGGAGGGGGTTGTTCCAAGTTCTAAAAGCTCTTCTGTTCAATTTTGGTGGGATTTGAAACTACTCCAAAAACAAATCAGAAAATAAATGGTTTGGGGCTCACATGTGCTCCCTGGGCCCACGTGTTTGTACTGCACACCTGTGTCTGCCAGTCCATGAACATGTTACCTACATGCTTATGTCACCTGCATCTCCCTTCTTGAGATGTGCACTTAGATGTACAATGAGGTGCTCTTTGTGCATTTGGAGAAGCCCTCAGTCTTTCTTGAGTGCTTTATTTTCTCTCTTCTCTCCCTCCCTTTCCTCAGAATTTCAAAGTGAAACCTTTTATTACTTTAAAAAAAAAAAAAGAATGATTTAAAAATAACTGTTGACAGTGCGTCATCAAAACTCTTACTTTGCAGCTACAACCTCATCCTAAAGAAGTATTCTGTTTGCTTCTAAAAATAAGCTTTATTTGTTTGTTTGTTTTGGTTTCTAAGTCACACCCAGTGACACTCAGGGGTTACTCCTGGCTATGAGCTCAAAAATTGCTCCTGGCTTGGGGGACCATGTGGGACGCTGGGGGATCGAACCGTGGTCCATCCTAGGCTAGTGAGTGCAAGGCAGATGCCTTACCACTTGCGCCACCGCTCTGGCCCCCAAAAATAAGCTTTCTGAGATACAACTTTATAGGAAGAAAATAGGGGCTGGAGAGATAGTACAGCAGTTTAGTGCTAGCCTTGTCTTTTCTCTGGCCACCTGCCAGGAGTGGCCCCAGGCAGCAGATCCAGGAGTATCTTCAGGTATGGGCTTCCCTAAAAATATAAAAAAAGGATGGGGAAGATAAAAATGAGAAGCTTGAGGTCACTTCACTAATTAACGTGTGGGAGTAAATCTGAAACTCATGCTAAGAGTCTAAAAATGCTTTCATAGCAGCGAGGCAAATAGTACAACAGTTATAGTGCTTGCTTTGCATGAGGCCAGCCCGGGGTTTAATCCCCGACATCCCATTTGGTCACCAGAGCCTGCTAGGAATGCTTCCTGGGCGAAGAGCCATGAGTCTGTCCTGAGCAGTCAGGGTGTGACCCCAAAAACAAAGGCTTTCACCGAAGACAAGACTCCTGAAAGCCAAGATATACTAAAACTCCAACTTCCAAACAAGACTTCTCTAACAATTATTTTCCTTTCATTGGTTTTCTGGGTCACACCTAGCAATTTCGGGCCTTACTCCTGGTTCTGCACTCTGAAAACACTCCAGGCGATGTTTAGGGACCTCTAAGGATTGCTGAAAATCGAGCAATGGATTGGCTACTTGCCTACTGTCCTATCCTATCACTCCGTTTCCTTTTTTTTAATAATTCTGACTCGGATCCACAGTGAGTGGAACAAGAAAACAAAGTGATTGCAGCCACTGACAGGTTGACAAGGCCTTTTCTTGCAAAAGGAAGCACTGAGTTTGTGCTCTTCGTGCATAGCATGCTAAAATGCACCTCCTGGAAATAAGCAGTCTCCCCCAAACCCCCCCCCCCAAAAGTAATGCTTCTGGTGGTGCAAGTGTCTTATAAATAAAACACTTAGGAAATTAAAATTTAGGAAATGAAGAGATGTGCAATTAACCCATCCCTTAAGGAACAAAAAAAGTCCCAGAAATCACTACAGTGAGCTCCAGGGGTTGCTTTGCATCCAACCCCCAAACCTGGGCAAGAGCAAAGAGGCCCAGGGCACCGCAGGGACCTGACACTGACCCCCAGGTACTGCCAGGCGCCATTGCCAGTAACCATCATGGCGACCCCGGCCCAACACCACCTACAGGGAAAAGTCTGCGGCGAGCTGGCGCCAGCCCCTCCGCCCTCTGCGCATGCTCGTCCCGCCCCGCTCACCCGGAGCTCCGCTGCAGCGACCCGGGCCATGGGTCCCGCCGCCCCGGCGCCCGCACGCCAGGAGATGGACCCGGGAATCCGACGAGAGTGTAGCCGAAACCCAGAGTAATGGCTGACCTCTGGTCACATGACTTCCGGTTATTCGCCGGAAATGCCCTCTAGCCTCTCTAGGAAACTACGTCTCTATGGCTCCTTTGCCTTTCTTTTTTTCCTACTGCAGAGGAGGGGAGGGCACAGGAGATGCCACTCGCCTGGGCCCTGGAGGCTCCTAATCAGAAGTTAGGGTGCTGCAGCATTCTAGACCTCCAGGCTCCAGAGGTTTTCTGTCTCCTGAAGTGGGAGAACCAAATATCCTGGCTTGCACCCCCTTGGATTTATATATATAGAAGGGCATGGCTCTTGATTTGAGCCAGCCTGGATCTTCCTAGGCCTTGGTTTAGGGATTGGGGAGCAGAACAAAAGGTAACTGAGGATCTTTCCAGACTACTTGAAATGGTGCAGAGACAGTTCTTTTTGGGGGCTATTAGGAAATAATGACTGTGATTGTGAAGAGTTTTTACTGGGATCCCAGAGAAAGATTTTGGGGTTAGATAACAGTATACCTGGAGCCTGTAGTTGTTCTTATGGCACAACACTTCATGGGTAGAGTCTCCCTGTTTCTATGTCAAAATTTTTTCTTTCTATTTTCCTCATGTTTTGCTGTACCTATACAAACAACAACAACAATCAGAGCCATACAACACACCTTTTTAATTGTATTTTTATCTTTTATCTTTTTTTAAAACACCAAGTCATATACTAGCTCTGAGTGTTCTTAATTATTTGTAAATCTTCTACAGTCATGGAAGGGAAGAATGTAACCAGATTTTGCTATGTTCTCTTAATCTAACAGTGATTTAATTATACATGATAAGAGCTTTTTCTAAAAAAAAAAAAACTGCAAAGGACCAATGACTGATGTCTATAATTTTATTAAAGAAGCAGTCTCTTAAAAGGACATAACTTGCTCATGGCTAAATAGTTACTAAGTGCCCAGGACTTCAGAATTATACTTGTCTTTATAACACTGTTAATGAAAATGGCCACATATCAACTGTATTTTAAAATAATGTACTTTTCCTTGAATATAAAAGTAGTACATTCTCACTGTAGAAAATCTAGGAAACATAAAAAAGCATAAAGGGAAAATAGAAATCACCTATAAATTTATCATACAGAGATTGCCACTACTAACATTTTGGTTTGGCATTATTTCACTCCATTTTTTCTCTATGCATAAATACCTCTCAAACATACTTCACTGTTTTTCCTTTCTTTTATCATTTTATCCAAATTATTTGCCCACTGGTATTTATTATTTAAAATTGCTCGCGAGGACCACACAATTTCCCATTCATTTAAAACCAATATTATTTAAAGTCTAGTTTTCTTCTTCCAGCTATATGCCATGTTGGCCTATGACCTGATCATTCTTTGTTATTTTTTATCTACTTCTGGAATCTCAGAAATAAAGAGTTGATGATACTAAAACAAATGCTTTTCCAGAAACTAGCAATTAATTCTATAACCACAACATTTATGATGAGGTTTCTCTCTCCTCGTTATGTTTTCTCTGGTGTTGAATAAGTTGTGAGCTATACCGGTAGGCTTTCCCACAGTCATCACACTTATAGGGTTTCTCCTTAGTATGAGTTCTCAAATGTAGAATAACTTGTGAAGTCTGCCTGAAGGTTTTCCCACATTCATTACACTTATAGGGTTTCTCTCCAGTGTGAACTCTCTTATGATCAATAAGGTTTCGATTAGAAGTAAAAGCTTTTCCACACTCACTACACTTGTAAGGTTTTTCTCTACGATGAAGTCTTTGATGTTCATTAAGCATCTTCCTCAAAATAAAAGCTTTCCCACACTCATCACACTCATAAGGCTTCTCTCCTGTGTGAATTCTCTGATGGTCCATAATCTTTGTATTAGAAACACATGTTTTCCCACACTCCTTACATTTGTAAACCTTTTTCCCTTTATGCATCCTCTGATGCTGAGTAAGATTTGAACTCCGACTAAAGGCTTTCCCACACTCAATGCAAGTGTAGGGCTTCTCCCCAGTGTGAACTCGGTGGTGTGAAATGAGACCGGAACGTCGACTGAAGGCTTTCCCACATTCCTTACAATCATACGTTTTCTCCCCACTGTGGATTCCTTGGTGCCGTCTGAGGTGTGACTTACCACTGAATGATTTCCCACATTCATTGCATGTGTAGGGCTTCAGACCAGTGTGGATTCTCTGATGAACAACAAGGTTGGAGCTATGACTGAAGGCTTTCCCACATTCCTTACACTTAAAAGGTTTCTCTCCTGTGTGAATTCGCTCATGCACTGTAAGGTTTGCGCTCTGACTAAAGGCTTTCCCACACTCTGCACATATGTACTGTTTCTTTTCAGCCGGAATGTTATCATTTACAGGATAAGAGCATTGGTCTCCACCTTTTCTAGATTGTTGGGTACCCACTTCCGGCAGTACCTTATTATCTTTAACAGTCTTCTGTTTGAAGCTTCTTGTAATTCTCCTCATTTTCTCTTTTTTGGAGGCATTACAGAAGACTTAGAGAAACTGTCTACATATTGACTTCTGTGACAGCACTTTGGTGGCATTTACTTGAAAACGTAAGATTCTGATTTTTTTGTGAACAGTTTTTTGGAACCAACCAACATCTTCTCACTCCTAGAGTCACCATCTGAAAGGAAAAGGAATAAACAGAAATTGTTCATATTACTTCTTTTCTACACTTAGAAAGAATTATTCAAGGGTTTCAAGGTCTCACAGGGAAGCATAAATGGTCAGAGAAAGAAAGAATTTGTTAAAAATAATAAACAAGGGGGGCTGGAGAGATAGCACAGTGGTAGGGTGTTTACCTTACACATAGATGATACAAGACAAACAGTGGTTTGAATCCCAGTATCCCATATTGGTTCCCCATGCCTGCCAGGATCAGGAGCAATTTCTGAACACAGAGCCAGGAGTAACCCCTGAGCACCACCACGTATGGCCCAAACCCCCCCCCCAAAAGATAAGAAAAATGGGTTAGCACAGAAGTGAAAGAAAAGATTAATAGTAGAAAGCAGGGGTTAACAGAAATCTATGAAGTCCAGCATTAGAAAGATGTTTAGTGGGCCCGGAGAGATAGCACAGCGGCGTTTGCCTTGCAAGCAGCCGATCCAGGACCAAAGGTGGTTGGTTCGAATCCCGGTGTCCCATATGGTCCCCTGAGCCTGCCAGGAGCTATTTCTGAGCAGACAGCCAGGAGTGACCCCTGAGCCACGCCGGGTGTGGCCCCAAAACAAAACAAAACAAAACAAAGAGATGTTTAGTGTAAAATTTACCCTTCTTTCTTCCTATTTTATAACTAACTTCCAGAACTGGAATCCTTTAACTCCTAGAAAAAATTAACAGAAATACCCAGAGTTTGGTAGCTTAAATGACTAATCAGACCAGTTTGGTTTTTCAGTTCTTTTGTTATTGTTTTGTGTTGGAGCCACACCCAGATTGTTCAGGGTATATGTTTAGGCTTAGCCCAGACTATATTTAGAGATCACTCCTGACTGGTATGGGGGACCATATGTGGTATGTAGGGTGTATGCATCTAGAATTTGGGTCAGCAGTATACAAAAAAAAACCTAACCTACTGTGTTTCACTCTGCACCCTGGTTTACTGTTCTTGCTGGATTATTCTCCTAGCACCAATGATATAGTGGTGGCTTGCACTAACATTAAGAAGCACTAGGTGCTTAAGAATGATTTTAAAAATAACTGATTAGGACTGTCTTGGGGGATGACTAAGATTGCATCTTCTGATGTAAGTCCAGGTTCTATGGACAAAGCACTCATATACATTCCTGTTTTCCATCTTGTGTTGATAACAAGCATTCAATTTTTATGCCACAGCCTGCTCTGTATGGGCTGCTTTATAGTGGATCCAGCTATACTTGTTCAGTTTGTCCTATTTACACCAGTATCTTTCTATCAGACTGAACCTGCTGCTGAACTGAAAAGCTGAATTGGGGAAGAGAGTTAGTTTAAAGCATGCCAAAGAAATTAAAAGCACCTTGCCTGGCATAATGGTAAAGCATTTACCATTATGGTCAAATGATAAAAGTAAGGCACAGTATAACCAGTAGGACCTGATACATTAAGCCACTTGGGAAAGTGGGAGTAGAGAGATGTACAGTGGGAAAGGTGCTGGCCTTGCATTCAGCCAACTGGGTTCAATTCCTGGCAGCCCATGGTTCCTTGAGCACTGCTAGGAGTAATTCCTGAGTTCAGAGACAGGATTAACCCCTAAGCATCACTAAGTGTGGGTCCAAAAATAAAACCAATGCTGGGAATATGTGCTAATTTTCCAAGTGGCTAATGTGTAAATCTATAGGGGGTTGAGTCATTAAAGAAAATGGAAAGTTAACTTCATGGCACTAACACAAGACTAATTTATTACTACACCATTTCCCAGGCCTTTGCATATTTGAAGTTAGAAACATATGGTAGATATAACTTTGCATCCTATTTCTTGAATATAATTTTTATTGTTATTTAATCTTTCTATAATCATCTTAGTTACATAACATACC